>NC_138947.1:26484818-27137318 GCF_965226115.1 Aulonocara stuartgranti
GTCATTGTAGCTGAAGTCCGGGACAAACTGTTCCTTTTCACCTCAATAAGAAACGCGTAATATTTTCTCTGAATAAGAGACGATTCCGTTTTTTTCGGGACGGTTGGCAACTCTAATAATTAACCTTATGAACAAAATAAAGTTCAACATCAGTAACATAGCACCCACCCAGCTGTATAGAAACTCCGTCATTCTAGCTAGCACGCAGTACGAAAAAGTCAGCATAATGAAAATAAACTCCACCTAAACTTGGTTCATATCTGACCCAGATGGACTGCAGGTCATAACTTCTTACCTGAAGTTCAGTTCACCTGACACTCTCGGACCAGCGGCCGCTTCGGGTCTCTCCTCTTGCCTCCCTTTTCCTTCATCCACCTGCTGGCCTCCACCACTTGCTAATGTTATTGAATCTGTGGAAGCTCCGCGATAGCCACCACACGAAGTAACGAATAACGAGCCTATCTAAATCCCAGTAACGAGTAACGCGTTCCCGGTTTTGGCATAATAACTAGTTACCGTGTTCGTTACCACAATAATAACGTAGTTACTGTAACGCGTTAGTCCCAACACTGAATATGATACACCAACAACAACAATACAACCCCGCAAATGATAGCCAGAAAATGGGCTGAATTACTTGAATAATTGGACTTTTTTTTGTTTTCGTTTTTTTGAGTTTATGTTAAAGTAACAGTAATGTAACCTTTCTTTTGTTTTTATCCCACAGATGTGAAAAACAGCCGCCCCCCTCTGTATCACTCTGTGTCACCTTTTTCCTTTCCACAATCAACCCACAACTTTCCTTTATCCTTGGTTGCTTGAGACTATTTTGATGTTGCTGGAAATAACACGATATCTCCCACAAATATACAGAATAATGTTGTTTTTTCTTTTTCTTGTCTCAGGATTTTTTAGGTCATTGAGCAGTATCATCTCAAACCTGTGAAGCTTCACAATGGACAAAAACTATTGGATGGATGACTTTTCTTGAATAACTGAACAGTTTAATGTCTGGTGAGACTGCAGGTTTTGATAAATATATATTTTAACATTGCGAGTATTTGTCAGTAATTCTCTATTCTTTCATATTACACATAATATATATATAATATTACACAGAAACATTACCCAGATCTGATATTTAGCATTCTCAGTTTGTTTCTCGTAACACGTGCTTCTTATTAAATACCTTGCTGATGTAACATGCAGTAAAAAATGACATCTACTCAGTTTCAACAGGAAACATAAACCTTTAATGGGATTTCACAAAAAACAGTGGTAGTGCCAGCACTGCCTGACAGTCATAGAAAAACTTTAACCATTTCCTGAACAGTGTATTTAAAAAGACAGAAAATAAACAACTGGGCATGTGCGTGTATTTGATGTTTTCATAAGTACTTTTCTCTCCAAATAGACAAGCTGGTGCTTAATTTACAAAAAAAAAGAATTTTTCATTTTACACTTCAGTTGACTTCTTCCTCAAGCAGCACATCCAGCTTATCCAGCAGCTGTTGTAGTGCAATGTTGTTCAACTTTACTAGTTTGGTCCTTACTAGCAGCCACAGATTTGACTGGGAAACATTAAAACCAGTTAAAATTGTTTGTCCTAACAGTGTTATACCGATTTTAACAATAACTGGTTAATATAATTAACCAGTTATTGTTAATACACACTCACTTAACCAAAGATGCAAACTGTAAAAAAACACATTATTTTATAAATATGCATTGATACAAAAATAAAATAAAAATAAATGTTTTCTTGAACCCTGAATATCATTACAGTAGCTGTAGACTTATCATTCAATGCTGTTTTTTAAAATCTGCAAATGCTCCATCTGCACATCTGAGTGACTAAACGGCACACACGCCTCGCATTGATGTAAAAATAAAATAAAAACAGACTCTTTCTTGAATCCCATTACAGTGGCTTCCCCGTCAGCAGGCTTCAAACTGTACAAGAGGAACTCTGAACCATGTGCAGAGACGACAGCAGACGCTCCATCAGGATACGTACAGTAGTGGCTAAACGGCCCACACGTCTTGAAGTCTGGGAGCTCCACACAGAACAACAGATCCTGCTTTGATTTTAGCTCGGCTTTTTAGATGTTCACAGTCAATTCTGCACAGTCCAGACCTCCAGGTCTTGTACAATAAAGTCCTCATTTGCGGAGAGAGGTGCATTGTGAAAAGTTGGACTGGAAAAGCTTGAACCACGGTACAGATCAGCATCCAGCCACAGGGCAAAGCCACTCCTAAAGACAGAGAGAACAATAGAACTTTAATATCAGATCTTTGAAAACTCACTGATAGGAAAATAAATAAATAACTGTATAACTTACCCTCCTCCACCGAGCTGCAATGAATCCCAGTTTCCACTCACAAAGTACGAGTTCACCCCACTCCACTTGTATACCTAGATAACAAACACATAAAAACATCTTAAACTCTGTGCAGATTTCTACAATAAGTGAAATAATTTCATGAAAAATCATCCTGTAAATAGACTAGAGGTAAAACATTAATAAAAGTTCAACTCTTACCTGGAAGTCGGGATTGAAGCTGAACAAGAAGGTTTCTCCAGTACCGTAGCAGTATTTACTGACTCTGAATGGATCTGAAGAAAAAGCCCCAAACACCTGAAAATACACCAAGACACCAGTTTGTTAAAGGAGATGCTGGTAATGGAGGAATCCGTCTCATTTTCTTGGTACAGAAAAGTGCTGGAGACTAAAGAGCAGGATACAAACCTTTTTGTGCATGTCTTTGACCACCAGCAGCACAGGGCTGTCCACCTCAGCCATGTTCCTGTACAGAGTCTTCAGGCTGCTCCCATGGACGGCTGTGCTGTAGACCAGCTGCCATTGATAACCCCGGGTCCTTGCTGGCATGTGAACAGCAAGCTGTTTGACAAAGAGTTGCTCATCAGATCATGTCCTGACAAGACTAATGTGTCACTCCATCTAAAATCAACACTGTTCTTCTGCTTGACTGTCTACAATTTGCATAAAAAACTTTACGGTCTGAGCACAACTTCCAGGCAATGCTGCCGCTTATGTCATAAATAATGACTGTTGTGAAACTGGAGATGGTGAAGCAGAAAATTTTCTGAACAATTGGACGATTTGAGAGGAATTGCCCTAATCACAATTTTCTCAGTTCTTCAGGAGAAAAACCATTGATAGCTGTGAGCCACACACATATATATAAATGAGTGTTATTTACTTTTTCTAGGTGATAGTCATCTAGCAGATGACTCTGGTCAGTGAGGACAGGAAGATCATCATCAACTTCCAGCAGGTACTCGGGCTCTTCTACCTCGGAGGCGTCTGAGCTGCACAGACTCTGGCAGCGTTTGGACTCTTTCACTGTGATGATCTGAAGGAGGCAAGCAGAAAAAGTGTCATCATGTTACACTGCTATCCACTGCTCTCCTTTTATTTGTTATTTGGGAAGTTTTTACTGCATTACATATATAAGTTTAATGGCCTTAAGTACAAAGGTTGCAAATCATTTAAACCACAAAACCAGAACTATTGAATGGCAACAAAACTGCAATGCATGGTGACAGAACACATTTGAACCTCCACAGAACCTCCTAACACGAATACATTCAGCAGAGTAATCTTACCTCAACATAAGGCTCCATACAGTCACTGGCGATGTAAAGCACCTTAATATTTTCTGCCAGCCGCTTCATAGCTCCTGATTTCCCTGTCAAGCGCTGCTCTCTGCTGTACCACATGTCTGCTAACCAAACTGCCATGAAGGCAGTTCTTATATACACTGGGTTACTTTCTCTTTCTGTCTGCAGGCTTATTGGTCAGACATTTGAGTAGATGTCTGCTGATTGGTCAGCTCTGACAGTGAATAGTTTCTTTTCTCACTAAACAGGAAAGTGAGGTCTGGTTCTGGGATGTAGAGGGAAAGAGGATGTCCATATATAGACCCTACACCCTCAGGGATAACCACCAAGCTCTGTGATTGCACTTACTGTAAGTCACTAAGGAGGGCTTGCTGTGTAAAAATGCCTGAGTGTAAGAGAGCTTGAGAATATCAACTTTGGAAGACCTTTGTTAATTATTTCCCGAAAAAATTATTCAGTAACAAAATTGTTTATAGTATTGCATCTGTATACCACCAGAGTGGATTTTTAAATCCAAGAGTCATCATGTACATCAGCAAAAAAGAAAAAAAAATGTAAAAAGTGGTAGGATTTCAGCAACTCGGGTGCAAGAAAAAAAAAAGAATTTAAATTTGCCATTATGGAAAAATACGGTAAATTCATGTGCTTTTAATAGGATAATAACGTAAAGATTTTTAACTTTAAATTGTATTTTTTTTTTTACATCCATCCATCCATCCATTCGCTTCCGCTTATCCTTTTCAGGGTCGCGGGGGGTGCTGGAGCCTATCCCAGCTGTCATAGGGCGAAAGGCGGGGTACACCCTGGACAGGTCGCCAGTCTGTCGCAGGGCTAACACATAGGGACAGACAACCATTCACACTCGCATTCACACCTAGTGGCAATTTGGATTATCCAATTAACCTATCCCCACAAGCTATTTTTTTTTTACAGATTTTCATATTTAAAAAATGTATTTGCATGTGTAAAATCAGTGAAATTACCTAATAATTTTGTCCTATACTGTTGTAATGCAATTAATGAGGCTTAAAATTTCAGGAAAGTACTTTTATTAATTGGATTTTACTATGTGATTTTATGTCAGAAATCTTGTACTTTTATTCCATGATTAATGTAATATTATTGTCAGGTTCAGTGCAAGAACAGGATGCAAATGCAGGACTTTCCAGTTAGCAACAGTGAGTTTATTTACAGTGAAATAGAGAACAATAAAGTTAACCGTTTCCAACGACGTAGCTTCCTCTGTGGTGCTCCAAACTCCTGCACAGTGCTCGTCTGGTGGTGAAACGCCAACACTTGATAATTCCCAACAGCTCCGCTCCCGTGACACACTCCTTTCCAGGTTCCAATGAAGAAAAAATGTGATGATCAATTTGGCGTACTCACGGGACGGGAAATCCTTCTGGCCTGATGTTTGCCCATAAACTGGCATGTTGGACACACACACACACACACACATACACACAGAAGAAGCAGGGGAGCAGGCCAGTCGATTGACAAGGACAAATATGATATGCTTTTTTTTTTTAAATGTCAAAAAAATTGTCGCTAAACTAAGAAATGAGTTTGAGTTTGTAATTACATGAGTTAACTTTTTATTTTTGATTATATCAGCTGTAAGATGGCTTTGTATTGCACATTTCAAGATAAAAATCACAAAGTGTTTCACAGAAGCTAAAACATAGAAACAAAAACGAACCAAAAGCAAGTTTAAAATGACGAGTTTTTAGCTGATTTGTAAAGAGGACCACTCAGTCTACAGATCTCAAGCTCAAAGGAAAAGAGTTCCAGGGTCTGGGGGCCACGATGCCATAGCTCTGTCACCTTTCGATTTCAGCCTTGTGTGCTGGACAACCAACAAGCCCTGATCACATGACCTCAGGGACCTGCTGGGGAAGTGATAAAAACAGGATCAAACCAGAGATTTAACATGAGCGTCCAAAGTCAGAGTTGAATCAAAAGTTACACCAAGATTCCTAATAGAAGATTTGCCAAATGTAGCAAGAGGACCTAAATTTTCCATAACCTTGGGCAAACAATTATGAGAAGCACATACAAGGACTTTGGTTTTCTCCTCATTAAGTTAAAGAAAGTTGTCAGCCATCCAACCTCTGATAAAGTCTATGCACCTATGCAAAATCTGTAACTTGGAAACACCTTGGGGCTTAAAGGAGATATACAACTGAATTTCATCTGCATAGCAGTGATAAGAAATGTCCTTAAAACTGCTCAGAAGGTGCGGACGAGGGAGTAAATACAACAAAAACAGCAAAGGCCCCAATACAGAACCTTGTGGCACAGAATATGCAAAAGAAGCAGAAGAAGACATAAACTTAGAGGTAGCCAAAGAAAAGGATCGTTCACACAAATAAGATGCGAACCGATCAAAGCAGACCCAGATATACCCACACAGTGTCTCAGCCTATCTAGCAAAATGTGATGGTTGACAGTATCAAAGGCAAAGGTCAGGTCCAACATCAAAAGAACAGAGCATTCTCCTGCATCACATTTCATCAAGGTGTAACTGGAGACTCTAAGAAGTACAGTTTCAGTAAAGTGAGCTGTACGAAAGCCAGACTGGAATTTTTCCAGAATGCTGTAGTCATCCAGAACAGCTATGAGCTGGTTAGCCACAACCTTTTCTAAAGTCTTAGTGATGAATGGTAGTTTTGAAATTGGTCTATAACTGCTAAGCAAAGAAGTGTCAAGCTTGTTTTTCTTAAACTGTGGGTGAATGACAGCATGCTTACAGTAAACAGGGACCTGACCAGAAACCAAAGAAGTATTGATAATTGTAAGCTCACAGGGACCGATAGACTGAAAGACATTTTTAAACAAAGATCCAGCTAAAAATATAAAGAGAGCAAGAGGATGCTTTCATTGAAGTAACTAATTTGACAAGCTCAGGTAAGGACACGGGTAAAAATCTTTCTAAAATAACAGGCCTAGCTTGAGTTGGAGCAGACAACAGAGACAGAGAAGGAGAGATACTGTTCCTCACATTACTAACTTTTTCAACGAAGAAAGAAACATTTTTAATCTAATCTTCATTCCATGAAATTGGGACAACAGGTGGAGCAGGAGCAACAATATCACTTATGGTGTCAAATAGTACCTTGGGGTTACCTCTGCTCTTTGAAACCAAGTCTGAGAAACAGGCAGCCCTCGCATCTCGAACTGAAGTGTTAAATAAAATGAAGGAGATGAACATGTAAATGAGTTTTCCTCCATAATTACTCAACTTTCCAAAAGGGAATCCTGTCAATTATCCAGGTGGGCGACTTTAAAACAGGAGCTAATCTGGTTTTGATTGTCTAAAAAAGAAAGACAATGATTAGTAAAAAGATTTGTTACTAAATCAACATCTTTATAGGAAGGTAGATAGGCTATTACTCCTTTATGATTACAAGGCAGTCTGGGCAATGAGCTATCTGAACCTTTTCTGTAATTTCACAGATGTATTGTTTACAAATGAAGCCCAAAGAGTCATGCTGACAGATTTCTTTCATTATGTTTCATTATTTATGTGGTAAAACTGAGAAATGCTGTTGAAATTGCACTTCTTTTCTTATATTTAGATATCACAGGGATCGGCTGTGTAGGTAAACTTTTTTCCACTGACAAAAAGGGGATTTTTACTGGTCGGGCCTACTTAAGATCAAAGTGCGCTCTATGTGGCAGCTGATTTAAAATGAGTTTGACATCCCTGATCTCGGCTGAGCTAAGATCAGGTAGCTGAAAAGAAAAGAATAAATGGAAAACCAACATTTGGCAATGAAGATTGCTCATGTGAAATAAGTCAGAATAATACGGAAAGACTGATATGGGACTATTATCTCATCGACTGAGATGCCTTGGCTAAATATAGAGAATCATAAGTGGGTATGTGAACACTCTGACGTCTGACATCAACACCACAGCTGATAAAACACACTTGATAAGAGAGACTTTTAAAATGTTAGCTAATGTTCCAGTAATAATGATAATACACACTTTGGCCCACAGATCTGAAAAACAGTTCCTCCCTCTGAGCTAAGTGTGAATTTTACCTTTTTTTCAACAGTCAAACAACAATATCTCTTTCGTCCTCTGTTGCTTAAAACTATTTTGATGTTGCTGGAAATGAGACTAAAATTTCCACAAATATATTTTACTACAAAACTGTACAAAATGTTTTGGATTGATAAGCTTTCTTAAGTATCTGAAGTTTTCATGTCTGTGAGACTACCAGTTTGATTTAAAATGTAAACGTGTATTTAGGCTTCTTCAATCGGAAATATTTCCTTGTTTATATTCATTCATAATTTTGCACGAAAGCTCAGCTTCCGATTAAAATAAGGAAATCACCTAAAAATGACACACAAGGTTTAGTCCCTTTGTATTCCTTATAACAAGTAACTAACTCAGTGATGTGGTGAAAGTGCGTATAGTAAAAAATGACACCTCTACTCGAGTATAACAGGAAACACAAACTTTTAATGTGATTTCACAAGAAAACAGTGGCAGCGCCAGCACTGCCTGACGGTCATGTACCATTTTTTGCCATTTCCTGAACAGCGTATTTAAATGCACAGATGATAAACATCTGTCTATTTGACGTCAAATCCATGTGTTTGACGTTTTATTCAAAGTGTTTTTCACAGTCTGGTTGCTTCATTTACATAAAGCAGAACATTTTTTATTTAAGGTCCCTTCTTCCTCAAGCAGCACATCTAGCAGACAATCAGCTTTTGTAGTGCAATGTTGTCCTTATATTACTTTCAGCGCTCCTATTTTGGTCCTCACTTACATGGAAAATGTTAAAACCAGATCAGCTGTTTTTGGTCCTACCAGTGTTACAGTGATTTACTATTAAATACTTAATTTAATATGACAACACATTGATACTTCAACAGAAATGCAAACTGTAAAAAATCCTTTTAAAATCATCTTTTTATAAATATGCATTCATGTAAAAATAAAATAAAAATAGATTCTTTCTTAAATCTTGAATCTCATTACAGCGGCTGCAAACCTTTCATTCAATGCTGCTCTCTTTAATCAGAGAGAAAGTCTAGGAGGTCTTTGAGCTTCAGGTGCCAGTTACTGACTGGGCTTAGCACAGAGGCTGCAGCTGAAGTGGCATGACCCTGAACTACACGATTACAGGGAGGCACTCATCTTCAATAGGCACAGCTCCAGCAGGCAGAAAGCCCGAGAGCCCCGTCAGCAGGCTTCATACTGTACAAGAGGAACTCTGAACCATGTGCAGAGATGACAGCAGACGCTCCATCAGGATACATACAGTAGTGGCTAAACGGCCCACACGTCTTGAAGTCTGGGAGCTCCACACAGAACAACAGATCCTGCTTTGATTTTAGCTCGGCTTTTTAGATGTTCACAGTCAATTCTGCACAGTCCAGACCTCCAGGTCTTGTACAATAAAGTCCTTATTTGTGGAGAGAGGTGCATTGTGAAAAGTTGGACTGGAAAAGCTTGAACCACGGTACAGATCAGCATCCAGCCACAGGGCAAAGCCACTCCTAAAGACAGAGAGAACAATAGCACTTTAATATCAGATCTTTGAAAACTCACTGATAAATAAATAAATAACTGTATAACTTACCCTCCTCCACCGAGCTGCAATGAATCCCAGTTTCCACTCACAAAGTACGAGTTCACCCCACTCCACTTGTATACCTAGATAACAAAGACATAAAAACATCTTAAACTCTGTGCAGATTTCTACAATAAGTGAAATAATTTCATGAAAAATCATCCTGTAAATAGACTAGAGGTAAAACATTAATAAAAGTTCAACTCTTACCTGGAAGTCGGGATTGAAGCTGAACAAGAAGGTTTCTCCAGTACCGTAGCAGTATTTACTGACTCTGAATGGATCTGAAGAAAAAGCCCCAAACACCTGAAAATACACCAAGACACCAGTTTGTTAAAGGAGATGCTGGTAATGGAGGAATCCGTCTCATTTTCTTGGTACAGAAAAGTGCTGGAGACTAAAGAGCAGGATACAAACCTTTTTGTGCATGTCTTTGACCACCAGCAGCACAGGGCTGTCCACCTCAGCCATGTTCCTGTACAGAGTCTTCAGGCTGCTCCCATGGATGGCTGTGCTGTAGACCAGCTGCCATTGATAACCCTGGGTCCTTGCTGGCATTTGAGCAGCAAGCTGTTTGACAAAGAGTTGCTCATCAGATTATGTCCTGACAGACTAATAATAATTTTCTCAATACCTTCAGAGAAAAACCTCTGATGATTGTGATCTGCACCAAATGTCCAGCTAGTTTAATGTGAAGGTTAGTTTTACTAACTTTTTCCAGGTGGTGGTCATCTAGCAGAAGGCTGTGGTCGCTGAGGACAGGGAGAACATCGTGGTAACTGAGTTCTTCTGCCTCAGAGTCGTCTGAGCTGCACAGACTCTGGCGGCGTTTGGAGTCTTTCACAGTGATGATCTGTGAGGCAAGCAGAAAATTGCAAAGATATATTCATTGTCATCAAACAAATTCGCTCCCTGCTTACTGTCACAGTAATACTCACTGCTGTCGCATTTTTGTTACTCGAGAAAAGTTTAGGGGCCTTGCATATTAAAAAGTTTTGATTTATTTAAAACTGAGCACAAGTACCACAATAACTGAACTACTGGATGACAACAAAGCAGCAAAGTATGGTGACAGAAAAACATTTGAACCTCCACAGTAACTTCACTGCACTTCCTAACATGAATACATTCAGCAGAGTAATCTTACCTCAACATAAGGCTCCATACAGTCACTGGCAATGTAAAGCACCTTAATATTTTCTGGTAGGTGCTTCATAGCTCCTGATTTCCCTGTCAAGCGCTGCTTTCTGCTGTACCACATGTCTGCTAACCAAACTGCCATCCAGCAGCTCTTTTATATACA
Organism: Aulonocara stuartgranti; assembly: GCF_965226115.1. Taxonomy (NCBI): domain Eukaryota; kingdom Metazoa; phylum Chordata; class Actinopteri; order Cichliformes; family Cichlidae; genus Aulonocara; species Aulonocara stuartgranti. The sequence continues at coordinate 26,495,364 of NC_138947.1, forward strand.
CTGAGTTACTTTCCCTTTCAATGTCTGAAGTGTTATTGGTTGGAAATCTTAGCAGACGTTTGCACATTGGTCAACTCTGACAGTGAACAGTTTCTTTTCTCACTAAACAGGAAAACAAAATCTGGGTTAGGTTTGTAGAAGGAAACAGGATGTCCATATATAGACAGAGGGCATTCCCACAGCCTCACTTTTAACTTTTAACAATAACTGCCAACAAATTTGTCAGGCCACCACTCATTATAAGGTTTATGCCACAGCCGCACTAAATTAACAGTATTGGTAATTAACAAAATCATGTTTTATGTTTCTGTAATTGTTAACCTACCAGTATGTGCAAATGAATAATACATAATATGAATATTATGTATATTTTTTAGAGCTAAAGTATAACTATCCATGAATATTCAAACTAAAAAGTATTTGGGTTTTTTTGTTTTAATGAAAGGTGGTTTAAAAACATTTTTAAGCACCGTAAGAACACCTGAGCATCAGAGAGCTGATTCTTGGAGTGTTCTGTGTGTGCTTAACCTTCGAGATATAATAATGTATGTTTTTGTGTATATCTTACCTCCCACTTTTTAGCGGCGGTGTTGATGGGCTTGCTGAGGATCTTATTGATCGCTGCGATGTCCTTCTCCACAACCAGAATGTGGTTCTGATTTTTGTCTTTGATGACGTAATGCGGTTTCCACTGGTTCTTGTCGCCTTTGTGGCAGACCTCTGGTGACCACTGCGCAAAGAATGTGTAGAGGTGGTCAACCCTGTAAAAAAAAATTATAAAATTTAGGGGGTTTTTAGGTTACCAGTATACTTATATAGCTGTAGATGGTTGACTTCTTATACCTTAGATAAAGAGTTTAAAGGGTTCCTGAGATCAAGTAAAATGCTAAGAAGCACAATGACATGGCAATATCAGAAAACTAAAGAGTTACTCATACTGAATAATAACACAGGCTACATTTTCTCCATTTTCCATAGAAGTTACAATATAATAACAACTATAAAAAAAAAAAAGCCTCTGCAATCTAAGATGTACCTGGAAATAAACTGCAACAGTTATACTTGTTTTAACCTTTTTGAGCAATTATCATCTTTGAGTTAATCCTGGAACATGTGTGGGAATGAGAAATCACTATTTCCATCTGTCCATGTTGGAGTCTGCTTTGTCTACAGTTTCAATCAGACATGACTGACAGTTCAGAAATCCCCTCTAGTCTCTTCCATCCCTCTCTGGTTTACCATGCCAGACTCTTTGCTGCAAGCCAGCAAACTCTTGAAAGGAAATCTCAGTGACTCAATGACTAAGACTGCTTCCTTTGGTTCAACGTATGTCACAATGTACGCATCCAACATAAAAAAACACTCATTTCAACATTTTCACATGACAGTTTCTTTTTGCATGCACTTGAAATCTGACGTGCAATCAAAATCTTTTACGTTTCTGCAGTTTTAGGGCACGTTTACTTCTTTGAATTAGCTGAAACTAACTAAAGCTTTGTCTGATTCAAATGCAGTTAGCACCACCATAATCACCCAGCACCCAGCATAACAATGCTCATAGATATACTGATTTGTTCTACTTACTCTCCAACGCTATATGCAACTCCCATGGCTGAATGGAGATGAATGTCCCGATAAAAATCTCTTAAAGAAGCAGTCAGGACTCTCAGCGCTGATGAAGCGTTTGAACTTGAGTCTCTGCCATTCCCGCTTTTTATATGAGCAGGACAACTGCTGAATCAAGCTTCAGTGAACATTAACCCTCCCACTCCCTCTTCACACAGCTTACACGGGCTGCACGTATTCATGCAGGGATTACACAACAGCGCCTGAAAGCCAAAGCTAGTGATACATTAGCTTGACCTGCTCTGCAGCTCTACCATTAAGGTTAGCAGGAGCACAGCTGAATTCTGTGTCAAAGCTAAGATGTGGATGAGTGGTGAATGACACCACTGTTGCACTTTTCAGTCCAGTACATTCATCTTACAGCTACACTTCATGAGAGCTTTGCAGATGAAGATTTTAAAGAACTAGTGCAAAATGATCCAGAACACTAAAATGAATCATGCATAGCAAAGTTAACACCAGATACTGAAAAGCTCCTTATGTGTAAATGCATCACTAAAACAGTGAAATTATATATAAGATATTATATATAAGAAATTATATATAAGAATATGACAGTGGACAAGGACTTTCTTGCAGCTGGCTCGCTCAGGTTTCCTTTGAACAATATAAAAGGGGAAATGGTCAACGGCTTGGCATCAAATCAGGAAGGATGAGGCAATAAAGGAAGGTGGTCTGTAGAAAACACCCAGTTAGAACAGAGTTATTGGGTTTACGCTACCTCAGTACATTTTTATATTGAATGACTTGATGATTGCAATGACATCTGCCTGCACCTATGATTTTTTATCTTATCCTTCCCATTTCTTATAAGATTGTTATAAAGTCTTAACAAAAAGGACCTCAACTGTAGTATTGACCATTTAGAAAAGATGAGTTTTCAGTGCTGACCATTTAGATTAACAAACAAATGTTTCAAGGGCCCCAAATGATCTGAACACGCTGAGCTGTTGATTCAGTAATCCAATTTGTTCAGAGCTGAGTTGAGCTTGTACTTTCCAAATAACTTCACTTTCTTGACCAGATTTTTCCACAATTTTCTTCAGCAATAATGACATAGGTTTGTTCATGTTCAGCCGAAGAGGTCAGAAGATTACAATGGGTACATTCTGGGGTCAGCAATCAGCCTTGATATTCTTACACAAAACCAATAGAACGAAAAAGATAAAAATTCAGACAGTGTCCACTGTGACACAGTGACAGGATTGATTAGTAAACACAGATCAATAAACATAGATTTACCCGGACAGATATGAGTATATACAGTAAATGCACGTGCAAACAAGCAGATGCATGCACTTATTGTCAAAAACACACAACTGATGCATTCTTCAGTCAGCAATGTCAGCTTGACACGCGTGCACACACCTGCAGGAACACTCCTACCTCCTTGTTATAATCGACTCAAAGAGGACCTACTTGGATTTATTTTTAATGTGAGATTCATAATGTTCCCGATGATGCTGACATCGTGCTTTAAATGTAGTTATCCTGTGCTGACTGAAACGTGCATGTTTACAGCAGTTAACGTGCAAGAAACTAGTCTTGCACAGTGGGATAATGGAGTGACAGGGTTCATCACAGTTGAAAACAGCTGTCCGTGTGCACAGGCCATCCTGAGATCCTAAAAAGATTTTCAGATGAAAGAACACGTTGCTCTTAGCAATACTGTCTAGAACATTTCTTGCTCCACCTCTTCTTCAACCCTGTCTGTTCCCTGCACGACTCCAGCCAGACATACAAAAAACCACAAAAAAAATCCTACTGAGTCCACATCACACACATGCACACGCAGCCTCACACACAAGAACACAAATACCATAAAACATCCATGCACGCATGCACGTACGAACTATTTCCTCAATCCTGCAAGAGGAGTGTAGGATTTAAATGTATGTATGTAATTTAAATTTGTATAAGCTGTAGATGTTTTTTTGGTTTTTGGCGACGACTAGGCGACAAAAAAGTTGTATGAGTCGGTGGAGGGGGCCCTCCGTGTTCTGGTTACCAGCACCAACCTTTGCAGTGAGCAGCTTCGGTTACGTGCAGCCCGAGTTTTTCACCCGCGCTGAGGACAAAAGAAAAGAAAAACTTATTGAAGTTCGATAAACACACCTATGTGCATCTCCGATAGTTCCTTCACAATAAAAGCATCAAGCTGGATCACCATTTCAAAGCTTTTAACTTGAAGTAAGAAACGCCGGAAATGTCTCGTTTGCATTCACAACAGCGCTGAGACGTAAACAGTCCTTCACAGCGAAATGTCTTGAAGGTACAAAGACGGGAGGAGACAGACGGGAGTTTGTGGCACAACACTGGCACGTGCTGACCGTGACCGACCGGTTTTTCGAGCACGAGCAGCATTAGAGTGATGATGGGTGTAAAAAAACAATGAGCACGATTTTTCACGTAGATTGCACTATGCATACTGTACATTATTATATTAATGTACAGTATGCATAGAGATATGTGAAGTGAATTTCAAGTGCATATAGGCTAAATATTAAAAGGCCGCTTTATGAGTTCACCTAAAATAAAAGTATTCATGCAGAACAGTCAGTTTTACTAGTTCACCGGTTGTTGTTTATGAGAAGTGATAGAGGAAAGCTCATGACGTCCCTAAATTAAAATCCAATTTAGTCAAATTATCTGTGCAGATGAGTGAAAAGGAGATATATTCACCAGACCAAAGGTAGCTTTCAATAAAATGGGTCTCATATATTAACTGTAGAGCATGATGAGGAAATGGTCAGTGTGCAGTCACTGACTCAACGATTCAATTAATCTATTCAGAGAGCTCAGGATAACTTGACTAAAAGATGAAGATGGACTGGACCTTTCAACAGGACGATGAAAATTTACAAATAAATAGTATCAAAAAAGATCAAAGGAAATCCTTTTCAAAAATCCCATTAAAACTTTGAGCGAAAACCCTTAAACACTCTTGCACAGAGACGATTTTCATGGACCGGTTTTCAGTTTGTGTTATGCGTATAAGGGGGTGATGTTGTTTACTACCAGTGGTGTACTTAACCTTTCTCACAAAATACACTGATACTCATCCAGATACGTTCAACAAGCTGGCAGTTTCATTTTCCCATGACGTCATCACTAAATATAGTTATTATTGTGTTTTTTGTAATGGTAGACAAAGTGTTTGTGGTTTGGTAATAGAGCAGCAGCTATTGGGCAATGCTAAGAAAATGCAAAAAGCACACCCAAGATAGAGCAATACTTTTTAATACTTAATAGTTTTTTGTATTCACATGCAGGACTCACATGCACAACAGTGTGTCAGTGCTGTAAATGTTACGCTTTTCTGCTGGTGAGCACTTGTTATTACACAATGAACCATCTGAATACACCAACAATGGCAGTGAAGAAGAAGAAGGCCGCATTCAGGCTTATTCAGTTATCACTGTCGGGCCTTGCTGGACATGTAACCTCTAACGCATCTTAATTGTTGCAAACAAGCTAGACTCAAAACTGAATGTTGTTCCCGGTTAAGCATTAAATTTGAACAGGTTCAGTAGATTATTTCATTTTGATGTCATCCTGTAGAGATATTTCCTAAAACAGTTATACAGAATGTAAAAATATGTTTTGACAGTTTGTCATTACTTAAACCTCATATGTAAAAAACAATTTACTCAGTCTTGCTAAAGAAAAAGTAAAGTTCTGTATGCGTGCAACTGAAGAAACTTGTTTTGAGTCTGTGCTGAAATCATATTCAATCAGGTCATATGTATATAAGAAAAATGTCCTGCCCATAGTTTGAACTGTACATGAGGATTGATTTGATTCAGAAATCAGTTTAAGGGTCAGGATACGCTTCATGGTCATGAAGCATATGCATGTGCTGTTTTATACAGGATCTGTCTCTGACATGTGTAGTGTAGAGACATCCTGATTCATGTGTAGGTTGCGGGGAAATTTCGGCACATAATTGATTTGTCATTTTATTACAAAACTGATACAGCAGTGGTTTGTGTGTGGGTGAACAAGCAGGTAAACCCACAGTGTGTGTGTGTGTGTAAGTGAGTTCATTGTGGAAAGCGTAGTGACAGTTTCCGCACAGTTTTGGTGAAAGTGTCTGATTTCGGTTTGGTTGTCCTACTAGACTATAGATTGTACATTTTTATTACAATTGTAATAATTTTAAAGATTTTAATCCAATCTTGTCTATAAGTCTATGAATGATCAGGTTACCTACAGTTTAACTACATTATACATGTTTTAGGGTTTACATCATTTTATCTTGTTCAGTCCGTAGCTGGTTTCCTTTTTGTTTTTGAGTTTTTGATTTTCCTTTCCTCAAAATCTTCTTGCTGGGAACTTTGAGTACACATAACCAGATTAACGCAATCATGCTTTTGTTTCTTTTGTTCTCCTGCAGCAAATCTGATAGTTTACAAAAACTGGTTTGTACTAGTTCATAGACTGTTAGTCAGTGTGTTCGTTGTGTGTTTCTGTCAGAAGCTACAACGTCAGCATATACATATACAGTCCATACCTTTACCGTATAAACCTATGTGACTGTAAGACATCAATATTTCATCTCATACAACCCCTTAACCTACTCCAAGGAAAAGTGCTTGTTCAGCACTTTTAAGTAGCTGAGACATTTTAATTTTAACTGCATTTAATGACACTCTGACGTAACAGGCGATAAAGGACAGATTTAAGGCTGATGAAAGTGTAATGGGTCTAGGTGTTCCAACTCAAGGTTAATCAGTGATGTTTCTATGAGTACAGCTTTCACTGACCTACATGCAAAACCACTCTAAGGGGCACAGAGGTTAAAAAAGGCTACGGTCTACAGCGACTGTGCACAATGAACCAAAGTGAGACTTCCTCTGCAGTTGGGGCGTCAATGTCTGGGAAATGTTTGTGGTTAAAAAAAAGAAAGGAGATAAAATATGCGTCATTTCTTGCGTATTTCCTGTCTAAAATTCAAGTGAATTGTTTTGCAGTAATTTTACTTTTTAAAATATCAAAACAAACATTAGATGACATGTGTTATAAAAAAGAAATGCTATTTTTCTCATATATACCATGCTTATACAACAAAACAACTGAGATATCAGTGAGGGTGGTTTCTGTCTGAGCAGCAGGGTTGGAAAAACCCCAGACTATTCTAATAGTTGTCAAACTACGTCTTTATTGATATATAAATTTATTGGCAATCATGACTTTATTGCATTACTTTATTGGACTTTGATGTCATCTTGTGATGTTGCACCCTTTGTTCTAAATTGTTTGGTATTGTCGTGTGGCTTATTTCGTGACACGTGATCGTCTCCTCCATTATGTGCATAATGCCTGTATGAATGTGCAGAAACATTATGGATGCACACTCACAGCACTTTTCATTTTGTATGTCGTTAGAAATTAATTGCAAATAATCACAGAAGCAACTGTTGTTGTTGTTGATGAATTGAATTGAATTGAATTGCATTGCTATGTGCTGCCTGTGCTACAGTCTGCTAGAGTTCATTTCAAAGGTTGGCTCTTTTCCTACATTCTGGCTAACAGGTTCTGGTGGCCTGCCAAAACCAATACTGACTTAGCAGAGTGAACATTTTTTGCACTTTAGACCAGATTGTACTTTACTTAGCAGAATCCAAGGCCACCTCTGTGCTCCCTGTCAATTTTTGCTGTCACAGTACAGTCTTCCACAGACAGCCATAAAAGCTACACACGTCTTTCTACAAGTAAATGACCCAGTGGAAAAATGCTGCATCAGTTTACATTGTTAAGTGAGTTAGGTAATCTTCAATGTCACATAAGGCCAGATACATTAATGACTAAAATGCAGCAGGAATAAAGTGCAGCATGAATATGTAAAGAGCGTACTTGTTTAGTCATTTCCCCAGTAAAGCAGTAATATGAAACTAGAACTACAGAATCATCCTCTTAAATATAAAAGTTTAATAAGCAGGGCAATTGTGTTTTTAATTTGTTTAAATATTGAAAACATACTATAGATTTAATATCAAAGTTTAAAGGTGTATTTCGTAGGATTATGTGGTCTGGAATTTGTGTGGGTCAGTGACCTACTGTAACGCTGACTCAGAGCTGAACAAACTTTGGAAATTTATTCTCCTTTGTGTGGGGGACACACATCCCCCGTATCACACTCGAGGTCAGAAGCCAGTGCTTCACTATCCTGCAGTTCATTCTGCTCCACTATCACTGCATGCAGTTCACATACAGTAGCTGCAGTGATTGCACTCAGTTTAAACTCACAAAAGCTTATCAGAGGAAAAGTGTGTCATTATGTAGAGTAGAAAAAAACCAGCTGAGAAAGTCCTCTTGCATTGTAAAAGTTCACTTTTGCATCATCCTTGCTTAAGTTCCAGTACTGCACAGTGCCTTTCCAGAAGTATGATGTGTCCATCCAGATGCATGCCTGCAAATCAATATGTTTTGCCAGAAAAGTGAAAAGACACACCTCAAAAAAAGAATGAAATATGCATGTTGAATCCAGCATCTAATAAAACTCTGTTTTGTTGGTATTCCTTTCAAACATATGTGAGACTGAAACTACTGGCAAATACTGGTCACCATCCGCTGTGAAGTTGCTTCAGGGGCACATCTATTCCCAGTAAATTCTTGCTGAACGAGGATTATTTTTCAGGCCACTGGAAGTTCCCAGCCTCTGAAAGCTGTTGTATAATTTCCTGTCTGTGAAAAATTATTATCCTAAATAACTCTAAAAATAATATTCCCTGAATTTTTTCTTTAAAATAGGATGTGTTGTTCATAAGACAATGCTATTGTTTACATTTATCTTAAATAAGTTTGTTGTTTGACTAAAATCTCCTATATAGAAGTTTTATGAAACAGTTTTATGCATTTCATTATTTTAGATATATACACAGAGGAGGTATATTTTTAATAACAGTTAAACAATTAGGAAGCAATTCTGAAATCTCTGCTCACTGCTAAGAACAGGGCCTACTTACCCAGAAACCAACTAAGATTATTACAAAGTGAACACAAGGAGAGATGCTGTTTCATAACTAAGCTCCACATTTTGGGTTTATCAATGGATTTGGTAAAGTACTGGCACCTATCTGAGAAGCAGTGGTGCTGGGAGCAGTAACACTGTTGTTTGAAAAGGTCAAGACGGATCTAAAATGTGTCTGCAATCAAATTAGCATAAACTAACAAATGGAGAGATGGCTTTAAAATATATGTTTAAAAGAATCATCACTTACTTGATAAAATAGATTCTTTGATTCAATGTCTGTAGATTCTATGTACTATAATATAGAGATAAGAGATAGAGATAACTCTTTATTGTCATTGCACAGTCATACATAGTACAATAGTACAATAAAATTGGAAAACTGTCCTACGTTGGCACTACATATAACACAACACGACACGATATGACACATCACAACGCAACACAAACAACACAACACAGTATATTAACTTAGTAATAAAAAAGAAGGGTAAGTGTATTTGAATTGCACTCTGTTATTATTGCACATTAATTGTTATTGCACCTTGTTATAAATACACCTTGTTATAAATGAAGGACCTGTACAGCGAGTGCTGTCATCTTCAGGGAGGGAAGAGGATGTCCAATGATCTTTTGGGCCATATTGATGACCCTCTGGAGTGCATTTCTGTGTGCTGTGGTGCAGCTGGAGAACCACACACCAATGCAATATGTCAGCACACTTTCAATGGAGCAGCGGTAGAAGACGGTCAGCAGCTCCTTCTTCAGGTCCATTTTTCTGAGGATTCTCAGAAAGTGGAGACGCTGTTGGGCCTTCTTTAAAACCGCAGAGATGTTAGAGCTCCATTGGAGGTCTGTGTCTATGTGCACACCCAGAAACTTGAAACTGGAGACCCTTTCCACACACTCCGCGTTGATGCTGACGGGCTGCAGCTCAGACTTCCTTCTTTTGAAGTCAACTACCAGTTCTTTTGTCTTGGTGGTATTGTGGTTCAGGTTGTTATCTACACACCAATCTGACAGCCACTGAACTTCAGCTCTGTACGCCGTCTCATCTCCCCCAGAGATGAGCCCCACCACGGTGGTATCATCTGCAAACTTGATGACTGAGTTGTCGTCTAACACAGTCATGTGTGTACAGGGTGTACAGTAGGGGACTCAGTACACAGCCTTGTGGAGAGACGGTGTTAAGGCTGAGGAAAGATGAGGCCCCACTCTAACTCTTTGTACACGGTCTGAGAGGAAGTCTCTGATCCAGCGGCAGGTGGTAGAAGGAAGTCCGATTTCCAGCAGTTTAACTGTTAGTCTGTCCGGGCGTATCGTATTGAAAGCAGAACTAAAGTCAACAAAGAGCAGTCTGGCGTAACGGCCCTGCACTTCCAGGTGAGAGATGGTGGCGTGGAGCGTTGTAGCAATGGCATCTTCAGTTGATCTGTTAGCTCTGTATGCAAACTGGAGCAGGTAGAGTGTGGGTGGCAGGCAGGACATGATGTGACGTCGGACCAGTTTCTCGAAGCACTTCATTATAACAGGTGTTAGAACAACTGGTCGGTAGTCATTGAGGCTGCTAATGTTAGTACGCTTTGGCAGTGGGACAATTGTGGCTGACTTTAGGCACGGCAGGATGCAGGACTGGGACAGTGAAGTGTTGAAGATCTTAGTGAAATATGATGTTGTATATTATAAAACTATTTCATGTTAGATGGTTTTCTTAGCCACAGCACAAAAACATGTTCAGACCATTTTTTTATGATTGACAAAAGTGCTGTTTTTTTTACATGAAATACACAAAGTAACAATAATAGTCAAAGTCAAAGTAATTTATATAGCACTTTTCAAGACCCTCAAAGCGCTTTACAATTCCACTATTCATTCACACACTGGTGGAGGCAGCTACAGTTGTAGCCACAGCTGCCCTGGGGCAGACTGACAGAAGCGAGGCTGCCATATCACGCCATCGGCCACTCTGGCCATCACCAGTAGGCGGTAGGTGAAGTGTCTTGCCCAAGGACACAACGACCGAGACTGTCCGAGGCGGGGCTCGAACCGGCAACCTTCCGATTACAAGATAAACTGCCAACTCTTGAGCCACAATTGCCCTGTAATGGCAATTATCTATTTTAAATATTTATTTCTTGGTACAAGGTTTGTTTGATTATGGTTGGATTCAGTCACAGTTTCAGTCAGTGACTATGCTACAACAGGACGTGTATTTCGACCAACACTTAAGTACTGATTTCTCGCTCAGTCATGGCTGAGAGTCACTTACACACCAACACAGTAGCTCCTTTGGATCTGTGTTTTTCAATTCCAGATCCAGTCTAATAACATATACTTAGGACAGGTCATAGGTCAGCGCTTGCTTTCTTACTCCTTGTTAGCATGAATATTTAGTCCCACGTGTAGGCCAGCCACATCACAGAGGAGAAGGTGAGGCAGAGCCAGAGGTCTGAGCTTATTAATCCCTTAAAGCCTGAAATTTGAAGTAATTGCCAGAAAGTTCTAGTCTTTTGCAAATGGAGAGTTTATTGAACCACCTGACAAATTTGTTTAAATATTAATTACATTTTAATTTCCATATACGAGTTTTAACTTGTATTGCATTTGCTGTATTTGTCTGACATTGTTTTAAAAATGTATTTAGGTTTATCAGGGGAGAGAAACTGATGATGTCGATGTCTCAAAAACTCACAAAAACTGTATCCTTCATTCCTAGGATACTATAGGAATTAAAGGGCTAATGAAAAATTGGTGATATGGTTTGTGAGATAAGGTTTAATCCCACACCCAACCGGATAAATCTCTTGGAGGGAATAGTGCTACACAATTTTATCTGATTTGTTTGCCTGCAGACAAAACTTGTTAAATATGAGCAGGACTGTGAAGGGAACAGTGTTGTGTTGTCAGTGAGCACTTTTATAGATAAATGCAACAAGGCTAAAATGTAGTTATGGCTTTAACATTCACATTGAGGGTTAGCTGACTTTCAACAAAAATGTGCAAAACATTTTCAAAAAGAGTGAGTGCCCTTCCTGCTACAGAGGCTTAGGGAATGTGGACGTAGCCCCGGTTTTCTGCAGCTTTTCAGTAAATAAGCCACATGGACAGCTTCCCAGGCTTTTGTTTTCTGAATTAATATGCTCAGCGCTCGCAGAGAACAACAAGACCACACTGAAAAGGATCACGCTTAAATCTAAGCATTACTGGAACCAGGGCTCGTAGCATTATGACCAAGGAGCAGTAAGGAAAATGCATAAGATGACATCTAGGATTTAGAGATTTTTTGCTAAACTTTGGAAGCTGAGTGTGCATGTAACATTCATGATTCTCAGAAGTTATATTCAAAGTAAAGATTGCCAGTATAACCGTAGGAGCCACAAATCAGGTCACTTCCTGTCACAAAACAACAAGGTCACTTAGGGAATTTAAATATTCCATAAAGAAACAGCTTTGCTTTTGTAGTTTATACAAATTCAGCACACATGAGATACAAATAAGTCCTCTGCAGTGGGACATCAGCATCTAATGAGCAACAATAGCAAAAGCAAAGCTGAATTAGCTCAGACAATTTAACAAATTCAGGCTAAAGCTGTACCTTACTGTGTACCATTATACACGGCTCATCGATGTATGAAGATATGTGCTAAGCTGCAAATATTCTGTTTAGAAGCTCAATGAGGGCATCTACTGGGGAGATAAGTGATTCACATGACAAAAAAAAAAAAAAAAAAAAAAAAAAAAAAACCACACTTGCATCCATTCGGACGAGCAGCTGAGAAATCTGCAGCAAGGACGTGATGCCATCATGTCAATATGGAGCAAAATCTCTGAGGAATGTTTCCAGAACCTCGCTGAACCTCTGCCATGAAGAATTGAGGCAGTTCTGAAGGCAAAAGGCGGTGCAACACGTTATTAAGTGCAACGAATAAAGTGGCCAGAGGATGTATACAGTATGTGTATTACATGCATGAGTAATTAGCATTTCCTCTGGCAGAGTCTCTTGTGTTCACGCTTAACAAAAATCATAGCATCTTTAACTCTACCACCTCCAGCTTTCTGCCTTACGTATCTTTGTCAGTGCCACTTTCATTTTATTATTGTCTCGAAAATTGTCATTTCACTCATCTCCTTCATTTCATTCCCGACACTATATGCATAGGAAAAAGTATAATGTCAAAGTATATCAACTATTGTGTCGTACAGTAAAGTCACACTCATATATGTGTTTTGCTCTCAGTCTGAGAGCGTTTAAACGTTTGTGAGGTTTTGTGAACCACGGCGCCACCTTCTGGCAGTCAGTTGTAGTCACCCATGGCAGATCACGTGGTGTGATCTGTCCGTGAGTAAACTGAGTAACTGTGTTTTAAATCTTTTTAAGAGTGATATTTTTTAGATCTGATCAAATGTAACTGCAGCCAAAATAACGGATGTTTAAGTGTGGAGTAAATCTGTTTCCTTTTGTATTCAAGTCAAAGCATTTGGTCTGTGCCAAGTGGAGTAACAGTATTGTCAGTAATGATGTTTGCAATATGTTTATGCTTTTTTACAGTTTTATAGTAATATGATAATTACTTTTTTGGGAGCTTCAGTAAAGTCAAGAAAAGTGCATAGTGTAAGCTCCTGTCAAACTTTGAAGATGCAAACTTCTCCAAAAACGAATCCTGTTACTTTATTGATTACTTGTTTTCAAAAGTAATTAGTTCCTTTATTGCTTAATTTATCGCTGTAGAAAGCAGTTTTATTCCCATGCAGAGAGTACAGCGGGCGCTAATGTTTTTGTCACTTTTTATGGAATCAGACTCAAAGTAATGTCAGTACTTTCAAGCTTTAAACGCTGTTTGGTCGTACTCTCTCCTGCACTCCATATTATCCATTCTTGATGAGCCACTCTGACAAACAAAATCGCGGTTTAGCGTGCTTACGGGAAAGTAACAGTAATCTAATGACTTTTTTTGTGATAGAAAACCCTTACTTTATGTGAAAAAAGTAATCGGATTACAGTAATGTGTTAGTTGTAAAGCGTTAATGCCCATCTCTGGTAGTGAGCAATCCTTCGACCTCTGATACAAGACTGAGAACATGTGTTTCTGCTTGTCTTCAAATACAGGGTGATTTCACTACTATCACTGTGTGGATCAGGGGCTGTTTGTGACCCAGCAATTTGAGTTTATTTTGTATTTTTGATTCCTTATGTTACATAGGAAATATGTTTAGTTCTTGTGTTGTTATTATTCATTAGGATTTAGTTGAGTTTCATTATAGTTTTGGTTTCATCTATAACTCTGTAATTTTAAGTCTTTTCTTGTCCTCCGCGTAGTCTGTCTTATCCTCAGTGTTTTACTTTCAGGTATGCCTGTGCGTTAGTCTATCCCCCGGTTTCATGTTCTAATTGTCAAGCTTGTGTTGTCATGTCTATGTGTCTCCATGTTTTCTGTTTTATTTTGAAGAGTCTAGTGTTTCCATGTTCAGTTTGTTTCATTTTATTCCCCCCTGTGGCGTCATGTTCATTTGTGTCAGCTGTGTCTCCCCAGGTGTTCACACTTCACACACTAATTACCCTTCTGTGTATTTAAGTCCTCTGTCTTCCTCTGTTCAGTGTCAGGTCATGACAGTGTGACTGGCTTTACTCTTTCATGCATATTTGAAAAAGATTCAGAGATTGTCTTGGCTCACTGCCTATATGTCTGGGTGTTGCCTGGTGGATGAGACAGTTGTCTCTTTGTGCCTTTGGGTCAGGAATGGGTTCTGACTGTCATCTGTGTTATTCAAGAATCTCCTCAGTCTCATTGACACACCTCCTGTAGAGGAAACAGAGTCTGGAAATGATCCCTCGTTACTGCAGATGAGGCCACTGAGGAAATTAAACAACCTTGGTGGCAGTGCCTGAGGGTTGGATGAGATTTGCCCTGAATTCCTTAAGCAGGAATTACACTTGCCACATTAATGTTATTGCTAACACAGACAGCATGCTAACATTAAACTAGCCAAGAACCCAGAGTGATGTTAAAGCTGAGTGAATGCTGACCCCAACCCAGCAGCCAGACCCTGAACTTCAAAAGATAATAAACAGATGAACAGTCAGGCTGCTGCCTCTGATTTGACCTGTTCATGTCCCTAAAGCAGAATCACTGTGGGGATCGCTTTGTTTCTTTGTGCTGGTTTTCATCTTTGCTTTCTGTTTTCAGCTTTTTGTTTATACTTAAGTACTAAGAGAAAATCATATGTGTGTCCTCATAAGGATAGGGATTTGGATTGATGTGTGAGACTGCAGCCTACAGGTTTATATTGTTTACTGGTAAAAATGGGACAATGCGTTTCAGGTCATTTTACAGAGAAACGTGAAAGTACTGTAATAAGTAGTAGTTTATCCTTGGAGTAAATGAGTAGCATCCTGCATTACTTTTAAGAAAAGAGCCCTGTATAGGACTAGCAAAAGGCATTTCGTGATTAACAACCTGCCACTGTGTGACAGCCATGAGCTCCTATTTGTATTACAAACAGGACGGTCATTCTTGTTTATATGATCTTAAATATTAGTTTGTGGCTTGCACAAAACATGACATTTCTATTTTGAGGCCATACCTACGTTTTTGAAACTGTAAAATTGTCATATTTGTTAGTGATTTGTTTGCATACACACTATACATACAATACTGTTGCATTCTTGCAGGTTATTGTTAATAAATTAAAATATATTTAGGGAGAATATGGGGAATGGACAGACCAAAGAAACTTGTAGTTCAAACAGAGTCAAAATGAAAAAGCGCTTTCTTCCTCTTCTGTAACGTATGCGTCACAGCTCCGCTCCGCTACCATAACAGTTGGGCCGACGTGGTCGGTCGCATCTATGGCACCCCACAAGAGCTGGAACTGTTTGATGGGGAGGCCGTTGATCAGGTCAGAGACATTTGATGCTAAAATATTAGCTTCACGTTATAACCATGTGAAATGTTCTTTAATCATTTAACCTACTTTAATGTGATATTTATTTACAGATTTTTATTTTTTTGTGGGGTATAGTTTTTAACTTAATTACTTTGTATTCTACTCTACTTGCATCATCATCATCTATATCATTAATCTGTTTTAAATTAGTTATTTGCCTACATTTTAGATCTCTGGAAAATTGATAACAACTACATCTATCAGGTGATATTTGGGACCTCCAGAGGGCGCTCTCTGATCGTCAGCCAGCCCACTCAGGTCTGGTACATTTACTGGTTACACTTCCTCTTTGTTGACATGTGCAATGCTAATGTTCATCATCATGTGCTGACCTTTGGTCCTGCAGTGCAGGGCTCCTTTAACTTCTACCCGCCCCACCCTGATGCAGAGCTCAGACTGCTGAGCAGACGACTCAGTGGTAATGGGATTACGATCCCTGGGAGCTCACTGGGGAGTGTTGTTCATTTATTAAGGCAGCAATACAGATTAAGTTATTAATGAAAGACAGAAACACTGATTAATCTTTTTGTGATTTGTTGCTATATAAATAAAACTGAACTGATTAAACATCGAACAAAAAATCTCTTAAGAAAATAGCAAAGTGGGTGCACTGTATTACACTTTTTTCTTTTTTTTGGAAATTGGGTCTGCAGTTTACTGTTTTCCTGTGAACAAACAGAACAGTCATTATGTAAGATGAGTTTAGTTTGTTTCCAAGTTTAAATATATAATATGTGCTAATGACAGGTGGGGGTTTTTGGTATTAAATGAAAAGACATCAGTGAAAAAAAAATTGCACGTTTACAGCAGTGAAGAAGCTGTGACATTTTGCACTTTTAATCAAAATCACACAAAGCTTATACAAATGATTTTACTATTTTTATTTATGCTTTATGGTTGAAGGATAAAGTTGTATAATGTTCAGTGTTTTGTGAGCAGCACGTTTTTGACTTGATCTTTTTGGAAATTGGTGGCAATCAAGAGAAAAATCAATACACAAAATAAAAAGCATTTTGGATATTAGAACAAACGCACATTGTACACATGTGTACACATGGTTTTTATGTTACGTCCTTCACTGCTTTATCTTCTCAAACTGCTTGTATGTAGACCACTGGTTGCACGGCTGCATCACACAAACAAGGTTAAACATGCTGAAAACAAGTGGCTGCTCCGTCACAGCAGGTTTTTCATTTTTCTACTGAACTTTACTTCGTTAGAATTTGGTCACAGAAGTCACAAACGTTTGTGTTGACAGAGAAAAAGAAGGATGTTGCAATAAGATGAGAGGCAATGACGCTACTGCTCTTCTTCTGTGGTTTTCCATGTACGGTAGCTCAGATAACTGCTTCCTGCATAACAAAGTGTGGTCAGAAATGCAAAGAACTGAGAGGTGAACGAGGAGATGAGAAAAAAAGGGGGAAACAAAACAGACACAAAAATAGGCTGAAGTTAGATTTGGACATAATATTTGTATTTATGTATATATATATATACATTTTTATTTTATATATACATTTTTTCACTTCCATTTACAGCACCCAGAAACAGTCTACAGTACAACCCATTATGTTGTACATTTAAGTTCCCACATACATATAAACTTAAAATCTTTCCATTTTAGGAATATAAAGTTCTGGTGGAGAAATACTAAGAAAATTTCAGGTCAAGCTTTCTTATCAGTTTCAGTGCTGAGCACCAAGTTACGTACAGATTAAAATTGGAGTTATGCTACAGTCACACTGGGGAAAACAGCGGTTGTGTGTAATGAACTTGTAATTTTGGTGCCTTTGAAATGGTTGCTGGGACGACTCGGCTCAGGCATGCGACCACTTACAATCAGTTGCCATCTTTAAAGCGACTTAATAATGCATTGTACTGTATCATATCTGACTTTTTACACACGTTTTATTCTATTTTTTACTTATTTTGTCATATTTTATTAATTTAATTTACTTTATTTAAGTTATGCTTACTGATCTAGCTCTAACATTTGAGATATAAAAGTATATTTTGTCTTATCAAAACAAAACAAGACTTCAGACCAATAATCTCCATGGTAGCTCAGTCGCTGTGTTTGTAGAAATGCTGCATTTATAGCTTTCTGCTATTCTTTCTTTCTTTTTTGTCTTTAAAAAATAGTAAGTGCTCTTACCGCTGATGCTGCCCAGCAGTTATAGTTGTGTCGCCCCCTGACGTCCTGGTTGACGGAGAGAGCATCTACTACTGCTGTCACAAGATATAGTGCAGTAGCAATGCAATTAATGCACAGTGACTGATAGAGACAAAGACAGAGAATTACAGGTTTTAAAAACTATTTGCAAAATCCTGGAAAAATAGTTTTTAACAAAAAGAGTAAAGCAGCTTGTTTGTGCAGTATTTGCATGTGTCTGTGAGTTACCAGTGTGGTCCAGGGGACCTGTGGTATCCTGTTGTGGACTCCAGTGAGGTAAATTATAAACAGGCTAACTGTTAGAATCCAGAACAAGATGGAAAGAAACATCACCCAGCAGAGAGCAGGCAGATGAAAATAGTCTGTACCCCCAACCAGAATCCACACTAACATGCCACATATCTAGAAGAGAGGGGAGGAGAGCAGACAGAGTCAATACTGGCTGAAGCTCTAATCTCTCTGTATCTTTTGAATTCATGTATGATATAGATATGTCTCCAGAAATTGCATGTGGTTGGACTGATAATTCGTTGGCCAAAGATGACGTTTGTAGTTTTGTCTCGTTACAGCACACAGTGGATTGAAGATGTGTAGACTTTCAGCTTTTTTAAAGTCAAAAATGATTAAACCGCATAACTCTAACTGTATTTCATGTCACTTTAATCGCTTTAATTCTCCATCTCAGTGAGTGGGTGAGTGCTGTGGTTGTGAGTGACTAAATCTCCTTCCTCCCAACACTATTCCAATCCCCACCCTTCCCCTCCACAACAAAAGATTCTTGCTGGATGTTTCATATTACAGGAAGAAACTGTTTTCTGGTGTGAAGCATGACTGTGAGCTGTTTTGGTTTCCTTTGAAATCAAATCATTTAGTGCTCGGGAACTTAACAAAATAACCTGTTGTGTTACTGAAATGGTTCAGTGCACCTGCTGCACTCAGCCAAAGGTTAGGGTTTGAAGTTAAAGAGGAGTTCCTATGGTTTAATTTTCAAGTTTTATCTGCAAGCATTAGATCTAAAATTGCAACTAATATGCCAATCTGTATGGTCACGGAACAGTTTCTTAAATCTGCAAACATAAACCCAACCAGAAAGTTGTTAGGTTTTTCTTAACAACCTAACTGCAATGGTTTGAAATCAGATTATTTTAGCTCTGGCGTGCCCAGCCTCTGAATGGCAGACAGCCAGACTGTATTTAGAGTAAGGCTATCCTGACTTTTTCCTTCAGCTGATTTAGAAAGGAAGAGGGACAAAGAGGGAGAAAAAGGAGGAAGAGTTGATTTGCTTGGAGTTTTTTGGTCAACTTCCGATTTTCATAGAAACATAAAACATTCAAGGGAAATATAACTTTTCTTTAAAATGTGTAAATAGAAAAACTTCTAGAAAAACAATCATTATTAAAGCATAATTCAAGACCTGTCTGTATATTTCGAGTCTTAAAACAACCACTTATTAAGCTGTCTCTTCTCTAGCTGCCTGTGTGTTTCACAGCTATTAATGTAAACTTTTACCATAACTGTAAGTTGCTTTATATTTCTATTGATGTCTATTGTTAACATCCAAATTACCGCCCTTCCTGACAAGGATTCCTGAATGAATAATCACTTGCTTCTGGTCATTAGCTTGATTTTAGCAGTGCTGATAATGTACAAGGATAAAGGATCATAAACTCAAAAGTCACACTTACTATCTCAGCCTGGAGGAGAATTCCTTTGAGAGTTGTAGTGAAATGCTGGTCAAAAGCCAAGGTGGAGGTTGAGGTGTTGTAATCTGGTAGTGAGGGACTCCTGCGCACCGACACGGCAACAGGTCTCTCCATGATGCACTCACGCCGAGAGCCTGTCTGCTTTCACTGAGACTGCGACTGTAGCAGAGGAAGTTTTGTTCCTTTCCCGGAATCCAGCAAGGACACCCATCTATGAAACAATACTATAAACAAACACGCCATTGTCTCTTCTCATCTGATTGACTCAAGAAAGACTTTTTTTCTCTGTGTTAGGGTTTTTTAAAAGTTTACACCAGTGCTGAGTAAGATTCTTTTTTATGGTTTTAATTGTCGTTATATTGTCGTGTCCAGTAAAAAAAAAGAAGTGGTGTAGATTGGAAGGAAATAAATAACTTATAGTTTAAGGTGAGTAGAGTAAAACTGTGCGAAATGTGTTTCAGGACATATTGATTATAACTGCTTTGTGTTGATGATACTATATGATAAATGGCCTGTATTTGTATAGCGCTTTACTCAGTCCCTATGGACCCCAAAGTGCTTACACCACAGTCAGTCATCCACCCATTCACACACACATTCACACACTGGTGATGGCAAGCTACATTGTAGCCATAGCTGCCCTGGGGCGCACTGACAGAGGCGAGGCTGCCGGACACTGACGCCACTGGGCCCTCTGACCACCACCAGTAGGCAACGGGTGAAGTGTCTTGCCCAAGGACACAACGACCGAGACTGTCGGAGCCAGGGCTTGAACTGGTGATGGGTTATGATGGGTTGCTGGGCTGATGGTTGGGGGTTGCAGGGGGTGAAAGAGGGGGCACTGACAAGTCTTGTCAGTAGGACCTAAAGCGAACCGGAAGACCACTTTAATGGCTAAAATTTGACGTGAGGGAGGTTGATTACTGGTTTACCCAGGAAGGCTCCTTGGATGATGGCCACTAGTCTGTTTTACGCCTGCGAACAGAGTCACGGGGGGTGGGCAGGCAGATGAGTTAATGTGATGAGTTCTCCAATGAAGGACTCCAGAGAGAGAGAGAAAAAAGTTAATGTGTTGCACAGAGAGATGCGGAAACATGTAAGAAGGCAGTACAGGCAAGGAAGGTGAGAGATTATTTTCAAACTTAAGGCCTGCTGAGCAAGTAAAATTTTATAAACTAGAAACTAGAACTTTACTCGTAAAGTTCTAGTTCATTATTAGAGTTCTTAAATCAGATATTGGACCTAAACATGATGTATTTCTGATGTTTTTGTAAAACTAAGTAAACAAGCACTTTAGTACACGATGGTTCAGGCTGAACTGGTTGGTCTGCAGCATTGTGATGAAGTTTACAGTGATGCACAATGTTGAACTCGCAGGACAGCTGTGATGTTCATGGTTAATGTTAGGCTACAAACTTAGCAAATTAAATTTAAAGTGATGATGCTGATGCAGATTCACTCGCTGATTTCTGCCTTTTATGCTCTATTCTGTCTAGAGTTGGGAAATTAGTCACATAGTTTGTGTAACATCTGATATCTTGTTGAATTCAGGTCACTCAATCCACAAAAAACAGGAAGCTTCCGAGCAGTCGCAGCACAGATCAGAGTCTGTACACGATGAAAAACCTACTGGAGCTCACTGAACACGTTATGTGACTTATTTCTATATAATTCTTTTCCCCTGCTGCACTTCAACTTGGGGTTCCCCCACATGCCTTATCCCACTTTAATCCCCAGACATCAGACATGTTAATGTATATATTAAGTTGTGATACATTATGTCACAAATCAAGTTTTGCTTGAACTGATCAACCACAAGTAAATATTCTTTTTTTTTGTTTCATAAATATTCAATATTCATCAAACGAAAATAACAACAAGGATTAGCTCAATGGTTAAAATGTTTGTTAGTTCACTAGACAACTTGGAGTATCTTAGAAAAACCGAAAAAGAACTACAATTCTACAAGTGGCAAATTCCTTGTGGTCTCATGAAGTATGTAAAGTGCATAGTAAGCACAATAATATACTACAAAACCTATCAGAGAGTAACTTCCTGTAAATGAATTAATGAAAAAAAGACTTTCCTGTGTCTTCTGCACATAGAGCACAGTAGAGCACAAACACTGAAATGTGCAAGCAATAAGTACACGAGTGAGCAGAAGGTGCTTTTAAACAGGAAATCTTGAAGCTGTATTGATTAAAGTCTTATCTTTCAGAAAGAAGAAAGGTTTAGGATCTAATTAGACCTGTTTTATTCTACACTGAGTGTGGGCCTGCTGCAGTGCAGTAAAACAAGTGAGTGAACGGCTTTGACCATAGGGGGGCAGTAGTTATGCATAGACAGGCAGAAAACCTTGCCTCGGAGGAAATAGCAGAGCGCGGAGACAAAAGGCACAAGGTGGAGCTCCAACAAGGCTCACTGGGCTGGTTAATTGTCTGCATGTTGAGTGTGTAGCTTTCTTGTTCAACACATATTTGTTTTTGTTGTTGTTGTTGTCATTATTGTGTCGTATGGTCAAGGTAACACTATTTGGTTAAATGAATGCTTTCTCCCCACAGAAGCATGCACCCCTTAGGCATGCTTGCGTTTTAGAAAGAGAGCAAATAAAGTTTCTAACCAGCGTCATTAAATGGAAATGTTACCAACAGTTCTATACTCTACTTTGTCCAAATAAAACAAGAGTACGTAAGCCTTATGTTTGTCTTTGGCTCCTGCAGCTGTTCCCTCCAGAATGGAATCTGTGATTGGAGAGAAGTGACTGGAATAACCAGGTGGCTTCAAATGAAGCCAAAATTAATAACAAGTCAACAAGATTCTTGGGAAACAGAATAAAAGAGGGAGAGGAGGATGAGGTTCATTGGGTTGGCTCCCAAGCTCTCTCTCCCCAACATCCGATGCAAACAGATCGACCAATAACCTTCACATTAAGATGCTTTGTGGTGCTCTGCTGCAGTCAATATCTAGGACCGTGCATTATCTGACTGGATATTTTCAAGCTTTATCTTATGCTAGTTGATAGACTAATTCTGCTCTGCTGGGCACATTCTGCTCCGAAAAGCAATATATCCACTGCAGCAATCTATACTCTGCATTACTCTCTCTGTCTATCTACATTTACTGAAGCAACCGGGCAGCTTTTCTTTCCTTCCTTGAGCTAGTCACTGACTACATGTAGCCAGTACAACAATAAAACTAACAGTGAGTGGAGGCTTTTTCTGTGTGTACTGTAGGATTGACAGATGTGGGCACAAAAGCACATTAGTATTTGTTTGAGGACAATGGATTTTCTATGTGAGCTGTCTAAAAGCTAATTATCACAATAGCTTTGGGGTCACTTCACTTTCAGTTTGTTAATTAAAAATGGAAATACAATCAGAATGTCATTTACTAATGTCAAGTTATGCTCTCAATTATTTCTTGAATATTGTTGTGCACATGAGTAAAAACTTACACAAACGGTTTTATTTTAGTGCATCATCAGTATAGTTCTGTGAGTTTATCCCCATTTCATAGCACACACGTGAATGTAGTCGTGAAACCACAGAGCCACTGTTTTCTTATATACAGCACGCAGAAAGCAAGCTTTGTAGCTAAGGTGTGCATTGCAAAATGTGCTGTCAGCACAGCGTCTGCACTGAATGTCTGAATAATGGAAGCTACTGTCAATGTGCTCACATTAGAGTGGACACTGTCCTCAGCCACACATATGGGGAAACCATGACTGGTGACATGACCAGCTGTTGTTGCTCTAAAGGTATTTGTGGTAGTTATCCGACTTCCATTTGCTGCTTTAACTCTTTTACCCTTCACCTAATACTCTGCATCCCAAACCCCCATTTGTCCCCCTACTAGCATTTGTAACAACACATTGTCACAATACACTGCTTGTAATGTACTGACCAGCATGAATGGGATTTTCTTTGCCTGGATGAATTTTAATTTTCATGTTTTGTGAGTAGGAATTTGGCAAAATTATCAAATCATTATTATCTTCTACATATTGCCTTGTAATACCAGAAAAGCTAGCACACATCCACTGGATGTAATCAATAAATATATGACATAGTTAGTCAGCATTATAGTAATTTCTTTTTATCAGCTGTTTCTCTGATGTGATTAGTCAGTTTGAAAGTTGTTCAGTTAAATTTGTTAAAGCTTCTCCTTTAGCTGCCTGAAACACCACAAGGCTACAGGTGATTATTGATTACTTCCCTCCTTTTAGGAGGTTTCTGATCACCTTAGACTTGGATATTATCTCGTTTAATTAATGGCAGTGTTAGCTGTGGAGACAGAATTAAGTCTATCCATGTTATTATCAGATTTTGTGTTGTTAAGCTTAAGTACTCAAAAAACACCCAATATGACTGCAATAATTAATGGAAGTAAAGCGGCATAAATAATTTGTTTTAAAGGACTTGTTGAAGGAAAATATTAATTTGCTACTATATCTGGGCAGAAACTTTGCAACTGCTCTTGCATTTCAACCCCCTCGAGCAATTTAATTAATCTGAATGAAATTCAGGTGAAGACTGACCCACAACCAGCTTACCTGCATCCAAAACATCCAGTCTGAAAAGCAATCATAATCTTAGAGTGGTTTAATTGAAAATGAGAAAATAAAACAAACAGAATTAGTTTTCCACTGACTCCAGAGGGAATTATGCAACAGACTAAAAATGTGCAGAGTTGTACCTTTTGTTGCTGGGCTTGTATTTTCGCTCTGCATTCTTTTTTGAGAGTGTGGAAGGGGGAAAAAAAGAGAAAGAGAGAAAAGAGAGCAATGTATCATATCTCTGCTGGAGATGTTAGAGCTTTTATTTGGTTTTTCTCTCCTGCCCTTACTTCCTTGCAGTGCCGTCTCCATTCTCATCATTGTCTCCATTGCTTCTCCATATTTACTCATCTCCGTGCCTCTAATTCTCCCCAGCTCTGTCGTCCTCGTGGTGGTGTGTGTTTAGATTCTGCCGCTGTGACACAAAGCCGCGCCACTGTTGCACACACGCTGCACCATTTACTGAAACTCTACATCCTGAGATGTGAATAACCTGAACTCCGCCTGAACCTCCACAACCCCTCTGTAAACAGACACACACATGCACAGAAACACGCACACTCACACACGTGCACTAATAATTGTGTGCTAGCCCAGATGCTGCGCTGTAATTGGCCACTGTGGCTTCCCGCTGTGGGAAAGATATTTTTAACACACACTTAAAGACACACACACACACACTAATCCTTGCCTCTGCAACATCTGCCACATCCTCCAACACATGTTATGGTGAAATGCATGCACACATTCATACACACATATATGCGCACGCACATACCCGGTGTAACCATAAAAGCAGCCCCTCCCTGTTTAACCACCAGTCCTGACATCAGTTCTAAATAAAATTATGTGGTTATTCCCCGAAAGGCACAACCTCGCCCTCTGAGACCGTAACTGCTGGGTTTGGGGGGGTTTTGTCTTCATCAGTGTTTCCCTGTGGAAAGGCCTCTAGAACAGGATCATGTGCCAGTAAACATTTCTAATTAGACTTGCACTGTATTAATTAAATTCTTCCAAAAAGTTTGGCTGTCATGTGACTCGTCTGTCTACCAAAATTCATTTCGATCTTAACATTTTTCCTTTTTCCTTCTCATACATATTCTTCTGACACAAATGTTAGTCTGAGATTCACCAGAGCGCTCAGCTTTCTCATCCACCTCTGTACTCTTAGCACCATCACTCTGTTTTTGTCTTTTAAAGACTTGATTTCCCCACTGGCCCCACCTCGAGTTTTCACTCTCTCCTCACCTGTGAGCGCTGCTGTCCGTATGTGTTTGGCTAAAGTAAAAACTGCTCTGACAGTAATTTTTCAGTAAATAATTGAGACGTGAGGCTCAACTTGCCAGTAGCTATTTGAGATTGGAGCTCGGTATGAAATAATAAATGCACGGCCCTAATTAGAAAATCCCTGGGAGGAAGCCATGTCTGCGTTTCACCTTTTCGACTCGATGTTAATTACTTGTGAGGGTGTAACAAGGGACCGTGATATTGTTTAAAATGGCTGAAACTTCAAGTTCTCTTCTAATATTTGTCAAAAACAATTTTAATTTAAGATATTGTCGTGGCCTTCTTTTGCCGGGAGCGGCATAAAAAGTGATCATATTGAAGAGACAGCTAGTAAGAGAAAGCAGCTTGAATAAAATCCCATGCCATAAATATATAAGCTTAAGGCTTTGATTATATGAAAATAAATTAACTGAAATTTTTAGAAACTTTTTTATGAATAAAATAAGCAGATCAGAGTGTCTGGTTTCTGATTGCACAGTTTCAGTTGACCACTTGTGTCATAATGTATCGTTCATCTATGTAGCAGCTAGCATTAGCCTGTAAAACCTCATCATGGGACACTTTTCCATTCAGAGTGTGTCGAGTCAGTTTTACACATGTAGCCCAGTGACACAAATCCTTAATTTGCCTCAAAGGAGTTTATAATCTGCAGAGCAAACGGCACCATTTTGATGTAATTGATGTTTTCTTCCATGACTGTGGTTGTTTCCTGGAAGACAGGTGTGAAAGCTACGCTTTGAAGGATTGTTTTGTTCACTGCAGATTGGTTTATGTCCAAAAGGAATGCAAGCTTTTTCCAGGTTGGCGGCGAGAGCGACCTTCCATCTCTTAAAGAGCATTTACTATCTACTAGCCCCACTAGTTAAGAGAGACAGAGGGTGGGAGGGGAGGGGATGGGGGTGGGGGAGCAAAGCGAGAGGCAGAAAGAGAGAGAGCGATGGATGTATCAAACAGCAGCCCCCTGCTGAGCAGGGAATGGAAAAGCTGCTGGCACCGACATGAATATTTCAGCAGATAGCTACAGCTCTCTGTACCCCCCACCCCCTCGCTCTCAGTCTGTCAGTCTCTCGCTCCCTGTCTCTCACCTTTTCCTTCTTTCCACTTCCTCCCCTCGAAACCTTCCAAAGCCTCCATCCCCACTTCTCTCCTTTTACTCTACCATGGAGTGGACTGTGATAAGGTAGTGAGTGATAGAGATGGAGCGAGTGACAGACAGACAGACAGGGAAGGAGAGAGAGAGAGAGAGAGAGAGACCTCTTCGGACTGAATTCTAGGTAGCCAGGAAAATGGCTCCTGAATGTAAATTTGGAAATGCGGCAGCAGAGTGTTGACTGAACTTGGCTGCTTCCCCAACCTCCCCCATTAGACACTTGCGATGGTTTGGCCCGGGGTAGTTAGGCAATAAAAACAGAACAAATGGAGCAAAACAAATATCAGTAGGCAGACAGTTTCTCTGGAGACCTTAATAGATTTTTAACAGTCAGACACTGCTATTTTTTGTCAATAATTTAACGACTTCTTTCCTTATCTGCTGTGTCTTTTTAGCCGTGTTTTTATCTTTTCAATTAGCGCATGTGGATTTGTATGCGACTCTAGAGCTCGTCTGTGTTTTGGGGCGATGATAAACACTAATGACTGATCACCAGAATATCCCCTTGATCACCAATAACTCGTGTTTCTTGAAACTGCACACAGCTACGATGCAAAATTTGGATGCACAGCTCACAGTGAAGGTGAGCTGTTGCCTGGAGGTGCAGTCTGTGTGATCTGCGCTTGTTTTCTACGCAAAAAACCAAAAAAGTTGGGGGGTTTTTGGGGTTTTTTAAAGCACTTTTGTAAATGTGTCTAGAAAGTGTACACTTCAAGCCTGAATAAAACAAGTCACTTGAGAACGTCAAATATATTTGAATAATATTCAGACTTGATCTGTGTAGCACCGTCGAGTTCATATTTTTGGCATCAAATCCAAAACAGGCAAAACCCTTGGGTGGCAGGAGTCTGCAATCAGTAACTTTTAGGGAATAAGCGAATGAATGAATGTCTTATTCATCCAATTGAAAAACAGTCCTTGAGTCCTTCAGTTTCATTTGAAAAACCTTATGATTATTTACTAATGAAAGAATAGACCTCAGTATGGCTGTTGCAAGATGAGCCAAGTTGGGAGAAAGTTTGACTTCTACAATGTCTTCAGCCTATAAAGGCAATTCAGTCTATTTCAATGGTGAAAGATAACATCATTTAACCTCCTAAGACCCAAACTCTTCCATGGCATGCATTTTTAATTTCTCTTTGATATTTAGGCATATTGGGGCATATGAATGTAAAAACAAAGAATTACCAGATTGTTTTTTACCTTTTTTTTTTAAAGAAAAATAAGCGCCACATATGAGGATATTCGTTTAAAATTTTGATAGAACAGTAGCAGTATAATGTCCTCGTAAGAGGATATCAGGCCCTTATAGAGCAAAATTGAGTATTCTGGTCTAAATAACCCAAAATGTGATGTCCACATGTGTGGACGCCAGGTCCTAGGAGGTTAAATAGATGTGTTGACAACCAGTTAATAGAGTAGTGTATTAATGCAGTCTTATTATTTGTTGCGTTTTTCTCCATCACTTTCTATATCAAGGTCTTTAATGATGATACTGAACAAGGATTGGTGCCTTGAGGTTGAATGCTTGTGCCAATCAGTAAAGCAGCAGTTTATACTGATCTCTCTAAACTCCTATAATACAGTCTGTATATAAATATATGTGCAGTAAGGGAATAGTTTTTTATATTTGGCTTTTTTCAGCTTTATTAGATAGATGCTCTGAAGACTGACAGGAAAGCAGAGGAGGAGACATGTGGAAAAGGGCCACAGGTCAGACTCGAACCCGGGCCGGCTGCTCTCAGCCATGTGGTATATGGTCACCTGCTGGAAACTTTAAGGAATTTCATTGGTGGGCACCAAAGATTAGTGTTACCAGTTCAGAACCAGACAAAATGTGATCACAATGTGTCCCCTTCTGCTCCTGAGTTGAAAATTTGAAAATAGCCAGCAAAGTGTTTCTGCAGAAAATTATGATGCTACATGAAGCTGACCTTTGACCTTTTGGATTTAAAACTGGTATCAGAATAGTGATTCTGTCATATTGCACCATTTGTGTTAAGTTCCTTCACAATTGGATGGTTCATGAGGGCACAGTGACCTTTCAAGAAAAAGAACATTTCACCTCTAAGTCAAAGTTCCTTTTTTTTGGCAGAGATATTCCGATTCTCATACTTGAGTAGAGGTGAACATTTTTGCCAAATTTGTAGAATTACCTGAAGTTTGACAAATAATATCACGTACAAATGGAAAGACTGGAAGGACAACCCCACAACATCTCTGGTCACCAGCACAGAGGCACAGTTTTCATTTGCGTTTTTGAAATCTGTGAATAAAATCAGATTTCTTTGGGTTTAATTTAATTGCTTCTGCTACAAAACTCTTGACTGTTAAAAAAAATGTATGTTTTTGATTTCTTTAACATCTAACCAACACACCCTCCCTTGCTCTTTTTGCTATTTGCCTGTTTTTCATATACAACCACATGAAGGCGAAAGGACTTCAGATTTCAGCGGCGCAGTAGTCTCTTTTTGGCTGAACTGGCCTTGTTTTTGTGCGAATCATGTGCCAGTTTTAATGAATATCATTTAGACAGTTCTTGCCTCTGTTCCCAGTTTGGTTCTCTGATTCATAGTTAATAACATGTTGCGTTTGCATCATGCAAAATGAAAAGGCCCACATTGCTTCTCATATTAATACCGAACAAAAACACTCAAAGGAATCTGCAGATGTGCTGCAGAACTCTCACAGTTTAAATAATTAGTGCAAAGGCAGTAATTACAATTTGATAGAAAGTGTTCCAAAATTTAGAAGAAGTGACAATAAATGTTTAAAAAAATGGTAAAAAAGAAAAGAAAAGAAAAAGAAAAATGTGAAGTAACTGAAAAACATGTAGACAAATGACAAATTAAAGTCTTAAATTAAGCCTGAAAGACTTTTGGTAAGCTGCTGGACCACCAAAACAACTTAGCTGTTATGTAAGTTTCATGCACCATGTGAGGGACTGTTGCCATACTTTCATTATGTTTCCATAATTTGTAGTGACCAGTCTCTCTGCACTACAGCAGCAAAATGCACTGCAAAGCAAAGCTATCAGATCAGGCAGGAGTGTGACTGCTGCTCCAGATGACTGTCTGACCCTTAGCTGTGTGTTGAAGGGTGTAGGCTTAAAGACTTGTTCTTTACTGGTTCCCACACTGGATCCTAACTCAGTTTTAACAATGTGTGGTGTGTAAGTGTGTACCATGTGAGGCTGAGTGGTCAGCTACTAGCTGGTTAGTTTTCCATTTGGAGATATTTCTGTCATCCTATACGTCCAAGTGCTTGGCCCCTGCCAGATAGAGAGCAATAGTGAACTCTGATAACACCACAGTAATGATTGTATGTGTGTGTGTGGCACAGCAGATAAGAATAAAAATGGATGTTTAGCTGGAAAGGATGGTACACGGTACGCACACACACACAGGCTTCTTTGCCTCTGTGTGTGTGTGTGTGTGTGTGTGTGTGTGTGTGTGTGTGTGTGTGTGTGTGTGTGTGTGTGTGTTAGTAGTTTGTTTAGTGTTTCACTGTAGCAAGTCATTCGTTCTGTCTCATCTCACACCCCGCTGGACAGCACAGTCTGCACTAGATTGATAAAACACGCACACACATGCATGCATGCGTTCAGTAGTACGCTCTCACACTCTTTTACACGGGCAAATGCTAACTGTACATACACATGCATGTACACACACACACATGCTGAGGCAACACACAACCTCTCTCTCCAAGGCTGACTTTATAGACCAGTAAATATTGCAGCCCACGGAGTATTAGCCAGTCTATTTGTCTGTCTGTGCATTTACTGCCCTGATGGTGCATCCCCAGCTGCCAAGGTCAGTTTTGAAAAGTAAGAGTCAAAGCTTCTACATCCCTGTAACCTTGTGTTGCAGTTGGGGTGGGGTTAAGCACATATAATGTAAAGGCTAAAACACAGTTTACCTTCTTTTTTAATCCAATAAATACTGCATTGCTTCACCAGGTAGTGGTATGCGTGATTGTGGAAGAAAGTAACTTTTCTTAATGAATATAAAGCATTCAGTCCAAATTACAGTAAACAGAATTATTTCTGTAGCAAAACTAAGATACATATCTATAAAACAAAAAATGATGAACTGCATAAATTTATTTTATTTTTTACCTGCCCAGGGATGCAGATTGGAATTAGCTGGTAACTAAATCTGGTACTTCTTTTCCTTTTTTATGATTAATTTATTTTATACATGCACCCTGAAAGAAATATACAAAATAAATAAATAAATAAAATAGGAAACTCTATGGACATTTAATATGATGCACTTTAAACATAGGTTGACACAATGAGCCTTAAAGTGATGAAAAAAGTAAAACATCAATCTTGACTAGTGATGCTCAAAACAAATGACTGAGATCTTTTGTTTGGTTAGTAGAAGTTAGTAAAGGTAGAAGAAGCAAATGTTAGAGCTGTCTGAGAATTACAAAGTCTTTATCTTGTCTAATCCTCTTCCCTCAATCAGGAATGATCGAGCTTTCTTCTTAAACGGTGGTGGGAAATGACACAAGTTATCTGAACTATTGTGTAAAGTGGTGATTGGCCCTGATGAAGCCACACGAAAAAGCATTTCAAGAGTTGCACTATCTGCTACAAGTGTTGCTGCAGCTTTAAGCTCTTGAAGGAAAAAGCAAAGTT
The DNA here is from genome assembly GCF_965226115.1 of Aulonocara stuartgranti. Taxonomy (NCBI): domain Eukaryota; kingdom Metazoa; phylum Chordata; class Actinopteri; order Cichliformes; family Cichlidae; genus Aulonocara; species Aulonocara stuartgranti. The sequence continues at coordinate 26,526,424 of NC_138947.1, forward strand.
TCTTGATTAAATCAAGAATTTGAAACAGCAGAGAGCAGTTTTCCTGTGACAGCTCTGAAGGCAGCCGAGGTTCTCTTCACTGAATGGGCATCAAGAAGAGTGGGTGGTATCCTCAAAGAAAAACAAACAACAAAATCAAAAATCAAATTACGCATAATGTAGTTTTGGTGCGTGCATAAAAGAAAAATGGTTTGTTGATTGTTGCTTTACTTGATGCACTGCACAGAGATGGGCGTGGTGACCTGGTTATAATCCGTGCTGAGAATTAAAGTGATTAAAATCTGAAACCTAGAGCAGTTTTAGACATGTGAGTTGGTTATAATACTGCAAACCCTTAGGTAGGAATCTAGTTTTGGTGACTTAAACTACAATAAAAAGTATTTCAAACTACAATGAAATCAGATCAAATAGCATGTGACCTATGTGCGTTACAATAATACACAAAATCTGTCTTTCTGTGAACTACAGGTTGACACAACCAAACTGGCACTCAGGTAAATCTATTTCAAGCAAAAAGTTGAGAGTTGAAATCAACTTTCAGAGAGTAGATTTTAGCACTTTTTCCAGGTTTAAATAGCTGCACACTCATTTTTATCGACACCATTGTTCTACTTCAATGTGACATCGTGAGACAGATTTCTTTTTTTTTTAAGTATTCATCAGCTGTTCAAAGGGAATGAGCTGGGATGCTTAAACACAGACACGTAGACATCGATGATCTGGCTTCTCTGAGGCTTGACAGAGGAAGAGGTATGGCTGCCACCCGGCTGCAGAGATGCTGCTCCAAGCTGCGGCATGACTCCAGCGAAGTAAGAAAACTATGAGAATACCGTGAAGCCACAGAGAAAACATCATAGAAAAGATTATACAAACATCCTCTCACTGGCTGATTTCATCCACGTTTCGGCAAGAAGCTGACAGGACAAATTCAACACCTTAATAAGAGAATTAATTTACGAATGACTACAAATCTCTCTACTACATCAGATCCACTATTTTTAAGAATTTTAGTCCTCTTGGTAGTAGCAAGAGAAGGGAGTCCATTTCTTAATCAAGAAATGAAAACTTTTCCACTTTCATCAATTTCAATTATAAGAGGGAGGCATTAAGACATTAAGAGAGATCAAACAGGAACAGAACAAACAAATTAAACTGAGTAATCAAAGCAAAGGTGATCTTTATTTTCCTCACTCTAGTAGTTGAGAAAATAACAAACGAAGGGAATGTAACTGCAGTCGAAGCAAATGATCTGAAACAAGCAGAACAAACACAACTCACTCATTGCTTCATCTGGACCTGCTCCTGTGGGACTTTCTGTTGACTACACCAAGCAACATGACTCTGGTGCTGAAGTGAGCCACGAAGCCTCTTTTATGAAATATGACTTGAAGAACACGTCCCAATTCTGAAGCAGCCTGGAGGATGTTTCATCATCAAACAGGAGAGTGAAGTTATGATCCACCTTTCTGAAAGAAGATATTAAATTCCTATTTGAGGAAATGCTTTTCGGAATGTTTGCTCTGAACTTGGCGATCCTTTTGAATTCTGGATTCTTGGGTTTAAGTTTAAAAGGATATCGAAACTTATGCCTGGTTCATTGTCAAGTTTCTGATGGTGCTGAAAGGTCTCTCTCATCCTGTGGCTGATGTTTAACTTTCAGTACTGGACCTGGAGCTCCACTGGATATTTGGACCTCCAGGAGAAGAATCAGTGGCATTGCAGAGCCTCACGCGTCCTGCTCTGGAGTGTTTTTAGATGCTGGCAAATGTTCTTGTGGGCTTGCAGCATCATAGAAGCGTTTCTAAATGAAAAATTGGACAAGTTGTCATACTCGGCTTAGACAATAAAAGGAATATGAAACACATAAAAGCATACTTTGGGGTATAGGGCTGGGCAGAAATTTATTTAATGAATAAATAAACAGGCTGCTCCGTCCTAAACTGGAGGGCTGTCTGCCTACTCGAACACTTTTCATTTCAAATTCAATTGCAGTGAAATAAACTACACACACATCCATAGACACACACATTACACCCAGCACCACCCAGATTTATACAACAATAAAGCTCTGTTTGTTTTTGTTGTGAGTTTGGATGTGAACTGTCAGACTGTTCAGTTAGCAATTTAGCTTAAATCCCCCAAGGCTGGCTAACCAAGGGTCTCAAACATAGAACCAGAATCTGCACTTTTTTGCAGCTTTTCCTACTCCCTCATGGCCATTCATACAACATCAATGTAAAAGTAATAGATATACAATAAAATAACAGAAAAGTCACCTAAACGCTACCTTCTTACTGAGTCCTGGTCTCTGTAGAAAAAGAAAGGCCACTTTACACTAAACATGTAGACAAGAAAGGATAAAAATAAGCATAAAAGGTAAAAAATACCAACTTTGTGCCTCGTCTCTTACCAAAGAAATTAAATGTACGGGTAGAGCTTAATTACATATCCTCCAGAAATGGACTAACACTGTGATCAGCTCTGCCAAATAACTCCAAAACTGAACACCATCTAATTGTGGATGTATTAAAGTTACAGTTTGAGAGTATAAATCAACTCTGAAACATTTAACTCTGAAATTTCATGTTGCCTGGTGCCTAGCAACCATCTACCCACAGGCTAAAATTACCCATCTGTAGTATCTATCCTCCAATAACACCCTATAATAGCATTGTGTTGTTTTAATTTGAAGGCAGAAACATCTAATTTAGGTCCACACACCTTGCTAAGTTATGTGTTATAGATTACAATGCCATTGTGTTGCCTAGCAAGCACCTAACAGCAGACTAAAATCACACACCATGCAGCACGTAGCACAATCAAGTATAGAAAAAGTCATGTCAGAAACCCCTCTCAGCTGAGCTTATTATGAACAGCACCAACTTGTTCACAGGTCCTACCTAAACCAAAAATTTAACATACTAAAGTACAGGAATGTCAATGGCACACAAGTAAAACTGTGCGTCTGGTTAGCACTGCTAAGCACTATAACTTGCTTATGCATGACCAGTGGGGTTCTTCCTCAGGCTGAGGTCTGGAAGGTTCATTCATCATGATTTTGCTGCTGTGCGGAGTGATCCCACCATTTTCACTTTGTCTACACACAGGTCAAGTATGTGGCAAGTGCTATGCCTGTCATTACAAAGCTGCTGTTTCCAGGGGTGTAAACAGGGTTTCTATACAGAGGGGGTTAGGGGTTAAATGCACTGCAACTTAAGAAAACACCAGTAAATTGAAAAATGCTGCAAAAGCAGACAAAAATGAAAAAATAAATACATCTGAAACACACCCATGCTGCTACTAATAAACAACTAAAACCATATAAACATCCAGTTGAGGCACTGCTCCAGAGTTCTTGTGCTGTGATGCATGAAAAATCTGCTAATATAATGCAAAGCAGTTAGCATTTTTTAACATGTTTTATATATAAAGTAGCCTACATCATTGCTGTGGTAGTTATATGAGAAAAAACAATATTCTAACGCATTTTATGATAAACAATGGTTTCATTTGTACCCTGAGCTCTGACGACAGAAAGTGAAGTGTTTTCCACCAAAGTGCTTCCTCCTGTTAGTCACAGAGGACCAGTTGCTTCACAGACAGCAACAATTGTGCCCTGCTCCCTGCTCTGTAATCATCTTCATTTTGATACACATTTTGAGTAATGTTTGTTATTTCTACATCATCGGTTACGTTACACTCGAGTTTAAACTGAAATGTTTATTGAGCTTTGGGGACCAGAGATTCAGACTAAGATTCTTCTAACCATCTGAATTCACATCTTGAATTTTATAAAAGTACACCAACGTTAATATGATAATCTACACATCTCAGGTTCCTTTTATCTAAAAATGGCAACACAAAAACCCCAAAATCAAAGTGGAACTGGTTGAATTACTGTGGGGATGACATGAAACTACCAGAGAGCTTCTGCAACTAAATACTGCCCACACTGTGGACACACTCGCTTGTCTCCGTCCAGCAGAGGCCAGAAACAACCCTTTTGCTGCCTAGCAACATGGCTCCTATTGAGTGTGTGTGTGTGTGTGTGTGTGTGTGTGTGTGTGTGTGTGTGTGTGTGTGTGTGTGTGTGTGTGTCCAAAAACTCCCGGCTCTTTAATGTGTGACAGCTTTATATGTGGCTCAATACTGTTGCATAAAGAAGACAGTTACATTTTGGCACACCACATTTAAACCGACTGACTTACTTTTTTTCCCCATAATTTACTCCTACTTAAAGATGTAGTGAAATACAGTAAGAAAGAGAGACAGATAAGGGAAGAGGATGATTTGGAGGACTGGTAGGATTGGAGGTGGAGCATGTCCAGCCGCTTGGAACGGAAAATGGAGGCAGGGGCGGCTGAGGGAAGGAAAGATAGGTGAGTTGAACACAAGGAGGGAGCAATCAAATCTTTCCAGCACAGAGGTTATTAAGCTATTGAACTCATATAGAGGTGTAATAGATGGCAGTGAACCGTGTGTGACAGAGTGTGTGCTGTGTATGTAAAACTGAGGGTTAATGCTGCTAGCTTTTAATGGTAATTCTGGCCTGTCACTCTTCTAAAGGCCATCTCTGCGGGCCATCAGCCAGCCGCACGCGAACACGGGCACACTGAAAATGTCACCATTATCACAGTAGGCTGTGCACGAGTGTGTGTGTTTGTCTCAGTGGGTGCACGCTGAATCACTTCATTGTTTTCTGCTCAATCAGCTCTCATTTCTTGCATTTTCCCCCCCTCCTCTGTTTGCTGCTTTTTTGTTTTTCTCCTGCTCCTCACCACTGCCTCTCCTCCTCCTCCTCCCTCTGTATTGACTAGACAGGCTGTAAATATTTACATGTACTGAAACCCCACCAATCGATCTCTGTCCATTTCTGCCTCCCATTGACGGGGATCACTTACATTCCCAGCTCTCTCTGTAATTGGCTCTTTTTCTTTTTTTTCCTGCTGATTTTCATTATTTATATCATCAGTGTCTCCAAGAACCGCTGCTCCGATTTTTAACATTTCTTTTAAATAACTGACAGCCAACATTGTCTCTCGTGTGTAGCAAATGTTTTATCAACATGGGGCCTGGCTAAACCATTGATAATGCATGGAAACATGGCTGTCAAAAGACACTTTGTTTTTTGTTTTCTACTCGCTGGAGAAAAGAAAAAAATCTTTTTGTTGTTTTTAGGGTGGGTTGTTTTTTTTAAAGCCATGATTTCAGCAGAAAATCTATGTTTCTGGAACATGTCTGATTTTTTCATTTTACTGTAGGCTTGTTTAGACACCTGGCTACAGTACATAAAAATCCTCACATGCAGACAGTCTGGATGTTTTGCTCCTTTTGGCCTTCTTGATTTTATTCCATTCATTAATCAGTGTCACAAACCATGAAGATACAAATAAAACGTTTAAAATCTGTCTTTGAATGCGCAGTGCGAGGTCTAAAGGTCTTCTCAGAAAGAGCCATTTTTGAGCTTTTCTTTGTTTTAATTTCTGTTCTGAAATGCACGCCCACATACGTGTCGAGATATACCCTCAGACTCTCAGCACTTAGAAAGCTTTTAATCAAACAGGTCTGCACAGACCAGAGTACTGTATCTCATCTCAGTGCAGCCCTGCATAATCAGTGTTATGCTTATCGGTGAAGAGAGCTCACAGACTGCTGGTAAAGTAACTTGTGTTAGAGTCAGTGTGCGTTTGATTTGCTGCAAATGGTTATTCAGTTAAATATAATTATTTTCTTGCAGTGTTAAAGCAGCTGGGTTAGGTTATCTGGAAATCGGATACGGGGTTGAGAAAATGGATGGATGGATGGATTAAAAAAGCAGCTGTACATGTGCATGATGGCTGTATTGCAGTGACTTGCCTATGAAGGAACAATGAAACACCAACTAATCATTAATATGAGCAGTGGTTCTATTTTAAAACGCACTGTGACTGTCAGCAGTGACACAGATACACAGAGAGGGTCAATTTGCTGGATCACGAGAGCGATACTGAAGACTGAAGATGAGTGGCACATGGATAGTGGAATGGGATGGGACTCATAAAGCACCACAAGCCACATTTATCCTTCATTCAGAGCCTTATTCTCTATAGTTTAAGCACTTTAACTACCTCACACCCAAGGCCAATTTAGAACCATTAGTTAACCTAACGTGAATGTCTTTGGACTGCGGGAGGAAGTGGAAAGAACCCAAAGGAAACCCACGCAGGCACATGGAGAGGCAGAAACCTTCTGGCTGCGAGGCCACAGTCCCAAACACTGTGCCGCCCAAAACTTGGTGGTCTTGTGATCTTCTAAAACCTTTAACACAGTTTAGAAAACAAAATCTAAAAGAATACACACAAATTGACTAGAAAGTGTTTCTTTTAACATGTTTTAATTCCTTTAGGAGTTAAAACATGCACCAATAAATGAATGATGAACAGAAATCTTGTAATAACTCAATTTTTTTTATTGGTTAGGGCTAAATAAGTAAATGGATGGATGGAACGGATGGAGTTCTCAATTTTCTGATCCTAGGGAAGGTATCGTGTCTATCTATAGCCTGATGTGTGGCATGCTGGGTAATGCTTCCTGACAATGACTCTCTATAGATTCAGACAGCTTTCAACTGACTGAATAGGAATTGGACCTCTATTCACCACGATGCCCGGAAGGTTTAAACTCAGGGTGTGTGTGTGTGTGCGTTTGGATCTCATAGCACTGCATAGAGGGTCGTGTATTGTTTTGTCCTCTGGGAGATCAATGACATTCCCCTCCTTTGAGTCCACAGATTATCTGTCTGCCTGCTTGTTTGAAACTCTGTCTGTCTTTCCGTCTGTGAGCCTGCCCTGCTTTCTCACCTCTGCTCTCCGATCCTCAGTCCTTCATTGTGCTTTTAACGTTTTGGCTTCTTTCACCACACGTTCATCAAAATGTAGAATATAAGGAAGACGCTTTAAAACTTAAAGAACACACACAAGGCCACTCTTAATGAATGGGTGGATTCAACTATTTGTTGATAGTTATTGTCTTTGAATTCAAGGAGATCTGTTTCACTTTAGCAGAAGTGAAGGCAAGCAAAAGCTCCCCCTTGCGACTTTGCAATAATAATAAAGAAAAAGGGAAAAAAACAGAGAAGAATGGCGTTATCTCCATGGAATATATCAAAATATGACCCCAACACCTTACACACCTAAAGTCAGACAGAACTAAAGCTGCATCTGCCGCTTTACTCTGGGAAGAATAATGGGTGAACGAGATCTGAAGTGTTTGTTATTTTGGTGGGGGATGTAATATTTGCCGTTACTTCTTTGCTGGCACAGGCTCAGTAAGTGATTGTAAAAGTTACTGACATGGATGCTAAGAGATAGATGAGAGGTTCTGACCCCTGCTTCTGCAACCACATGTGTTCTCCTTCTGCCTCGAGGATCAAATCCCCACTTGCCTACCCCCTCTGCTCCCCGTCTGCTTAAGTGAAAAACTCTTTCCCAAGATAGTCATACGCTTGAAAAACCTTGTAGACAACAAGGACTCAGCATACTCCATGGTATTGACATTCTGAATTGCATGGAAGATGAAAACTAATGTTATGATACCCTACAGATGAAATTGCAGTTAGTTTACAAATAAAGACAAGCAGAGCTGACTGAACATATGGTACACAGAGCTTGAACATACAATCAACTGTATTATAATTTTCAGAGGATCTTTAAGAGACAAACTTCTCTCGATCAGCTGACTTTAATGTGCCGTTGAACAGCTTTTCCTTCTTTGTAAGTCACTGGAGCAAAAAATAAAAGTCATCTTGAGATGGAGCGGATCGTTGAGATCAGTCAACTCAAGCAAAAAAAACTGTATCACCGTGTGATCAAGAGTGATGCGCTAGCTAGCTAGAGCAGCTGTATAAGGCCTATATGATGAAACATCCAGTGTAACGTTGTGAATGCTTTTTAATGGAAAGGAGGCGTCTACACTGTCCTGCTCCAAGCCTCGTTTTAGACGAGCTGTACATTAACTAGAAATAAAGAGCAGTTTAAATCTCACTTTTTTCTTTTGTCTCCAAGTGAAGCGGATATGTGGCATCTTCAACTTTGACCTTTGTGGTAATGAAGAAACGTGACTGTCCTTTAGTAAAAGGTCATTTCACGGTGCCTGGGCTTTATCGGACAGTTGTGACTGCAAGAGAGTGGGAATGGTGAAAGACTGATGGAGTTTAGAAGGATTATAGCGGATGAGAGGAAACATGAAGTGTGCCAACAGCCTTTGCTGTTAATTTCATGGCATTTGCCCACTAAAGGGTCATGTATGAGTGGGGAAGTGGTATCACAGGTTTTCAGTAGCTGGACGCCTCGTTGAGTATCGACCACGGCCAGTCTCTCTTTGCACAAACCAAAAAGGGAAAATTAATACATAATTACATGCGCAAATTTATGTTCATCAATCCGTGTGTATCCACTGTAAAGTAAGTAAAATTTCCATTAAGTACCATTAAGTAATTTCCATGTTGTTCATCAGTATGATTGGGGCACCTGTAATGTGTCATTTCAGTTTCAGTTATAGCATCACAGCTTATCCTACATTTAGTATTACCAGTAAATCCAGCGTATGTCCACAAGGTTAAAACGAGGAGGCATGTCATATTGTTTAAACATTATTTTTCTTATTATTATTCTTCTCCTTCTTCTGCAGATTATCTGCCTCCAATCTGTCTCTAGCATCCTCTTTTGTCACTGCTTCCTCTGCATGCCCTCCTTCACTACATCCATGAATTTTCCCTGAAGTCTTCCCATTTTCCTCCTGCCTGCCAGCTCCTTCTTCAACATCCTGTGCCCAGTGTATCCACTTTTCCCTCCTCTGCACATGTCCAAATCATCTCAGCTTTGCCTCTCTAATTTTGTCTCGAAACTGCTCGGCCTGAGCTGTCCCTCTGATTTTTAATCCCACAAACTCCCAACGACCATCTTACCACCACTCCGCCACCTCCAGCTCGGCCTCCTCTTTTTTCTTAGTGCCACCATCTCCAAACCATACAACAATCAGCCAATGTTATGGGTAAAAAAAAAAGTTTATTTTCCCAGGAAGTGAACAGCAAGGCTGAGATGGTTTGGACATGTGCACTTGTTTTTTATACCCCTTTTACTGTGAACCAAAAATATACAGTGATGTACTTTTTTCAACGGTTTGTTGGAAATAACATAAAAGCTGCTAGTTTGGCTGAAATGTCCAATTTATTCTTTAATTATTATGCAATAGAAATATGTGGAAGGGCTCAAACTGAGACAAAGTAAAGGCTGAGGGGGTGAAGGCTAAGTGAGAGAGGGGTGATCCGAAAAGTAAAAGATGGAGAAAGAAAGTTCGGAGACAAAAATCAGGGAAGAGAGGAAGATGAGGCCTATGCTTCCTCGTCTCCACAGCTGATGCTACTCTCAGCCAGAGGGTTTAAAAAAAAACACACACACACACACACACACAAACATACTGTATTAGCCTGTTCGCCACACATATACACATATGCGCACAAACGCACGCAGGTGGGACAAAGGAGTGCAGTGTGCCAATTTGTTGTGCCCTTGGTCCCCTCTCAGGAGGCTCACAGGCAGGCATCCAGCCATGCCAAGACTGGCACTAGTCCCGCAAACACACACATAAACCTTCGCGGTTACTACACTGTGGCTGCAGGCACTGCTGTATCAGGGTTTTGTATGTGTGTTTGCCCATGTGTGTATTTGTGCCTTTGTGTCTGTTTGCCTCTGCTTCTCTCCATTTTCATACACCGCAAGAGTCAAATGCTGAAGAATTGGGAGCATGTGAAAGACATCGCAGCCCTTTTCACACACATGGAAGATGCAACTGACTTGCTTCAAATAACTGCACGAGGTTGTGGTTCACACTTAAGTCTCTCTCTTAAGATAAAGAAGTTGTTTTTGTTTTTCTTCTTCTTCTTCTTCTTCTTCTTCTTCTTCTTCTTCTTCTGCACACAGTGAAAGCAATACCAAAGAGCAGCGGATTGAAAATCCGTCTTAATTCTGTCACATCCTGCCTCATGCACACACAAAAAAGTAAATGCTAATTAAATAACAATCGTCTCCAGGAGTTCATCAGTACTGATAGGAAACAGAGAGGTTGGTGGACACATGAAGTTACAGGAACTACTGAATATGAAATGATCCTCAAACATCAACTTTTTCTATTGGCATCTGACATATGAAGCTCACACCGCTCACAAGCCAGTGTATTACCTCTGCTCATGAAATGAAATTAATTAAGATTAAACTTTTAATGCCCACAAGTAGCTAAAGTAAACCTGTAAAAGTATGCAGATTCTTGACATGATTGTGCATGGCCTAACAAGTGAGCTAAAAACACGTCAAGCCTGTAATTGTTGGCTAATTAGCTCATTTCACTATGTTATAATTCACATCCACAGCTTGTCCTTCATAACAGGGCCATAACAGGTTCCAGGGGAATAACAGCTGGCAGCTATTTTCTCCACGTTCGGCTTCAGCTCCACACTTTTACTCTTCAGGGACACTTCAACCTCCAAGGACTTTGTCTGCTGATCCAACAAGACCGTTTTTGCTGTTCAAATATTATTTCTGAAACAAAACCACGAGTCCTGATCCACCATTCTGTTCTCTCTCACGCTGCTAATGTCATTGTCGCTGTCCTCTGGGCCAATTATGCAGTGTGTATTGTCTGATTGGACCGCATATTGTTTCAGCAATCAGTACCACCGTGTGACTGTATGTGTAAGGGATTATCTGTATGTGTATAATTTAGTGTCTGACGCGATAAGTATCTGTGCAGTGGAGGATGGAGAGGATAGCAGAGATAGGAAGATAATACAGAAAGAAAGAAAGACCTGACTCCTGTCTTTCCTGTCTTTTCAGGGGCCCGGTCTGACTCTAATCAGGGAGGCGCAGGACTGACTGCACTCAATTATTCACTCATTAGTCAGCAAGCAGTAGACACCGCTGAAGGCTCCCTGCGTGCTTATGTGCGCATCTATCTCTTTGTCCTTTTTCATTGGCCGGTCATTTTTTGAACCTATTACATTTTCAGGCTTTTATTTGCAAAGCGTTGTTTTCCAGCTTGGACTTGAGCAGTGTGGTATCTCGGGAATCTCTGTGATTTTAAATGTCAACATTGCAAAAGACATTAGATGGCACAATCTGATGGCTCTAAACCTTATAAAAAGCACACATTGTTCCCTTTTTACACACAGGACTGGGAGACTGCCAAAAATCAAGTCCTATTTGTCTGTTTGCTTTTTCTGTTTGCTTTTTCTTTGACACCATCACTACCATTCAGGGGAATATAGCTAGACAGTATTGCCCTCAGCAAGGACTGGATTGGCAACTCAGACAAAATCGATGTCTATAACGCACTGAGCTGTAAGGGAGCAAACTATCATGGAAAAATTCTGTTGGTCATAATGGCTGGCTAAATTGCCTGTCTACGTTGGCTCCAAATGTTGTCTGGGTGCCACAGCCTTGACTTACCGCCTGTGGAAATAGTTGCTATTAAGTTGGCTCCCCATTAGAGGCCACTACTCATTTCACTGGCATGGTTTACTGAACCCCACAGAATTCAGTGGGTAGATGGACAGAAAGGGTCTAGATGTGTCTGGGCCCTCTGAGGAACACCCTCTTCAATTACAGCCCTCGATTCTGTTATTTTACCAGCTGTGATAGTGAAGCTGGTGTTATTTACACCCCACGAGTCTGTCTTTGTGTGTGTGTACGTATCAAACTATGGTTTTGACGATACCTACTGTGGCAGGAGTTACCACAAAGGCAGTTTTGAGTACTTTGCAGTCACTCAATCATGCAAGTGTCAGTTATGAAACTTTGTCGGTGTGTGGTTAAGGTCAGCACAATGGTTTGCTTTGAAGATTAGCTTGATCCACCCTGATATCATGTGAAGTCTGCTGGAAATATGGAGTTCGAGGGGCATTTGTTCCTTCCCACATTCCTTCCCTGTCCTACAGTCTTTATCATTCTTTTAGTATTTGTAACTCCCCACATTAAAACCCTTAATCTGCTGTGAAAGTGCAGTTTGCGCAGGTGAGTCTGGTAGCCCTGTATTTATATGTCTATGGCTATATGTATAGCTATGAAGTGCTAAGCATAAACGTTAGAAAGATAAACCATAAACAAAGCTCAAACAAAAAGCTAGTGATTTATTTTCTTCAGTTTCTGTTGAGAGCATTGTTGATGTATGTTTAGCAGCTTCTGTACATGTGCAGACAGCTGTGTCCACATGCTTCCTTTTTTGCTTCTTAGTGAAAAGATCTTTAAAAAACTGAAATGGGGGGGGGGGGGGGGGGGTTAGGAAAAAAATACTGAGAACAGTCATCTACAGTCATCTAGGCTGAGTGGGCTAAAGTGCACTACTTTAAAATAATTTTCTCCAATTTGATTTTTAAATATGTAAATATGTATTTGTATAGCACTTCACACTACATTCAGTCATTCACACACACTGGTGATGGCAAGCTACATTGGAGCCACAGCTGCTCTGGGGCGCACTGACCGAGGCAAGGCTGCCGGACACTGGTACCACCGGGCCCACTGACCACCACCAGCAGGCAATGGGTGAAGTGTCTTGCCCAAGGACACAACGACTGAGACTGTCCAAGCTGGGGCTTGAACCGGCAACCTTCGGATTACAAGACGAAATGCCAACTCTTGAGCCACGATCACCCCATGTGCCCATGTGTCCATATGTAAAGGATAAACCTCTATCTGTAAGAGGTTTTATCCCCAAATAACACCGGTCTTTGCTCTACAGCTGAAAAGTTATTGGCCAAAGTCAGCTTGAAACTTGTTCGAGACCTACAGCTGACAGGTGCAAGATCAGGTGTCAGTGTAGCCCTCACATCCAGTTCAAATCTGACAGCAACTTTTCACTGACACTGCACTTTTCTACCACAGCTAGACACATGCCAAATGATACAAACTTCTCTATTGTTCCAGCTCAGGTGTTGTTTTTCACTCATGGTGCATGTTTGTATGTCAGGTTTTTAGTCACTCTGGTGATGTTTTTCCTGTACTGACACAAATATATATGTGCATTACGAGATTTAAATAATAATCAGCTGTACAGACCTTTTATAAAATGCCTGTAGAATCGATTCTAACAGAATGGAAGAAGAGTGCATGACGAAATCAAAAGAGGAAGTGAGGAGACAAATTAACAAAAAAATCTGACCCTTTGAGTCCACACAGGGAAGAAATTGGGGGATACATTTGTCCCCTTAGAGGGAAAAGTCACTTTCTGCCAGGATGGGAATGTTTCCATACACTTAATCATGTGATGAGTCTAAAAACGATGAAAAAAAAAACAATAAAAGCTGATGTGTTGAAAAAGTCAAAACAATAAACGAGGGCATATCTTCTGCTGGAATGGTCTTCCATTTCTCCAGCAGAGACTTAAAGATTCAACACACTGAGAATTTGCTGCAGGCTTCTGGAGGAAGAGACACTTTTTCCCCTTTAATTTGTCACTTGTTCTATGCTGTATGCACAGATAAAGAGCATACACACCAATGCTCACACTGAAAACCTTCGCCTGTATCCAAACACAAAGACACACTTTCTTCCCTCAGCTATGCGCTTTAAAACACCTGTGTATTTGTGTGCATGTGTGTGTGAGAGTGTGTGTGTGTGTGTGCATATGTATGTGAGTGTTAGTGTGCATAGGCAATAGGGAGGTCATGTCAAGCCCGACGGCAGTTCATTAAAATGTATGTGTTATGGGGAATATGTGTGCGTGCGTCTGCATGTGTGTGTTACTACTCTGTTCACATAACTGTTTACATAATTGATGAATATGATAATGACACAAGCTGGCACCGTGCTCATACGGGCATTTGTGTGCACACTCAGATGTAGGGCTATGTGCGCTTGCGTATATATGTGAGTGTGTGCGTGCATTTGTGTATAAGATGTTCAGGGCTGAGGCAGACAACGCCCCAATAGCATCACATGCCCCATCATCTTGGCTCTGACAGTTTGACCATTGACAGCACTTTGTTCTGTTGGCAGAGAGACGGGGAGACAGACAGGCAGGTAGACAGACACGCTGACAGCATATGGTGCAAGACAGGAGACCTGTGGACCCATGTGGTAGTTAGAAAAACACTTCCTCCCGAACTCTCTCTCTCTTTTGCTCTCTCTCTCTCGCCTTCCCTTGGCATATGTTGTGTGTGGTTGGCCGTGCGCCACATGCCGATCCAATGCCCTCGGCACTGCCGGGGCTCCGTGCCACCTGTGCCACTCTCTCCCACAGCAGCTCTACAGCTCCCCGTACACACACTCGCACGCATAGATACACACTTGCACACCGAAACACTAGCTCTCAGTTTGCACCTGTGTCCGTGGGGGAGAGTTTTAGACAGGGAATCACAGACATCATATTGTCCTCTTAGTGAGTTCACTGGCCTATCTGATGGTTTATTTGATGCAAAGTTGCCTTAAAAGATCCCAGATGACACAGATTTTCATACTTAATGCTTGTGCTGCCTGCTCTTTGGAGTTTTTTTCATTGTTTCTTACATTTTAAAGCTTTGCGAATTCATTCATATTTATCTTTGTCTTCACTATACAAATGCAAAAAATGCATGCTTAAAAAGTTTGATATATAAAATATAAATGTAATTTTTGATATTTATGCAATATCATATTATAAACAATATACCAGCCAAGACTTTATTAGAAATTTTTAGCTAGTGTTAGTTAGCAACAGCTACTATTTAGTGTAATATGTCACAAGGCTAAGGGACATAGCAATATATAGTAATAATAGTCTAAATTAAATAGAGCTTGTATGAATGTATGAATCATATTGTGAAATGTGCATTTTTGTACTGTGAATATGCGCTTTGTACTGCAGCCAAGATTGTTTGCAACAATCTGTTCTGAATTCATATTACTTTATTTCTGAGGCGCTTATACCACCTCTGTAAGAAATACTATCTGCTTATTTAATATAAAACCATCTACACAAAGTATGCAGGCCAAGAAAAAACATATCATCATTTTCCTTTGATTGGCAAAAGTTAAGCAAACTAACTGCTTCATAACCCTACTTGTTGTGTGCTGTTATATTCGGTGTGGCACGTGTTTCTGTGTGCATATGTGTAACTGTACGCGCTGTGAATGATGGTCCATGCTAGGTTAGTTCCAATGCATTTATGAATAAATCAGTGATTCCCCTGAAAAACACAGCTAACATCAGTTTTTGACAGCTGTGGAAACCAGCAGATGTGGGCTAGTGTTTCAGGGTGGATAGGCCATTGTGCCAGTTCATGTGCCAATCCAGATGTGCTGCCAACAGTACAGTGAGGCAGGGCTGTTGGATTATGGAGGATTTACTGCACACATGTCCACAGTTACGCACGCACAAGAACACACATGGTGATGGGTTGAAGTATAACGCTAGTTCAGGTCAAGTTTGTCGACTTTTACAAAATAAATATGACTGGAAATTTTGCTAAATTAAGTTTCAGGAGTTTGTTTGGGAATTAGGACAACACTAAAGGATTTTAATGTGCGATTCTCTTTGTGTGGGCGTGTCTGTATATACGGATGCATGGACGAGTATCCCACATGCTGTGGGGAACTAAATCTGTTTATACATTTACATCACTTCCTTTCCCTGTCCAAACAATGAGGAGTTATGATTAAGGTTATAGGCTCCAGGAAATAAATGTAAGCCAACATAATGTTCTCTGAAATTATGGAAACACAACTATTCTTGTGTGTGTGTGTGTGTGTGTGTGTGTGTGTGTGTGTGTGTGTGTGTCAGAGAACTAGAAAGATAAATAAATGGAAAGAAGGAGATAAAACAACAAGGCTTCAGGTTATGTGGAAACTGGGCAGCTAAACAGAAAGAGGAACAAAAAGACTGTTATCTACAAGCGATGCAGTCTGTGAGACACGCACACACTCACATGTACACAGCGTTACTCCAGGCTACACTTTTGTTCAATCACTGTGTTGTCACACAGCAGTCATGTATTGGTTCTCCGGTGCAAACGTGATTCATCCGGCCACCCTCGAGCATCCACACAAAGTACGAGGATACAAAACACGGTTATTAGCATCTACCTCATCTTCACTGTGAACAAGACATGATCTTAGGTGCCATTTAGTCATCATCTGTCAACCCCATGCTGTAAGCAGTGAATGTTCCAGACAAATCTGAGCTAATCCCTAAATATAAGGTCATCTACCCCAGCTGACCCCCACACACAGACACATATATCTAGCAAGGTTAGCTAGTTAGGCAGGGAAGTAGCACACCTGACCCCACTCTGTTGTTTCCCAGGCTGTGCAGTGCCAAGACTAAAGGTTACCTTTTTACATACGCTTAATCACACATGCACACACACACACACAAACGCGCACACACACGCTTCCTCACTCTCGGATTTACTCAGAATTGAACAAACTGGTTTGGCTAGGCTAGCACTAACACACCTGACACACACAGGCACACTGAAACACACTCAGGTGTCTGTGAAATATTCTCAGTTGGCTCGAGGAATCTGTGGAGAGTCCACCGGATCAGCTGTTAGGTGAGGAGACTGAATGTAAAATGGACTTGAGCCAGGCTGAGTGAGAGCCGAAAGGTAAACAAGCTAGTAATGATTTAAAATGGCCACACACAAAAAAAGACCTTCTACGTTAATTTGGCGTTGTTGTAACTTTACCAGTTATTTTCTAACTTCTGACATGTGCTGCCAACTGTGGGTACATAGTAAAAAATACATAAAATACATGGTAACTTTGTAGTAGTGAAAATATGTTATGTTATCTGGATGATGCCATATGAAACTTGTCTGCTTTATCAATATGTAAAAACTAAAATAAAGGACTATTATTGAATACATTTAGGAGCAGGGTCATAAGACCCTTATGAAAAGGACACCGAGGGAACAGTTTACCCTGCCCGGGATAGGGTTACCGGGGCCCCGCCCTGGAGCCAGGCCCGGGGAGGGTGCCCGAGGGCGAGCGCCTTAGTCCATGGGGCCCGGCCGGGCACAGCCCGAAGAGGAGAGATGGGCCCATCCTCCCGCAGGCCCACCACCCGCAGGAGGCGCCATAGGGGTCGGGTGCATTGTGTGCCGGCTTAGGCTGCTGCCCCCGCGACCCGGCCCCGGATAAAGCGGATGAAGATGGATGGATGGATGGACATTTAGGAAAATCTTACTTAGATCTTCATCCTTTAGAGAAACTATAGTAGCTTCTCTCAAATAAAAACAAACTGCGTCTATATGAAGCTTAGTAAATATCTAAAGACTGTCACATTAAACATATGAGAACTACCACTCACTAAACTCCATTGTGTGTTTTTCTATCAAGGTTTGCTTTCCCTTACATTATGTGTTTGTCTCTTCGGGATGATTATCATGCTGTAAAACGAAGCTGTTGCCAGTCAGATGCTGTCCAGATGTTATTACATGGTGCATCAATGGTACTTCTCAAACACCACTCCCTGAAATGTAGTAGCCTGTCAATTCTTTTGTCTTCCACTTGTCCAATTTCCTTAAAAGTTTTCAAAAACCCACTGGACACCATGCTGAAATACGGCAAGTTTTTAATCTAATGGCTCTTTGAGAATCTGCAAAAATACTATTTTATGTCTGCAAAACTATATTATCGTTGGAATTTTTCATAGGTTGAACAAACTACTGTGAACAAGTTTAAAGCCTGCTAGTAACTAGTAAGTGCTTAAAGATATATATAAAAAAAGTAATTTAATTAAAATAAGGCCTTTTCTACGATGTCTGCATAAACAACACTGGTTATCTCTTCACTCTGGTGCTTTTATACTTGAATGATTCACAGGTCAGTCTCAAGTGGTCCAAACAAGGTTCCCATAAAAAAGATCAGGCACAGGGACTGGACTGAGTGAAAAGGTATCCAAAGACCAAAGAAAAACTTTGAAAGACATTCAAAGCTTGAAGAACTATTACTCAAGTTTATTTTTAATTTTTTAATTACAAGAAAGTCTGGCTCAATGGAAGTACAATAAAAAAAGAGACTCAAGACTTTTGCACAGTACTCAGATTTTCTCATGGGTGACAAAGTGTTATAAGCTATTAGTTGATAAAGACAAATAATCGTATTATAAAAAGTGCAACTGACAATAAAAATGTAACTTAACTTTACTTACGCAACCACACTATAAAAAGGATTTTTTTTTTTTAATGGAGCGGATTTCTAGAAAAAGAAGCATATTTGAATGCACTTTGAATAACAGACAGGTATTGTGTTGTGGCTCAGTTGTACATTGTATTTGCCACAAAGCCATGAATCATATCAGTGTGTGAAAAATCCCACACTATTCAAAAGAGTACATTTCTAATATTGCAAACAGATGGCACACTCACAGTTTGTTGAATTACCTGTAATTACATTGTTTAGATTACCGCCATTTTTTTCGACTGATGTTTAATTTCACAGTTGTTTGTACACGTTTCCCATGCCTGCAGGCTGTGGTTTGTGTGCTGTGTATTATTTACAGTTCATGTTCTGGACAAGAGCAAATTGCTGCATTTAGCTCTGATTTGTACCGAGTGTGGCTGTGTTTGTTTGCACAACACGCATTTACCTCAAGAAATTCAGTTTGAATACAGACTAGACGCCTGAAAGAAAGGAAGATGAATGGTTGAAAGTTTTTTTTATCCTCACCTGTGCTTTTCCGACATGTCAAAATGTCCTCTGTGAAAAACGTTTACTGAGTAACAGAACATCTCTGGATGACTGTCCTATTTTTCTTAGTCTAGCTTTCATTCTCTTTTTTTTCTGTGCTATTTTGCTAACTTTGCTAACTTTAAAGTACAGTAGAGAATAAAATCCTCCACTATTCTAAACGCACATAAACAAGGGTAGACATCTACAGAGAGGGATCACAGCTTGAAGAAACTATAAGGCTCTGGTGAGCTACCATCCAATTTAATCAATTGCTTCCTGCAGTTGTGATTTATCAACCAATTAGGCAAGTGGACAGGAAAAGCAGTGCAACTATAAATAAAAAGCTTAAAGTCAGTTATACCCGATCAATGTTGAATAATAAACTTTATTGATGCACAAAGACTTAATAGATGATACCCAAGTGTAGCTTGCTTGCTGCAGTGCACCAAAATCCTTCCATACAGCCATATTTTAGATTATTCTCAGCCATTTTGACTTGTTACAGCAAAAAAAAAACAGTGTTTCATACATTATTAGTGTCACGGAGGAGCAGGGAGGACTCGGCGCAGACTGAAGTCTCAGAAAAACAGGTTTATTTACACACTCCAGGTGCACTATATACAGGTGAGGGAGAAGGGGGCCAGGGTTCCCAGGGGTGCAGAGCGGGGTCGGGAAAAGCGTCCAGAGTCTCCAAACCAAAACACGAGAAATCTGCATACAGAGAACAAGGGTTAGCACGGAACTTTTACGGACAGAGCTCAAAACTGGCTGAGGCTAAAGTAGCACTGACGAGCGTTATTCAATAGTCCAGCGGCGAGGTGCTCTCAGTCACTGCCTTAAGTAGCGGGAGCAAACAGGGTGAGGAGCCACAGGTGATTGCCTACAGGTGGTGGAGGCCGGGAGCTCACAATGAGCTCCGCCCAGGCAGCGAGCAGAGAGAGAGGAGAGAGAGAAAAGACAAAACATAACATGTAGCCACACAGGGCCAGCCGAGCAGGCACGGGGACCGTGACAATTAGTGGTGTCTCTGAAAATGAACCACCATAGAGAACAACAAGATGTGGCTTCATCCATAATCACACAAAAAGAAAAAGCTAGATTTTAGTGACTAATGACATGACTGCAGTAAGCCTAAAATTGCTTGATAACTGCAGTCCTTTCTTAAAAAAATATATCTTTATCATTAACACATAACGTGTCTTTTATAAAAAGAAAAAATGTAGAGTTGATTGTTTCTTTGCCTCTTTACTTCAAAACATTAGCCATAAAGCTGCCAGTATTAACATGTTAGCTCGCTAGGTGAATGTAGCCACTATTAGCTAAAATAGAAGTTTTAATTAGACTCGTAGGCCTTTAGTTCAAAACTAAAACATAAAAAAATATACAATATATATACATAACTACTGTGGTTACAGTCACAGTAGTCACATCTTCCCTTTCTGCCAGCAAGGTAAGAAAACTGCAGGAGTCAGGTAATTATTCACTCTTGTAAACATTTCATTTCAGTGACTTAAAACCTAAATAGCAGATGGATTAAAGAGGAAATGTTGAAGCTAAATGTCTGTGAGGAATGAGGAAATGTTTATGTCATGCTGCAGGTATTAGCAAAGCCAAGAAAAACACAGGTGCAGCTAATAGCAATGCTAATTTCTTTCAGAATGCACACTAGCCCAGGTTTATGT
Organism: Aulonocara stuartgranti; assembly: GCF_965226115.1. Taxonomy (NCBI): domain Eukaryota; kingdom Metazoa; phylum Chordata; class Actinopteri; order Cichliformes; family Cichlidae; genus Aulonocara; species Aulonocara stuartgranti. Next base: position 26,546,789 of record NC_138947.1, read on the forward strand.
TAGCATGTTTAATATCTCAGACTATGGGGCAGCATAACTGTAATGCAGATGAAATGTTAAAAATCAACTATGTAACGGGTCAGTACACAAAGTTCCTGATGGTTCAGAGTTTGTCTATTATAACTTTGAAGGGGCATTGCATGCAAAATGAAATTATTTCTTTGCTGTAAACAAACAAACAAAAAAGTTAAAATGCTTGGATCAGCACAGACTTTGTAGTCAATCTTTTGCTTTTGCTCCACGGACACAAACAGTACAAAGACATGTGACAGGAATGAGTAAATGCATCTTCACGAGTAACCGAGCAAAACATCTGAAGTCGCCTACCTACCTCTGCCTATACGTTCTTGCCTCTCTCCTTTTTCTCTCGCTGTTTTCAAGTCTCTCTTTAGTATGATTTTTCATACAATTTCATAAAACTAAGATTAAATGAGCTATAATCAAAAGACCCTCGACTTGTAACTCAAGTATTTATCCTCAGTTCAGTGACCACAAATAGCAACTACGTTAAAAATAAATAAATAACGTGAGCCACAGGCCTCATGGACCAGCAGTTTCATGTCAAATTGAGAAAAAGGATAAGGAAACGTGTCTTCATGTGCTTTTTTCAAAGCCACAATTTTTTGTGAGTCAGTATGACATTGAAACTGATGCATTTCAATTGGAAGGATCTCTTTCTTGTGAGTCATTCAACAGGACCAGTTACCAAGGCAATCTAAAAAAGAAAAGAAAAAAGGAGTTTGAAAAAGCAGAAATATTTTTTTTGATTTTAACCAAAAGACTAATCTTTTTCTAAACCTAACTAAGTACTTTACCAAACAAACAATTAAATAAAAATGAAAATACCAAAAAAGACAAGTGAATGACAAGTCACAGTCACACCACTTCCTGTCTATTAAGACAAATACCCTGTCAAACTGGAAGCACTACATTTCATAGGTCATATGAGAATCAAGCAATAGTCTCACAGATAGTTAAAGATGTGTTCAAACACACAAACAGCGAGTCCTTACAGACCGACACGGAGCAGAATGTGTTCAGTAACCCCCAGATGTGTCATAAGGTTTTCATTGCTCAGACATATGTCACACCGCAGAATGCCCATTAGCCTCTCAGCATGCCTTTTTGTCTGCTCGGGCTGTATCTGTAGGCTTGTCACAGTTACACATCCGTGGCCCTCCCTCCTCCTTCCCTCTGTACAGCATACCAGTGGAGTCAAAGTGTCATTCCAGCACTTAAGCTCAGACACACTAAAATCACCCACATGACAAAGCACAGACATGCACCTTGTTTTTCTCTGCTTAATAGTGACCTTGTCATCTGAACGGCTAGCCACTGGACTTTAGATAGCCGCAACATTCAAAGCATATCAGCTGATAGCCAACCTCGATGACATTAAATCCTGAGTGTGCTTACTGGTTGTCTTATTCCTGAAAAAGCAGTAATACAAAGTGTTAAAATTTTTTATTTTAAACATACATCTCGTGCAAATATAGAAAAACAAATATATATAGGGTAAATGTATCAGCTTTCATTTCAAGCACAGTTTTCTATCATAGAGTGATGCACTGCTTTGATGCAGACAATCCTTTGTTCGCATTTGATCCCGACTCTGTTGTATCTGAATTAGCACGATTTCTTGTTCATGAAGATTTGATTGTTTCAATTAGCTCTTTGTTAGCGCACCAGTCACTGCTGAATTTTTCCAGGTGTTGATGTTCATCCACATTTGTTCCTTTGTTATATTTCCTTGGTGTTTCCTTAGCAACACAAAGAAATTAACAGCGTGAGCCACCTGTTTTTGTTTTTTTGTTTGTTTGTTTTTTGCAGGTCTTTTCAAACTACTGTGGATAAATTAAATAAAAAGAGCCTCTTTTATAAAATACCAACTCTGCTCAATAATTTGTTAAAGAAATATATTGGCTGTTGTTTTTAAAAACATTGTTAATCTTATTTTTCAATTTTGGCTTTCTAACCTTAACAGTACTGTGATGATTTCTCCTCATAGGTGCCAAAAACAACTTTTTAAATCTGTTATTTCCAAAATATTTTTTCAGCATCTACAGAAAGTGACTTTAATCGTCACTGGAAAAACTGTTACAACATTTTAATCTTTTTTTTTTATGAGATCAGAACAATGTAATCTGCCTGTGCTGTTTTCTTTTTTGTCTGAAGTGCAATAATAAAGTCATTTCAAGCGCTCCACAAACACTCACACACCATAATCAGCATCAGTGAGCCTTGCTGTGCCTGTGGAGTCATTTTATCAACTCCAATTTCAAGCACTCAACAGAGAACTGTGATTGCCATGATTGTGGCGTTTCAGTATCACGTAATGCATCAGACTCTAAATAGAAACAAAACTTTGCTTCAACAACAAACAAAAGAAATAAAACCCTGCTTGTTCTCCACGATGCTGAACTATATGAGTTAATCTGAATCTCCTTAATCTGTTTTTGAGAACAGTGATATGCTCCGACTGTTGTCCAGTGCATTAGGTCAAGAAATGTTAATTGTCAGTGTGTTGCAGCCGTTACATACAGCTAAAGGATTTATTAGTAGTTAAGTGTAGACACTGCTGATTTATTAATCATTATTTGTATCCAACTTGGCACAGTATATATGTGTAGCAGAGAAATATATGCACATGTGCACGCATGTTTCCGACCTATCACAAAACCCTCATGGGAATGAAACCCCCTCCCACGACATCTGTCCCACCATATCCAAAAACATCTCAAGATTTGTGTAAGGAAAACCAAAAAGAGCTCAAGGTGCTGACAAGGTCACCAAGTTTCTCTAGATTCCAATTTAACGGTCAAAAGCAGCAGTTCTCAACCCCTGCGCCGGTTCGTGAGTCGGTTGGTACCAGGCCGCAAGAGTTGAGGCTCAGGTGTGAAATTTATGGTTTTCAGGGTTTTTATTGTTAGCTTGGTTTCCCTGGGTCTTTTCCCGTGTTGTAGTCGTGTGTCTTATTTTGAAAGAAATATTTACCATAGCGACCAGAGAGCATTAAGGGGCAGAGAGGAGGATGTTACTCTCAATGTTGTTGGTGCATTTCAAGAGGACATTGCTAATACAGTTACACAATTACAAAGTGAATTCGCGTTTATTATATTTACAAAATATCACAGTTTTTGTCTTGGTCGTATCATTTAATTTTGTTGTATTTATCCGCGACACCTTAAAGGCCGTGACAATATTGTCTGACATTAAAGCGGTCCGTGGTTGGGGACCGCTGGTTTAGAAGACCCAAAAGTCTCACTGACATCTTGGTGCCAGAGACAACAGGAAACCCCCAGAGGTCCTGGGTCCATATCCCAGGACCTCTAGGGTCTGTTTCACCAATATGAAGCAAGCTACACCCTATCAGTCCCCTTCATACTATTTTGCCACTATAAAGGGGACCTACAAAATATTAGGCAGACAGTTTTTATGATTAATTGGACTGGCAGCTTTTTAGCCCCTTTCTAGACCTGACCAGTTCATGTACACATCAGTACATACATGCTTTATACATCACACACACTGATGGATGCATCAGGAGTGGTGTCTTACCCAAGGACACATTGTCATGACCACTGGAGAAGCCTAAGATCAAACCAGCCTTCCAATTAGTGGATAATGTCAAAACCACACCTGTCATCATGGTTGGAGATTCTGGCCAATCAATGCAAAAAGTTTCATCATTTTCACCAGCTAGGTTTGAGAGTCTTTTTAGCCACAGTTCAGTTGTGCCATCCTGACAATTGTAATGTTTTTTGACTCTAGCACCAACCTGCATGTACACTTACTGCAATGTAAAGCCTCTGTCTGTGGAGGGTGTCTGTTTCCAGGGTTAATTGCAGGGGAAATAGCGCTACGAGGAAGCACTACATGTCTGGAAATCTACCTGAGATGTTTTTGCTAGATGGCTAACGAAAGGCACAGCTGGAAAACAATGCATGGCAACGCAGCAAAGGTTAAATCGAGTATTCCGTCAGAACCCCGAGCAGCGCCCCCGTCGCAGGTCTCCCAGAAACGAACACGGAATCTGCTTTTTGTGACGCACCGCTGCTGCCAGCCTGAAATCGGCCTATAACAGAAGAGAACGGATGGTTTGTGTTTAACCTTGGTCTCAATGTCACTCACCAGCCTCATGCTCCTCCATAACCAACAGCCCTCCCCTCCTCTTCCACCACCAGACCACCTCCACAACTCCCCCCACCCTCAGCTGGTGTGTTTGAGCTTCTCAGCAGGGGGCCTGCAGTTCCAGAGATATGTGGGGGTGGAGTGTGTGTGCATACATGTGTGTTTGCGCACAGACATTTGTGTGAAGCCTTTCGGCTTGTCCCTGGATGTGCTAATGTGATAATTGAGTATTCCAAGTTCTGCCTGCAACTGTGTCACCATGCACAGACACACACACACAGCTAGTTTGTCTCAGAATAGCTTCCTCACGTCTTGATGACATTCTTCAGCCTGAGCTGTGTTGAATTTTTAGCGATAACATATGCAGCGACTAATCAGTTCGTTATTTGTTATATTTTTATATTTATAACATGTATGAAAACTGTACCCAGAACATCTTTACAAACTAGTAAATGCACATACATTATTTAAAACGCTATTTCTCAAACTACTCAAAAATAATAATAAAAAAAATTGTGAATGTCTAATTTCGAATCACTGATGTAATAATTAAGTCTATAAAAATACAACCCCTGTGATAGACAAACACAGAGTCGACTGCATGCCTACAAATAGAACAGATTGTGCTCTATCTCTCTCTCACTTCAGGAAGATAAAGTCTCCAGAATTCTTTTAAAGGAGCCACCAGTGTGCCCAGGGACCAGCGAGCAGCATCCAGAGACCAGCGCTCGTCCCCCTGCCCAGAGTCTGAGGATCACTAAACTCAAGAGTTGATGCGTTCAGAAGCCAGTAGGTCATAGCTGCGCTCCGAGGCTCCAGGCAAACACTTCACAGACAAAACAGAAAGGCACTTTTGGCTTTCAATATTGATCAGTTCTCGCACATTCACAGACACGCACACACAGACACACATTGCATGTCAAAGAAATCAATGAGCAGACAAATTTACACTGGCTGTGAACCAAGTAATTCTGGTAGTGTTTGTGTTTTTTGAGTCCGTGTGAGCTCGAGTATATTCATGACTGACAAACAGGAGGAAAGAGTTGAAAAGTTGAATCCAGACCAAGTTCGGCGATGATGTGGTGGTGGTGAGGGCGCTGTGTAGAGAGGAGGAGAGGAGGCGTTGACGAGGCGTTGTCGGAGCGAGAAGAGAGGAGGGGATTACGGTTGGCGGTTCACTGTCGAACCAGCATCGATACAACGGCAGCATTTGCCTAATCCCTTGGTAATGGGAGCTTAGCGGCCTCCTCGGACACACAAACACTCCCACTACCTCCTCCTCCTCTCTGCTCCTCTTCTTCTCCTTTCTTGCCCTCTCCTCTCTTCATTTACATAACATTAGAAACATTAAGGCGACTCCAACAAGGCCCCATTATGTGCGTGTTGGTTTTGGGTCCCATTGCGTCGGCCCCAAGGCTTTGGAGAGGAGAGCAGCAGAATGAGTCAGGACATCACAGAGGCTTGTCCACTGTTTTGTCTGCTGGAGATGGTCTGTGTGTTTCTAAAGGACTCATTGAAAGGAGAGTGAGAGAGAAAGAGAGGAGAAGAAAGTGATAAATGGTTTTCTGAGAGTCCAGAGCGAATGATCTGATTGCAGATGTGTGTCCAAAAAAAAGAAAAAAGCCAGCTGCAGAAACCTGAAAATGCACAGGCTTCAGCTCAGATAAGGCTTTGTTTGTTTTTCTGATAATTAATTAGACAGAGTAACATAAAAAGCGCCGTGGCAATGATGTTTCATGGATGATTCCTGGCACCAGAATTGTTTTTCAGAGCTGAGGTTTAAACATCAAGGTGACAGAACTGAAAAAAGGGAAATAAAAAGAAAACAGAATTGAGCTTTTCACCTCATAGGTAGCTGTTTACTCAGTCTGCCACACAGACACAGCTTTATTAGCATGAAACTATTCAATTAGCCTTTCAGTCTGACTTGAAGTTTGATAATAAAAGTGTGATATTATATCATGAGGCTGTGAACTAGCTGTCCCTGACATAAAATCAATGGAAAGAAATGCTAGAAATTGAAAGAATTGGTGTTTAATGAACAAATAGACCAATATTAGATTTTTTTTTTTTTGTTAGGGGAAAAAATAAGATTTGTGCTGTTATTTGTTTATATTTATTTTGAATGATTTTAAAACATAAAAAACTGATTTAAGTCAGCATAAACATGTATATAAATAACTAGTGTATCAATACACAACTTTATTTATTAAGTGATTTCCTTTTAGCTGTAGCTCTTTATTTTACTTAGCTGTAAATTTATCAAATACTAAGTTGTGGGATAAAATTGAGGCAGAGGCAGCCAGAAGGGGACGGGGGGGGGTAGCCTCCTCTTTTGTTTTTCAAATATATGTTATTAACGTACAATTTGGGGCTAATTGTCTAATATTTTTGAGCAGATGTAATTCAGAGTAGCACGCTGCATCCTCACTGATAGATTCACATATGTTTTCGAACGTGTCTAGACTAGACTAGCTGTGCAATTACTCACCAAGCTGCACACAAACTCACAACCATGAGCCAGCAGAGGAAAAAAAACAAAACAACAAAAAAAAAAGAGTGCTCTGTGTTTCTCTGCTTTTTATAACTTTCCCCTTTTCCTCGCTTTTATTTAGCCCCATAAAGCAGAGTTTTCAGTTGGCTTCAAAGCTCTGTGCCGAGCTCAGTTGGGGGCCTTCAAAGCCCCCTGTCTGTCGGCAGGTTTAGGCACAGAGAAAGCTTCTTGTTCTTTAAGGATTTGGCTCACAAATAACGCCCAGCCAGGGCCAAGGCAACTAGCTTGCACCCTGACAGGATAGTAGACAGACTCCAGCATTTTAGTGATGTGTTTTATGGGCTGTTGCTACATCTATCCGAGTGAGTACCTGCTCTGTTTGGTTATGTTCTGCATTCTTCTGATGTTTTCTGTGCTGTCCTCTTCTTAAAAATGGTGCCTGCTTTCAAGACATTTATCTTCTGACTGTTTCCACTAACTGTAAAATGAATTCTTGAAACTGAAGAAGTAAATCTAGAAGTAGTCTCTAATTCCTAAATGTAGTTTTCTTTCCTTTTTTGCATTGGATTGAGTTAGTCCACATGAGAGATAAAAAGTGCACTAAAAATAAAAAAAAACTGCAGAAACGTAACTGCTGTTGCATTTTGAATAAGAACGCTTTCCTTGAGCTTCTCTTTAGATACAAACTGAGTAAGATCATTTTGCAGTGTGGACTATATTGGCTTAGTATTGGCTAACAAGGGCAGATAAGTAGAAGTTTTTGTCTACACCGTCTGATATATATAAGGGTTTAAAAACAGGTCTCCGAAGAACTACAGTGTTTAATAGATTTTTTACCTAAATATGTGACATTGTGGTTTTATTATTGCTACAAGATTGATACACATGTTGCTGGTACTAGATTTTTTTTTTTTTTTTTTTTTTTTTGACATTTTAAAGCAAAAAGGATTCATTAGAATTTTATTATATGCACATAGTGTTCATGCTTCAGGTTTTGGTTTAAGGAAAACTCACATGAAAACATAACAACAGGTTACTCGGCTATATACCATAAAAAAAGGAGGAGACTCAAACCCCCCCCCCCCACTGGCCAATCAATGCAGGAATCAAGTTCAGTTAAAAACAGCATTTTGACAGTGAGCGAGATAAATCGAACTGCGGCTGAATTTACACAAAACGGAAGAAAAAGAAAATCTATGTTTGGACGCCAGCTCTGTGAATGCCATCGAGTATTATGTGTAGCTTGTATGCTTATAAAAAAAATATTATTCAGAGGTATTGCTATATTTGTCAGATTTAACTTATTTCCAATATAAGAAATAAAAACCAGCACATTTAAGAGATTATTTTGTGTGTTTTCACATTATTTCTTCTTTTCTTGTGTTTGTTTGTGTGTGTGTGTGGAGTTGTTCTGATGATTGTTGCGATAGGTGTCCCACGCATTACTCTGTGCTCTAACGCAGTGCTTAGAATTGCAACACTGCAGAATCAAATACAGATCATGATCATGATTTTCTATTTTCAGTGAGACGGTCGGCAGTAACTGATGGGTTTTTGACTTTGTTTGTTAGAAAGTGTTGCACAGTTACCTGTAAGGACCTGTAGGTTTGTAATGTCAGACTGCAGTGAGGATTATTAGTAAAATGAACGTGGGGGGAGGGGTCACTGACCCTTTAAACTGGCACTCACTGTCGTCTCCCTGATGTTTAAAGATGGAGGACATGAAGGATTGGGTGAAAGCACTTCAAACTTGACTCTCATATTATTTTTTGTTGAGGGGATAGGTTTGTGTCTCCAGCCTGTGTGACTGCCTCCTGTGTTAACCTAAATAGCTGATCAGACTCTAATAATTGGATATTCTGATTTAATCTAAAGCAACGAAACATTAATAAAAGGACACATTTTCTGTACTTTTTTAATAGTTCAGGAGCATAGCTAAAAATGATATCATACACAAAGACAAATAAGAAAAACCTGTGTTTTAAAATATAATACAGCAGCTGTGTCATCATAGTGTGTAAAAACAATATCACTTTGCTTCTCTCTCATTGTAAAAATGTACGATACATATCTTGTTGTGCACCTGTCCTTAAGGTCTTCACACAGTGTTGTCTCTCGCTCTTGCTTTTTACCAGGGAGCTGAGGATCACAGGAATAGCACACACTATCACCTTTTTTTTCCTCTGCTTCTCTTATTGTTAGTCACTTTGGATAAAGGCCTCAGCTAAACGCCTAAATTGTAATTGTAAATAGCAGGCCAGCCCACATGTTAGCTCACCAGTCACAGCACGCTTAAGAAAGCAATGCTGAGAGGCTGACGGGATGAGATCGAAACAGGCAGCCATTATAATCAGTCATTCAGCCTTTTGGAGTAGACATTCAGCGTTTGTGGTTTGTTCTAAATTTAAAGGGAACCTCTGTGACCTGCTGGCTTTCACCGGCCTAAAACCACTTCGCTTTCCCTCCCTCCCCTCTAGCCTTTTCCCTTTTCAAAGCCTCCGTTACTCTCCCTCACCCCTTGCCGTTCTTTCTTGCACCCTTTATTTTTTCTTTAATTCAGAGACGGCTAAAAACTAACTTTTTTCAAAAGTCACACAAGGTTTTTTGGAGAAATGACCTGAGACTGCATCATCAGCTGATAGCATTGTCATTTTCTGTATATTTATTTCTTATACGTCCAAAAACAGCTTGTGAATTTTGCTTAATCAGTGATTCTGCATTATTAAAAAATCTGATTAAAATGGCCACTGAACCATTTCTTTTTAATTTTCCACTTTTAACTTTAATGCTGTTCATGTTATTTCATTATTTTATTCCTGCAATTTGCACAGGGTTTTCTCTTTTTCAAACTGGAAGATGCACAGACATTGATAGAGGAGACTTGAATGATAACCAAAGAATGATGCTGGCAAAGGTAAACAGTTTTTTATGTTATTTAGGGCTTTTCAACTGATTTTTTGCTACCTACATAATCTCTGAAAAGTAAGTCTTGCACATTTTTACCCTTTATGGATGGATATATTATCAAAATTAGTGACTCCTAAATGACAATGCTTGGTTATATAGGGGCAGCAGCACTAGGCTTTGTCTGCATGTGCCCTGAGAGAGGAGGACAGGGAAACTCCCTAAGCAAGCCACCACTGCATCATATGGATAATACAGTTACACAAACGGTCCCGCTGAGGGGCAATTTAGACTTTTCCGGTCCCCCTGACCTGTCTGTTTTTGGGATGTGGGAAGAAGCCCAGCAAACACTAGAGGGGGACATGCAAACTCAACACAGAAGCCAACTAAATTAACCAGTGGGCTGCTGTGCTGCCCTGTTATTATTATCAGTCACACACCCTGTCTCTCTGTTTTACCTTTCCTCTCTCCTCCATTTCCCTCTGTCAAAGCACAGCTGGGGAATATTGCCTGTGTGTGTCACTTCTCCAGCAAACTGTGGCTCTCTGCTGTGCTAATCATATTTCTTCCGGCAAGTTGTTAACTCTAGCGGGAAAGAGGTGGGAAGAGAGGAGATAGGGATGCGGTGGAGAAACAAACAGAAACAACAGAGGGGAGAGGAGAGAAAGCACATGGGAAACGGCGAGCGATAGAGAGGGATAGATATGGAGGATAAAGAGTGCTGTAATTAGCTATGTTTTTCAGTCTTTTATAATTCAGTCACTTTGTTGAAATATGCGCTAGTGAAGGCTACCTGATTCTCTCTCTTACACTTCTTGTCCCCTTTCCCTCTCTTCCTGTCTGCGCCTTGCTCTCCACCTTTAAATAATGCAGTGAGAGAGATGGTTCTTACATACTGAGGAGGTGTCAGGGAGGCAGGCGGGAGCGTCAGCACCATCACACCTACCAAAGTGACACATCCACAGCCACACCTGCACCCTTTTCTGTCATACCTGTTTAGTGTGCAGCTAAAGTCTACCACTGAGTAGATATTTAGACTCATACCACTAAGGTAAAACATTAAGGCCTTGCTACATGAAGGAGGCGGTATTGCAATGCATTTATATGCAAGCAAACAGACTAGCAATGTAAATTAAATTACAGGCAAAAGTGCCATTGCATAGCTATTATGTGGCTATTTCAAAATCTGTTAGGACTTGTGGTAAAAGCAGTAACATTGATGTGCTGTAACAAGAATTTTACATATTTCACTATGGAAAAAATACTAAATTACACCTTGAATCCTCTACACTGTAAGTATACAGTAAAATCTGGTGAAGATTTCGCAATGCCAATTATGTTGGCAAAACTCTGAACAGATGGGTTTATAAAACAGCATCTTTTTAATTGGATATGGCGTATTTAGCTCACAGTTTACAATGTTATTGCCTTTACAGTTGTAGGATATAGTGTGCTGTCAACAAGTGGGCTGCTGGCACGGTTTACAAAGAGAAAACTTCTTCAAAAAGTTCAAATTTCAATATTTGTTTGTTTTTAATAGAGAATTTTACATACAGATTTTACAGACTTGGACAAGTACTTGAAATGTTATTTATTCTCTACCTCAGTCTTTACCAGTGCACTCTGTGTTTCCTTCAAGGCACTGCTTACACTGGGAACTAACACTGAAAGCTGTTGGAGAATATTCCAAGCTGCAAAAAAATACATAAATAAATAAAAACAACTGCGTGAAAGTTGACCACAATTATAAGATAATTTGCTAATCTGCTAATAGTTAATAACATAATTTGATTATGTGTAATGACAGGGATGAATTACACCAAAGCGTGAATTACCAGACCCGTTATTTTGTTCGATTGTCAGAGATGAACAGTAATATGGTCATTTGGCTTTGCCTGCTGGGATAAAAATATTAATAGCCAGATTTTAATGCGATTTTTTGTGGTTGATATATTGTGTGTGTTCCAGCCATTTCTGACCAGTTTTTTTAGACGATGCCTCAAGGACTCTTCTGCTCATTGGCTCAGCTAAAACCTACCTACAGAAAACACATGCTGCTGTAAAGCTACATTTTACCTGATATTGTACAGTACACATTCCTGATGATTCACAGCCTCTCAGGGCCTCTTCTGTTTTATTTGCACTTTCAGGAGCTGCTTTTTTTTCTTGGCAAATATAGACATCCTTTTTTTTTTGTCTGTCTGTCAACACTAGATCTGTTGCAACTTCAATATTCTCAGTGTCAAATTTGTGTGAGACAAATATCTAATAATAGCCGGTCTATTAGATAGATGGCTCATGCCAGAGTTTAGACACAGAGAGCTGTTTCATGCTGCTCCGCTGTTAGGAAGCCTTCAATACTGAGCTGATGAAATACAATACAATTAGGACTCACACTGATAAACAATGGATGGCGTGCAATATATTGACACTGTATTGCATTTTTGCATGCCTGTTATCTGTTCTCATTGGAGGGGTGTTTAACCGCAGTGTGACCTTCAAATGACACAATGAGGGTAGAAACGCAAAGTCAGCAGAAGATAATTACATTGCCCTCGGTGCTGTTAAAGTCTATTTAAAGGCCGTTCTGAAATTAGCTCTGTGTTTCTGTGATTAGTGTTGAAATATGAAGACAATGTTTTTATCGTTCATGCTGATTTTAATTTTACACACACACACCACTCAAATATTTCCTAAATTAAATTTGCTAATGGTTCCCTGCTCCTTGTGTACAAGGCCATTAAATGTGCGGTACACCCTACAAATCATGCATCTATGAGACGGTAACACGGCAGACAATAATGTGGCAGAGTAGATTATTATATTATTAATACGAAGGGGACATTTCCCCTATCGTTTGAAAGGAGAATATCACCCACACAGCTTTGTACCCGCAGCCGAGGCGAGACTGCCTTTATGCATAATTCATATTTCTATATCGTCATGGTGATCATGTGAGATGAGTGTTTGCTCTCGCAGCAGGGAAGCTGGTTGGTGTGTGTGTGTGTGTGTGGAGGGAGAAAGGGAGGGGGGCAAGGTGTCATGAGGGACAGAAAACACTGAACGAGGGAAGGCGAAAGGAAAGAAGAGGGAAACTGTGACAGGTAAAAAGAAAAAAAACAGACTCCATATTCGGCTTAATTATCTTCTGTCTAAAAACGGCCCACTTTCACATTTTTCCTAATACAGTTATTTTTACTCAGAGATCGACAGCAGGGATGGGACTCAGAGGTTTCGAGAACGGCACGTAAATAGTTTCTGAGTCAGATTTGTACTCGCAGTGCAACACACCTCCATGTTATCCCCAGGATTTTTATTGGCTAATTAACTGACTGCACTCTGCTGTTTCTAAATTCATGTGAAATATAATGTCGCACAATATTATCTGAAAATAGCAAAGACAAGACAAGAACCTGAAAACACAACAACGCGTGAATTGGAAAAAAATAAGCCTGGATTACTCGAGATATTTGCATCAAGATAAAAAACCCACAGCAGTGATGATACGCCTTTGCTTTGAAAGGCATTATAGATGCCTTCCTGCTGTTATTATCAGTATTATTATTATTATTATTATTATTAGATTTTTTTGAAAGCACCAACACATTCATTAATTCCCCAAAGTGAGATTTTCTCTACCTGGAAAAACATTTTCTCAGAGCACAGTGGTATTGCTGTTCTCCACAAGTGACAAAATTAGGAATTGTTTCATTCTTGTTCATAGAAAATCGTAGAAGAAAGGTTCCTAATATGAATTCACCTCAATACTTTTGTAATAAAGGTATAAGAAAAGCAGAAAGAAATAGCCGCGAACATTGATGTCCTCAATAATTTGTGATCTTGTCTTAAATGAGCCAAAAATGCAGAAATACCATATAAGTCATACAGAAAACATCTCAACATGCCCTTTGACCTTTCTGTCCACTTCCTGATTCGGGGGGGCAGTAGTTTGCATTGAAGGCAGTAGTTTGAAGTTTAGCTGCTTCTAGCCTTTATCCAGATAGACCAGCTTCCAGAAAGTCCTACCAATATTAGGATATATTATTTTTGCTTTCTTATTAGTGGCACCATAGTGTAGTAGTTTGTACAGATTATCGAGCAGAAGCTCCGTGTTTCATTCCCAGGAGGAGACACCAATCCCTTTGGGGTTGCATCAAGAAGGGCATCCGGTGTAAAAATCTGCCAAATCAAATATGTGGAGCTACCCGCTGTGCCGACCCCTGGTGAATGGGGGAGTAGTTGAAAGTAGCTATTTTTTGTTTCTTATTGTTTTTTTTTGCTTGTCTCCACTCATCTTCTCTCCATCCTGGGTGAACTCAAATCGATCCAGTTGCTGCTCCGAATCTTCTCGAGAGCCTCTCTTACAGGCACACACAAACACACGCGCACACGTCTCTCGTTCAAGCTTGATATTCTGCTCTCCCGGTGGACACCATGAACTAGAATTAATTATCTCCGGCCCGTTATGGACACACGCACATATCGCACATCCACAGAGAAACGCACATATAAACACACATTCGCCCACTCGTGTGTGTGTGTGTGTGGTGGGGGGGGGGCACTGCGTATGCACTTAGCAGCGTAAGTGTGAAGTTGCTCATATTTAGTATTCCCTCGGCGTCGTGCAGAAAGATATTGCAAAGCTGTGTCTGTCCGTGCATGTGTGTTTGCGTGCGCGGACGTGTGTGAAGGCTGGAATTCAGAACTGTATTGATTAAACACAGCAGGGGGTGAGTGTGTGAGCACTGCAGATAGCTCACTCACCTGCCACTCTGCAGACACACGCACGCACGCACACACACTCACACCACACACCATCATGCACAAACATCAAACTGTCCGTTGGCTTCCTTAAAAAGAAGCTGCCTGGCTTTCGATATGATGAATAAAAGAAATCAAGGAATTTTAATTCGGCTTTGAGATGCGAAGTATCACATTTGTATTGAAAATGTGTCTCGAGCCATTTTCTGTTCTTCTTTGTGGCGGAGAATATGCCGCTGTTTGACAGGTTTACCATAACGGACAGTACATTTTCACTCAGTGAGTACAACAACAACTTTTACCCTCTAATTTGTTGGTCATTAAAATGTTGTTTGAATTTGACTGTAAGCGCCACAATGGCAGCGATACTGGGGCACAGCAGCTTCTCCAGTCCGTAAGACAGCACAGAAATTGTTGAAACACAAAACATGACGGTAATTGAGAGGCACTTTACTCAACACGGACCTTTCACTCACCCAGATTAATTCATATGTAGCTATTTTGTGATTTTGCATTGCTATGTCCTGTTCAACCTGCTTGGTCATCGTATCAGTGATATTTTTTGATGGGTATTCAGTGGTTTTGCAATCAGTTACAGTCTGATTCTTACCCTGTGAGGAGTTTTAGTATTCATTTGGAAATTTCAAGTCCACCAGACAAAACTGGAGGATTGAAAACAACATGGTGTTAAATGATTGGTAGACATTATCCATATATATCTCATGTCAACTTAATAATCAGTGCTTAGCGCGAATTTCAGGACCTCCTGATTGTAACTACACCAACATTGCGCCTGATATGAATTCAGAAGCAATGTTAAATCACACACATCATGCGAAACGCTAACATGTCACAGAGCTCATGTGAGCTCGTCAGCTGCATGTTGGAGCCGGTGAGACTACTTTGCTTGAAAAGTTGGACTAGGTTGTTTTTCAGTACTAGAATGAGCTTTTCTAGTATTGTGTATGAACTATGTGTGAACAGAAACCAGGTCTTGAAGATGGATCCAGCTACGGCATCATTGCGAAACCCTCAAACCACCGTATACCCTCCTATTAGTCAACAGAATGATCTGTCAGCACAGGCAGAACTGAAGAATTTGTAATATTCGCCTCAAGAGAGGAAGCCAAACAACAGTGAAACGGCCTGATAATCTAGAAATGATGCATCATTTACTCCCTTTTTGGGCATTATACATGTTATGAACACCCGTGGGGACTGTAAGGCTAATAAAGTGATCAGATTATAAGTGTCTAAACATCCTTATGGCTTCTCCTTCTCCTCTTCTTTTTCTTTGACCTGATCATTGAGATCCTTTATCCGTTTCCTGTCCTGTATGCTATATTTGTCTCCTTTCCTTTTCATTACTCCTCTCCTTTCCACTCTACTCACACCTCCTCTCCTCGCAGTCATCAGTGTGGTGGCAGCAAGAGAAAAGGAGCAGAGGGGAACACATCGGCCGGGGTCATTCGCTTGTCTTTCATTCAGCCCTTTCCTTCTGTTCTTCCTTGCCGCAGATTCATTTTGAGCAATTTTTGTTGTTATTTAAACAGTTTGAAGCATTTCTCTGTCTTTTTCTTTGTGATATGAGGCATGAAATGCTGATTTCCTGTGGTTAATAGAAGTAAATGCTGGACAGGGTTGAAATCAGTCCCACTGGATTGTGGATCCGACTCTCATCCTGTGGACAACATCAGCAAGAGAGAAAATTTCTCTAAATTCATTTTAAATCCATGTCAGGTCTGTCAATCAACTCTTTACTTGGTTCTAAATACAACTGTGTGTGTAATGCTACGACACACAAGGTATCAGGGCTGATTTGTGGCGTACTCCTCTTCAACACACTTGTGATTGTCTGAAATGATGCTGACACTTATAATTACGTGTAAAGAGCCTCTCTTGGAAATTGCAGCAAACCATTTACTGAAATTTGACTCAGGCTGTCCATAAATATCACAAATAACATCCTGTAACATTTATGAAAAAGGCTGCATGTGGAGGGGTGCGTTTGTCTTCTCCTTCATTATATCATCCACTGTCTGTCTGTCTGTCCATCCATATCGCTTTCTTTTCTTTTTCTTTCTTCCTTCCCGTCTCTCTCTCCTCTTCCTCTATCTTTCCACACTACTGGGTTTTAATCACTGCTGTAATTGGCAACTCCCCGCTGTGCATGTGCTCTCACACAAACACACACACGCGTGCTCTGCCTAGCTGCTGCAAATCCCTCTGGCAATGTATATGCGTGTGTGTTGTGGGGGCAGGAGAGAGAGAGATATGGAGAGATAAGGATAATGAAAGAAGGAGAGTTTCAGAACTACAGGCCAACTCACCAACTCCACAATCTGTCTGCTGTGTGAAAGTGGAGCTAGGCAGCCAAACTGTAATTATCTAAGGGGGGCAAAAAGCTGCGTTTCAAGATTTATTACAGAACACAAAGTTGTTGTTTTTTTAACTGGAGTTGGTAAAGAACCTGACTCAGTCAAATTAATAATATGCCTAATCACATTCAAAGAATGCCACAAAAGGTATATATAGGAATATGTACCAGCAGTGATAGATCACTATAAAGCACCAATGCAATCTAGCAGCCTTGCTTCAAACATTTATATCTATAGACTGCAATATTGGGCATTTCTCAGCAGAAAAAAAATGAGCTATGTGAAATAGTTGTGATGACATCTTTTTCAATAATTTCCCTTGTGGGATCAATAAAGTACCTATGTATCAATCTAAAAGATGGATATCTCACACAGTGATAGAGACTTAAAAATAGGCATTCCTACTAATAAAGACAGAATCAGTAATGCAGGATAAATATCTTGTAGCATTTCTGGCTGTCTACTAAACCTTCAGGATCACAGCCAGAAATGCTTTGTGAATGAAGACAAATGTGTAGTAAATCAGTGGTGGTAAAGCACGCAAAATGACCAGGAAACAAGAAAATGTCGTTCGGATGTTTGGATGATGATGTGTCTGGTAGTAATGCGTTTTTCACTGACTGCAAGGATTAAAGGAAACAGGAGAGACCGCAGATGTGTCTCGCAACCTTCGTTTTCAGTTGGTTTTCAACCTGCATACATCCAACTTAATGTCACAGACAAGTTTATTAGATCTAGGCGGCAGACTGGATTGCAGTGCAGTTACTGCAGCATTGCTGAAATCTCACAGCATGTAGGCGCCTTAGGACCAAGTAAAATGATCAACCAACCATTTCTGCACCTCGGAGAACTCGAGGCAACTTTCTAAAATGATGAATCAACTGTTTGCACACGGATCCTGATTTGTTTTCTTCTTATGTTAGGTTTAGGTTTGTAAATAATCATGAAAGGTTCCTTATATGTACACTGAAGGAGGGCCATTGATCAGTTTACACTCAATAAACACCTCAGGCCTCCGTTTATCTAGCGTGGTCATAAGTGTCCTAAACACCTGTAATACTGAAATGCTAGATATTTATCACCTACACCTCTTCCTAAACTAAAGTAAATTAAAATACTTATTTGTAGTACTAAAACTACTTTAGCCACTTTAGTTTACAAAGTCAGTTATATTATAATGTTACACATTTGAAACCATAAAGTAAATAAATTACTAATATTGTCAAGGCTCTGTGTGCGGGCAGGCGGAGAGGAGGATCCAAACGCAGGACTCGAACATAGATTTGAGAATCAAAACCACAGCTTTATTGCTGGCCAGAAAACAAAACATAAACCAAACATGAAAACACAAGCTGGAACACACAGGCACGGTCTGAGGGTGAACAGACGTTAACGACGCGACACTGACATAAAGACACACTGGGTTTAAATACACTGAGGGAGTCATCAAGGAATTAGAGACAGAAGGGGGACACAGCTGGGAGAAATAAGACCTAACGAGACAGGGAGAGCGAAGCCGGAATACTGACATCAGACAGGAACAAGAACCTTCAAAGTAAAACAGGAAACAAAACACACTTTACTAAGACACAGACTAGACAGAGACAGACTAGACGCTGACCAAAGTCTACTAAATAATAATCATAATCACAACAGTATCAGATCATAATATAAAAAAAAACCAAAAAAAAAAAAAAAAAACAAAAAAAAAAACACAACACACCAAGATAACAGAAACACCAAGTACCAGAGAAACATAAAGGAAAATCCATGATGCAAAAGTACCAAAACATAATGAACTCAAAATACTGGGTCCAACGGACCCAGAACCGTGACAGTACCCCCCCTCTAAGGGCTGGCTCCCGACAGCCCAAAACGAAAAAGCACAGAGCACCAGGCCAGGGCGGGCGGAGGGGGCCCAGGACGGAGGGTCCGAAACAAAAAGGAGCACAAGAGTCCAAACACACAAGAAGGCACATCAAAAACAAAATGAAACAAAAGCTCAAGAGTCCATGAAGAGGTCAGGAGACCGACCGTGCACGGGCAAACAGTTCCGGAGGCCGACCACTTGGAAGGCAGTGGCGGCCACTGAGCAGGTCCGGAAGGCGGCCGCGATGCCAGCGGCGGCGACAAACCTTTTCCGGAGGCCATCCCCGAAGGCCATGACGCCACCTTAGAGGCCTGGAAAACGGCCGGCAGAGGCGAGGCGGAACGGATCGAGCTGGCTCCGACGGCGGCGTGGCAACCGCAGGACCAGACGAAGACGAAGGCGGAGCAGAGGCCGGACCAGACGAAGGCGGAGCAGAGGCCGGACCAGGCGACGGCGTGGGTGGAGCTGAAGCCGGACCAGGCGTGGATGACGGCAGCGGGACGGCTGCGGAACCTGACGGCAGCGGGACGGCTGCGGAACCTGACGGCAGCGGGACGGCTGCGGAACCTGACGGCAGCGACGCTGCAGGCGGTGATGCAAATGGTGATGATGTGAATGCCGTAGGCGGTGGCGTGAATGCTCCAGGCGGTGATGTAGGAGTCACAGGGGATATTTCAGCAGATGGTAGCTGAACAAACTTCCCCGGACCGCCAGCAGATGTGAGGCGTGGTGCTGGGCGGGCTCCTCGGACCCTCCAGCAGACGTGGCTTGAGGCTGGACGGGCTCCTCGGGCCCTCCAGCAGACGTGGCTTGAGGCTGGACGGGCTCCTCGGGCCCTCCAGCTGGAGCAGATGCAGGGCCAGAGGCAATAGGGACCCCTGACTGAGGGTGGAGATGAGAGGCTGATTTAGCAGAAGACAAAGCTAACGATTCCTGCACTAGCTGCGCTACTGACTGGGCCATGGACCGTAATAAAGTCTGCAAAAAGTCTGATTGAGGTAGCGACTGAGCCATGGATAACTGAACTTGAGGTGGTAGTGGTGGTGGTGGAGTTGGTGACCGGGCTACTGGTGGTGGTGGAGTTGGTGACCGGGCTACAGGTGGTGGTGGAGTTGGTGACCGGGCTACAGGTGGCTGCTGAGCTGGGGACACTGGAAACCGAGCTGCTGGTGGCTGCTGGTCAGCTCACCGAGCTGCTGGTCAGCTCACCGAGCTGCTGGTGGCTGCTGGTCAGCTCACCGAGCTGCTGGTGGCTGCTGGTCAGCTAACCGAGCTGCTGGTCAGCTCACCGAGCTGCTGGTGGCTGCTGGTCAGCTCACCGAGCTGCTGGTGGCTGCTGGTCAGCTCACCGAGCTGCTGGTGGCTGCTGGTCAGCTAACTGAGCTGAAGGTGTGGAAATGAAAACTGCACCAGTCCGTACTACAGGAGAGAATAGAAGTGTGGTTGGATGATGATGATGATGATGGTGAGGGTTGCATTTCTTCTTTAAAGGTGGATCGAACGACTTGGCAATGAACCTTGGTAAAACATACTGCTGACGTCGAGAGCACCAAGTGGTAAGGGCCTCCAGGAGAGCAGCAGAATCCTCCTTCCCTGGGCCGCCCATGCCAAACAGTTTAAAACAAAAACTGGCCCTCAGAGCTGTTACTATTGTTTTTAATCCGTTAATGTCCAGAAAGGTTATGGTGAAGGTAGGGGATGACAAGAAGTTGTCTAGAAACACTACCTCTGGAAGCCTCCTGTAGTCATCCACAGCGTGAATTATGCGCCAGCAATAATCCCACAGCTGTGCGAGGTACTTTCCCTCTGAGGCAAAAGGTGAGTCCGCTGGATCCATCTTGTGGTCGCGTCGTTCTGTCAAGGCTCTGTGTGCGGGCAGGCGGAGAGGAGGATCCAAACGCAGGACTCGAACATAGATTTGAGAATCAAAACCACAGCTTTATTGCTGGCCAGAAAACAAAACATAAACCAAACATGAAAACACAAGCTGGAACACACAGGCACGGTCTGAGGGTGAACAGACGTTAACGACGCGACACTGACATAAAGACACACTGGGTTTAAATACACTGAGGGAGTCATCAAGGAATTAGAGAAAGAAGGGGGACACAGCTGGGAGAAATAAGACCTAACGAGACAGGGAGAGCGAAGCCGGAATACTGACATCAGACAGGAACAAGAACCTTCAAAGTAAAACAGGAAACAAAACACACTTTACTAAGACACAGACTAGACAGAGACAGACTAGACGCTGACCAAAGTCTACTAAATAATAATCATAATCACAACAGTATCAGATCATAATATAAAAAAACACCAAGATAACAGAAACACCAAGTACCAGAGAAACATAAAGGAAAATCCATGATGCAAAAGTACCAAAACATAATGAACTCAAAATACTGGGTCCAACGGACCCAGAACCGTGACAAATATACATATTTCTCATGATTATTTGATGCAAATGTCACAAAAAAGACTTTTTTCGCTATCTATATTGTAGAGGAGCAGCTCAAATGTTACACATGCAAAGGAAAATTGTACACAACTTGATGAAATATGCATACAAGCACAGACACAATTAAAGGACTGCAGTATCAGTGTGTGAACTAAGTCCCTGTTGAAACTGTGTCCAGGCTTAGGTAATGATTTTGAAGGTGTATTTTCTTGTGCTGTTGGTGTTGTCCAGCCCACACTTTTCCACCCCTCACTATCAGCACAAATCAGTGCTGGCTGATTTACAAAAATAAGCCTTTTTGTGCCAAGAGCATATGCAGCGTGTGCTAAATGGCAACACAAGCGAAAGTACAGCAGAACACATAGACTTTGAAAAGTTTTCATTCAGAAAAAACTGAGCAGGACGAATGTGTCTGATCACTGAAAGGAGTTTTTCGGATCCGTGCTGAATATAGTGAAGCTCTTTTTTTTAAACCAGCAGTTGCCTACCAAATCCTGAGAACCATGTGACAATGGCCATGCTAAACACAATGTTAAAGAATCCCAGCTTTATGGTTATCATGGCACATTGACCGTAGAAAGAAAACTTTCATGCTTGTGCAAGTTTGTGTATGTGTGTGCTTCTGTGCATCTTTTATGTGGGTCACCCTACCATGTCTAATGGCCCCTTGCTGCGTGCAGCGTCCTGGGCTGAGCTGCTCCCTGCTGTCACACTCACACACACACACAAACAAATGCATAGACTCAGTGGGGGAGATTTTGGGGTGTCCCTCACCCTAATACCATCCACAATACACCAGCACTGCATCTGTTGCTCCTACTTTCAAAGTTGAAAGTTGATCAGCGAAGTGCTACCATGTCTCCGCTCTCTAGATTTGTCTGTTCATTTTTATTTTTCACCTTAACTCTCTCTGTACACTTGTTCCTTTTTGTTTTTCTTTTGAGTTCCCATCCCTCTCCAAAGATGGCTAACTATTTTTCCAATTTTTCTCCACCTTTGTGTTTCTACTTTTGACTAGCATTGGATTGTAAGCGTTAGCCAGTGGCCCAGTCTTTGTCTTTTGCCTGTCAAAAAATGGAGGCAGAGGCTTCACCCTCTGAAGGCCTCCATCGTACAGACAGCTGTTTAACCTGCTAGCAACTGCCTCAGCCAGGTGAGCTTCTGCACTACACAAATTTAAACGACTGCTGTTACTGACATTATGTCTACTTTGATTGGGATTCAGGCTTTGTACTGCATAAACCGGTTAAATCTTTGACAAATACATGTGCAGTACTTGCTGCTGGATGGAAAATGCTAAATTGCTAAATGAAGAAAAGGGTAGGAAGTAGACGAGTTTAGTTGTATGTGCAAGTCGAGTATTCTAATTAAAAGTGTGTTGTTTTCCTCCAAAAATCCAGCGCCTGTCAATGCAAAGTAACCACAGTGAGAAAGAAAGAAAATGACCATAAGTAAAATCTAATACTGCAGTTTTATTTACAACCTTCACTGTGAATAATCTGAGAGGAGAGGAGAGGAGAGGAGAGGAGAGGAGAGGAGAGGAGAGGAGGGGGATGGGTGGGGTACACCCAGGAAAGCAGAGCAAATACTGAGATGCTGAAAATTGAGATTGCTACAGTTAGAGCCCGACTATCCCTGCTCTACAGCTGTGACATACACATACACACAAATCAGAGAATCTCAACTAAAAACATGAAGAAGGTTGAAGAGTGAAACTTCCTTCATCCTCAAAATCTCTTGGAAAATTTGCAGTTTTTTTTCATAAGGTCATTTTTCACAATTTGTGCAACAGTATGCACATTTACGTCCATCCATAAAGCATAAAACACTGTAAAACACATGCAGACCAGCTCTCAGGCACAGAGAAGCCAGTTACGTCAGTATATTTTCACACTGCGGTAGTGTGTCTTTGTCTGCTTGTCGGCCAGCCAGCTGTAAGATGGAGGGCGAGAAATATGCTTTTAACGGACGACTTCGTCAGGCAAAACCCACGGCTTTGTCGTTTCTGTTTACGTGCGGCATCGTTTGCTCTGTCGATTTACGTCAGATGATTACTACTGTGTTATTTGGCTTTTATTTTGTGTATTTGTGATTACTTGTATTGTATGAGGTCGTGTGTGCAGGTCGAACAATGCACTGATTGGAATAAGTAGTTCTGCATGTCGCAGTCAGCTTAGCAGGTAAATGGTACGCCTGTGTTGTGCGCTCCACACGGGAATGCACAGCATACCCGGTGCGTCTTAAAATGTTTGTGTGCACATTAGTGGGGGATGGCAACCTCCTGTTCATCTAGCCACAGCATCAGCTGTTGTTCTGTCACAAATACACACACGCGCACACACAAATTGAAAAGCAGAAGTGATTTGTTCCAATCCTATTGCTGCAGAAAAGGAGAGTGCGCAATAATATATGTGACTGATAAAATAATAAATCCATATTATTGCGGCACAGCGCAGAAACACAGTCCTGCAACACATGTAGCTCCCTTTATGAAGCTTGTAACATTGCCATTGATTCCACTCTTAAAGTAAATCAGCAAACTTCTCGTTTTTTGTTTTTTTTTTACTTAAAGTGTTTTATGAGCTTCTCATTAGCGTAATATGATTTTCAGTGTCACCGTCACCGTCTTCTCCTACCTGACCCACCCGGACAAACCAGCAGCAACATAATCGCTGGACGCAAACTCGATGGTGTTTGTTTTCGCTTAGCTATGACAGCGATGCACTGAAGACAAAGCCGTTTCAGGCACCGGCATCGATATGTGACAGACACGGGCACAAAACAAAACCCCGGACATGCGTGGTGAGGCAGAGGAAGGCTCAGAGCGGCTCACACTGATTCAGACTTAGAGGAGGCCTCAGTGAGAGAAGGTTTGTCGTTGTTCCACGAACACAAACCCAGATGCTTTCAGGCTTTGATTCCAGGTTACTTTTTCACTGTTCACAGTGGGAGCGTGCACACACACATATATATATACGCAGACACACACATGCACACACACCATGGACTGGACTGATAGGATTAGAGACTCGCGCTATATTCTCTCTGTGTCTTTCTTTTCCTCTCTCACCCCCTCTCTCTCTTGAGCCTGCAAAGCCTTGATTATTCACAAGGTTAGTTCCTGATTGCATATAGCAGTAGCAGACACAGGTTCATTATCTCTCCACCTCTTTTTTCTTTTCTTTTTTTGCTCTCTCGGTCGAGCGAATAGGCTTGGCTCACATACGGACTCAAATTTGCAGGCTCACAAAAGACACTCTAGCATGTTGCGTATTATTGTCTTTCCCTTCATTATTTCCTTATTTTAAATCTCTCTCTCGCTGTCTCTTGATATTTTCCTCTCTATTTTTAGTGTCCTGGAACCCAGGTATATAGAGGATTATTCATGTATAGTAGGTAGGATGATGTCTGCCGTCGATTATACTAATAAAATTGCAGTGAGCTTGAAAAGGCAGGTCTAGCAGAATACTGATGACACTGTATGTATGTGTGCGCGTGTGTGGAGGATATCAGTGCTGCAGCAGCGAGCTTCAAAAGGTAGCCGTCGGCCAGCCCTCTGCTGTCACACAGGAGCTGTCGTTAGAAAACCTCCAACGGTAGCTCACATACAAACACAGCATACGAGGACGAGTTTCTGTTAAAGAAAGAAAAAGTATCAGTGGAAATGTTGTGGTTTTGTTCTAAAAGACATTTCCTTGTGAGAGTTATTGTCCCGATATTTTCCGTTGTTGGTATTCTGATAAATGAATGAAGCTCTTATTTGTTTATTTCTCATTCGTTGTCAGGATGTCGGAAAAGATTGTTAGTTTTTCCCCTCTTTCTGAGGGACAATGTCCCTATTCGGAGGAGGGTGCGAGTGCAGTGTTGACACATGTTAGTGCTGGCTGATTAGTCGACACATAAAGGAACATGTAGCCCCTCCATCACTATTCAGCCATTTTGTCTCCCTGTCTGTCACCCCGGTGGAGTGGATGTTTGTGTGCGAGAGAGGCTTTTGTTAAGGAAATGCAATGGAAAGAGAACGAACGAGAGAGAAGACACCATGAAAAATTACACCGACCACAGCCAAGTCCCTGCGACCCTGGGTTGTTGTTTTTTTATTGCTAATTTCTCATCTTGGGATTCTACAATATTTAAAATTTCTATTAAAAAAGTAGAATTTTATATGTATGTGTGTGCTGGGAAAGTAATAAAATGCATTTAGTGATGAGTTTGTAGTAGCGCGTTGTGTAAGGTATTGTGTCAGATCAGAAGGTCGGTGGACATTGTGTCTTAAGTGGATTAACCGGACGGTCAGTGAGACACACAGCCAAAGTGGCAGCCATAACCATGCCTCTGTCACTTAAAATTTTCTTATGATACTGATTTGTTTCCCGAGACTTTTTCACAATAGCAGGGTGGAGTTTGTGCAAATTCGCTGTGTAATCTTTTTGCTAAAAGCATGGAGGCTGACACTGTGTCAGCTCACATATTTACCGACATTTTATACATTTAAAACGCCCTCAGTTTTTTTGCATGTGGTCAAAATAAGATTGTTTATCGTTGTTTGCGATCATCTGTTATTTAACACATTTTTTATTATATACGGCAGATAAAAATGCCTGAATTATTATGCCAGTAGTGTTTCAGTTTCTGAATCTCACTGGGTATGCAACATTTAAAAAGCTCTTGGACCTGAATATCAGCTGCAATCTGCATTAAAATGAATTGTTTTATAATACAGAAAAAGTGACATTGTTGTTGCAATGAAATGAATAATCTCACTCTGCAGGTGTTTTGTTTTTTGTTTTGACAACCATATATTATTAAAGCGTTACAATTTGTATTTTTAAAGATATTTCCAGTATTATACAGTGCAGTCGGTGCAGTATTTAATTTCTGATATATGTAACACATGCAAACACACCTTACTATATATAGTATAATATTCAGGGTAATCTTGCTGAGCATTTGAGCACAGAAAATATGAGTGTGATTTTTTTTTTAACAAAAGACAGAAGAAATTCAACATTTCTTAAATAGTTTCTATTAAAAAGTAATTGTGAAGTACGCATTTGTAATTGTAATTTTCACCATCTTTATATTATTGTTATCATTATTATTTATGTACATTGTTTGATACTGTATTCAGATGGATTAATTACTTACTGATTGATTTTTCAGGTCTTGCACTGTTTTTGGAGAGAATAAAAAAAGCATAAACACTGTACCTGATAAATAGTCTGTGTACCTTTGAACAGCATAGCTCCCCCTCTGGCTTTCAGGAAGCTTAACATGTGCAATGCACCTCATTTGGTGGCATCAGTGCGTTGCTGTGACTTTGTGGTCATCTCTTAATTATTTTTTGGGGGGTTTTCTACTCTTAATGCTCAAACTAAATCATTTAAGCTCATTTTATTCTTCACATAATTGCGTAACTTCCTAGACAAAGCATCACGGTTTAATTTCATGCCCAACATTTTTCTATTTCTGTCTAAAAAGATTCTGTGATTGTTTTGATAAATTACACTATTATTATACAGTATTTTACATACTTATAGGTAATCACACAGATACTAATAATATGGTTTAAAACTACTCCCATGGATCAGCACTGCATTGACAAGAATAAAAATAAAATTAATACATACGTACTCGTGTTTTTCGTCAGTCTTCTTACAGGGATCAAATTTAAAATCATTTCAATAGAAGCTTTCATATTTATTATCACAGTGCATATTATGCCTTATCTCTACAGATAATAAATACTTAGATGTTTCAGATTTGTTATCAAGCTCTGTATGCCTTATCACTGCAAAGTAATCTATATATGTCTATATGTATATACTTAACCTGGTCTATGATAGACTAAATGATAAGCTTTCTAAAGTACTGCGAATTCGATTGTGATCTGATTATACCTTCAAGGCCTTGAAGTCAAAGTCCAGTCAAAGAGCTGCTTTATTCCACTTATTTTCCTCATATTTCTGCTTTTTCGTCTTTGGAAAGTGATTTCAATAGAGGGGGACTCCACAAGGTTGCATGTGTTGTGTAATGCCGTATACGGTAGTTAATGTGCGTCTTCTCTAAAGATGTTGTTCTGTGAGGTTTAAAAGGGAACAAATTATTACTTTGTCCCTTTGATAAAGTGTGACTTTTGCTCCATTGAATTTAAATTTTAGAACACGTGCACATAGTGTGTGATAGCATTTAGATTTGTTTTTGAATGTTAATTACTCAAAATTTTAAAGGTGTGTTTTCTGTCTAATAGTAACTATTCAACATCTTGAAGCTAGGTTGCTTTAAATGAGGCCTGTTCGTGTGT
This sequence comes from Aulonocara stuartgranti, assembly GCF_965226115.1. Taxonomy (NCBI): domain Eukaryota; kingdom Metazoa; phylum Chordata; class Actinopteri; order Cichliformes; family Cichlidae; genus Aulonocara; species Aulonocara stuartgranti. The sequence continues at coordinate 26,574,089 of NC_138947.1, forward strand.
GTGTGTCGTAACCCTTTTGACTGCTGTCAATTTTTCAGTCTTTCAGTTTTTTGGTTTTATGTCTGTGTCGCACATATTTCCAACACACACACACATATATTCATTCATCTCTATGCAGGATCAGTCATGCTAAAGGTCGTCTATGTGCCAGCTTGACAATATTGTCTATAAGCTGCTTTGGCGCAAGAGAACTTCTAAGGACAATCACCAAGAGGAGGTTTTCTTCGCTTTACGTATGGCTCAGTGTTAGCGTGAATCACCGAGGTGGAGGGTGGCGATTCTTTTCAGCTCCCTCTCAGCTGAACCCATTCCAACTGTGAATAGAAACTGCAATTGATTTGCTAATGATAGAGTATTCACTGCTAATAAGATGGATATAACAACCTTGTCCATGTCGGTTTGGGAGAAAATTGGCCTCCTAAATTGATTAAACTGAAGGTGAACTGGAGGCAGCCATGCAGGATGCTGCTTTATGCCGTGGAAAGATGATTTGAGATAAATGTGATGGAGCTGTTTATTTCAGCTTTTTTTTTTTTTAACTAGAACGTGCCGTTTTATTATTGTATAATAAAATGATTGGAAATTTGTAACAATTTGTGAAATTATTAAGACAAATTTTATCATAATCGACACTTAGACTGTCAACATCGCTGTTATTTCTACTGTTTTAAACATGCAGAATTATATTTTATGAAGAACTTTACACATCGGTTTGTTAAAAACATGCAAAAACATTTTTTTTTTCTTCAGGCCATTTAGCAAAAATGGTTATTGGGTTTTTATTTTACAATATATTTTTTCCCTCTTATATCAGCAGCCGCTGTGCCATGAGTTACTGACTGGAGTCATTGTAGGTTTGCAGAGTCATGTTTTTGGGTTTAGCATTTCAAACTAAATCACTAATAAAGAGAAAAATCTCTGTAGAGCACTATTTTGAATTTCACTCCCTTGTTATTTCCCATCAAACTAACATTTACACCCTCTCATGGCTTGTTAAATTTATTTCCTAGTTCATAATGATATGACAATAATAATGTTAGTCATTAGGCCCTGCTGTGGATGTGACACAAATGGCATATAAATCCAGATGTGACTGGCTTTAATGAGCAGCTGCTGACGATAATCCAGTTGATAAATGACTTTTAGGAGCTTTAAAACCCCTTCGGCTCCAGCATCACTCCACGAGGAGTTTATTTTTCAGCATGACATCACGAGATGTAATAAAATATCAGGGAAGAGTGTGGTAGCTTAGCGCGTCAACCACATATTCGCAGTGTTGAGTGAAATCCAGCAGAAGCCGGCTCTGCCTCTCTGTGTGCCTTGTGTTTAATAAAACAGAGACGGGCCGTAGAATTGATTCAGAAGAAGCCGAATGGCATTGAAACACTACAATGAAACTTGAGAGCTGTGGCCTTCCCAGTGCTCTGGCTCGCTGTGTTCGTCGCCACGTCGTGCGTCTCTGTAGAGGCGTGATAGAGTGCAGTGCATGAAATCTCAGCGTGGTTTTACAGGTAGATCACAGTGCTTGTACATCACACAGCAGTGCTATGTAACTCAGCTGTCTCTCCCATCCTCAATTTCCTCCTGCAGAAATCTGTATGAGTGGTGCCTCTCTGTCTGTCTGTGCAGGATGGATGCGGGATGGAGGACTTTTACCATGGCAACCACTAATGCAGTATAGATGCAGGGACTGAGCATGGGCTACTGCTGTAATAATACAGGATTCGTGGAAAGCAGGTGAAATGTCATCCGGGCTGTTTAAATGAGCACCTTTGAAGTCTGCTGTGGTTAACATTGAATCCCACTTGGCTCTGGTGGGGAAATTAGGCTATTGTTTCCTGTGTTAGTTCAGCACCCAAGCATTCTTTCTGCTCAGTTTCGATTCAGGAGCTTGTAGCTGACCAAAAAATAAAAAATAAAAGAGTCTCTCCTCAACACTATGCTATACTGCATAGCCTCACTTCATTCATATGTCAGCCCCACCGTCACATTGTTTCCTATATCGGCTTATACTGCCCAATCCTCATAATCCGTCTGTAGTCTGAGTCAAATATCTGGTCCATGCAGTGTCCTCTCACCTTCTTTTAGGATGTGATTTCCTCTATCCTCCTCTTCCTCCTCTTCACACACTGGATTACAACTGTCCAAGTTTGAAGAGTAACACCGAGCAGGTTAGCAGAGCGTTTTCACCCTTCCTGCTGTTTTTTAATATACCACAAAATTAGTATTGTTATTACTAATTGAGAGCAGCAACATCACCTCAGACTATTCTGTAGTGAATAGAGTGACTAAACAATTTCGTATTTAACGCTGTAAAAAGTAAATAAAAATAAAAATGACATTTAATTTTTTTCATTTTTCACATTTGTTTAAATGAATTTGTCAAGCTCGCTATAAGCATCTGCTACACTGTAAAGTAAAGGCCAAAGTGAAAGCGTTATAGTGTAAAATACATGGTCAGTGACTGACAGAGTATATTTGGTTTGCCCCGCTGTGTTAGAGCCATTTTTCAGTGTCAAGAGGGCCATAAGTCGCAGCCTCCGCACGAGAGTGTCGGTCCAAGGCAAACATTCCTTCCATGTGGCCCGGTCTGTATCCCTTCTCTGACCTGCTGTTGCTGTGTGTGCATGTGCCTGTGTGTGTGTGTCCCTGTGTGTGAGGGCGTATTTGTTTTGTCTGCCCCTATCTATAGCTTTGAGCTGCCCCTTTCTTTAACAGCTAGAGAAAGAAACCACACCCCTCGGGCCTTGGCCACTGCATGTGTATGTGGCACTTTGCTCTCCTGGGATTTGGTGATTTCTATTGCCGTGCCATTTCCTCACCAATAACCACGAGATGCCAAACTCTTCAGTTAAACAAGAGCAGAAAAATTAAGAGAGGAATTTTTGATAAAAGATATTATAATTAGGGACACACGTGATCATATGTGCCTCAAAATACACATTTTGGGATCAACACACCAACGAAAAAACTGGTCTTTCTTGTTACTACGCTCACATACAGCAGACCTGCACATAAATTAAATAACGCAGCACACAGAAATTCTGATGCAAGTGTTCACACAGGCATAAGAATGCAAACACACATGCGTATGTGAATACACAGCACCGGTGTTAGCCAATGAGAACGGAGCTTGAACAAGACCTGCAAGTCTCTTGTGACTATCTGCTCCTAGGAGACTGGGACCTACCTGTTTTTATGTGCTTGTTTGTGTCGCTGTTGGCACCTTGAGCTCTATATTATCATTACCTTGACCTGTGTTTGGTCAAAGCAAAAGCTGCGTATGCATACATGCAGTTTCGTCACATTCACGCACGAGTCAGGATAACTGATGCTTCGATTAAAGCGCTAGTGCCAAGCATTCATTCTTTTTTCTTTTTTTCCCTATGTGTAGTATAATGTTTAATCTGTTGTCATACTTGTCTGCTGAAATGGATCAAAAACACTGCTGGACTTATTTGTGTATTAATTGACTAAATCCACCCAAAAATTATAGGAGTTGGACAGATTATTGTGAACTGACCTCACAGTGTGACATGATGCAGGATTGGAGAGGCGTAGATTACAAGCAAATATACAGAGCGTTTAAATTTCTATATAAAATGCAAGTAGAAATTAATCTTAACATGTTCGTCGTTTCAATAGTGCTGCTACTTCTACTAATGATGATGGTGATTTTATTGTATTCTATCAGGCTGCCTTATATTTTCCAATGATCTATTTACATCCAAACAAAAAGAATTTGTTATTAGAATTAAAATGTGCTTTGTCCTCTAAAACACCCTGTCTTGATGTCCATGCTGCTCTGCGTTTATCAATGAATTGCAGGTGTAAATACTCAGCGAACTCCTCGTGCTGCCAGGGCGGAAAATGAAACGGCCTCTCCAGCTGGAAGAACAAGTGTTGTGTGGGCTCCCTGAAGTGGTGCAGCACTGGGTCATTGGAGAGCCACAGCGTGTTTGGGAACACAACAGTCTGTGTTTTTTTCAGCACAGCTTGTTGGATGAAGGGCCATTTCACAGGCATTATGGATTAATCTTTGGCAGGATCCCTCCAGGATCAAGCAAAACTGGGCGTTTAACCTCACGTGTCACGATAGAGAGTTCTCTGGTGATAAACCAGGACAGAGAGGATTGAAGGTGACCCGCATTTCTCTGTAGATTCATTACTTGAGTCCTTCTTAAAAATAAAATACGGGTACACATCCTTCTTCAGGTAAGTGGTACCCATGGACAAATAAATAATTAAACTGCCTTAATGTGAAGTGGAAAACCACCACACATTACTGTGTTATATCTCCCTGCTGATCACCCGATGTCCTGTTTAGGTACCAGAAAGTGACCGTTTGAACTGCGCTGCTGTGTCTGTCACTCCACCTTGCTGTCACCTGCACACAATCACAGATTCACAGCTGACACGTCCCAACGCTGCTTATAAACTGTTCGTTACGCTTAATATTGAAATGCTTTCAAGTTCATTTTGACAGGAGGTGTGATAGACAGGTGTAAATTGAACAGTCTGGGTGCAAACAGAAAGACTGCTTATATGTATCCCAGCAGCTGTACATGTGTGAACTGTTTTATTAAATAAACGAATGGATGTGATCTTGCTTGTTTTCTTGCATCATGAGATTAATTTTAAAACAAGAATAATAAAAAGTGATAGTATTTAATGATCAATAGCTTTTCCAGAGAGACACTAAATCAAGAGATTGCGTTTCAAATGCATTTGATCTTTGACTTTTTTTTTTTTTTTTTACAGACGGCAAATATATTTTTTAACCCTTTACCTGGACCTAGAGGTCAAACTAAACTGTAAGGTAAACCCAGCACATGTGAAGCACTTCCAGTTCCCTGTTGCCTTAATTTGACAAGGATACGCTATGTTTTGTTTATTTACTGGGCTTAAATTGTGACTATTGGTATTGTCTGATAAAAATGAAATAATGAATCTATTATACAGACATTAACATTTTGAAGGGCCTGTGGAGCGAAAATTTGCATTTTTATTCATGCAAAAAAACAACAACAAAAAAACCCAAACAAACTACAGTACAAGAAATATCATCTTGTACTCACACTAACATATGTTCCTCTGATTTTAGTGATGCCTGTCTAAATCAATTAATTCTTGGATTTCTGACTCAGTTAACCACAAATCACCGGCAACATAAACAGCTGGATTTTCACACTGGTTTTTAGGAGAGTTGTATTTTTAGAAGGGCTCTGTTTAGGTTGTGCACGCTATATAAATCCAAAAGCAGGTATGACTTTTAATGAAGGAGTTCACAAATACAACCTGTTTTACAAGAGTGTACTTGTAAGCAAGTGAAGGCTTTAATGTAGGGATGCCATCTAACTCAAGCATGTTATGTCAGACATTGCATTGTACCATTGTATCTCTTGTTCAAAGAGGGCTTTTTGTGATATGTTTTAATGTATTTTCTCACAGATTGCTCTTTTCAACATCTGCACCCACAACCACGCATCATGTTTGATATTAATTGTATGTTGTGGAGATGTTGGAGGTTAAAAGCCCTCCTGGAGGAACCCATAGTTAAATGGAAATAGAAATCACAAGCCTGTCACCTAAACAATAATTACGCTGCCTTTCCACTGATATGTGTTTTGGAGTATAATTAGAAAATCTGAATGTCTCGTCATCCTGTTTTCGTGATTTTGTGCCTTTTTCGGCTGCATGAGCACGCACCTGTGAGATAATGTGACTGCCAAGAAGCACAGTCATCAGATTTCAAACTTTGTGGCTATATATAACAGTGAGTGGCAGCAGTAATTGTCACTGTGGTTTGAAAGCTATTCCAAATGAAATCAATCACACGCTGGTACTGTAATTGTCTGTGTCGCAATCAGATGACACAGGGTGGAGTCATTTTAGGTGATGCGCTCATATATTGTGTACGTATTGGCTCTGTTGTTGATTTCATTCCCATGCATCCTATTCAGGGACACTGCATTGACTGTTTTCAATTGGAGTTTGGCTTTCAGTAACCTATTCCACCCACGCACTGTAAATAAAGGTTAATGAAATAGCCTGTAGGCAGTTCACAGGAAAGGATTTACCTTTGTTTGCCCATGACATTGCTACCTGCAGAATGAAGGGGTACTGAAAAGGTACATTATCTGCTTTCATAACGTGGAGATTAAGGGACCGAACAGTGAGTAGAGGACTTGCAAAGCATATTTAAATTTCCTATGTGGCCTATCCACCAAGTTACTTGTTATTGAGCCAAATAGAAAGTGATCTGAAAATTAACAGCCACAACTCTGTGATCTCAGAATAAAGGAAAGATCAGACTACTCACTTGAAGGACCTTGGCGATGCCCATAGATCACTAATAATTTTAATGGCTGAATGTGCGTTCTAATGGACTCAGGAAATATGATTAATCTAAGTCTACAATATTTATAAGAAGTAATTCTGTTATAGCAATGCCCACATTGTTTGATCAGTTATGACTTTAATGTGATTAATTGGCTGATCTCATATTTTTTCCAACTTAAATATGAAAACCACATTAATCACTTTTTATATTTTCTGCATATGTGAGATTTGGTGGTATTCACAAACAAGTCATGAGCCTTCCAGACATCACTGAACAGAACACAGGAAAGCCAATGAGAGGTGTTCCAACTTGCCCAGTGAGGTCTGTTTTATGCCCGGGGACATAAGCAGTTTCATAAAAGAAAGACCACAAACATTAGCTTGTTTGTTGAGCATTTAGTTTACAGCAAAGTACAGCAAAGCCAGCACCTCGTGTCACATATATCTTACAATCTTTTGTTAAGGAAACTAAGAAAACATCTCACTGACATTTTCTTTACATTACCTAGTCTAAATGTGTGTTTTGTTTGCCACAATTTGTCTCCTGACATTATTTAAAATGCAAAGAAACCAACAATGGCTTGGGCAAAATGCGGATGTTGTCTCTCTGAACATATATTGAATTAGAATTTGTCATTTTGTCTAATTTAATTCGTTTTGATTTCTGTTTTGTGTGTGTGTGTGTGTGTGTGTGTGTGTGTGTGTGTGGGGGGGGGGGGGGGTTGTTGTTTTTTGGGTTGTTTTTTAAGTTGGTTTGCTCAATTTTTCCATTTTTTTTTTGTCTTTTGAGCAGGGACCTGGTGATGGTAAGAGCAATGAAGGCCTTCATTTCTCAGTCTGTATAGACAAAGGTGACAAATGTATGACTTTGTACGCTAAAGGAAATTATCCTATGTTTCCAGAGTCCATGAGATTTAACTCGGGGGAAAGGAATCGGATTTCCCTTTTCGAGTCAGCCGGAACTTCATTCCATTGTGTATTCATACTCGTGCAGATGTGGAATTTGGCTAGCTTTACCCTAAAAAATAAAGTATTTATCACAACCAACGCGTGTAGCTATCGAGCTTGGTAAATATATACAAAAGTGCGTAAACGTCAGACGAAATAAAGATAAAATATGGCTTCAGTTTCTACTTTATCCGAGCTCACGGCAGGATATGGGTGCACTCGAGGTGTTCTCCGGTCTATATAAACATGCCGCCATCTTACATTTTCCAGTCTCTGCTTTTCCGGCCAAGTCGGTTTCAGTTGCCTGTGGAGGGAGCGGACGAGGGCTCCCCGCTGACGCTCGGCTTCAATTTTTTCCTCGACTTTTTCCATTTCAGAGTATTTTTTTTACTCTCCAGGACCCGAGTGGACGGACTTGCTGTGTTGACAAGGGTAGGCTTCAACATTCAAACTATCGGCACCACTCAGTTTCTGTCTTTTCTGAATGCCAGCAGGAATGAGGACTGTTGTTGTGTGTGGACCGGCCGGGGGATGCTGCTGCTGCTGCCGCCGCCGCAAGCTAGCGAGCGAGCGAGCGATCCCGTCGCTCTCGCGGCATATATTGGGGATATGCCAGCCACCGCCTAATGGGAACATAACTGTTTTACCGACGACACTGGTTGACTCTTTAATAGCACGTGGTTTGTGTTCGGCATTATAAGCAGTTGTTTACAATAGCCAGATTTACGCCACGGATCAATTGCCGCCCAGTTATTTGGAAACCGTAAGTGGGATTTCGGGAGTTCACGACGATGGCGTTTCCTAGCGTGTTTTAGTAGTTTACGTTAGCAGATGTTAGCCTAACTATTAGTTGGCTACATTCCACTATTCTGACTCATGTTTGCTCGAGTTGAGTGTCGTCTGTGGGTCGTTTGTTTTTTTGTTTTTTGCAGCTGCTTTAGTTTTAACAGACTGAGCTGAAGATAAAGATGCAACCGGTCTGAAAGCTCGGTATACGGTGGATTCCGTTGTTTTATGGCGTAAAGTTACTCGTTAAAGTTGCGAATGACGGTTAGTCGGGGTATGAAACACGTAAACGTTAGCGCAGATGTTTTGTCTGAAGTTTTAGTGCGTATTTTGAAAAACTTGGTTTAAACCTGGTGTTAAGTAAAGCCGATTTCTGGTAGAGTGGTCTATCTTTAAGAAAAAAATAAGTCGATTTTAAATTGTTTAAAAAAGTTTATTTTAGGTCGTGGGCTCCAGTGTGTTTTCCACTCGTCCTTTTAAACAAAGACCGAAAAATTCCTCCCAGCCGTGGTGCTTTGGGAGGAAGACGAGGAGGAGCCAGAGTGTGAAATTTGAGTCAGTGGTGTTGGAGCAAGAAAGTCAGAGGCAGCGGCACGCTTACTTGGACCTTTTTGGATAGCGGCTCTCGTTAGATTTGCGTGAAGTGTTCAGGTTTTAACGGGGTGCCAGAGTGGAGCTGGTAGGAACAGGGACAGGCGGGTGTTTAATGAGGAAAAGTTGGGACGTCATCCTCCCCGACACAAAACGGCTCCCCAGCCTTCTGTGGAATAAAAGCTGTCCGTCCAGTGCGCTGCGGAGGCGGCACAGGTGCTGGCTTGGAGGTGTGTTTACATACCATTAATGGAGGTTTAATTTTTCAAGAAAGACTGCTCACAAAAGGATGTTGTCGTCCAGCCGCTCCAGATTTGTTTTCCTTTCGTTCACGTGAAACTAAACTGGTTTTATTTTGAATGCATCCCTCATCTGTTTTTCTTGAATTTGTTGAACGTTTTCTCTCCTTGTGTACTTCTGCGGTCCCTCGGTGAAATCCCCGACCCAGTACACAGCGGAACAAATCTTACAAACCCGTCATCTCGTCAGCAACATTTTCTTCTGACGACGCACTGAAAATTTTAAGCTGAAAAACGTGGGTGTGGGTTACATACGAGAGCGGTAGTGGTTTTGAGGTCATCCACTTGACTATACGGCCTTTCCAGTGGCATTGCCATGACCTAATATTGTACTTTTTCTGTCTGTCATTGCCGGTCTTTGTGTTTGTCTGAGGTGGACTTAAGCGCGCTCGTTTAATAAACGATATTACTGATCAATTTTCCATAAACTTGCGTATGTGATGAGACACTGAGAGGAAGTGATTGCACGCTCTGTACACACTGCGCCCTATTTTACAGCTTGAATTGCGATTGTAAATATTAAACGAACTAATAGGGAAAGTAACCCAAATTCCATGGGTATTTTTCGTGTTTGTCCACAGGCGTCCATCACTTTTCCGGTGATACACAGAAAAAGCCCTGCAGCGGCTGCAGGCATTCTTGCATTGTTGGCAGGCAGCAGTGAGTGCTGCTGACCCTGCACATTATGTGCTAAGCCGGTGGCAGCTCCCATCTTTCTGCCTGTGCCGATAATACAGCTTGTTTGGGTCATTTACGCATATGGATGCATTGAACTATTTTTTTTTGTTTTGTTTTACTTGTTTGTTTGTTTTTAACGTAAGTGCATATGCAGGAGTCAGATGGGTTTGCCTAATTTGTTGTCTTGTATTTAAGAAAGGCATTTCTTTGAAAATACAAAAACTACAAATTTCCATGTTGAAATTTTTTATGATTATTAAATGGCAGGGAAATAAATTAAAGCCACTGTCCTTCAGAAGCAAGAAAAACTGAATGTTTTTTTTCTTCTTTCCTCTAATGACATCATGTCACTGGCCTCTGAGCTCACCTGAAGTCCCCCCCTGGGGAACAGGAAATGGGATTAATTGGCTGCTTTGAATTTCAGTTGGGGACAAATGGATATGATTTGGTTTATTTAGTTTTTCACAAATGAAGACTGAAAAAGACTGAACAGGGTTCCAGACAGTGACCAAAAAAAAGAGTAAATGGGTTGTGTTGGTGCCCCACCATCACAGGATGTGACTGAAGAGAAAGTTTCCACTGTGATAAGCAAATACCTTTCGTACAGTGTACTGTGGGGACTGCAGCCCCTTCATTGTAGCGTCTTTAAACTTGATACCCTAGTCCAGACCACAGGGACATGGTAAAGACCTAAACAGTGAAATGGAGAGCAGCGGTATGCAGTAGGGTCTTGAATTAAATGGACACGAACAAATATCTGTTACTAGTTTTTCAATTCTTTTCCCCATTGCATTTGGACTATATTTGGCTGTGTGTTCTCTCAGTACTTTATCAACAGAGCGAAGGCCAACAGTTATAAAATGTGGAACAAGTAGGTACTAACACCCATGGACGGCTAGAAGCTCTGACTACAACGCACAGAAACTTGATGTTTAGATTAATGTTATGGAAATGTTCAGTCACGTTTTGACTGTGTCAGTCTTTACATCAGTGCAAAAGTAGGGCACCTGAGTTTCAGTGGCATGCAAGGTTGATGAATATGCTGAAGCAAAGAAACCCGGTGTGAATAAATCATGTAGAGTTCGTAGCGCCAGTATTACCAGATGAAATTTTCTCATTGTTCAGAAAAATATTTTTTGTTTTTGTTAGTGACATTTTACAAGGTGCCACAGTGGACTTTCGTAGACTAACTAGCGGCTCACATCTTGATTTATTTGTTGGTTAGGTTTCTTTGTGAACGCTGTCAGTCATCTGGCTTAGTCCCTCTTCCTCACTGAGATGCCTTCGGTGCAATTAAGAGCTACATGTGGAGACGTCCTGCTGGTTCAAAGAGTTGAGGTTCTGCCATGTGAAACAAATCAAGTCCTCTCTTGAACACTTGTTCTTTAATTCCCTTCACTCATTTCTTTATTTTTTTATGCACCATAAAAATTAAGCAATATGGCATTCAGATCTATTTGGATACTCAGATCTGCTCTCTCTCTCTGCAGTGACTAGAGGCAGCCTGTTGGAACAGTTTGTTCTCTGGCCAGCTCCTTAAAACAATGTTTCACTATGTTATGTCAATTAAACATTAATGAACATTGCTTCTCTTTTTGAGCAGCATGTTTTCTCACTATTTATCAGGACAGTGTCACAGTCACTGTTCCCAAAATCAGTCCTGTGCTGCAGCAGTCTAAACCTTGTTGTTTGAATGTTGACCTGGAACCTATCGTAACGTCACCAGCGCATGATTCTCGATATTTCTGTTCTCTTTTCTGTGATATCTGCCTAGAAGACTTATGGAATATAACTTCCTCTGTTCCTTCAGCTCTCTTGGGGTACATAGAACTGAATTTATTCTGTATACGTACTGTATATTACACAAGACAGTCATCCGACTCTGGTGACTAGTGTGTCACTCATTTGTCATCTGGTTTCAATTTTGTGGCTTTCAACTCCACCAGGCACGACTACATATTGGATTTCACATCTGACTTCAAAGAAACCTGTTCAGATTTTTGTGGCCGGTTTGAAATCTAGGAACGCATACTGTAATGATTTTTTTTTTTGTTGTTCTTTATAGTGACTTTAGGGTAAGGCTGCCATTTGTGAACCACAGTTTAATGCCAGACTTTGCTTGTTTAGCCCATCACAAAAAACTACTGGCTCAGTTTCCAAAGCCAGTTGTAAAGAACCACTTTTCCACCAGTGTGAATCATAAATTGTTCCATTATGTGCTTTGATTGTATGTCTGATTTGTATGGGATATGTGGCTCCCATTAGGAGCAAGCTGGGTTATGTGAGGGCAGGACTACAATGGCGGGAGGATGGCGTGTGAACAGTGAATTTGAGTTGGTGCCTTTGTGGTTAGAAGCAGCAGTCTTGGAGCATGACTCAAGATCAGGTTTTAATGATACAGCTGAGCTAAGGTGGTGTGGTTGAGGAGGAAAGTAATTCAGAGCAGTAGTTTAACTGTCCTTGAGTATATTTGCATGTTGGCAGCCACTGAACCCAAGCAACTCCTACACACTCACTGGCATTCATACTGGACTGCCTTTTTTTTTTGTCTGCCACTGCTGCGAATTTGTCTTCCATTTGGCCTTTTGTCATCTTTTTTTAGCATAACTTGCTGGGAAGAAAAGCTATTAAACTCAAGCTTATGGTGATGTGTTGCTGTTTTTCTTGTTTGATTTTAAACTAGGTATTTTTAGCAGAGTGTATATACAGAGTGTATTATGTACTTTTTGGGGCACTTGTACACAGAGTACAATCTACAAATATGTGTACATCTAGATGACTAGAGAGTTGATTAAAAACAACCCAAATTCTCTACTGCTGTCAGATAAATACAGTCCACAGGCCTGTAATCAAAACGTGTGTGTGTGTGTGTGTGTGAGTGTGTGTGAGTGAGAGTGTGTGAGAGAGAACTGCCCCCTAAAAGATTAGATCGTAATCAACAAGAAGAATCTTAGTTTTAAGGTTTAAAACAAGCTACGGTATGTTGGTTAGTCCACCGAAAGTAGCATCATTCAGACACAAACATTAGTCTTTAATCAGCTGATTCTGTGGTTATTGGATTGTAATTAAATGATGAATTCTAGCCTGGGATCATTGAGAGGAAGAAAGACTCGAAGGTGACTTTCTAACTCAGCAGAGAGTTGTGTTAACCTTCTTGCTGGTGTCCATGACACAGTCATCGCCAATTTGTTAGTATCAGTAATGGTGTTTAAAACGTTATTTGTATTTCTCTGTAATGTAGTACATTCATAACAAAGTTATGACATTTTCTCCCAGAAGTGGAACTTAAAGCCGTCTAATGCTCTGCAGAAATGAGCTACAACTAGAAAGAAAATCTTTCCTTCATATACGACTGTCACTGGACATTAGTTGACAAAATACAAATAAGTAGGCAAACTATGTCAAATATTTTTTGCATTCATTTTAAATATTTTTTTCAAGAACTAAATCTGACACACACCTTTTGCTGTAAGGAAAGCTTGCTCACAATTTGAGTAATTTGAAAATCTAAAATGTTTTTTGTGAAAAATTAGGTTACTTTGATTAGCACTGTTAGTTTGACTGACCTAAATCTGCAGTTGTGTAAAGATTGAAGTGACTATGTTCAGTCATGCAGGAGAGAAGGGTGTGCTTCATGTGGACACAGCTTCCAGGTCTGAGGGTGAATCAAACACTGAGGGACTGAAACATGCCTTCTTTCTAATGGCCACCAGGGGGAAGAGACTCTGGTGGTAACAAGACTTTGTTTATCTATTTTTGTTGATGTAGTTGAGGAAATGCTATGGTTTTAACTACCTGTGCTTTCTTTACCAGAATTAATTTATGGCTTTGTGCGCCTCTGGTATTAGAGCGTGCCTGAACTTATGTGGTGATTTGAAAGGGATTTGGTCTCTCATTTTTCTGCTCCATAACCACAGGTGTACTTTTGAAAGGGTTTCATGAAAGGATTTGAGACTCCATGGATACACAGCCCCTGTTTATGTCTCATTTTAGCAGATATTTTCTTAGGTCTTTTCCCCAGTCTCCATTTTATGCTTTCCTGCCATAACATTTATCTTCGAGTATGAATTGAAAATGCCTCTCTCAGTTTGCCGTGCTTTTTTCCCCCCAAATTAATCCCCGTTTGCCTGCTCTACCCTTCTCCTGCCATTGCCAGTGTTTACTTTCCTGCAGAGCGTTTCCAGCTTCAAAGCAAGTGCAGGAATGTGAATGCCCCCTCCCACCCCTGCCTCCTTTCTCCACCCAGTGCTCTACTTCCCCTGTCCTTCCTCACCATTAAATGTAGCTGCCACCAGTTGGTAGCAGCTACATTTAATGGTAGCCTTGTGTGTGTTGCTGTTTGCACGACTGGCTTAAAAGGGAAGAGGAAACCCAAGAACGGGAGGAGACAGGAAAGAAAGCACTGGAAAGTCACTTCTCTAGACTCTATTTTTTTTTTAAACTTCTATTAATTTCAGTCTAATTTTTTTCTCTGCGTTTACATCTGCTGTGGTCTTGTATATGTGTTTAGTGTAAAATGGTCGGTGATTTAATGGCTGTGAATGGTGTAGAGAAGGTAGCTGCATAGCTGAAATGATTTATTTTTTTTCCTGTTACAGATCAGGAAGCTGTGTCAGCCACGGTTTGAGAAAGGAACATGGCTTCCCAGGGTGAGTTTGAGTCCCCCTTAATTAAGTTCCCACCCTTTGCTTCTTCCTCAGTCACACATGCAGTGTATTAAACTTTACAGCAGACCAAAATTACAGCTTGGCTTGGTAGAGATTTATGTTGCCATTAAAGCACGCTGAATTAGTTATTGATTTCAATTTGAAACTTGGGGCACATGTAAAATCCAACTTCATGCTTCAGGAGTCTTTTACTGGTAAACCCTACTACACTGAATTATGAAAACACTGGAAAATAATAGTAGGACAGAAATCTATTCACTGCAGAGGCTATTAACCATTGCTGATGCACTCACCCTGTGACATCAGCACACCACTGTTATTACTTTTAAAGTCAGCCATGTCTTTGAAAAGCTCAAGCCTTTGACAAAATTGGATAGTTGGAATTAATCACTTAAAGTCTGTAACTCTACACATCCTTTGAAATTACAGAATAGACCTTTTGTTGAATGCATGCTTTTCTCTTTCCAGCTGATCTGATGGAACTAGACATGGCCATGGAGCCAGACCGTAAGGCAGCAGTCAGTCACTGGCAGCAACAGTCCTACCTGGATTCAGGCATCCACTCAGGGGCCACCACAACTGCTCCATCCCTCAGTGGGAAGGGCAACCCTGAGGAAGATGATGTTGACAGCAACCAGGTCATGTATGAGTGGGAGCAGGGTTTCAACCAGAACTTCTCCCAAGAGCAAGTACAAGGTAGGTTATAAAGCTGGTGATCTTTTCAAGGAAGGTCACAGGTGACCCGTTTGCAAATCATACAAAGCTGGTCTTGTTTGCTTTCAGACCTAGATGGTCAGTACGCCATGACACGTGCCCAGCGGGTTCGTGCAGCAATGTTCCCAGAGACTCTTGAGGAGGGCATGCAGATCCCTTCTACACAGTATGATGCAGCAAACCCCACCAATGTCCAGAGGCTGGCAGAGCCGTCACAAATGCTCAAACATGCTGTGGTCAATCTGATCAACTATCAAGATGATGCTGAGCTGGCAACAAGAGCAATACCAGAGCTCACCAAACTTCTCAATGATGAGGACCAGGTGAATATGTTTGTGGCTCAGAACTGTCTCAGAAGTAATTTTGTCCTCTTTGATATGATTCGCTAATGTTAGTTTTCATCCCTTCCAGGTTGTAGTAAACAAAGCAGCAGTGATGGTTAACCAGCTTTCAAAGAAAGAAGCTTCTCGCCACGCTATCATGCGCTCACCTCAGATGGTATCTGCTATTGTGAGGACCATGCAGAACACAAACGATGTGGAAACAGCTCGCTGCACTGCAGGAACACTGCACAACCTTTCCCATCACAGAGAGGGACTGCTGGCTATCTTCAAGTCTGGAGGAATACCAGCTCTAGTTAAAATGCTGGGGTATGTAGGAGGAGAGTGGAGGCATACTTTTCCCCCTTCCCCTCTGGGTCTACATTTGTCTGCTGTACTTAAGCTCACCAGTGCATGAAGCAGAGCAATGTTTTGATCAGAGACAAGGAAATCATCACACCATGATTTTTGGCCAAAGCTGACATGAAGAAATTGTCTCAGTTCACTGAGACTTTGGAGAGGAAGGACAGCAGAGAAACTTCATCTGTATATCTGTTAGTAATTTTCCAGTAATTGAGTAATCTTCTCTTCTGCAGTTCACCAGTGGACTCTATCCTGTTCTATGCCATCACCACCCTCCACAACCTTCTCCTGCACCAGGAAGGAGCCAAGATGGCTGTTCGTTTAGCTGGCGGGCTACAGAAAATGGTGGCTCTGCTCAGCAAAACCAATGTCAAGTTTCTGGCCATCACCACAGACTGTCTCCAAATACTGGCCTATGGAAACCAGGAAAGCAAGGTGAGGGGGCTAGAAAGGTGTTGAGGCAAGAAACTGACTTATGTACGTCTAGACTGCAGCGTGTTACTCTGGATTTGACACGCAGATCAACATATTTGTTTGCTTTCTGTTTGTGTAGTTGATAATCCTGGCCAGTGGTGGCCCCCAGGCACTCGTCAACATCATGAGAACTTATACCTATGAGAAGCTGTTGTGGACCACAAGCCGTGTCCTCAAGGTTCTGTCGGTGTGCTCCAGTAACAAGCCTGCCATTGTAGAGGCTGGTATGTTTTATAAACTTGCAGTACAGAAAACTCAACACCACAAAGTTGAGATCGTATACATTTTGAAATGTATTTTCTTACCATGCGTATGTAAACACTATGTGCCCTTGATTTCCTTCTGTTAGGAGGCATGCAGGCTCTGGGACTCCACCTGACAGATCCCAGCCAGAGACTGGTCCAGAACTGTCTCTGGACTCTCAGGAACTTGTCAGATGCTGCCACCAAACAGGTGAGGCAAGCTGCCCCATTACCAGTACCTGTGTGTTAATCATTAGTTTCAGGCTGTGAAATACATCAGAAGACATTTAAATTGACTTTTTGTTGATGCTATTTATCAATCCTTATACCCAGGAGGGAATGGAGGGTCTGCTAGGAACTCTGGTGCAGCTGCTTGGCAGTGATGACATTAACGTGGTGACCTGTGCAGCTGGCATCTTGTCTAATCTGACCTGCAACAACTACAAGAACAAGATGATGGTGTGCCAGGTGAGCACTTTATTTATTTTTTGCAAAGGAAAATGTAAAATTTCTATAATACGAAGTGATGTGTTTTAACTAGCAGTTTTTCTCATTTAAAAAATAAAATATATATAAAAATTTAGTTTTAAATCTGTATTTAAATTATAGGCCCAGATTTTCTGCTGCATTCACAATCTGCCACCTTATTTGTTCCTCTAGGTTGGAGGCATTGAGGCGTTGGTTCGCACGGTGCTTCGGGCTGGAGACAGAGAAGACATCACAGAGCCAGCTATTTGTGCCCTGCGTCACCTCACTTCTCGACACCAGGATGCTGAGATGGCACAGAACGCTGTCAGACTGCACTATGGCCTGCCTGTAGTGGTCAAATTACTGCACCCGCCATCACACTGGCCACTCATCAAGGTACACACAGAGACTTGGCAGCAGCACTCTGTAAGCTGCTCTTCATAATGCCAGCCACTCGTGCTGCTATTCATTTAGTGCAGTGAAAATCACTTCACTCTTAACTATGTTTTGATGCTAAAATAATGAGCTGAATATTGTAGGCTGTCATAAACATGTCAGTCATTTCCACTGTTATATTACATGTACTGATAGACAGGAAATAATTTTTTTTTGTTCAAGTGCAATCAGCTTGTTTAATAATTGACTTTAAGATGAGAAATTAAGTTGAAATAATATTTTTCAGTAAATCTGTCTACAAATATACATCAAGACAAAAGTTTTCTGTATGGTTCTGGATTATGGGTGGCTAATGCGTAACCTGAGAGTGACATTAAAATCGTGGCTAAATGACACATAACTGTGTTCTTCTGTCAGGCTACAGTTGGTCTGATCCGTAACCTGGCTCTCTGCCCTGCAAACCACGCCCCTTTGAGGGAGCAGGGCGCCATCCCCAGACTGGTTCAGCTGCTGGTCAGAGCACATCAAGACACACAAAGACGCACCAGCATGGGAGGCACACAGCAGCAGTTTGTGGTAAGAGCGCACATACTCTCATCATTTCAATGAATTCACACAGCTTTAATAAATACCAGTCCATGGTGCCTGGAATTCACTGAGAGAGCAGTAGTTCTCAGTACTACCCGGTCTACTAAGAAGTCTGTAGAGAGAGATGCTGCAAGTGCACTGATCTTGCGCTGTTTGTTTATTAGGAGGGAGTACGTATGGAGGAGATTGTGGAAGGGTGTACAGGAGCACTTCACATCCTGGCCAGAGATGTCCACAACAGAATAGTCATCAGAGGACTCAACACCATTCCACTCTTTGTACAGGTCAGTCTGCAGATTTAATCTCAAAGTAAAACAATATAATTTAACCAAGATTACGGATGATATTTTTAGTATTGAGATTAATTTGTTTGAAGCTTGTCTGGATTAAACAGGAGAACTGGGTTAGAAAAATGATCCCAGATAGAGGTTGTTTGGGTGGATGCATGAGGTGGTTCTCCAGAGGGAACAAATTGTAGTAT
The DNA here is from genome assembly GCF_965226115.1 of Aulonocara stuartgranti. NCBI lineage: Eukaryota > Metazoa > Chordata > Actinopteri > Cichliformes > Cichlidae > Aulonocara > Aulonocara stuartgranti. The sequence continues at coordinate 26,592,446 of NC_138947.1, forward strand.
CATGAGGCTGCATCTGTGGAGGCTCAGTATTTTATTTATTTTTTCACTAAGCTGTTGGTCTGTGTTTGTGTGCAGCTGCTGTATTCTCCCATTGAGAACATCCAGCGTGTAGCAGCAGGCGTCCTGTGTGAGCTCGCTCAGGATAAAGAGGCCGCTGAGGCCATCGAAGCTGAGGGAGCCACTGCTCCACTCACAGAGCTATTGCACAGCCGCAATGAAGGAGTTGGTATGTACCCAAAACACTCATTTACACAACGCTATCAGTCACATAATAGCTGCATTTAACTATGCAGATGTTCAGAAGTGCCAGTCTAACTGTGCAATGAGGGGATTTAATTGGATAACACGCTGGCACTTGGAAATAATTGTTTGTGTTTTCCTGGAAGACTCTTTAGTGTGATGTGGACCTAAAGTGGCATCTTGAAAATTTGCAGCTCTAGCGGTTCAATGTAGCTGCTGCTTTTTGTTCAGTAACTCTCTTTTGTTCAGGCTCATCTGCTATCATGCAGAGACGCACTGTGGGCTTGTGTTGTAGCACATGGTTGAAGAATCTAAGTAGGAGCCAAGCTTGCTCTTAAAACAGTTATATTTATGGTGACAACTTCATTATATTGTTGCATATATGTAAATGTCACAACACTTGGATCAGTGTAGTCCAGTCTCATGTGCAGCCTGGGCCTCTAAATGATGTGGAGAACGCTAGTTGAATAAACTTTCTAGTCATGGGTAATACCTAGTCTCTTTTGTTAACCCTGACAGCTGTATTATGGCTGTTTTAAGTGCTTTTGTTTTTAAAGGCTAAAAATGTGTTGGCTAAGCAGTCATGCTTCCATCTTTCTCAGCCACATACGCAGCAGCAGTTTTGTTCCGTATGTCAGAGGACAAACCTCAAGACTACAAGAAGCGCCTCTCTGTAGAACTCACCAGCTCGCTCTTCAGGACAGAACCAATGGCCTGGAACGAGGTGCGACACACTTTTACACAAACTGTGTAATGCTTATTTACATTGTGTAGTCAGTTACAAAGACATGCACATGTGTTTGTGTAATTGAAACTTTGTCAAATGTTTGCCATGTGTTGCTCTGCAGACAGCAGATCTGGGTTTGGATATCGGAGCTCAGGGTGAGCCTCTGGGCTACAGACCAGAAGGTAAGTCACTCATTTGACACTTGCAAGCAAAGCAGAAGACAAAGGCTTCCCAACTATTACTGCAGTCAAGATAAAAACAGTTGAGCTAATTATCAAACTGGGGATGCTCTAAATGCCTTCTTTGGAAGTCTTTGTACATCTGTGGGCTTAATTTATTATTAAGTTGATATACTCATCTTATCAAAAATGTGATCTGATCTTCATCAGAGTCAAAATTACAGATACGCAATCTGACACAGCTATTACAAATTTGTGTGTCACTAATGAACTTGAAAATATGACTTAATGAAGTAAACCACTTGACCAACAACTTCTCTAAAGATCTACTCGGGGTCGAGATCTTCTAATGAGCTGACACTTAGTGTTTGAGTGTTTCATCTTGACCTAACTGATGATGCATGACCTGAAGGAGGTCTACTGTTAGATATTAGCAAACTAAAAACAGTTCATGTTCCTCCTCAGTGTTGTGCAGCTTTATTATAAACAACTTCAGGAGACATCAGATGTAGGTTGGTGCTGTTACAGAAGCTTCTAGCAGTTTTTAAATTTAAGGATCCACTTAAATGTTCCAGTCTGCACCAAGTGATTCCTCAGCATGTTCCAGAAAGACATGAAAAGTGTGTTACTACTTCAGTCAAATTGTTCAAAATGGTCTTTAATTCTGACCTGGCTGAAGATCAGACCATCTCTTTAATTATTACCGGCGTCCAGGATTTTGGACACTGTGCCGATCAGTAGGCTAGAGGGCAAGCTGGCGTTGGTTTTAATTTGCAATGCTCTCCAATTCTCCAGCAGTAACAGCTTTAATTGACTCTTTGTCAGCCAAATGAAAACAGACTTGATGTTGATAGATTTAGAAAAGGCCCTGGCTACTGCAGATGCATTCCTGTTGGTGGAAACAACTAAACAGTGACCTGAAGCACAAGTTTAGCTGAAATAAGAGTTAACAGCTTTGGTTTGATTTGGTCTGCTGGAGGGTTGACCGTGTGCTGTGTTGATTTGCAGTGTTACATTTCAGTGATCATACTACTGTGTGTCAGCTTGGTTTGTTAACTTGCTTCTAACAACTGCTCTGCTTCACCTGCGTCTCCTCCATCCATTCCTCCTCCACCAGACCCAAGTTACCGTTCTTTCCATTCGGGGGGTTATGGAGGGGACACAATGGGTATGGAACCCATGATGGATCATGACTTGGGTGGAGGGCACCACCCTGGCCAGGACTACCCCCCTGTAGAAGGGCTGCCTGACCTGGGACATGCCCAGGAACTGATAGAGGGCCTGCCACCTGGCGACTCAAACCAACTGGCCTGGTTTGATACCGACCTGTAAATACCAAGACCAACATTACACTACACTTTCTACTAGGTAAGATTTACTTGGTACCCCCAACCCCCAACTCTGTGGCCTCGTGTCAGCTGAACAGAGTGGTGTTCATTTCAGAGGTGGTTTCTGGATAAAGAGCCCGAGGACTGGGGGAAGTGTCGGTTTACTCCTTGTGCCTGCTGCATGTTCAGACTGCTCCAAATTACAAAGCTGTGTGATGTGGTGTCTGTGAAGTTACTTTGACTTGTATTTGATCTGTATGTGTGGTCCTTCACCCAATGCCTGCCATGCCTCCTCCCCACCGCTCATTTCTCCTCTGCTCTCCCCTTGCAGCTGTATCATGTGATCTGGATGAACCTGCATCGTGATTCGCCCATATGGAGGAGGCGAGGTTTCAGAAGTGCCTGAAGATGACTCAACAACAGCAAGCAGAGTTTCCCGTCTACGGGGACTCCATTGGGACAAACTAGATTTGAGTGCGGTTTGGTTCTGGTTTCAGCCTGATGGGGGCTGACCTCAAATCCTGACATGACACACAGATTTTTCAATAATTAGTTTTCAAATCCCTTTTAATGTAATTTTTTTTTTCATTTTTACTTTATTTTTACTTTTTTATTCCGTTTTCCTTAAGTCTGTAATGGTACAACTGAATCTAGCTTGCTTTTTCCATTATTCTGAATTATGATACTCATCTCTTGTTTTTGCAGTCCCTTGTATTTTCAGTCTCTGGTAGTGTTGAGTTATTATTTTTATTTTATTTTTATTTTTTTTTAAGTGGTAATGCTCCATCCAAGTAAAGGATCTGATCACATTTTAAATGGTGTCCAAACACTAAAGTTAATCAGTTGAATTGTATTCTGATGATCAAGTGTAACATTGTGTAGCTTTTGTATAAAAACATGAATTGGAAATCATGGTCCAAATATCAAGCTATTTTCTTGCTTTAAAGGGAGACACTGATGTCTCTGCTGTTCCAAAGGGGGTGTAGCTGACCTAGCTGGGTGGGAGTGTCTGAAAGGACAGGGGTGGAGGAGGGCTCCTATTGGTCTGCTGTAAGTGGGTGGGGTAGTGAGAGGAGCTGGTTGCTGTAGCCTGCTGTGTTCTGAAACAATAAAATGGACTGTCATTTCAACTGTATGCCTTTAAGTCTCATTTCTACTCAAATCAAGGATTAACATGAGACACACTTGAAGTCGTTTCAGGGAGCAGGGGTATCAAACATAAGGCTTGGGGCCAAGAATTGGCCTGACAGACACACATTTGGCCCACCAGACAGCTTTGGAAATTGTAGAAGGGCATAAACCTTGGACCTAACTATTTAATACATTTTAGTTTTTCCTGCTGACAGACCTCCTGCGTAGGGCTGGGCCATATTATACCGTTCACGGTAATACCGGTATAATGTTAGGCAACGATAGGAAAATGAAATATCGCGATAGAATGGGAGTAAAACGCGCGTGCGCAGTGCCTTTGTTTTCATACGCACATGGCCGATTGTTGAGTGAAACAGATGAACCAGAATTGGTTTGTAAAAATGGTGCAACTTCCGTGATGTGGAACTGGTTTGGTGTTTGTCCATCAGATACACAACAAAGCACATTTCTTTGCAGAACATGCAAGCGGCCGTTGTTACTGTCATATTTGTCGGACTAAGATGCTCTTAAATCTGGGAGTAATCTGGGTCCTAAACTCCGTATGCTTCAGGTCAAACAACACTGCAGCATCACTTAGAGTTAAAAACTGTCTAAATTCTTTCATCTTTAATAAAACGATCAGCATTGCTGCTTTACCAGGTGTAACTATGAAGTTTAACTTCCAGGCATCCATGAAAACAAAAGTTATTACATTTAACGGAGTTAGAAGTTAGCAGGAAGCTAGCGGAAGTTAGCTCGCTAGTTACCTAAGCATGATATTGCATGTTCTGACTGAGAGATTTCTGAAAAAAATCAAACGTACAGCTCTGCTATCACTTCCAACATAAATGAAGACGGGAAACTAAACAGCAGTGACGTTTGTAGGGTTACTGAAGTTGGGCTAGCTGGTATATAATGATGTGCTACGTGATCGCTAGCGACACAGCTATGTTAGCATAACATAAACAGTGAAGCTGGAGGACGAACACTAACACTTTTCCACTTATAAAAGTTAACGTGAAGGTTCTTCATGGTTAGAAACAAATGCAATCGCATGGCAGGATGCTGTAAACGGACCAAACTTCAGTCAGGAGAACAACTGAGATAATCCATCCACAATACGAGGTTAGTCATTAATATACTGCAGCAACATGGGAATAGAGCAGCTGCCAGAGAATTCAACATTAATGAATCAATGGTACAGAAGTGGAGGAAGCAAGAAGAATGAGTTTAATAAAGTTTGATTTATCTGACTGCTTTGTTTCGCTTAATGTGCCTTATAATCCCGTGCACCTTATGGTCCGAAAAATGCGTACTGCACACTGCAGTTTAATGTTGCAAAGCACCTCTTTTTAACTTCAGTGGATATTATACATGGTTATGCTCAGGATATGTCAGCCCATTTCTACTGGAAATGCCTTTTGGTTAAACTTTCAGCAAGGAATTTGCATTTGCACTGTTATATTTTTATAAAGCTTTAATGTACATAAAAACCAGCTTCTTGTTTAAGTGAAAATAAATGGAAGGTTGTCTTTTTGCGCTAGTAATGTTGTGGAGTTGTATTTTGTCTCGCATCAATTATATCGTCAGTTATATCGTTATCGCAAATTTTCAAATATATATCGTGATAAATATTTTTGGCCATATCGCCCTGCTCTACTCCTGCGTACTACACTAAAAGATTTTCATTGTTTACAAAGGTTCCACAGTGAAATGAAATGGGGCCTTCTCTGAATATAAACCCAAACAGTTGGACTTCATGTAGATGTGCTGTTGACATTGCATTTTCTTATGTTACAGTATCTCAGAGATTAAATGTGTAGTGCAACTTCTTTACACTGACAGGAAGGGCAGTTTCAGTGGTCAGACCCACTTTAGATCAAAGTGGGCTGCATGTGGCCCACCATGTAAAATGAGTTTGACATCCCTGGTCTGGAGCCTGCTGCATTAGTTTTACACTTATTGACGGGAAGGTGAGGAGAAACTGATGTGCCAGCAGTCCACCTGCTGTGTGTTCACTGAGACTGTTGAAATCTACTTAAACTGTGTACAGTGGCAAGTTGGGTCCAGCTTTAATGCGATGAGTCAAAGTTGCAGAAAATTCAGTGTGCTGTGAACTAAAAGCCTGCTGGTGGTGTCCACGTGTGGATGTCTAGGATGGTGGTACATGGACAGCTGAGGTAGCTTAAGGACATATTCAATGACTAAGCATAATCTTTCTAACATGACCTCTACCTCACCTATTTAACCCGACTTCATCCAGCTTGGAACATTTAAGTGTCATTCTTTCATTTTAAGTTCAAACACTTCTCAGTAATGGAATATTTAATTATGCAAAGTAATTATATCCAGTTAAAAAAATTGGGAATGTAACAGTAGGCAGAGATCAGGTATACACTGGATTATACACAGGAAAATTACTTAATTAGAATGATATGACCTAACTTGTGTAAAAGCAGACATGGATGATTTATGCACAACTCAGTTGATGTGGTGAACCACTTTGGTATTAATGGTTTTTCACGGCACTAGTCTGCTACAAGTAAACAGAACAACTTCCTTTTTAGTGCTGGAATACCAACAAAAAAGAGTTTGTAGATGTCGCCATTAGCTTCATGTTATTACAAAGTAGAAATCTATGACTCGTGATGGCATGCGTGATCTAATATTCTGTCACTGCTGATGACACGAGGTGTGTTGACACACTCAGAGGTCAGTGTTGTGATGCCAATGACAGTCTAAATTAACACTCATGCTGTAATCCTGTGAAGTTTGATGAACACCGGATGCATGTTTTGATTGCCCTCTCAAGACATTTTAGTGACACTAATATTTTTTGCTGCCACTGATCCAATTTGAAATGATGACAGTCATATGGAGGCATGGCTGAATGCTCTGAAAGCTTTTAGGATTCAGAGATCTCTTGAAGGATATCAGCAGCCAGGCCAGTGACATCAGTGTGATACCTGTGATGGGGAAACATAAAAAATGAGTAGTATTACTGGCATGCTATCTATCCAGTGATAATTAACCGTTGATGAGTGCAAACAGCTTAATCAAAGACACAATTACAATAAAATAGATCAGGGTTCTTAAGCATGCTGAGCAATGAAACAGGTGCAGCCACTTAGCATGGTACTGAGTGGACTGAATTAGTAATTAGACTACTACATTTATTTCTGCTCCGCAAACATAAAACTTTACATCCCAATTTCAGCCCACATGAACCTGTGCTTATTAAATAGATATTTTATGTGTTCTGTAGTAAGACAATTAAAAAACATATACAAGTGTATAAATAATGATTTTCACAATTCTGTACAAACATACATCTATATATGATAATTAAGACTTGATGAAAACATCCAATCTGCCCAGGCCCCTCTAGGCTGTCTATAATTTACTCCTGCTCTCCCCCTCTTATCACCCCCCTCCCCCCTCCACTTACTCCCAGGTGTCTTTGGGGGCAACCTGACAGCCAGGCCAGAAGAAGCCCACCCACCCATCTTAGTTAATTAAAACCTACATAATTAACCTAATTAACACATTTCCCAGAGGCCTCGGAAACCCTTGAAAGTTTGTGGATCTGGAAAACATAAATTGGGTCCATAAAAGTTTTAGGACAAACTTTAGAGTTTGGTTACTCTTTAAATCCTTGCACTCTTAACAGCCTCAAATTGACACAGCTGCACAGAGAACAGCGGAAAATAAAATAATTGGTTTTAGATTACAGTATCGCATTAGCCTCACACTCTGCTTACACCAACATGTGGGATGTCTGCTGTGTGGAATCTGTGTGCTTTCCATTATTTAAGAAAACAAACAAACAGAAGAACTCATCAGAAAGAAGACAATCATCTGCAGTTCCTTTAGCGGTAGACTCACTCACAACTCAACCCAAAGATTATTGTTGTTGTTGTTTTTGTTCAGATTAAATAAACAACTAAATGATTTCAAAAGGTGAGTCTAAGAGTTTCCGCTGCCTTCCATTGCTCCTGCTGTGCTGTCAGTCCCACTCTGTCCTCTTACAGTTTTGATTCTGCACTGATTTCTGTAGAAATGCAGCCCTTCAACTTGAATTTCTGTTTGGGGAAAATGACAAAGCTGCAGGGAGCCAAACCTCATGAGCAGAGTGAGTGGTTGGCAACAATAGTGCTGATCAGGACTGAACAACAGCAAAATTTAAAATGTGGTTTGCTGGCCACTGGAATTCACTGTGTTTGTGGCAAAAGTCCTCCCTCTGACACCTCAAGATATCGTATTGAAAGTCACTGCTGATAATCTAATCCCGGGGGACAAATGTATGGTGTACAAGCCATTTTAAATAACACAACCAAAACACAATACACCTTTGTGCTCAGACACTGCAGACTCTTCTCTGGAGCTTAGCCAGAGATCCAGATAATGTGCTCTCTCTGCACAAGCCTGAGGTCCAAGCTAATATCAGATGGGTATGTGGTAAGTGTTCAGAGTGGGACTCCCATGAAGCAATCTAAAATTAACCCGAGTGCTGGAAGCAGTGCAGAAGTGCATGGAGATGACTTTGAATGGTTAACAAAGGAGGCTCGCCAATTTTAAATCTGTAAACTTTTGCTTTTCATGGGTGAAGTATTTTCTCTTTAGCTGCTTAATTCAACCCAGAGATTGATGTGATCAGCCCACCACTACATTTAGAGACTTTCAAGGAAGATCAGACAGCTTATTATTCTTTTAATGGTACCGCATGTGTACACTGCAGCTAGTTTCACCATGTTAATGTTTGCATTTTGATAAAATTCTGAATGATTGACCTCAGAGTGTGTTTGTAGAAGAGTTGTGCAGTTTTCTGATCTGTCTTTGTTGTCTGAGCAGATATTACTGAGGCTTTGACTCACTGAAAGCAGCATTAACTAGGTTTATGTTGAGAACCTCAATGCTTTTTCTTCAGGAACGGGGAGTATACGCTATTGCTCCTCCCCACCCTTCACCCTTGGTCAGGCTTGAGGTTTTGAAAAGGCATTCCTCAGGTTGCCATGGCAAAGTGTGAATGACATCATTTGGGTTAGGATCTTAGCCCAGACCTCCCCTCTCTCTTTTCCATCCTTCTTCCGTCTGCTACCTCGGCGCCAGCTCCTCTCATCCTCTCAATTAAAACCTCTCTTCAACCCTTCTTCCCATCCCTTTCCACTCCTCTTCTCTCTCCTTGTAACTCCTCTCATCTCCTGCCCTTTCTCCTAAAACCTCTGCTCCCCTCCTCCTCCTGCTAAACCAGTGGGAGGGTGCCAGTCTCTGCCACTTCAAAGGCTGGAGCTGATCTGTGCTTTCATCTACCAAAGAGGGACAGGAGAGTGAGGAGATGAGGCGAGAGAAGAGAAGTGGGAGAGCACAAGAGGGAACGAAAGAAAGAAAACCAAGAAAAAGGAAAGAAAATTGTGGAGAAAGAGAGAAGGAGGAGGAGGAGGAGAGGATGGTGACAAAGGGGGAAGAAAAGGGTGACCAAGGAGAAAAGAGGGAGGCGGGGAGCACAGAATAGGAGAGGCCTCTATAGCAGGGCAACAATACACCTTCATTATTGATCTGACAGGGTGTATGTGTGATTGCAGAGAGTTTGTATATAAATGAGAATAAAGGACTCTATTTGCGTGTATTCATTGTGTGTGGATGTGTGTGTGCATGTGTGGATGTGTGTGTGTGAAAGGTTGCTAGTCTCATACATCAGAAGATCAAAAGAAGCACGGTCACTACGGTGACAAAAGCCTTGGCCCTATGAGGGGAAACACAACTGGCTGACATACTTATAAAAGACAGCCAGATGCAGAGATGCAGGTGTGCACATGAAAACATGCACTCACATACACACAACATTATGCACTCCACACTGTATATAAATGCCACTTGTTTTGCACATATTCAACTCTGTATATTTTATATATTTTATTAGTGTGAATGCTTGAAAAGCATTCACAGTATTGTTGTTGTAATCTTTATTATTATTAGTGTGAATGCTTGAAAAGCATTCACAGTATTGTTATTCTAATCTTTATTATTATTATTAGTGTGAATGCTTGAAAAGCATTCACAGTATTGTTCTTCTAATCTTTATTGTGTGGATGCTTTAAGCATCCACACTATTGAGTTCCTGTTTCTCTTTATTCTTTATTATTATTCTAGTTGCTTCCGTACACTTTTCGCCGTTTAACTACTTCCACAATTTTTGTGCTATTTTCACCGTTCAAACTTTAAACTATTCAGCTATTTTTGCTAATTCCTGCTACGATTTTTGCTATTTTTAACTATTATACTTTTTAAAATATTAAGCTTTTTTCCTTTAATTTGTCCCATTGAAATGAATGGGAAACTTCTGCAATTCTGCTAAATTTTGCCTGTTTTTGAAACTTAACTACTTCCTCATATTTTCACCTAGAACAACCATTCAAATTTTAAAATGTTCACAAATTATTTGGCTATTCAGGTATGATTCAGCTTTTTCAAATCTTCTACTGTTTTACTTTTATGCCTCTTAAAGTTTTGAGTTGCAAAATTGTGATTTTTCACAAAATACATGTGTTGTTATGGTTGCTATGCTCTTGGCTTCCAGTGTGCCACTGAAGGTTTTGCAATTTTCACTTCATGTCCGAACAACTTCCTGCTACTTGCTCAATTTTCACTCAACTTCCACAAATTATACATCAAAACGTAGGTATTTTTGCTGGCTTTCAGAAAATGTCACCATCATTGTTGTGGGATTTATAGAATTTTTGCAAATCTCCTCAGACTAACACAAGGTCAGAAAACTCTCCATATAAAGTGAATGGAGAGCTTGTTCAAAATCACCGCTGGATTTCTGTAATGAGAGGCATATTCGAATCGTCATATCTCCTTAACGAAGCAAAGTTAAGACATGAGGCTTGTCCCCGAATATCTTCAGACACCCCTGACGCTCACAATTCAAGAATTTCTTTCTCACCTATTACCGTTCTGAAATGAGTTGGACTTGTTTGAGGGTAGGAAATTCGTCCTTCGCTCAGATTTCTTCAGATTTCAAACTGTGGAAATGAACCACTTTTTTCTCTCGTCATAACTTTTTGTTGGATTTCCACAGAGACCTGAAAATTTCCATGATTGTTCACCAAAGCCTGCTGTCTCTTACGGTGAAAGAATGATATCGATACTCCAAATAGATTTCGAGTTAGAAAGCGTTGTTTGAGGGCAAGTCAAGGCAGTTTTTGCTTCGCTCTACTCAGTTATGGTGCATTACAAGTCAAATATCTTTAATAATTCATATTTTAATGATAAATTGTAAACACTGGAAGATTCCCCCATCTCTTCTGAACAAAACGGTGTAAGAATGACCGCTCTAGCCCCTACGGTTTGGAAATTATGGTCATTTGTTTGAGGGGAGTCCTCACTATGAGAAATAGGCTGCAATAATCCTGTGCCTCTCTGTGCTGCGTGTGTAAAAAGAGGCACATGTTTTGGCGGGAAAAAGTACACAGGCTCTCTGATTGGTGGATTCAAATTCAGCAGCTCCCAGGCTGACCTAGAAACTTACTTCTCTCTCCCTGTGCATTTTTTTGCTGATTTTTTCATTTAACAAGTATATTTGAGGGACCCTCAGCATGTTCAGCATTTTTTCAGCTGTCCATTTTGCTTTTCCAATTTTTCTGTTTAACTTATTACTATTGTGCTAAATAATACTATTTCTGCTATTTTATAAGATTTGTGCCTAATATAGTATTTCTGCTAATTTACAATATTTCTGCTTTTTATACTATTTGTGCTAAAACATAGTATTTCTACTAAATGTAGTATTTATGCTTAATCATACTATTTCTGCTTTTTATGGGATTTGTGCCTAATATAGTATTTCTGCTTTTTATAGGATTTTTGCTCAAACATAGTATTTCTGCTAAATGTAGTGTTTATGCTTAATCATCCTATTTCTGCTTTTTATAGGATTTGTGCTTAATATAGTATTTCTGCTAAATTATAGTATTTCTGCTTTTTATAGTATTTGTGCTAAAACATAGTATTTCTACTAAATGTAGTATTTATGCTTAATCATAGTATTTCTATATATTTCTGCCAGGTCCCCAGGCAGCCAATCCTCTGTGAGGACTGAGAAATTCAAATTTTCAAATCAGGGCCTGCACGGCTTCCCAGCCAATCATATATGTGTCCTGAGGCATTCAAATTTGCATATTGGGGCCTTCATGGCTTCTAAGCCAGCCAATCATATCTGAGGGCTGAGGAATTCAAATCCACAAATCAGGAACTGCACAGCTTCCCAGCCAGCCAATCATGTATGTGGGCTCCAGGTATTCAAATTTGCATATTGGGGAATTCGTGGTTTCTAAGTCAACAAGTCATCCATGTCATATATCTCTAAAAATTCATATTTTAATGATAAATTGTCAACACTTGAAGATTCCCCCATCTCTTCTGAACAAAACGGTGTAAGAATGACCGCTCTAGCCCCTATGGTTAGGAAATTATGGTCATTTGTTTGAGGGGAATCCTCACTATGTGAAATAAACTGAAAGAAGCAGGTCTATGTCTCTGTGCTGCGTGTGTAAAAAGATGCACCTGTTTTGGCGGGAAAACGTAAACAGCCTCTCTGATTGGTGGATTCAAATTCAGCAGCTCCCAGGCTGACCTAGAAACTTAGTCCTCTCTCCCTGTGTGTGTGTGTGTGTGTGTGTGTGTGTGTGTGTGTGTGTGTGTGTGTGTGTGTTTGTTTAGTGGGAGAGAGAGGACCCTGCCCTTATTTGACAGCATGTCATTGTAGGATTTAAATTGAACATAGTTAGACTGGTTGACTGGATTAGAGCCTGTGTTTGTGTGTCCCTCTGTGCATTTGTGTTTCAATAAGTTATTACTATTCTGCTAAATCATAGTATTTCTGGTACTTTTCGGTACTTGTGCTAAACACAGTATTTCTGCTAAATCATAATATTTCTGCTTTTCATAGGATTTATGCCTAATATAGTATTTCTGCTAAATTATAGTATTTCTGCTTTTTATAGGATTTGTGCCTAACATAGTATTTCTGCTAAATTATAGTATTTCTGCTTTTTATAGGATTTGTGCCTAACATAGTATTTCTGCTAAATTATAGTATTTCTGCTTTTTATAGGATTTGTGCTTAATATAGTATTTCTGCTAAATTATAGTTTTTCTTCTTATTATAATATTTGTGCTAAAACATAGTATTTCTACTAAATGTAGTATTTATGCTTAATAATAGTATTTCTATATATTTCTGCCAGGTCCCCAGGCAGCCAATCCTCTGTGAGGACTGAGACATTCAAATTTTCAAATCAGGGCCTGCACAGTTTCCCAGCCAATCAAATAAGTGTCCTGAGGCATTCAAATTTGCATATTGGGGCCTTCGTGGCTTCTAAGCCAGCCAATCATATCTGAGGGCTGAGGAATTCAAATCCACAAATCAGGGCCTGCACGGCTTCCCAGCCAGCCAATCACATATGTGGTCTCAGGCATTCAAATTTGCATATTGGGGAATTCGTGGCTTCTAAGTCAACAAGTCATCCATGTCATATATCTCTAAAAATTCATATTTTAATATTAAATTGTCAACACTTGAAGATTCCCCCATCTCTTCTGAACAAAACGGTGTAAGAATGACCGTTCTAGCCCCTACGGTTAGGAAATTACGGTCATTTGTTTGAGGGGAGTCGTCACTATGAGAAATAGACTGCAAAAATCCTGTGTCTCTCTGTGCTGCTGCGTGTGTAAACAGATGCACCTGTTTTGGTGGGGAAAAGTGCACAGCCTCTCTGATTGGTGGATTCAAATTCACCAGCTCCCAGGCTGACCTAGAAACTTACTTCTCTCTCCCTGTGTGTGTGTGTGTGTGTGTGACAGAGAGAGAGAGAGAGGGAGAGAGAGAGAGAGAGAGAGAGAGAGAGAGAGAGAGAAAGGCTTTTAATGGGATGATCTCATTCTAAGATTTAAATTCAATATATTTAGACTGGTTGACTGAATTGGATCTTGTGTGTGGGTCTCTCTGTGCATGTGTGTTTCCTCATGTGTACATATTTGTGATTGTGTGGCTGTAATAAATTTTTTTGCTGATTTTTGTTATTTAACAAGTATATTTGAGGGACCCTCAGCATGTTCAGCATTTTTTCAGCTGTCCATTTTGCTTTTCCAATTTTTCTGTTTAACTTATTACTATTGTGCTAAATCATACTATTTCTGCTATTTTATAAGATTTGTGCTTAATATACTATTTCTGCTTTTATAGGATTTGTGCTTAATATAGTATTTCTGCTAAATTTAGTATTTCTGATTAATTATAGTTTTTCTACTAAATCATAGTACAGTATTTCTGCTTTTTATGGGATTTGTGCTAAAACAAAGTATTTCTACTAAATGTAGTATTTGTGCTTAATCATACCATTTCTGCTTTTTATAGGATTTGTGCTTAATATAGTATTTCTGCTAAATTATAGTATTTCTGCCAAATTATAATATTTGTGCTAAAACATAGTCTCAATTTAAAATTACAATATTCATAGTTCATCACAGTGTCTCTGGTAAATCACAATATTTCTGCTCTGTTGTACTATTTTTCTAAATCATAGTGTTTCTGTAATGTTTAAGTATTTTTGGCTAAATATATTCTTTCTGTTATCTTATACTATTTCTCCTAAATTCTTGTATTTTTGAGAAGTTATCATGTTTCTGGTAAGTTACAATATTTCTGCTAAATTCTGCTATGCTATTGTATTTCTGCCAAGTATTATGTTTCCTCTAAGATATTGCAGTTCTGCTAAGTTATTCCATTTTAGCAAACTTCTTTTGCTTCTGCAAAGTTTTTACAATTTCTGCAACTTTTCAGCTTTTTCAGCTACTTTTTGCATACAGCTTCAGCTTTAAGCATCCACACTGCATTTTCGCAGGAAATGCAAATTTTTCTAGTTCTATTTTATTATTATCTATTCCGTACGTTTTTTGAATGCCTACTCCTTCAAAACCGTTCAACTTAGAAAAACCATTCAAACACCGTTAGATTCCTATTCTTTTGGACAACACTGCTTCTATTTTTCTCATTTTTAACATTTATATTTTTAATTTTATTCAACTTTTTTCAACAAAAATTTCCCATGTATTTCAATGGGGAGACCCTTCAAATCCTCATTCAACTTACTCATTTTTAAACTCTTACTACTTCAACATACGTTGACATAGAGCCACCATTCAAACTTTAAAACGAAGACAAGACATTCAACTATTCAACTTGTATTTATCTTTTCAATATCTATTATACTTTTTCTTCAGTTCCAGTTTAAGTTTCATGATGTTTTTTCACCCGTTTCAGAGTTTATAATGGGTGTGTATGGGACGGAATGTTGGGGCTAGAGTGAGACAGCTCAACTGCTAGAGTGAGAGGAGCAAAAAAATTAATCTTAAAATCTTTTTTAAAACTGCTGCTGTGTCCACAGCGTTTGCTCTACAGGTATGATTTTACCCTCAAAACGTAGCCATGGCTGTCCTCTTTCATCCAATGTGTTTACTATTGTCCTAGGTGTTACGGTTCTTTCATAAATGTCACCAATGCACAGCCTCGTCCCTCCAACTCTTCCATAGACTCTAATGTTAAAATGGCTCAGAAGGTTCGTTTGAAAATCAGAAGAGCATGGTGTCTTTACACTGTCACCACGTCCATATAATAAACTCCACAGGCATGAAAACTGAGAATTAGGTAGACTAGACATTGCTGTCGCTCACGGTGAAGGAATTTCGTCAATACGACTTTTACTTTTCATTTGGGAGCGATTTGTTTCGGCCTGACTTTTCTGTTCATTTTAAGCAGCAAAAGTGAGGTGCATGTCTGTGTACGTGTGTATGGAGCCATTGGGTGCGGTCACTATAGCAACCAGGCTCACACCTGCCTGCTTAACGAGCTCTCTCTGCCACTCTGCCAAGATTCATCTTAAACACTTCTCTTTCAACTGCTGCTGTGTCCACAGTGTTAAAGCCATCATTTTACCCTCAAAACGTCGCCATCGTTGTTCTTTTTCCAACATCTTGTCTTTCAAAGCTCAGAGATGTAAACTTTTTAAACTGTGTGGGTCCAAGTGGAGGGATCACATTTTAGTCATTCAGTGATTCAAAGAATATGACCTTTTAATATTCTTTCAGATGTTTTCTGACTCTAAATGTTCTTTTCTCATTTCTTAGGTTTTTCTAATTTACAATTAAAACATTTTCAGCTTTTTTCCAACTTCTTCTTCTGTGTAACCTTCAGCTTTTAGCAGTTCAGCACTTTTGTTTTCAGGCAAAAACTTCTGTATTTTTCATCTCATTCAACATTTTTAACTTAAATTCAGCAATTAATTCATTTCAGCACATACATTCAGATTCAAGCATTCACACTGCAGTTTCTTCAGAAAATGCACTTTCTAGTTAGTGTGAATGCTTGAAAAGCATTCACAGTATTGTTCTTCTAATCTTTATTCTATTTTATTATTATCTATTCCGTACGTTTTTTGTAATCTATCTCCTTCAAAACCGTTCAACCTAGAAAAACCATTCAAACACCATTAGATTCCTATTCTTTTGGACATGACTGCTTCTACTTTTCTCATTTTTAACATTTATATTTTTAATTTTATTCAACTTTATTCAACAAAAATTTCCCATGTATTTCAATGGGGAGACCCTTCAAATTCTCATTCAACTTACTCATTTTTAAACTCCTACTACTTCCACATACGTTGACATAGAGCCACCATTCAAACTTTAAAACGAAGACAAGACATTCAACTATTCAACTTGTATTTATCTTTTCAATATCTATTATACTTTTTCTTCAGTTCCAGTTTAAGTTTCATGATGTTTTTTCACCCGTTTCAGAGTTTATAATGGGTGTGTATGGGACGGAATGTTGCCGCTAGAGTGAGACAGCTCAACTGCTAGAGTGAGAGGAGCAAAAAAATTAATCTTAAAATCTTTTTTAAAACTGCTGCTGTGTCCACAGCGTTTGCTCTACAGGTATGATTTTACCCTCAAAACGTAGCCATGGCTGTCCTCTTTCATCCAATGTGTTTACTATTGTACTAGGTGTTATGGTTCTTTCATAAATGTCACCAATGCACAGCCTCCTCCCTCCAACTCTTCCATAGACTCTAATGTTAAAACGGCTCAGAAGGTTCGTTTGAAAATCAGAAGAGCATGGTGTTTTTACACTGTCACCACGTCCATATAATAAACTCCACAGGCATGAAAACTGAGAATTAGGTAGACTGGACATTGCTGCCGCTCACAGTGAAAGAATTTCGTCAATACGACCTATACTTTTCATTTGGGAGCGATTTGTTTCGGCCTGACTTTTCTGTTCATTTTAAGCAGCAAAAGTGAGGCGCATGTCTGTGTACGTGTGTATGGAGCCATTGGGTGCGGTCACTATAGCAACCAGGCTCACACCTGCCTGCTTAACGAGCTCTGCCTGCCACTGTACCAAGATTCATCTTAAGCACTTCTCTTTCAACTGCTGCTGTGTCCACAGTGTTACAGCCATCATTTTACCCTCAAAACGTCGCCATCGTTGTTCTTTTTCCAACATCTTGTCTTTCAAAGCTCAGAGATGTAAACTTTTTAAACTGTGTGGGTCCAAGTGGAGGGATCACATTTTAGTCATTCAGTGATTCAAAGAATATGACCTTTTAATATTCTTTCAGATGTTTTCTGACTCTAAATGTTCTTTTCTCATTTCTTAGGTTTTTCTAATTTACAATTAAAACATTTTCAGCTTTTTTCCAACTTCTTCTTCTGTGTAACCTTCAGCTTTTAGCAGTTCAGCACTTTTGTTTTCAGGTTAAATTTGGGTTTTTTTTTTATCTCATTCAAGATTTTTAACTTAAATTCAGTAATTAATTCATTTCAGTGCATACATTCAGATTCAAGCATTCACACTGCAGTTTCTTCAGAAAATGCACTTTCTAGTTAGTGTGAATGCTTGAAAAGCATTCACAGTATTGTTCTTCTAATCTTTATTAGTGTGAATGCTTGAAAAGCATTCACAGTATTGTTATTCGAATCTTTATTAGTGTGAATGCTTGAAAAGCATTCACAGTATTGTTATTCTAATCTTTATTATTATTATTATTATTATATTTTATTCTGTATTCCGTACGTTTTTTGTAATCCTATAACTTCAAAACCGTTCAACTTAGAAAAACCATTCAAACACCGTTAGATTCCTATTCTTTTGGACAACACTGCTTCTATTTTTCATATTTTTAACATTTATATTTTTAATTTTATTCAACTTTATTCAACAAAAATTTATAATGTATTTCAATGGGGAGACCCTTCAAATCCTCATTCAACTTACTCATTTTTAAACTCTTACTACTTCAACATACGTTCACATAGAGCCACCATTCAAACTTTAAAACGAAGACAAGACATTCAACTATTCAACTTGTATTTATCTTTTCAATATCTATTATACTTTTTCTTCAGTTCCAGTTTAAGTTTCATGATGTTTTTTCACCCGTTTCAGAGTTTATAATGGGTGTGTATGGGACGGAATGTTGGGGCTAGAGTGAGGCAGCTCAACTGCTAGAGTGAGAGGAGCAAAAAAATTAATCTTAAAATCTTTTTTAAAACTGCTGCTGTGTCCGCAGCGTTTGCTCTACAGGTATGATTTTACCCTCAAAACGTAGCCATCGCTGTCCTCTTTCATCCAATGTGTTTACTATTGTACTAGGTGTTATGGTTCTTTCATAAATGTCACCAATGCACAGCCTCCTCCCTCCAACTCTTCCATAGACTCTAATGTTAAAATGGCTCAGAAGGTTCGTTTGAAAATCAGAAGAGCATGGTGTCTTTCCACTGTCACCACGTCCATATAATAAGCTCCACAGGCATGAAAACTGAGAATTAGGTAGACTAGACATTGCTGTCGCTCACGGTGAAAGAATTTTGTCAATACGACTTTTACTTTTCATTTGGGAGCGATTTGTTTCGGCCTGACTTTTCTGTTCATTTTAAGCAGCAAAAGTGAGGCGCATGTCTGTGTACGTGTGTATGGAGCCCTTGGGTGCAGTCACTATAGCAACCAGGCTCACACCTGCCTGCTTAACGAGCTCTCTCTCTCACTCTGCCAAGATTCATCTTAAACACTTCTCTTTCAACTGCTGCTGTCTCCACAGTGTTACAGCCATCATTTTACCCTCAAAACGTCGCCATCGTTGTTCTCTTTCCAACATCTTGTCTTTCAAAGCTCAGGCATTTAAACTTTTTAAACTGTGTGGATCAAAGTGGAGGGATCACATTTTAGTCATTCAGTGATTCAAAGAATATGACCTTTTAATATTCATTCAGATGTTTTCTGACTCTAAATGTTCTTTTCTCATTTCTTAGGGTTTTCTAATTTACATTTAAAACATTTTCAGTTTTTTTCCAACTCCTTCTTCTGTGTAACCTTCAGCTTTTAGCAGTTCAGCACCTTTGTTTTCAGGTTAAATTCGTTTTTTTTTTGTGTTTTTTTTTAATCTCATTCAAGATTTTTAACTTAAATTCAGTAATTAATTCATTTCAGTGCATACATTCAGATTCAAGCATTCACACTGCAGTTTCTTCAGAAAATGCACTTTCTAGTTATTATTATTATTATATTTTATCTATTCCGTACGTTTTTTGTAATCCTACTCCTTCAAAACCGTTCAACTTAGAAAAACCATTCAAACACCGTTAGATTCCTATTCTTTTGGACAACACTGCTTCTATTTTTCATATTTTTAACATTTATATTTTTAATTTTATTCAACTTTATTCAACAAAAATTTATAATGTATTTCAATGGGGAGACCCTTCAAATCCTCATTCAACTTACTCATTTTTAAACTCTTACTACTTCCACATACATTGACATAGAGCCACCATTCAAACTTTAAAACGAAGACAAGACATTCAACTATTCAACTTGTATTTATCTTTTCAATATCTATTATACTTTTTCTTCAGTTCCAGTTTAAGTTTCATGATGTTTTTTCACCCGTTTCAGAGTTTATAATGGGTGTGTATGGGACGGAATGTTGGGGCTAGAGTGAGACAGCTCAACTGCTAGAGTGAGAGGAGCAAAAAAATTAATCTTAAAATCTTTTTTAAAACTGCTGCTGTGTCCACAGCGTTTGCTCTACAGGTATGATTTTACCCTCAAAACGTAGCCATCGCTGTCCTCTTTCATCCAATGTGTTTACTATTGTCCTAGGTGTTATGGTTCTTTCATAAATGTCACCAATGCGCAGCCTCCTCCCTCCAACTCTTCCATAGACTCTAATGTTAAAATGGCTCAGAAGGTTCGTTTGAAAATCAGAAGAGCATGGTGTCTTTACACTGTCACCACGTCCATATAATAAACTCCACAGACATGAAAACTGAGAATTTGGTAGACTAGACATTGCTGTCGCTCACAGTGAAAGAATTTTGTCAATACGACTTTTACTTTTCATTTGGGAACGATTTGTTTCGGCCTGACTTTTCTGTTCATTTTAAGCAGCAAAAGTGAGGCGCATGTCTGTGTACGTGTGTATGGAGCCATTGGGTGCGGTCACTATAGCAACCAGGCTCACACCTGCCTGCTTAACGAGCTCTCTCTCTCACTCTGCCAAGATTAATCTTAAACACTTCTCTTTCAACTGCTGCTGTGTCCACAGTGTTAAAGCCATCATTTTACCCTCAAAACGTCGCCATCGTTGTTCTCTTTCCAACATCTTGTCTTTCAAAGCTCAGACATTTAAACTTTTTAAACTGTGTGGATCCAAGTGGAGGGATCACATTTTAGTCATTCAGTGATTCAAAGAATATGACCTTTTAATATTCTTTCAGATGTTTTCTGACTCTAAATGTTCTTTTCTCATTTCTTAGGGTTTTCTAATTTACATTTAAAACATTTTCAGCTTTTTTCCAACTTCTGCTTCTGTGTAACCTTCAGCTTTTAGCAGTTCAGCACCTTTGTTTTCAGGTTAAATTTGGTTGTTTTTTTTTTTGTTTTTTTTTTAATTTCATTCAATATTTTTAACTCAAAATTCAGCAATTAATTCATTTCAGTGCATACATTCAGATTCAAGCATTCACACTGCAGTTTCTTCAGAAAATGCATTTTCTAGTTATTATTATATTTTATTATTTTTCCGTACGTTTTTTGAAAGCCTACTCCTTCAAAACCGTTCAACTTAGAAAAACCATTCAAACACCGTTAGATTCCTATTATTTTGGACAACATTGCTTCTATTTTTCTCATTTTTAACATTTATATTTTTAATTTTATTCAACTTTATTCAACAAAAATTTCCCATGTATTTCAATGGGGAGACCCTTCAAATTCTCATTCAACTTACTCATTTTTAAACTCTTACTACTTCAACATACGTTGACATAGAGCCACCATTCAAACTTTAAAACGAAGACAAGACATTCAACTATTCAACTTGTATTTATCTTTTCAATATCTATTATACTTTTTCTTCAGTTCCAGTTTAAGTTTCATGATGTTTTTTCACCCGTTTCAGAGTTTATAATGGGTGTGTATGGGACGGAATGTTGGGGCTAGAGTGAGGCAGCTCAACTGCTAGAGTGAGAGGAGCAAAAAAATTAATCTTAAAATCTTTTTTAAAACTGCTGCTGTGTCCACAGCGTTTACTGTACAGGTATGATTTTACCCTCAAAACGTAGCCATGGCTGTCCTCTTTCATCCAATGTGTTTACTATTGTACTAGGTGTTATGGTTCTTTCATAAATGTCACCAATGCACAGCCTCCTCCCTCCAACTCTTCCATAGACTCTAATGTTAAAATGGCTCAGAAGGTTCGTTTGAAAATCAGAAGAGCATGGTGTCTTTCCACTGTCACCACGTCCATATAATAAACTCCACAGGCATGAAAACTGAGAATTCAGTAGACTAGAAGCTGCTGTCGCTCACGGTGAAAGAATTTTGTCAATACGACTTTTACTTTTCATTTGGGAACGATTTGTTTCGGCCTGACTTTTCTGTTCATTTTAAGCAGCAAAAGTGAGGCGCATGTCTGTGTACGTGTGTATGGAGCCATTGGGTGCGGTCACTATAGCAACCAGGCTCACACCTGCCTGCTTAACGAGCTCTGCCTGCCACTGTACCAAGATTCATCTTAAGCACTTCTCTTTCAACTGCTGCTGTGTCCACAGTGTTACAGCCATCATTTTACCCTCAAATTGTCGCCATTATTGTTCTCTTTCCAACACCGTGTCTTTCAAAGCTCAGGCATTTAAACTTTTTAAACTGTGTGGATCAGAGTGGAGGGATCACATTTTAGTCATTCAGTGATTCAAAGAATATGACCTTTTAATATTCTTTCAGATGTTTTCTGACTCTAAATGTTCTTTTCTCATTTCTTAGGGTTTTCTAATTTACATTTAAAACATTTTCAGTTTTTTTCCAACTTCTTCTTCTGTGTAACCTTCAGCTTTTAGCAGTTCAGCACCTTTGTTTTCAGGTTAAATTCGGGTTTTTTTTTTTTTTTGTTTTTTTTTTTATCTCATTCAATATTTTTAACTCAAAATTCAGTAATTAATTCATTTCAGTGCATACATTCAGATTCAAGCATTCACACTGCAGTTTCTTCAGAAAATGCACTTTCTAGTTATATTTTATTCTGTATTCCGTACGTTTTTTGTAATCCTACTCCTTCAAAACCGTTCAACTTAGAAAAACCATTCAAACACCGTTAGATTCCTATTCTTTTGGACAACACTGCTTCTATTTTTCATATTTTTAACATTTATATTTTTAATTTTATTCAACTTTATTCAACAAAAATTTATAATGTATTTCAATGGGGAGACCCTTCAAATCCTCATTCAACTTACTCATTTTTAAACTCTTACTACTTCCACATACATTGACATAGAGCCACCATTCAAACTTTAAAACGAAGACAAGACATTCAACTATTCAACTTGTATTTATCTTTTCAATATCTATTATACTTTTTCTTCAGTTCCAGTTTAAGTTTCATGATGTTTTTTCACCCGTTTCAGAGTTTATAATGGGTGTGTATGGGACGGAATGTTGGGGCTAGAGTGAGGCAGCTCAACTGCTAGAGTGAGAGGAGCAAAAAAATTAATCTTAAAATCTTTTTTAAAACTGCTGCTGTGTCCGCAGCGTTTGCTCTACAGGTATGATTTTACCCTCAAAACGTAGCCATGGCTGTCCTCTTTCATCCAATGTGTTTACTATTGTCCTAGGTGTTATGGTTCTTTCATAAATGTCACCAATGCACAGCCTCCTCCCTCCAACTCTTCCATAGACTCTAATGTTAAAATGGCTCAGAAGGTTCGTTTGAAAATCAGAAGAGCATGGTGTCTTTACACTGTCACCACGTCCATATAATAAGCTCCACAGGCATGAAAACTGAGAATTAGGTAGACTAGAGATGGCTGTCGCTCACGGTGAAAGAATTTTGTCAGTACGACATGTACTTTTCATTTGGGAACGATTTGTTTCGGCCTGACTTTTCTGTTCATTTTAAGCAGCAAAAGTGAGGCGCATGTCTGTGTCGTGTGTATGGAGCCATTGGGTGCGGTCACTATAGCAACCAGGCTCACACCTGCCTGCTTAACGAGCTCTGCCTGCCACTCTGCCAAGATTCATCTTAAACACTTCTCTTTCAACTGCTGCTGTGTCCACAGTGTTAAAGCCATCATTTTACCCTCAAAACGTCGCCATCGTTGTTCTCTTTCCAACATCTTGTCTTTCAAAGCTCAGAGATGTAAACTTTTTAAACTGTGTGGGTCCAAGTGGAGGGATCACATTTTAGTCATTCAGTGATTCAAAGAATATGACCTTTTAGTATTCTTTCAGATGTTTTCTGACTCTAAATGTTCTTTTCTCATTTCTTAGGTTTTTTTTAATTTACAATTAAAACATTTTCAGCTTTTTTCCAACTTCTTCTTCTGTGTAACCTTCAGCTTTTAGCAGTTCAGCACCTTTGTTTTCAGGTTAAATTCAGGTTTGTTTTTTTTTATCTCATTCAATATTTTTAACTCAAAATTCAGTAATTAATTCATTTCAGTGCATACATTCAGATTCAAGCATTCACACTGCAGTTTCTTCAGAAAATGCACTTTCTAGTTATTATTATTATTATATTTTATTCTGTATTCCGTACGTTTTTTGTAATCCTACTCCTTCAAAACCGTTCAACTTAGAAAAACCATTCAAACACCGTTAGATTCCTATTATTTTGGACAACACTGCTTCCATTTTTCATATTTTTAACATTTATATTTTTAATTTTATTCAACTTTATTCAACAAAAATTTATAATGTATTTCAATGGGGAGACCCTTCAAATCCTCATTCAACTTACTCATTTTTAAACTCTTACTACTTCCACATACATTGACATAGAGCCACCATTCAAACTTTAAAACGAAGACAAGACATTCAACTATTCAACTTGCATTTATCTTTTCAATATCTATTATACTTTTTCTTCAGTTCCAGTTTAAGTTTCATGATGTTTTTTCACCCGTTTCAGAGTTTATAATGGGTGTGTATGGGACGGAATGTTGGGGCTAGAGTGAGGCAGCTCAACTGCTAGAGTGAGAGGAGCAAAAAAAATAATCTTAAAATCTTTTTTAAAACTGCTGCTGTGTCCGCAGCGTTTGCTCTACAGGTATGATTTTACCCTCAAAACGTAGCCATGGCTGTCCTCTTTCATCCAATGTGTTTACTATTGTACTAGGTGTTATGGTTCTTTCATAAATGTCACCAATGCACAGCCTCCTCCCTCCAACTCTTCCATAGACTCTAATGTTAAAATGGCTCAGAAGGTTCGTTTGAAAATCAGAAGAGCATGGTGTCTTTCCACTGTCACCACGTCCATATAATAAACTCCACAGACATGAAAACTGAGAATTTGGTAGACTAGACATTGCTGTCGCTCACAGTGAAAGAATTTTGTCAATACGACTTTTACTTTTCATTTGGGAACGATTTGTTTCGGCCTGACTTTTCTGTTCATTTTAAGCAGCAAAAGTGAGGTGCATGTCTGTGTACGTGTGTATGGAGCCATTGGGTGCGGTCACTATAGCAACCAGGCTCACACCTGCCTGCTTAACGAGCTCTCTCTGCCACTCTGCCAAAATTAATCTTAAACACTTCTCTTTCAACTGCTGCTGTGTCCACAGTGTTAAAGCCATCATTTTACCCTCAAAACGTCGCCATCGTTGTTCTTTTTCCAACATCTTGTCTTTCAAAGCTCAGAGATGTAAACTTTTTAAACTGTGTGGGTCCAAGTGGAGGGATCACATTTTAGTCATTCAGTGATTCAAAGAATATGACCTTTTAATATTCTTTCAGATGTTTTCTGACTCTAAATGTTCTTTTCTCATTTCTTAGGTTTTTCTAATTTACAATTAAAACATTTTCAGCTTTTTTCCAACTTCTTCTTCTGTGTAACCTTCAGCTTTTAGCAGTTCAGCACTTTTGTTTTCAGGTTAAATTCGGGTTTTTTTTTTTTATCTCATTCAAAATTTTTAACTTAAATTCAGTAATTATTTCATTTCAATGCATACATTCAGATTCAAGCATTCACACTGCAGTTTCTTCAGAAAATGCACTTTCTAGTTATTATTATTATTATTATTTTATTTTATTTTTTTACTATTTAATTTGTAAAAATGTGTATACACACACACACACACACACACACACACACACACACGTAGGAAAATATTTAGTATACACATCCAGAAATGCATACACTATTATATATTGTACATATATTTATTAGTTTCAGGTTGGCCATTCTTGTATTTTGCTCGTTTGTGTTGTTGTGTTTGCACATCTCTGTTGCTTGTGGGGCTCGCACACAAGAATTTCACTCGCATGTGCTGTGCCAGTGTGCCTGCACATGTGATGTGACAATAAAAAAGTGATTTGATTTGATTTGACAAACTCCTTCATATGGTAAATATAAAAGAAGTCATTATTTTACATATATGAAAAGGCGGGTGGAGGCGACGACTGTATTTGTATTAATACTGACCCATAGAGTGAAGCATGGGACATATATACAGTAAAACATATATAAAAAACACATATATAAAAAAATATTTTATAATTAAAGATAAAAGAGGGCTGTTGGAGTTTCAAAACTGGTGTTTCTTTAAAAGAGAGAAGTGCAGATTATGTTTCCTGTCCCTGGTAACAGATGTCAAGACTTAAATATACGTTTTTAATAGTGTACATATTTCATCTCAGAGCTTTTTCTTGCCATTAAGCTACCCTGCTCTGTTACAGGCGCATGTCCTGTCAATTAACTAGACAAAGATCAGTTCTGACATGCATGGAAATAATAAGACGTGGGAATGGGCAGTATCAAAATCCAGAATCATTTGTTATTGGTATGTTTGGAGATTTGGTCTCAAAAACAAAATAGGAAAGCATGGATTACATAGCCAGATATACTGCATGCACTCACAGACTAAAGAAAGCTGATGGACTCTCTGTGTCTCACCTTTCTGTCAGGTGAGACTAAGAGCAACTTGCCATGATTGCTTATTGAGCAGAGCCCTAACAGAGGGAGTCGCTTCATCAGGGAGGAGGGAGAGTAGCTGGTGTCTTTGACAGGCTGCTGTCACGTAGGCTGAATAAAGGAGGGCAACTAAAGGTACAGTGGGGCAAAAAAGTATTTAGTCAGCCACCGATTGTGCAAGTTCCCCCACTTAAAATGATGACAGAGGTCAGTAATTTGCACCAGAGGTACACTTCAACTGTGAGAGACAGAATGTGAAAAAAAAATCCATGAATCCACATGGTAGGATTTGTAAAGAATTTATTCGTAAATCAGGGTGGAAAATAAGTATTTGGTCAATAACAAAAATACAACTCAATACTTTGTAACATAACCTTTGTTGGCAATAACAGAGGTCAAACGTTTACTATAGGTCTTTACCAGGTTTGCACACACAGTAGCTGGTATTTTGGCCCATTCCTCCATGCAGATCTTCTCGAGAGCAGTGATGTTTTGGGGCTGTCGCCGAGCAACACGGACTTTCAACTCCCGCCACAGATTTTCTATGGGGTTGAGGTCTGGAGACTGGCTAGGCCACTCCAGGACTTTCAAATGCTTCTTACGGAGCCACTCCTTTGTTGCCCGGGCGGTGTGTTTTGGATCATTGTCATGTTGGAAGACCCAGCCTCGTTTCATCTTCAAAGTTCTCACTGATGGAAGGAGGTTTTGGCTCAAAATCTCACGATACATGGCCCCATTCATTCTGTCCTTAACACGGATCAGTCGTCCTGTCCCCTTGGCAGAAAAACAGCCCCATAGCATGATGTTTCCACCCCCATGCTTCACAGTAGGTATGGTGTTCTTGGGATGCAACTCAGTATTCTTCTTCCTCCAAACACGACGAGTTGAGTTTATACCAAAAAGTTCTACTTTGGTTTCATCTGACCACATGACATTCTCCCAATCCTCTGCTGTATCATCCATGTGCTCTCTGGCAAACTTCAGACGGGCCTGGACATGCACTGGCTTCAGCAGCGGGACACGTCTGGCACTGCGGGATTTGATTCCCTGCCGTTGTAGTGTGTTACTGATGGTGACCTTTGTTACTTTGGTCCCAGCTCTCTGCAGGTCATTCACCAGGTCCCCCCGTGTGGTTCTGGGATCTTTGCTCACCGTTCTCATGATCATTTTGACCCCACGGGATGAGATCTTGCGTGGAGCCCCAGATCGAGGGAGATTATCAGTGGTCTTGCATGTCTTCCATTTTCTGATGATTGCTCCCACAGTTGATTTTTTCACACCAAGCTGCTTGCCTATTGTAGATTCACTCTTCCCAGTCTGGTGCAGGTCTACAATACTTTTCCTGGTGTCCTTCGAAAGCTCTTTGGTCTTGGCCATGGCGGAGTTTGGAGTCTGACTGTTTGAGGCTGTGGACAGGTGTCTTTTATACAGATGATGAGTTCAAACAGGTGCCATTCATACAGGTAACGAGTGGGGGACAGAAAAGCTTCTTACAGAAGACGTTACAGGTCTGTGAGAGCCAGAGATTTTCCATGTTTGAGGTGACCAAATACTTATTTTCCACCCTAATTTATGAATAAATTCTTTACAAATCCTACCATGTGGATTCATGGATTTTTTTTTTCACATTCTGTCTCTCACAGTTGGAGTGTACCTCTGGTGCAAATTACTGACCTCTGTCATCATTTTAAGTGGGGGAACTTTCACAATTGGTGGCTGACTAAATACTTTTTTGCCCCACTGTAGATTTGATACAATTACAATTTTTTAGGAATAAAATGATCAGATCTCATTTTATTACTCATATGGTCTAAACACTGTAAGTCACAGTTATAGACTGATATAAAACGAATCATCTTGTGCTCTTTCAAGTGTAGAAAACATGAAATAATCGCTCACTTTTTAAAACTTGGTAAACCTCAGATGTCTCCTGTAGCTCTTTATGAGACTTACACAAAAATGAGAAAACCAATCCTACAATACAGTTTCAGTTCATTAATAATTATGGGATGTATTAACTGAACCTCTCTGTTTCAGGTCCTGTCACATCATCAGTCAGTGTAAGATCAGGACTCTGACGTTTCCATTCAAAACTTGAATATCCTTCTTTTTTAACCCTTCAACTGATTTATGATTGCTGTTTGAACCATTCTCAAGTTACATGACCCAGCCCTGTCAAGCTTTTATTTATTTGTTTTCTTCTTTTACAATTTTGAATTCAGTTGGTTTCTCTACTGACCACAATGTGTCCAGTAAATAATGTAGAAAAACAGCTCCAAACCATGGTGCTTGCTCCACTGTGCTTTACAGCTGGGATGAGGTTTTGTTGTTGGTTTAAGTTTCTTGTTTTCCCTTACAAATAATTACGTTTCATTTAATTTAAAACTTTTGTCTCCTCTGCTCACATCTCTGAAGTGCTGTGAGACATCAGTGGGATTCTTTGGAAATGTGGGACGTGCCACTGAGATTATTTTTAGGCGCTGGTGTTTCCCAGTATGTTTGCTCTTTTTTTGTTGGCCGATATGGCTTTTTTCATGGCTTTTTATTGACACCAATCTTATTTGATGTTTAAGTTTCCTCCATTTGTAGTTTATCTTATTGTATAAAGATGAACATCCAGATCTTCAAAAATGCTTCTGTAGTCTTTTACAGATTTGTGTATTGCTGTAATACTTTTATCAGAAGTTCAAACCAACCAATATTTTGTTAGTGGAGCAGATTTTGAGGGGCACCTCAACAACCCATACTTACAGTCTCACCTCCTTAATTAGTGTACTTGACAGCAAATATCTTAAAACTAAGTATACTGTTATTATCTAGTAAGTAACTTTCTATCAGACAAGAACAGTGCAGAAATCATGGTAATACAAATAAGTTCACAGACATTTTCTTACAAATGTATCCCTGGAATCATCTCAGGATCCCACAGGAAGTGGGGGAATCCTGATTCGGGTAGCAGCTGATGCCTTTGTGTTATATCAAATTACTGGGATGGATAATGAGCTGATCCTCTAAAAGACACACACAAACAGCAGAAACATGCACCTGTTGGATGTGGTCATATCGTGCAGTAGACTCATTAGCTCCGCCCCCTCAGGACATTCGCTCCAATCTGACCTGTCCGTAGCCTGAACCTGAAAAAAGTGAGCGACACAGGTTGAATAAATGTTCACCCCAGCCTGCATGTATAAGAGCAGAGAGTTACTTTACAGGACACGCTGTTGGAACAGTTTAATAAGAAGTGATGACTTCTTTACTTATGGTCCTTACTAAGTTTGTGGTGAAATGTGCACATCACTCAAAGCCGAGAAAACGTGAACTTTAACCTTTAGTCAGTTCTGGCACAGCTCTCTGTTTAACCCTTGTGACCTTAAAAGAATACTTAATATAATGTTTCTTTTTGTGGTCTGTTTGACTAATTACACACACACACACACACACACACACACACACACACACACACACATATATATATATATATATATATATATATATATACATATATACACATATATATATACATATATATATATATACACACACATATATATACACACACACATATATATATATATACATACATACATACATACATACATGTATATATATGTATATATACATATATACATATATATATATATACATATGTATATATATATGTATATATATAGCAGCTGGATAGCGTAGTGGTTAGACTACACGCCTTTGGAACACAGGATCGATTCCTGCCTGTATCCAGTAAGGGTCCTAAGGCTAGACCCCCTATGGTAAGCAAGCCTACCGCAGACATGAGCGAGACAGATAAATATGAAGGCATGCCAGCTCGGACGTCGCCCGGATCAACAAGGTCCGCGTCAGGTGTTGAGGAACCAGGGCACCCTGACGAAAAGTGGGCTACTGGAACAAGAAGGCATCGGTGGGCAAGAGACGAAAACAGGGCGTTGTTGGAATGCTACTACGCAAGTAACCCCGGCGGAAGGGGCTACATGAATAGGATGAGGGACCTATGGATTCTTCGATACCCAACATCCACAATGACGGCGAAACAACTAGTAGCTCAGTATTCCAACATTCGAAAGAAGGGACTGCTCTCACAGCTAGAGATTGACGAGGTACAACACAAATGCTACGGCAAGGAGGAGTCAGGACGCCAGGTCAGGGGGGAGATATCATCACCCCCACCCGAGATTGGGTACATAGCCCCAATAGGATAGGAGAAGGATCGTTGAGTGCGAGAGGAACTGACCTGAAAAATAGGATCATGGCCAAGCTTGAAACCTGGATCCCCCATAGCCGGTTACCAAGATTACGTGAAGTACCCTCAGAAGGTCTGCTAGATGATGTTAATGCAGCACTACGGACAATACCTACAACCACGATTACCGACACTAACAAGCTGATCTACAATACGGCAGCAGTGATCAGTGAGATGCTTGGCTACAAGTTGAACAGCCACAAGGGGCAGTACCCTCCATGGAGAAGGAGGCTAGAGGGCAAGATCAAAGTAGCACGGAGGGAGGTTAGCCAACTAACGGAGGTGCAGAAAGGTGCGACAAAGAAGGTGCATAAGAAATACAGCAAGCTGTGCATACCTGAGGCCTTGGAAACTGCCAAGCAAAGACTCACAGCCTTGGCCAGCCGCTTGAGGAGGTACACCAGAGAGATAGAAGGCAGGAGAATAAACCAGCTGTTCTCCACAGAACCAGCAAAGGTGTACTCTCAGTGGCAAGGGAACAATAATAATAAGAGAACAGCACCACCAAGGCTGGAGACGGAGCAATACTGGAAGAGCATATGGGAGAAGGACGCAACCCATAACGGCAATGACTCAGTGGCTCTGAGGGCAGACCACAGCGACCTCCCTGAACAGGGTCCAGTAACCATCACAGTGGCAGATATCCAAGAAAGGGTCTCCAGTATGAAGAGTTGGACAGCACCAGGACCCGACATGGTTCTCGCCTACTGGCTAAAGAAGCTGACTGCACTCCACGAGCGTCTGGCAGCACAAATGAACCAGCTGCTAGTTAACGAGAGACACCCGGAATGGCTAACCGAAGGTCGGATGGTCCTGATCCCCAAGGACCCCAAGAAGGGACCGGTCCCCTCCAACTACCAACCAATAACCTGCCTCAGTACTACATGGAAGCTCCTGTCAGGCATCATGTCAGCTAAGATGAACAGGCACATGGGTCAATACATGAGCGAGACACAGAAAGGAATTGGCAAGAATACCAGAGGCGCAAAACACCAGCTACTGGTAGACAGAACAGTCAGCCAAGACTGCAAGACCAGACTGACCAACCTGTGCACTGCCTGGATTGATTACAAGAAGGCCTATGACTCAATGCCCCACAGCTGGATACTGGAATGCCTAGAATTGTACAAGATCAATGGGACCCTAAGAGCCTTCATCAGGAACTCAATGGGGATGTGGGGATGTGGCGTACAACACTAGAGGCCAACTCCAAGCCCATAGCACAAGTCACCAAGGAGATGCTCTGTCCCCACTGCTGTTCTGCATAGGCCTGAACCCCCTCAGTGAGATCATTAACAAGACTGGCTACGGATACCGACTACGGAACGGAGCAGTTGTCAGCCACCTCCTGTACATGGATGACATCAAGCTGTATGCCAAGAGTGAACGAGACATCGATTCACTGATCCACACTACCAGGCTATACAGCAATGACATTGGAATGTCGTTCGGACTGGAGAAGTGTAGTCGGATGGTAACAAAGAGAGGGAAGGTAGTCAGAACTGAGGGGATTGAACTACCAGATGGCAACATTGCAGACATAGAGGACAGTTACAAGTACCTGGGGATCCCGCAGGCGAATGGGAACCATGAAGAGGCCGCTAGAAAAGCTGCAACCACAAAGTACCTGCAGAGGGTCAGGCAAGTCCTGAGGAGTCAGCTGAATGGTAAGAACAAGATCTGGGCCATCAACACGTACGCCCTGCCCGTGATCAGGTACCCTGCTGGGGTAATAGGCTGGCCAAAGGAGGAGATAGAAGCCACTGACATAAAGACAAGAAAGCTCCTTACCATGCATGGAGGGTTTCACCCCAAGTCCAGCACCCTGAGGCTGTACGCTAAGCGGAAGGAAGGGGGCCGGGGACTGGTGAGTGAATACCTCAGGCAGCAGAAACCCAAGAAAGAGGAGGGAGACGAGGAACCATCATGGAAGGACAGGCCCCTGCACGGTATGTACCACCGGCAGATAGAGGAGGTGGCTGATATCCAGAAATCCTACCAGTGGCTGGACAAAGCTGGACTGAAAGACAGCACAGAGGCACTAATCATGGCAGCACAAGAACAAGCTCTGAGTACAAGATCCATAGAGGCTGGGGTCTATCACACCAGGCAAGACCCCAGGTGCAGGCTGTGTAAAGATGCCCCAGAGACAATCCAGCACATAACAGCAGGGTGCAAGATGCTAGCAGGCAAGGCATACATGGAACGCCATAACCAAGTGGCCGGCATAGTGTACAGGAACATCTGTGCCGAGTATAACCTGGAAGTCCCGAGGTCAAAATGGGAGATGCCCCCAAGGGTGGTGGAGAATGACCGAGCTAAGATCCTGTGGGACTTCCAGATACAGACGGACAAAATGGTGGTGGCTAACCAACCGGACATAGTAGTGGTAGACAAACAGAAGAAGACGGCTGTAGTGATCGATGTAGCGGTTCCGAATGACAGCAATATCAGGAAGAAGGAACATGAGAAGCTGGAGAAATACCAAGGGCTCAGAGAAGAGCTCGAGAGGATGTGGAGGGTGAAGGTAACGGTGGTCCCCGTGGTAATCGGAGCACTAGGTGCGGTGACTCCCAAGCTAGGCGAGTGGCTCCAGCAGATCCCGGGAATAACATCGGAGATCTCTGTCTAGAAGAGCGCAGTCCTGGGAACAGCTAAGATACTGCGCAGGACCCTCAAGCTCCCAGGCCTCTGGTAGAGGACCTGAGCTTGAAGGATAAACCACCCGCAGGGGCGTGCTGGGTGTTTTTTATATATACATACATATATATGCCTTTGCTCCAAAGCATCCAACTCCTTGAGATGAACTTCATTTTCCTCAAGGCTGTAATTGAAGTGACATTAAAGAATGAATGTTCTTTGGATCATTGGAAATTTCATCATTGCATTTTGTTTTAATGTCCTATTGTAAGGTTTCTATGAACTTCAATGATTTAAGAAGAGTGGGTTCGTTTAAGTCCACACATGCATATGAATGTATGGATGACGCCAGGAATAGTATCTATGCTTAGAGCTGAAGCTGGTGGGATCCTAATGGATCACAGAAACAAATAAGTGACTTGATTTGTCTAAAGCCATATTTAAAACAGAACTGTGGCTGCATTCTTCATAGGACCACTCTTCTTATTGGTATTAATATTACTCATAATTCTACTGATGTATAAATCTATTTAATTATTCTGCTACAGTACATTAAACTAGGTTAAAGCATCAGCTTACAAGCATTTCTCTTTTTCCCCCTCACTGAATTCTCAGACTACATTATTTATCTCTGCTCTTTGTCTTTCCTCTGTTTTTACTCCTGTCCTGACATGTCTCTTCACACCATGTCTAGGCTCCTCACCCTCCCAGGAACACCTGGACCCCAGGCTTGTGTGAGGGTGTGTTCACTGATCACACAGAATAGTTCTCGCCGTTTTAACACAAAGCTAGGTTAAGGTCTGATTTCATACTGCTGAAAAAGTTTGTGTTACAAAAACGGTATTGTAAGAATAAAAAATGCCTCGGCGTATGTCTCTTCAGATGTTTAATGTGTGAGTGCATATGTGCCTGTCTATTTGTTGGATGCGTTTTCTCTGATCTCCAGTGACATCATCACCTGTGTCTCTGTGGCGGCACAGCATGCTCGTTGCTAAGAAACGGGGTTAGGAGGAGACAAAGAGGGGGCTGCGGTGGGGCACATGATGCTAGAAACTGGACAGTCTGACAGGAATATGGAGACAGGAGGGAACTCCCTCTAATGTCAACTGTTTCTATGTTTCTTCTCTTTTTCTCTTTTGAAAAACAGAAGAAAAAAATTCAACTTCTCATGGTAAAGTTACTTCTTCAACAGGAAGTTGTCTTTCTGAATATTAACAAAAAGGATCCCAACAAATTCTTTCTTCTGAGAGGCATTAGCAGGTGGGGGGATTGACTGAATTTTTTATCTGGAGGAAGCTTGAAGTGAAAAGCTGTAAGTGAAACTGTGAATTGCACTTCATGTTTTCACAAACACATAGTTTTGAATTTCCCATCATGATTAGGGGCTATTTATGTGTGCATGGAAACCACACGTAAACATACCTACTTACCAAACCTTCATCCTTGCTTTCCAGATGCCCCCACCCCCCACCTCCTTATCCTCCATGTGTCTCCATCTCTAGCCAACCAACCCTAACTCAATAATACTGATCTTAAAGTGATTTGAGAGGCGTTCAAGGCAGACAGCAGAGGACAGGCAGACGTGTGGCCTTTCAGAAAGACAGCAGGGCTGTCTCAACAGTCAGTTCAAACAAGGAAAAACGTACCTGAGATCAGACAGAGGAAGAAAGAGAGACATGCACAGATATAGACACTGCTGTGATCTGTATGTGTGTGCGTTTGAGTAAGAGTCTAGTGAGGAATGATTTTTTTGTTTTACAGTTATTTTAAATACTCAGGTCTAAAAATGCAGAGCTTCTAACCTAAAAAAATCTCGAGAATTATCTTGGAGTCAAAAGCAAGGCTTGAAACATAACTCACAAAACTTTTCCCATCTGCTTAGTAATTCTCTGACACTGATGACAGGGGAAATTATCTTGATGAAATCAATCCTAAAGGTAAAGGAAATCCCACAAAGTTTTCCCACTGAAAATAGGTCATGATGAAATCATCAGCTTCCAAGGAAATTCTAATGGGTGTCGAACTAAGCTGGAAACAAACAGGGACTAAAAGATAAATAAAGGTTCATGTTTTTGGCTTGAGCACCGTAAAAGGTTACAATAATTGGACATAATGTGCTTTGACATTTTTGAGACTGTGTGCTGAGACATTTCAGCCTCTGGAGGTGAGAGAGGACAAAGCTTCAGGACACAAGTGAAAAAACAGGACAATGTCAACCACGGCTTACATATCCATATGCAAATATCCAAATATCAGATCAGTGAACGTTATAGCTGCTGAAAAAGTTAAATTACAGTTAAGTTGATTAAAAGAGGTTTTGTGTGAACTGAGTTTGTTAAAGATATTTTTCATATCAGGGACTGAACATGATAAACTGAGAGGCCAGAGGAAGACCAATAACTCTGAGAAATTATATTATTTTAAAAAAGATAATAAATGCCTATTATTTTCAAAAACGTATTGTTTTAAATCTAATTAGCATTTTGTTTTTCTGTAGGTCTTTGCAAGTTGTTACTCAAATATGAAAGACAGACAAGTTGAAAATTGTAGTAAATCCAACATGATACATTCTTCATTTCCTCTCCCTTGTAGTTTCCAAGCTATTAGCAGGATCTTTGATAGAGATTATCAGAGCCCTGAAATCAATGAAAAATAATTAAAAAGCTTTTTTCTGAAGGGCAGACACTTGTCTGAGGGTGTAAATGTGTGTTTGAAAGAGAATATGAGTCTTCTGTATAAAAGCATGTTGTGGGTGATGGATATGTTTTGATACATTTGAACTAACTGTCTATGATACATACAGTGCTTAACAGATTAATTAGACCACGTCCCAATGTAAGGTTTATGCTACAGCTGCTCTAAATGAACAGTAAGGATAATTACCAGTATCATGTTTTATGTTTTTGTAATGGTTAATCCACCAGTATGTCTACACTCTTTAATCAAAATGATATTTCTAATTTTAAAATATAATTATATGTATATTATAAATATGAATTGTTTTTAATTTACAGTTTTACAAATTAGAAAAACAATAATTAATCATATTATTATATTTTGATTAAAATGCCAAACAACAATTATTTACTTGGATACCTGAACAGAAAAATTAGTTTTAGTTGTTTAATGTCATGCTTTAATTTCTGACTGTTCAGAGAAGTCCAATGTACCGGCTCGATATTAGGTATAAAAATGCAGATCCAGTTCAGTTAACTCAGTAATTTTTAATCAAGTTTTTCACAGATTTCTTCTTTTGTGACAGGTGGTCTAATAATTTTGTTAAGCACTCTATAAAGAGAGAATGAGAGAGCGAGAGCGAGCGAGAGATAGCGAGCAAGAGAGAGGGAGAACTAGAACAAGCACTCAGAGAGAGAGAGCCAAACCTTTAAAAATGAAATCTTTTAAATTAACTGTTGTAATGAGTGAAATGACCAAATGCACGCAGAGGCTTTTTCTAAGCAAATAAATGAGTTCTGCTGCTCACTCCGTGCGGGATGCTGCTTGGTGACTCATCCACTAGCTACATATTCTCATTTGCTACATAGTTGAAAGTAACTGCTGTGATGTGTGTTTGTTGCCCAGGGTGGTGATCAGGACAGAGAAGACACACACAGATGTTACTTTGTTGACTAGCACGGGGAGTAATAAGGGAGTTTTCACATGAGGACAAATGTGGTGTGACAGACAGACAGAAAGAGGAAGAGATACGTCTAAGAGCTCGTGTGTGACAGTTTGTGTGTGGGGGTGGTTCAGGTGGCTAGAAATAATTAGTAAGAGGAATCAAAAATATACGAGTATACGCAAACACTGCCTCTCTCTCTCACACACACACACACACACACACACACACACACACACACACACACACACACACACACACACACACACACGGTAGCTTCCAGGCACAGCCTTCAGTCAGATCATGTGATCTCAGGGTGACAGCTGACCTTGTATCCCACATGCAGAATCTCATGACCCTGCGGCCAAGCCAAAACATTACAAATGCATTTTACATAATTCATAGGGGTCTGCTGAACAATCAGCTATTTTTTCTAACTTCATGTTGATTTCCTAAAATGCATTTTTACTGGACCGACTCACCAACCCTGCCTCTTTTTTTAGCAGTAATCTCTAAAAAGATATGTATTCAGTAAATTAAATTAAATTCAGTGGGTTACATTCAGAGACCAGATTGATTAAATGGTAAATGGCCTGCATTTGTATAGCGCTTTTCTAGTCCATAGGACCCCAAAGCGCTTTACACTACATTCAGTCATTCACCCATTCACACACACATTCACACACTGGCAATGGCAAGCTACATTGTAGCCACAGCTGCCCTGGGGCGCACTAAAAATCCAATATCAACACACTTAACTTATTCTTAAGTATGGTTAAGTTTCGACAACTAGAACAACGCAATTAATGTCCAAATAACGCTGACATCATGGTTTAAAAATAACGATGGCAGTCAGTGATAGCCCTCAGCCTCCTAGTAGATACACCTAAGGTGTCAATTTGAAACTCCTACGTTGTTTCACATTCAGAAGATTTTCAGAACACTTGACCTCTGACCCCTGACCTCGAGTTCAAAGTCACTGAGATTCCAACTTGTCAGAGATTTTTAGTAGATGCACTTATGGTATCAATCTGAAAGTGCTCCATTACTTCGTTCTCAAGTTATTGCATTCACAAACTTGGGTGTCCACACCGTCCACCCACCTGGCAGGGTGAAGACAATAGGTGAGGTTGAACTGAGAAAGTAATCAAACCCGGGTTGCGGCTATGTCACATGAACCGTAAACTACTTGGCCACGAGGGCTGGCACTGGGCTTAAATCTTTTAACACAAAAACATTCAATGTGAACTCATTTGCTAGCAAAGCATGTAAGATGTCTACCAAATATCTAACTACTGCACAACTAACTGCCTTAGTCAGACAATATTTTACTGGCAGTTTAGTTAACATTTTAACAAGGTTTTAAATTCAAATGAATCAGTAGGTGGGCCAACATTTTCACTCAATTCACAGCATGTTCCTATTAATATTAAATTGTTTTAGACACATAAAATGTTGCTATTGTTTGTCAGGGTTAAGAAACTGTCGCCTTGTTAAATCCTGAATGCCAGCCGCAGCTGCTCAGTCCTTCCCACTGCTACCAGATTAAAATAATGTTTCTGTTTTGTCTGGGGAGCCTTAGCCTTACTAAATTTCAATGTGTTTTACTGCAGTACACTGTACTGCAGGCTAGCTTTGGTCTGTAGTACAAATCATTCTGACTGTGAGACAAAATTGGACAGATACTTGAACAGAGTGAGAGGCAGATAGAAAACCAAAATTTTTTCCCTCTCTGCCTTGCTCTCTCTGTCAGTCTCGTTTGGGTGAAAGTACACGTTTTTTTCAGAACAGCAGCACAGTTGAACTGACTCTTGTGTTTGTATAATTTATACACATATAGGTATGTGTCTATAATTCCAATATGTTAAATCTGCAGGGCGCTCAAATTACCAATATAGAACCAAGGTTCAACACAAATGGAACACAAAATATATGTCCAAAAAAATGTTCATGAGCTCTGATGAGCGTGTGTATGTGAAAATGT
This sequence comes from Aulonocara stuartgranti, assembly GCF_965226115.1. NCBI lineage: Eukaryota > Metazoa > Chordata > Actinopteri > Cichliformes > Cichlidae > Aulonocara > Aulonocara stuartgranti. The sequence goes on from NC_138947.1 coordinate 26,631,081, forward strand.
CAGTGTGTTCAGTTAAGCTTTTCAGATTGTCCGTCTGTGTGGATGTTTACTTACTAGTCGTTTAATAATTTTAAGAGCTGTACGTTGTGTTCGGGGCGTCTCAGTGTGCATGCGAGTGCGCAGCACATGCGAGAAGCTTCGTAAGCAGGAAGGCGACAGGCAGTCAGGACCCTCTCCACAGTAAAGTTGGACCAGCAGTGACAGACAATGAACAGACTCCTCCCAGATTTCCTGGTTCTCAGCAGACAGCTGCATGGACAGATAATCAGTGAATACATGCAGAGATTAAAGTATAAGAGAACATGTTTCTATTTTGGATACTCAGGTTCTGCATCAAGTTTTTTACTATGTGTACTGGATCTTAAAATCTGTAGAATCAGTAATGGCACCCAGGTACCTTTTGAATCCAAGTAAAATTGGCAGTCAACAAAACATAAAAGTATCCTGTCTACAGCCTCTAATTAGGAATAAAGCTGTCCTTCCAGGTATTGGCATTAGTATATTTGATGATTGGCGTTCTAAAAATATAAGATTTATTTGCGATCTGTTTGAAAGGGGTAGTTTTATGGCCTTTAATCAAATTCAAATTAAATATAATTTACCACAGAAACACTTCTTTGGGTTCCTGCAAGTAAGGCATTTTGTAAATTCCCTTAAATTTCCAGCCAATCAACCTGTTTTGAATCCTATTGAAAGCTTTCTTCTTAAATTTAATGAGGAAATAATCACAAAAAAGAAATTTATCGCTCTTTGTTATGGGAAATTATTGTCTTTGAATTTTGTAACCACTGATAAGGCCAGGGTTTGGTGGGAAACCGACCTCGAAGTTCAGCTTAGTGCAGAAGCATGGTCCAAAACTTTTAGATCTGCCAAGAAATTGTTTTCCTGTAACAGACTCCAGGAAAGCCATTACAGAATATTACATAGACTGCAGCGTACGCCAGAGTTTCTAAATAAAATTCATCACTCAGATTTCTCCATTTTGTGTAAAGTGCAATACGGATATGGCATATGGCAATGTCCTTTAATTACTAGATTTTGGAAAAGTATTGCTATAGAGCTTCGCTCAATCTTTCACCAGACGATCCCACTGAACCCTGTGCTGTTCGTTCTGGGTCTATCTATAGAAGGCCTTTCTCTGTCTTCTGTACAGATGCTTTTGTTAGGTACATTTAGCGAGGCAATGTGTACTGTTTCAATGGATTCAGAGACAGCCCCCCACTGTTACACAATGGTACAGAGACATGTTCAAGGTGCTGCCAATGGAGCGCCTTAGTGCCATCATAAAGGGCAATTGTGATGCATTCTGTAGGATATGGCGGCCTTTGCTTGATCACCAACCTCGTGACCTTGCTGTGCTATTACATAAAGGGGGATCACATTTTGTTTTTAAACACAATAATTAATGTCTGTATTTTTTTTCTCTCCCCCACTTTTTTCCTTTTTTCTTTCCCTTGACTTCAAATGTGAAACACTGTACATATTTTGACCCAGACATGTACATCTGTACCTCATGTACCTGTATTTGTTTTTTTTTTTCTTCTCTTTTTCTTATTTGTATTTGTTGTGCTGATTTGTTGCTGTTTGTGTTGTTCCAAAAAAATCAATAAATCATTGTTAAAAAAAAAAGTATCCTGTCTGTATCCTCTGTCATTGTCAGTTTGAAAGTACAACAACAACCAAAAGATACTAAATGGGAGAATACACAATGAGACTAATAACAATGTGGCCAGAGTCCAAGGAGAATTTCATACCTTTACTTCTCAATTTTACATTTGATTCCAATCTATCCATCTATCTATCTATCTATCTATAGATATATGCAAAGGCTGGGGGTGTGTCAGCTGCTCGGTCAGCCTACTTTTCCAAACAACACTCGATGTGTCAAGTGTAGTGTCTGTTTCCATCCCTGGAGACTTCTTTTTTTTTTAAATCCCCCACAGTCTCCTCCTCTTTCATCTCTCTGGCGTAGACTTCCCAGAAGTGTGCTGCCTCATAGTACCCTCTCTTTTTGGCCTAAGTACCGAGTACTCATATAATAATGTACTAATGACTACTAAATACTCAGGGGCAAGAACATCAACATGTTGATGAGCATTCCAGCTGGTGCGATCTCATTGCAAGGCGCCATATCGTTAATCACAATTTTATTTGTGTTTAGTGTCAGTGGGTATGGATGTTTGACTGGCTGCAGAGATAACAAAAGGCCAACACTGTTGCAATGCTTATCTTTCTGTTTTTAGACTTCATCAGGTTCTGTGTTAGTACCAGCAGACACTGCACATGCCTGGGATTAATAACTGTAATAACTGCAAACCAATTACTTCAGTAAACGTAGACAATCATCAGTTTTAAATAGACACACAATATTCACGAAGCACACAGCTTTTCTAATTGAAGGAATTAGATGGTCCATGCACACATTTTCAACTGTCCAGTTAACTCCTACAATAACAAAGAAACACATACAGTGTGGTGCAGTGAGATATTTCTCTAGAAATATTTAGTCAAGATGCAGATGCAGCTGATTATTTTGCTGATCTTAATGGATTTATTTGGAGACCTAGTGTATAACTAAAGAATAACCTACTTTGAGCTGTATAGGTCACTAATGTTTTGGTTACTGGCACTTTTATCTAATTCAGGTAGCATAATAGAGATGGACATGTGTTAACACTGGAACCCAGGGCTGGTTGGCCTGGATACAAGCAGGAAGCTGCTTTAGCCCAGGTGATATGTGCCCTATCCACCTGAGCATCAGCTCTGCACAACATAGTGCATTTAAAAAACATACATTTTTTAAATGCACTATGTACAAGAACACAATATTTGCCACTGTATCCAGCATATATTTACATGTATATAAACATGCAAACAGAAACAACCATAAAAAATATATATGCATACAACACATTTACATGCGCAGACATGCACAGGATCTGTGAGTGTTGGTCTCACCATGTGAATGAGGTGTGTGCTGAGTTGGCTCAGGGGTCTGTTGGCTCGGAGCAGCTTCTCTGCTGCCTCCGTCTCTGCTGCTGGACAAGATAGCCTCTGGCTCTATACACACGTGCAAAGACGCGCACATACACACACACACACATTATAGAGATTTGACAGTCAATAACGATGGATCCAGGGACCTGCCAAGACTTATTCTGACAAACTGAGACATACACAGAAAGACACCCTGATAGATGAAGACAGGGAATTGTTTTTTTTCTACATATTATGTTATTCTAAACCTTCTTTAAGTTCTCAGGATAACATAAGCTGAACATTTTTTTGCCACAAAGTTATTTTTGCATCTCATTCTTAAGGCATCATCTCTTTTGCCCCTCATTATTAGCACCTCTGTGACTTACTTTGGCTTATTTTACTTTACTTCCTGCCTGTAGTGGAACTTCAGGCCAATTAGTGATGGGCTAATAACAGCACATATTTTGTCTCTTTCCCAAAGTCTCTGCTACGCTTGTCCTATTTTTTCCTTCTGTAGTGTACTGTATATAATCTCTGACATGCTCCCTCTTGACCAACTGAGTAATATTTTGAGAAAAACGGTCTAGTCACGTCCTTTCTCCTTATCAGACCTTATTACCCAAATGAATTTGGTTTGGGCTGAAGTTTTCTTTTTAATGAGCTTTGCATTTCTCGCAGAATTGATTTCCGCTGCAGATTCTGCTTGTTGCCTTTTCCATCTCAGTCTCTCCTATCTCTCCACCCATCCTTCTCTTTTTTCTGTCCTCTCTTTCACCCAGTCTTTCACCCTGCCTTCACTTTAGTCCCCCCACCCCCTGTCCGGGCATTAATATGTATGTGCTGGGCTGGGGTGCACACTATGGGGAGATGGGGGCTGATGTGTGTGTGCCAATCCGAGAGTGTGAGTGTGTGCGCGTGGATGTGTATGTAGTGAGGCAAGCTAAGGACAAAGCCAGCGGTGATAATGAGGCCGCAGGGACATAGCCAGACAGGCCCCTCTGTGCGTGTGTGTGTGTGTGTGTGTGTGTGTGTGTGTGTGTGTGTGTGTGCGCGTCCCAGGGATTCAGGACTTCATACCCTTTCTCCTGAGTCCACAACTTCAATATTGCAGTTGCTTAAACCTGCTAGCTTTCACTGTATACTTCAAGGGGCACACACACTCAAACACACACAGACACATGCCTTCAGGGACGTGATACAAGGGCAACATTTTGAGGAAGTACACTTTGTGATTCTGTCGGTGAATCTGCACTCACCAAAGATGAAGTTGGCAAAAAGTGGTGAATCACTGTAGGACATACATGAGCCTAAAATGACCAATTTCACAAGATGAAGCCAAAAAAACCTAACAAATAACAATAATTTAGTATTATTTTCTAAATTAAGGCTTGTGGCTCTTTAAGGATGTCTTTGCAAGGACCGTTGAGCGTTTTGAAAGTGTGTGATACTGAAATTATGCCTGGATTCCTTAATATTTAGTTTTCTTTAAGTTTCTTTTAGGGGAATGGGCCCATAAAAATATCAAAAAACACACTTGATTTAAATTTGAATGATCTCCCTTTCATGATCTCCTTCTCTGGTATGCTCACACAGTTTCTAGTTTGGCTGCTATTTCAGTTAAACTCCTGTTATTTCCTCTTGCACTTGCACCTCTGCAGTGTGCGCACTGGATCTCTTCCGGTGTGACTCTTTAACTGAAAACTGCTGGGTTGTAGGTGGAGAACCAGCTCACATCACTAGCGATGATCTTTCAGACATGGCAGTTCTTGTTTGCTCTCTGTGCATCTTTGAGGACCATGATGAAATCACAAAGGGACATCAGTCAGCTGTAAAGTTTGTGTTCATCAGGTGTGTCTGAGTGTTCATACCTGCAGGGCAGAGCGGACAACAACTGATGTTTGCTTAAGGACGTTGTGAAGCAGTTCCAACAGAGCTTGTAGCACAACGTGGCCGACCTTCCTTCCAGCATGCTCCTCTCTATCTAGATGAGCAAGCGCAGCTTCTGAGAGGGTGCAAACCACCACCTCAATAAGCCCTGTGTATTCAAGAAAAGTGGAGAAGATTGTATCTGACCTATGATTTCTTAGTTTTCTTGGTAACTTGTATTTTTGCAGAGCTTTGCATATGCCCAGTGCATTCTGGGAACTTGTCAGCCTATATAAATTGTTAACCTATTAAGCCGTGAACATAAAAAATAAGGATAATAATGTAAGAGAACCTAATTAAGGACGGCTTTGTCACTTTAACTGCCAAAAATCGTTAACCAGTTTAATACAAATTGTATCAGTTAATATATTCTATATGTTATAATGATCTATATATTAGATGTTTGTCTTTTTGAGGCCCTGTGTTCACGATACATTTTATTAAACAAAGAGAAACAAAAAGCAATTCAGGCAATTCACGCACATTACCACAATTACATTATTACATTCACAAGAACATCTTTAAGTTCATGTGAACCAAAAATGTTTCTCTAGCTGGAAACAAATTAGACTATACCAATAAATATCTGTAACTTCAGGCTCTGATTCAGCTACAGAGCAGATTGATTGCCTATATGCAAGCTTAATTCAATTAACATTTTGTTATTACCAAGCTGCACATCAGAGGAAATTGTTTGAATACGACACTGAACTGTGCAGGGTTACAGTCCCTTAATGAGAAAGTACATAAGGGCAGCAGAGGCAACAAGGCAACTCACTACATACTCATCCAAAAACTCATTCTTATTGTTTTTGTCTGTTCTCTCACCTCACTCAGTCTCTCCCTACATAACTGTCCAATGTACAACATGAGGTTGTTACCTCTTGCAAAGCTATGAATAGCACCTACTAAAGTGCAAACCCATGTTATATCACTATTAAATTTAAAGTGACACAGAGGATAGTCACAGTGAAGACATGACACATGCAGTGCCCATAAATATAACAATACCTAGACAATCAATACGCCCAGATTTGTCCTTCATTTCTACTTCTGTGCACAAAAACTTAGTTATATAACCATGTGTATTAAATCATAGTCTTCACTAGGGAAAATACACCCAGTTTTGTTTTCGTCTTCCAACAGATCTTTATTTAGACTGTGGATGTCGTGTGTTTATTTTTGAGAGTGAAAGTGCAACACTGCAGACACTAGAAAGCCATTAAGTTTGCCTGCTGTCAGCGAGATGTACTGTTACACTGTCAAACAATCTCATAATTAATTAGACAAGCTGCTCTACTTTTGACTGTTCAATCAAAAAAGACTTGTCCTGTTAATGCAACTTGACAACACAGTCCCACTTAGATAGTTTTTGTGTATTATGCTGCTGATACTTGCTGATTATTACTACTCACCAAGTGTGCTCTTTTTAAAAAAGACAGAAATTATTCCTTAATTACACTAAAATGACTTTAACAGAAGCTTTTTAAGGGTGGACAAAGGTGGAAAAGTTACAAAAGCATATGCAAAGGTATGCATCAGCTGGCACTGAAACAAGCTGTCTACAAACTGAGTAAATGGACAATCTGTAAATATCACACCAATACCGCAACTACTGACTGACAGTAAAACACCCGCAGAAAGCTTTACACCTTGCTAAATCTTTGTGTTGTGTGTCAATGAAAAACACTGACTAGGAATGGTGTTAATGGAAGGTCACAAAAGCTGTCCAACAATAAATAAATAAAGCAGCACATTTCCGGTTTGCTTGTGGGACAAATATTTCATGGACAGATGAGACAAAATTGGAACTTTCTGGCAAAAATCCACATAGCTATGTTTGGCCTCGGGGCCTGATGGAGGGACTGATTAATTCAAAATTGTATCTTGAACTTTTAAAAGCACAATTCAGGGCAACAGTTCATGACCTGAAGTTTAGGAGAGCCTGGGTGATACAAGAAGACACTGACCCAAATCACACTAGTAAATAAACAACAGAATGGATGAAAGAGAATGAAAATTCATGTTTTGGGATGGCCAAGTCAGAGTGCTGACCTTAAAAAGTGAGATGTTATGGCATGATGAGGAAAGAGCTGTTCATTGAAAACATCCTAGAAATATGGATAAACTAAAACAGTTTTGTAGGAGGAATGGTCCAAAACTTTCTCCACATTGTACAAGTCTAATGAGCCGCATCTGCCATTGATGCATATTTATAAAGCCTAAGTGTTTACAAATGGTTATGGTTTCATAGATTCCTCTTCTTTCCTGGGGGCCTTATGACATTTTACGTCAAGGTCAAGAGAAGGTGTTAAGAAAAACATATGGGATGCAATAGTTTGCATATTTAACCCTAACCCTTAAAGACAAACCTTCACTCCTACTTAACACTGCTTCTGCTATGGCTCGCTGCTTCTTGTCCATCCAACCAACCATGCTTCCACCATCGCCTGCCCTTCACTCAATCTGTTCAGCCCTTATCCTCAGTCATCCTGAGTCCTACAGCTGGCTCTTCCAAGCAACACATCTGTTCTTTGTTATAAAGTTATGCTCTTGTGTCAAAATTCACATTAAAATTAAACTGAGAAAAAAAGTAATGGTAGCACCTACAGTCTTCGTGCAGAGGCAACTTTAACACAATCCATTCTTTTTAGGGGCTCAAAAGTAATTGGACAAAGAACTGAAAATAAAATCTTTCACTAGTAAAACCATTAGTAAAATCAATCATTTCTAATACTTGTTTGAAAACCCAATGACAGCCTGAAGTCTTGAACTCATGGACATCACCAGCTGCTGGGTTTCCTCCTTTTCATTCTGGAAGAGGTTGTTCTTGGTTTCATCGGTCCAAAGGATGTTTTTCCAGACCTGTGCTGCCTTTTTTTGATTTTTTTTTTTTGCAAATTGCAGTATACCCTTTCTATTCTTTAGGCTTATGAGTGGCTTGCATCTTGCAATGAACCCTCTGTATTTACTTTCATGCAGTCTTCTCTTTATTATAGACCTGGATATTGATATGCCTGCCTCCTGGAAAGTGTTGTTCACCTGGTTGGCTGTTGTGAAGGGCTCTCTTCACCACGGATAATGGTGGTTTTCTTCTGTTTCTGCAGCGTAAGGATCACTTGTTTCACCTGCTTTCCATGCAGGTGAAACAAGTGATCCTTGTTTCAACCACATATTGTCTGTTCACAGCAAAATCTTCCAAAATGCAAGCACCACACCTCAAATCAACTTCTTTTATCTGCTTAATTGGTAATGACATAATGAAGGAATTGCCCACACCTGCCCATGAAATTGCCTTTGAGTCAAAGCCATTTCATGGCCAATTACTTGTGGTCCTTTTAAAAAATGGGCGGCTGAAACTTCTAAACCCTTCCTCAAATTTAAATGAAGACAGCCTCAAATGAAAGCTCAGAGTCTACACCAGGGGTGCCCAATCCCAGTCCTCGAGAGCTACTATCCTGCAGCTTTTAGATGCATCCTTGTTCCCACACACCCGAATCAAATGAAACATTTGATTCAGCTGTGTTGGAGTAGGGATGCATCTAAAAGCTGCAGGATAGTAGCTCTCGAGGACTGGGATTGGGCAGCCCTGGTCTACACATTATGTCCACTTATATAACTTCTGTTAAGGTCATTATATAACTATAAATATGTTTCTGTAAACAGGTAGAAAAACAAAACGTGTCCAAATATATATATATGGACCTAACTATAAGACAATGTTTTTCTGCTTATAGAATGTGGTGTATAATAGTATAGTATACCACACAAACATCTATCGTATTTTCGGCACTAAAAGGCGCACTTAAAATCCTTTAATTTTCACAAAAATTGACAGTGCGCCTTATAATCCGGTGTGTGTTATGTATGAATTCTGGTTGTCCTTACTGGCCTCAAACCGATTTTATGTGGTACATGGCACTCAGAAATCTGTCAAAAAATGTTTTAGTACGTCTTTGGTAAGCTACGAAGCCGGACCGGTTGATGGATTGTCGGAGCATTATGGCTACCATAGTCAGGAGCCTTGTGGAGTAATCTAGGTCCAAAACTCCGCCCACTTCAGGTCCAAAAAACTGCAGCATCACTGAGAGTTAAAAACTGTCTAAATTCTTTCATCTTTAATAAAATGATCAGTGTTGCTGCTTTATGAGGTGTAACAATTAAGTTTAATATCCAGGCATCCATGAAAACAGAATGTAATACATTTAATGGAGTTAGAAGTTAGCAGGAAGTTAGCTTGCTAGTTTCCACCGAAATATGATATACTATGTGACTTTTGTAGGGTTACTGAAGTTGGACTAGCTGGTATATAATGATGTGCTACCTGATTGCTAGCGGCACAGCTATGTTAGCATAACAAACACAGTGAAGCTGCAGGATGAATGCTAATTTCTTCCACTTGATAAAAGTTAATGTGAAGGTTCCCGATGGTTGGGGACAAATGCAATCGCATGGCAGGATTCTGTAAACTTCAGTCAGGAGAACAACTAAGATAATCCATCCACAATACGAGGTTAGTCATTAATATACTGCAACAACAAGAGAATAGAGCAGCTGCGAGAAAATTCAACGTTAATGAATCACTGGTACGGAAGTGGAGGAAGCAAGAAGAATGAGTTGAGTAAAATTTGACTTATCTGACTGTTTTGTTTCACTGTTTTTGTTTTCACTTAGTGCGCCTTATACAGTACATCGAGATGGGCATGTAGAGAAGTGGGGCCAGGAACTTGCTCTGAATTCTAACAATTAAAATTAAAAATGTCAAAAATGTGTAAATGTAACTTTTTTAGTTTAAGTCCAGGTGAATATTACTCAAAAAAAAAGAAGAAAAAAGAAAGAAAGATGTACATATAATTAATAAATATTATTTTAGCTGACTTTAATTCTGTGTACCATAACTCTATGTGATATTTCCTATGATAACAGACCTTTGGACCACACAATGTTTATGCTTCCAAATCTTCCATGTCAAAGTTTCAAATATAACCTGCCCGATATGCCTTTTCTGCCTGAGTACCCCTAATGTTAATGTAAACTGACTTTAGGGAACCAACATATAGTTAATGATGTGTTATTTATGCCAGTTAGCTACCAAGTCTGTTGTCTAAATTTATAGCATAAACAGAAAAACCCATGCTTCTCAAGCCATTTTTTCCACCCAGCCAGATTATCTGATTTTATTGTTTTATTATTATTATTTAAGGTGGCTACCTACCCAAACGGTTGTTTTTCATTCTTTCTGATCTGTAGAGACATGCATGGTAATCTTTTCTATTTTTCTGGGTCTGTAGAGACTCTGAAGACATGTAACTTTATGCAAAGACAATGAAACAATGAAATACTGCACCCTTAATTAACAAAGACAGATTTTTATGGTATAAATTATGCTTGGGGGGCATTATTTTTGACTGGACACATATGGACACAGTGTGAACTATTAGAGAATGCATTTGGGAAATTATGCTGAAACCAATTTGAAACGGGAATTTATAAATGCAAATTGAAAGAAACTAGATAACATCGTTGCAGAAGAGGTTTTCTGAAATATCTCAGTTTCTTACAAGGGTCAAGAGAAATAATGAAAAATGAAGTGTGATGGATTTAACCTTGAGAGGCACCACAGTGACTGTCAAGAACTCTGAAGACAAACAGAGCCCCTGAGAAGCTCTTTAATTAATTAAAAGGATAAGCACACTTTAACTAACACTCAGCCCAGGACCAAACTCAAGGTTCACTCAGGGTGCAAACATTTCTGAACTGTTGGGCTGAATTTCTGAGCTTGACATGCTCTAGATGTGACCATTTCCTTATTAAATAACAGCCTGCATGCCAGTGTGCCTGCAAAATTGGTCTCAAATTTATTCTCGGCAGAGAAGCCCTAGGCTTTATATCCGTGTATGATCAGATTAGAGACTAAACTTTCTTCCTTAGTCTGCTGCATGTTTTCAAATTAAAGCCGATCATCCATTATCACCTAAAATATTTACTCTGTTTAGAAATCTCACACTAAGGCATCAAGTTATTCTTCCCTCTTGCATCCCAAAATCTCTTCTGCTATCAAACTGTCACTCATCTTAACCTCCAATTTTCTCCTCTAGCGTGTTATCCCTTGCTGTCTCCAACCCAGATTCAACACATTCTCGCTCTCTGTGTGTCCCATGCTTCCCTCTCTCACCTTCATGCTACCCTTTTTACCTCCTATTTTGCTTTTCTGCCTCCATCATTTTCCATCCCTTTTCTCTTTCATGCTTTTGTGCCATCTTCTTTTTTTCCTCCGTTGTTCTGTTCTTCCTCTCTATCTCTGTTTCTCTCCCTCTTTGCTTCCTCTGTCTTCATTCCCCAGGGGGTATTATCTCAGTCGGAGGCAAATCTGCCCAATTATAAACCTCATCTCCCCAACTCTCTCTCTCTTACGCACACAAATATGAGGTTTTCCTGCATTCACTGCTGCACACACACCCTCTTCTCACAGATACACAGAAGCAGAAGCACAAATACAGTTACACAGGCACAAAAAAACCACCTCCCTATTTTTCTCTTCTTCACTGTCTATTTCACTGCCTCCTAACACACACACACACACACACACACACACACACACACACACAGACATGAACAAGAACACCACCCTTCCCCTCCTCCCTCTGTCACACCTTAAAAACCCAATTATACACGCTTCCTCCCTTTTCCTCTTCTTTCCTTCTCTCCCTTTCCCTTCGTTCTTGCCATCACCACACTCATCTGGAGGGACCACAAGGAAAACAAGGGAGAAAGACGAGAAGGCAGAACAGGAGCCCAAAATAGAGGAGATGGGAGAGGGTAAAACTGGGAACAGACGCGAGGAAGGAAAGGAAATGAGGGGCCAAGATGTGAGCTGAGTAGATTGGAAAAGTGGCTGATAGCACGAGACAAAAAGGAGAGGAGGAGAGGAGGGAACAGAACAAGAGGAGAGGAGTGGAGATAGCGTTAATTGCCAGGCCAGTATTAGTGCTGGGTTGACAGATTCTTGTTGAGAGAGGTGCTGATTGGATGATAATGATGCTGACTTCAAGACTGCTGCATTGCTGACCCAATGGAAACAGAGGGAGAGGAGGAGTTAGTATGCAAGTATATAAAGATGGACAAAATGAAACAGAATGATGAGTGAATAAAAAAGAAAGAAAGAAATGAACACAGTCCTCAAATAGAAACTTGAGAAAATGTGTGTTATTGTGGTGTTGCAATCACACTGTTGAACTGTGGGTCCCGAAACATTCACACACACACACACACACACACACACACACACACACACACACACACACACACACACACACACTGGGCAGGCATCCACAGTGTACCAAAGCTTTGTGCCTCACTATTGCTTCCTCCTAATTAAATAGGCCAGAATAGGCCTAAACTAGACTTCTGAACAATGTCCTCACACCAAGAGAACAAAAAACATGAATTTGACTTCTCCCTAAGGATCCCCTGGAATCACTTGCAATTGACAGGAAAATCTCAGATTATTCACAGTAGCTGAGAGACAAAAAGCATGGCCTCCGCCTCAGGCACACACAGCCAAGGTTGCTGACCTGAATAAGCATTACACTACAATGTGGTCGGGTATCAGGGATGTCAACAAGTAACATAACAATCACTAATGTGAGCAGAACAGATGCCTTTCGATGACTAAGTGTCCTTGATAATAGTACATGTGTTGCAACACAATGCAGGAAAATATAAGAAGAATTTAGTACCTTTTAAAGGAGAGAAAATCTAGATCTTTCTCTCCATGAGGAATTCAGACACACTCTACCTTGTTGATACAGTGGTTGCTGATCCTGGATTGTGCCCTCACTAAGATTGCAGAGCAAAACAACTGCGTTTTGGACTATCCCACTGATAACGTTACTTCTATTGGCCTAGAAAAACAGGAGACAGACACAGGATAAGTAAATTACAGGTTTGCTTATAACATTTCACAATTAACCCAAAACAGCTAATATCTAACATGGTTTTGTCATCATTTTGTTATTTATACTGCATATACTGTCTTGAGAACACAGTTAATTATTTAATAAAGTAGTGGATTGTTTTATTAAAAAAGGTGCCTTTATTTATTTGTTTTTAAAGACTGAAAGTGTAATCTTCACCTCCCTCTTACCCATCCTATTTACTCCTCTTACTTCATCTTTCTCCTCTTTTCAAAATATTCTCTCCTCCCTCCTACAGTAATTCACTTCTCCTTCCCCCTTCTGCCCCCACTTCACTATTTGATCCTCTCTGAGATACACCAGCTCTGCCTGCAGGGTTGGTGCACATCGGTGTGATCTGTGTACGTGGTGATTAGCCTGGCTAGTACTCATCATGTGCAATTGCCTGCGGCTGGAGACAATGACATCAGTTTGTGCTGAGGACAAACTGCCTGTCAGGAGCCACAAATGACAAAGCTAAACTATTTTGATCTTTAAAGACTAAAAAGCTATAAAAATACTGCACTGTACTGTACGTTCTCACTAAAAGCATAAAGCTGACAATGGACAGTGAGGAACGGCAAACCAAAGTTTAACTTGGACCTTGCACATGAAGGGATAAGTATCTGACTTGCATAAGCGGTGTAGCTGCACTGTGAACACTTTCAGCCAGGCAGGATTTGTTAAAGCATTTACTGCAAGCATTCCCCTCTGATCAGTCTTTTGCCACCTCAGGCACGGCTAACACCCCGTTCAGAGCCGTGGTCTAACCAGCATCCTGAGGTCCTTTCATGTCTGAAGCAGAACTACTACATCATTTAGACAAATACAATTAGGTGAGTTTCTCCATGACAAGTGTGATCACCAGCGACAGGTGTAATCAATCTACATCAGAGAGTTTCAGGGAGTATAAATCAATTCAAATGTGAGCAATATAGACGGCACTAATGGATCCAGACATGACTGGTTCAGGCAGGAGTAAACAATCAGGAGACGAGTTAATCAGGCTGTTGGACAGCAGTGTTTAAAATTCTGTATCAGCTAGCTGGGGCTGGACAGGCAGCCATGCAGAACAGAGTTATTGAGTGTGCGCATTTGTGTGAGTGCATGTGTTTGTGTGAAGCATAAATTAGAGCTGGTTTGGTTGTACTGTGTTGGTGGGTGCATTAAATTGTTCGCATGCAAAAAGGGTCAGGTGAAATGGTTTACTGGAAACACTGTTATGGCTCACTGAGAACAGACAAGTGCCATGTGTTTGCGTGCAAGCCCTTGTACATGATCTTAATAGCAGAGTTCATCTTTCCACTCTATTAGCCGTTCCTCCTCTCTGCTGCTGACCTGCCAGTCAATTACACCAGCCCTCTAATAGGTCAACATTATTCAGACTAATTTACATAAACATTTGAGGGTTAGATGGAAGGAGAGACCAAAAAGAAGGAAACAGACATAATAGACTGAATATAAACAGAATAGAAATGCTACAATAATACAAACTTTGATGAGCTTATTTTAAAACTGCACTGAATTTACTGACCAGTTTGACTGGTAAAGTAATTTAGATACTGCCTTGAAGACTAAATGATGAAACATGACTGCTTTCTTACCATAATGAGCTGAAAGACCATTGGTAGGATCCTACTACGTTTGATCAACCTGAAAAGGAGAAGAAAAAGAGAATATACACTTTAGGTAGCAGCAGAAAAATCAGGGCAAGGAATTAATTTAATTTTTTAGATGTGCTGTTCAGGCATGCTGTTTGCACACACACACACACAAGCAGATAAAAGTGGCTATTTCATCTTCATTAAGGGTGGAGTTCTGGTACAATGACTTCCGTCTAGTACCAGTGGAATTGCGAGAAGAAAAAGAGAAGAAGCGATGTGAGCAGATGAAGTAAAAGCAGGTGAGAGACAAGAGGGAAGGACATGGAAAAAGGTGATGAGAGTTTAAAGCAAGATAAGGTTAGAAAAGATTACATTTTGCAAAGTGGAGGAAAAAGAGGGAAGATTAGAGAAGAGGTGTGAGGTGGAGGAGGTGGAGGAACAAACGAATGAGAGGAAAATGGAAAATAAAAAGGAGTAATGTGGATAAATCCACACTGAAAAGCTTGGGGGGAAGGCAAGAGACAGAAGAAGAAAGATGGAGGGAGGGAGGGAGATGGATGTTTATATTAACAATGACATTCTGTCTACTTCTTGATTGATCTTCTTTAAACCTCAATCAGTTACTGAGTGGGCGGAGTGTCTACATATATGCACGCACATTTTGTTTATGGGTCTTTGTGAATTAGTAAGCAAGAAAGCATTCAGGCAGTAATGTGAATAAAACTAACAAAAATCAGACAGGTGTTGATATTCTGACGGTAACAAAGCCTGCCCACTGATTTATAAATCTGTCCATGTTCTAACTATGATTTATAGGTTCTCCAGCAGGATCATTCAACCTATGGAAATGTGGATTTAAACTTAAAAAACTGCCCTTTTTTTTAAATTAGCAAACAAAATGTTCCACTTCATTACAAATATGGGACAGCATTTTATTGGTGTGCTGCTTCTAGAAAGTGAAAACAATGGCTCATTAACCTGGAGGCATTTTCATTAAAACAAACAAACAAACAAAGTCAGATGACTAAGTAAAAAGAACATCTGAACAGCAAAGAATACCAAATGATCATCTCAGGCTGTCCTCAGAGCTCAAGCGTCTTTTTTTTTCACCACTTACAGGTAATTTGTACTTATATACTGTCTTCTGTGAGTGTTTGTTCTTTTAGGTTTCCTTGTTCCATCAGATACTGATGTCCTCTCACCTACCTTGTATACAAAGAGCCAGAACAAAGCATGCATGTTTCATGATGATAACATATTCTCTACACCACTGCACGTACTTCCTGGGCATCATGTAACTATTGTTTAATAGTTAACTTTGTGGTTTTAGTTAGTAACATTAGATCCCTTCATGGTTACATTGTTAGATTTACTTTGGTGAATTGAGATATTCTGATGGATGCTGTCATCAGCACCACAAAAGTATAAGCACAGTGTAACTTTATCTTTAGTTGCAGTCACTCAATCTCCATAATCTTTACTGAAAACAATCACTGACTACAGGTGCAGGAAGCTTGAAGAAATGTGAATTTAAGGAACGTAATGAATTGCTGTTGTAGGTTCTCTTTACCTGCCATGGTGATGTATTTTAATGTACAGTTCAACCTTTTAGACATGTGTGTGTGTGTGTGTGTGTGTGTGTGTGTGTGTGTGTGTGTGTGTGTGTGTGTGTGTGTGCATTTGTTATTGTTTGGGTCTGATTGTTTGCTTGTAGATGTGATGGATGGCCTCCTATTAGAGAGGTGATAGGCTCAGAGATGAAAGGACAGGCCAGGCCTGCACAACATGATAAACTGGACCACCTTTAAACTACCAGCCATTCATCAGGACACAGGGCGCAACAGCATACAATGAACAGGGTTCAACAGACAACCTATAATAAGAAAACACAGATGAGACAATGCTGCACTGCATCATCATCACATCACACATTCACTCAACAGCTGTTTCATTAGAGGTAATGCAATAAATACCACAGTATGCGCTTATTAACCTCAGCTCTACTCTAGTTTTATATACTTTATGTCAGCTACACAGCTTTGTAAAGCTAACAAAATTCAAAATGAAACCTTTTTGCACATAAAGAGATGATAAATACAACGAAGTAGATAGCTACAGTCAGGGGCTTATAATTAACAGCACTGACAAATTATCTGATACCATAATGTATTAGTACTTGCCTAGAGAGGAAAATTATACTTTTTTCTAATAACTAACTTAAAAAAAGACCTTTTCCCCCATTTATTTACAGTGGAGAGTAAGACCAGTAAAACAGGCTGTTAGAGGCAATTACAGCGTTTTAGCCTGAGAAAATGGCCACTTTTGTGTTAACAGTTAATGAATCCACTTTACATGGAACAGAGAGATGTTGGTGTCCAATTAACTACTGCAATTTGATATAATGGATTTAGACTCATAGACTGAGTCTATGAGTCCATATTAAAAGGAAAGAACAGGCAGAAAACACGAGTTGTTTAAATATAAAATCTTATCAAAATAAAATCTATAAACAGCCAGTACTGTTAAACTATGACAAATACTACCTCTTTACTTTGTTGATGGGTATGCGTGAAAATACCATATCGACACATATGGCACATATGCTGAAAGGATGCCTTAAAGGAAATTGAAAATCCATGGGCAAACACATATGTAACCACACAGCATGAGGTTCTCCGGCTAAAGGTCATAGTAAATGTAGTTGTTTGAAGGTGTGTCTGGACTGTGATAATGGAGAGAGAGACAGCAGGCTGCCTTCCCAACGTTAATGTCCCCAATTTACCATCTAATTACTGCTCGGCTGGCTTCATAGCCACACTTATCTAACCAAGACCCAGGCAATTTAATTTCTGATTGTATAACCGCAGTGATGGAGGGAAAGTTGTGGAGAAAGGGCACAGAGAAAAAGAAAAATGTGGACTAATGTTAATAAATTAGAGATGGTGAGAGAATGAGAGCGAGGGAGGCAGAGAAAAAAAATGTAAAATGTTGTTAATAATGTCAAAGGAAAAGAGTGAGCGCGAAAACAGATGTAGAGGAAAGAGTCCTGACACCAATTTGAAAAGTTCACGTCACTCTACTTGTGTCTAAGAAAAAGGGGGATGAGGAGAGGTGGTGGAAGAGAAGGATGGAGACGAAATGGGGTAATATTACTGATAAGAGAAGTAGGGGCATACTCAGCTGTGAGGACGAACTTTAAACTCTAGGAGTAGAGGAGGATGGGATGGATAGAGATGGAAGGTGACTGGCAGTGATTAGAGATTTGTTGAACTATTATTGCTGGAGAAGATAAAATGTGGAAAGAAGCTGGGATGGAAATGAGGAAACCACAAAACAGAGGCTTAATCATTGTTCCAAATTAATACTTAGTGATTAAAGATGAAGGATTAAATGTAAATCTCTGGATCAACTGCAGCATTTGACCAGGTACATGTCCATGTCCAAATTGTGTTCCACCAATATGAATGACTGCATTTCTAGAGCTAAAATAGAGCATGCCTTACACAGAGTCAACTAAATCTAAAAATGCTGAGAGTATTGTTGAAGTAACAACTACAGTTTACAACATAGTGTTCCTGAGCTGAAATGTATATCTCATAGTGTAAACTGCACATAGTTTTACAGTTTTCCCCTGCTCTTTCCTCCAGTTATCTTCTGAGCCAGGTGACACACATCTAATTATACTTTCTAACCAATTAACACTTCTCCTTTATTCTCAACCCTTCTGGCCTCATCAACATTTTCTTTTCTCCCAAGATTCTCTTTCCTAGTTCCTCCTCCTATCCTTTTCCTGGCACCTTTATCCACTTCCCCTCCTCAATCTTTCTGCCTCCTCTCTTTTCACCCACACTTTCTATCCCTGCCAACAGCTGAGACGAGAAGACAGATGACCAGAGAATCAAGACTTACTGACAGCTGCTGTCAAAGCACATCTATCAAACACACATACATCATCATGCACACACATGTGTTTACGCAAGCATTCATGCACGCACGCATGCACACACACACAACATGCACACACAAGTGAGTCATCTCATGGCTAGACAAGGAATCAGCAAATTTCCTGTGCAACAGCAACACATCATTACCACTTTTTATTTGGGTGTCAGATGACTGCTTTTCTGAGCGATGTTTTTTAAATTCCTGCATAGTGAATTACTTCCACATTATGCAGTAGTGAATCTCACTTCAACGCGAGCAATAATTTTGTCTTAGTGTCGTATATTTAAAGAACGTGTGTTGCATTTTTAAGCAAAGCTTCTCTGGACTAGCTAGTGTGCCAAGGTATATCAGCACAACATGTCAAGTCTTTACACATCTCAGCTGATACAGCACCTTATGCCTGCCACTAAACTGATTACTAATGTAGAAAATACCGCTTTTAAGGGTGCTCAAAGGGTGTCATTGAATGCAGATCACCAGCAGTGCTGGAGCTGTGAAGGTTTTGTTGCTATTAGCTCTGAATGTGCATCACCTACAACAAGCAAATAATCATTTGTGTATATCTGTGTTCTGGAGTTGGCAAATAAATTACTGCTTATAATACGGAGGAGTGTGTTTGTGTGTGTTTAAGACAGTGAACATTCATCTGTGTGTGTCTGTGTGTGTGTGTCTGTGTGCAGTGTGTGAATGATTCACAGTGCTGAATTGGGAATGAATGGCCTTGGCATTAAAACATTACAGAGTGCCTAAAATGCGCCCGTGTATATTTGTATCTGAACCTGCTAGGACTGCAAAATACTTGCGTGCTACCTATTCTGCGTCTTGGAAAAAAAATAGAGAAGCAGATAATGGATTTAAATGGATGCTAGGAGTATTTTGTAATACTTTCTTTACTATATTACCAGTAAACAACATTATCCTAATAAAGATTACAAGTAAAGTTCATATTAGCAAGGTCACAATGCTTCAACAGTCTTTCTTGTCTGTGATTAATTGTGTGTGTGGCTGATGTGTTCACATTACCTGCAGGTTTGACTGTTGTGTTCAGTCATTGATACCAACAGTTTGAGTGCATGGAGGGGTATAGGCTCCGGTGCTCGTAGAAGAGTCTCGTACCTAGACATAAACATGTCTGAGTACAACATTTGGCTTTCGAAGTGTTAATAATTAATGCAGTGTTCTGATCATTAGTAAGAGAGAGTAAACTAGAACAGATCTGGAGAGAGGGGTGAAGAAGAGGGGGAGGGGAGAACTAGACTTATAATAGGAGAAGCAGAGAAAAGAACGTAGACAGAAGCAGCTAGGGGAGAAACTAGGAGGAAGAAAGGACTGACTTTGAGGAGGAGAAATATTGGTAGAAATAAAAGTGAACAAGCGGTAACCTGTGAGGCTATCATACAAGCATCTTTTTTTGTACTGTGTAGCTATTCTTTGACTTGTGTAAAATGCATTGTCCCCTTTTCATAGATTGAACAGTCACTTGCCAGTTTTCTGTATTTGTAGAAGCATTTTACAAACTACAACATATTATAAAGTGGATCAACAAATGCACACCATATCATTTATATCTGATATACATCTTCAAAAAAACCCTATTACAACAATTGTTCATTGTTAGACTTCTATACTTCAGTCTCAGACTTTTTAAAGATCAACTCTGAAATCATCTGTTGCAACTGAGCTGTCTTTAACCTGGCACAATCACTAATGAAGCTCTTTTGGTTATAATATTATGTTTATGTAAATTACCTGTGTCGGGTAAGGATTAGGTCAGACTTATTGTCTTGGTTGTAAAATAGTCAAGAGAAATTTTGCTTTAATGTGAACATAAACACCTTAGCACAAAAGAGTGGGTAGAAATTACTTCAGTATTGTATATTACATATTATTATATCTATCATTTAAACTGACAGTCTGTCATTATTTTGGTTAAGCTGTAGTGATTTTAAAAATGTCATTCAAGGGGAAAGTATCTGTTCCTATAGAGACAGCAAATACAGGAGGAATCTAGAAACACTGAAGCTGCACTTAGAATAAACCAGACCAACCTTGAAAGGAGAGATTCAGTGATACACGAGAGTCCATCCCCTCTTTCCTCTGCCGCCTGTCCTTCCTTCTCATTTCTCTCTTTATTTTCCTCTGTCCTTTCCTCTTTTACCTCAGTATCAACACCATCTTGGACCAGCAGGATTAGACTGAGTTCAGACAACACCCTCAAAACAAACACAGACCACTCCACTGCACCACACACAAAGACAGGAAGAGAGAGTATTATTAGGAGTAAGTGTTTAGAATACTGTGTGTACCATGTTTACATATCTTTGTGGGGACCAAAAATTGCAAGTTTACTATACTTGTGGAGACCAACAGCCCTTATTGGGACAAAATCCAAGTCTCCACAAGTTTGAAGGCATTTTTGAAACTCAAAATGTGGTTTTAGTGTCAGGGTTACAATTATGTTATGGTTAGGTGTAGGCTAATGGTTCATTTTTGATGGTTAGGGTAAGCAGCTAGGGAAAGTATTATGTCAATTAGATTAGATTAGTGTGTCTTGGGGGTCGGGGTAGTTAGTGTTAGTTGGACAAGTATATGTCACGTGATTTACTTCCATAAATGAAAGGGGACAATGGGTTCTGAGGTGATAATAATATGCATAAACAATTCTGAATGAATTTGCTGAATGGCATTTGAAACTTTAGGATGTCGCAAAACTTTAGATTAAGGATTAAAGAATGAACATAGTCTAAGGAAAAATCTAAGACCTAAATCTCTGACTCTACAGGCCTCAGTTTTGCAGCAATAGGACTTTGGTACCCTGCAATCATTGGGTCAACCACAAACTCCTCCTTATACTAAAGTATTTTATCATACCAAGTTATTAAGTCAAATGGAAGGCCGTGTGTCTGACAGATGAAGTTTGGCTGAAACTAGGTCATGCAACAGGACAACGATCTCAAGCACAGCAGCAAATATACAACAGTGTCTGAAAAAGAAAACATCTAAGTGTTGAAGTGGCTCAGTCAAAGTCCAGACCTCAACCTTATTCCTCCATAAGAATGGCAGAGAATGGAAAAGTCATACAGAAAACGATTGCTGCAAGTTAGTGCTGCTAAAGGTGGTTCTACAAGCCTTTGAGTCAGTTGTTGTTTTTCACACGACACTACCGTATAAGAAACATTAGACAGCACACATATGTACTATATATACTGTAAGAATACCAACAAGCTTGGAAAAACAACAAAATACCCACATGGAAACGAAATATTTTGAGCTTCAACAAGACAACAAGTAGCACCATTATAATGGCTAACAAAAAACCTTTTACCCTGACAGCTGGCTCTTTTGCATACTGACCCATAAAGTCAAAACTGTAATGACTCATTCAGGTTCCAAAACCCAAAAGAAGCTGTTATTATTGTATTGGTGATATGGTAATTAATAAATGCGGATACCTATATTTTTTTTTAAAGATTACTTTTTGGCATTTCGCTCAGTTGTGGTACAAACATAAGCAATGCTGTATTGCAGTTTTATCTACTTGTATCGCAAGGGAGCTGGCAGTATGCTAGTCTGTTAAATGCTGTAATATTTACAGATCGTTTAGGTAAGTAGTGAACTTTTTCTTCGTGATCTCGTCTCTTTGGAGAATTATTAGAACCCTAACAAACAGGAAACAAGAAGAAAATCACTGCCTGTGACAGGAACTAAAGGTCCCCAGCCATCAGGCTTCTGAACCCGCTCTGCCTCTTTCCCCATTTGCCATTTCTTTCTCTCTCACTCTGACATTAACAATTCTTCCCTCATCTTCTCTCCTTCACACTCTCTTTCCTCAAAAAACTGACCCCACCATTCATACCATTTTTGCTGAAAGCCATTGTTGTCAGAGGAGGCAGGATGGCATCCACGACCTTCAAGAGACATTAACAAACAAACAAAAAATGTTATATGGTACTGTATTTGATCCTGGTCACCAAAGAAGCAAGTTGGTTTTAGTATTAAACCTGTAACAAGCTAGAAAAATCTGTTATAATCTAGTGTTTCACAAGTTCAGCTACAAATGATGTCGTGGATGTGAAACAACTCAGGTTAAAACACTGAAGTGAAATAAAAATCCACTCCTCTGCTGACGGCTTTTAAGAACAAGGTGTAAATATTAGTTCAGTAATGTCCCATATATTCTAATTTGAGGCAAATGAGGGTATTTATAAACATAATCATGGTGTTCTCTAAACAGCTATAGAGTTAATATTCTGTATAACATCTCTAAAAGCATAGTCTATATTTTTAGATAAAAATGAACAGGAGACGCTGTACTATATTAATTCTGTGAGCATCGACCACAGACCACTGTCACAGAGGATCAAATTACTATGGAAATGCACTGCTGAATGGTTTCTTTGATCAAACAAACAAACACACAGACACGCACGCGTATTTTCACAACTGTCAAAGCTCTTATTTAGGTATGAATCTGTATTGCATGAATTTGCATGATTACTAATATTACCATAGAAACACCACTAATGCTGAGTGAGGATGTGTGAGGTCATTACATTGAAAGCCAGAAGAAAAAAAAAACTACAAAGGATGTTGTCCACCACTTAATGGTTGGTGTATTACTATCACAACCATCAAAAGGCTGCATGGAGCCGTGTGTGTGTGTGTGTGTGTGTGTGTGTGTGTGTGTGTGTGTGTGTGTGTGTGTGTTGAGATGTGCAGATCTGGGTGCATTCTCTCTGAACTCTGTAACTATGGGCAGTGCGTTCCTCGTATTTATGAAAGCCTTTCTTGTTCACATTTGTCCGTTTTCCTGTCTTTCTCCTAGCTGCTTTTTTAGTGGTGCAGAAAAGAAATCTCATCACTCCAACAGTAACTAAAGAATAATTTGTTGTATAATATAAATATCCAAAGTAATTAAAGTGTCTAATTTGCATTTGAACATGACTAAAGAAAAATAAGTGTTCAGTTAACTTTTTTAAGAACTTACCTTGTTATAAAACAACAGCTGGTTTCAACAACAATCGTACCTGATTGTTACTAACTGCTGTGTACTGTACAGCTGTGTGTTGTGTAGCTATTTAAAATGTATTTTAAAATTATGTTGCAGTCTTTTAGTGAAAACTATTTTTCTATTAATTTTTAAACAGTCTAACAAAAAAAGTAATGAAGTGATCTTTCAAATGCACATTCAAGGCAAAACATCATTCCCAAGTATTTTCAAACAGTATTCAGTTATGGTATGAGAGTTTTTTTTAAAGGTCTGCACAGCAATTTAAAATGTCATTTTCCACATCACATAAAATCTGTTTTAACAAAAGAGCAGTTGTGGAGGCAAAACTAACTGCAAACTAGCTTCAAACTGTGACAAGAAATTAGAAACGCAAACAAAGTCAAAAATGAGCGTGTGTCCTTGTCCAGAGGACAATTAAAGCTAATCTGAGTTGGCTGTGGGTAATTAAAGTGTCTTCCTGTGTTATTGACTATCAGTATCCACAGCCTTGCTTTTTGCTCCTATCCCCAGTTCCTCAAGTCTTTTCTTTTTTTCTCTCTCTCCATCCTGTCAGCTTCCTGCTGCTGTTTTCCACTTCCATACGTCAATAGTCATTAAACACAATCTCATTGTCCCATCCCATCAACATCTCTCTCTCTTTCACGCGCACACGCGCACACACACACACACACACGAGGTCTGTCGGTTCAATAGTTGATTAGTGTCTCTCCTAATAGTCCACATGCTAACCCTCTGTCCTATGATCACTAATAGACAGGTTTAGTAGACTGGAAGACACACAGTAAACATACCACAGTCCAATTCATATTATTGACAAAGTCTACAGAAATTCATTCTATCCTAGCAAAGCAACTTGCATATTACGTTTTTTTCTAAATGAGAGAAGGGGAAAATCAATGCTGAAAATCTGACAGTTGCAGAAATACAGAATAACAGGATGATGACAGGTTGTCTCCAACGTCCCGTCAGAGGAAATGTACTGACATTTGTTGAATATCACAAGATACCTGTCCTATATCGGTGTACTAAACTATCAGCAGACAGCTAGTCAGTCAGACAGGTAGCCAGTCAAAAACCTACAACAAATGCACACTCAACCATTCATTTAATGGGATATAGAGTTGCATATTTTCTTCCACAGATACTTACATCACTATGATATGGACTGATGAGTGCATGGTGCTGGCTCAGTACTTCCACGATGGACAGAGATGTTCTGATTAAATCTTCACATATTGCTGTACCTAAAGAAGAATCAAACATCAACATACAAATACTCATGTTCTCAATAAAAACTGACCCATAACTGAATACCTTTTAAGGATAGGCATATATTCTGTTTGTGATTTGCTGATAACATGGCCTTCGAGCGCGGCACTTTATCACAGCACTTGATTCAGGTGCTTGAAGAGTGGCTGAGCCCACACCGCAGCTTGCCTTGTTGGCAGGCATTTGTAATTCAGTGTCATAGCTGTCTTCAAGTGCTGTATCTGACTCTCTCCTTACCGTCTCCATGTCAATACAATTCAATATTGACTTGTAAGATAAGCTCGAATTTATAATAATCATTTTAACTACGTTATTTATTCTTTTATCCTTCATTTAACCTGGCAAGTTAAGCAAACACACTGTGCAACTTTAACAAACAATGCAGTACATGAAGCTCTGTAGAATCACAGTATCACAGACTAATCATGTGAAAAGGAATACTACTGCAGATATGGCAGGGGTTGATATCCAGTGATAAAGTATTCATACCTGTAAAGATACTCACCCATAGCACTAGCCAGATTTGTTTCATTGGACTCTACTGAGGCAATGAAGTTCTGTCAAGAGATATTTAAAAACTTGATGTGAGTTTTGCTTTGAAACTGTCAAACATTCAAAGTTTTCCTTATAAAAAGTTAGTTGTGTGAATGTCAGAGATGTTTTAAGAATTTCAGTACTGACAGTAAGAGAGAAAGGCACCACCAGTCTCTGCAATTTGTAAAACTGTAACTACACTGCTGGCTTTAAAATAATTTAGGTTAATTTTATTTATTCTATAATTGAAAAAATATATATAATCAACATGTCTCCTTGTTAGAGTAACAAAATGTGATCAACTAAAAACTTCACTTCACCCTATCTGTTAGTTTTATTATTTGCCTTTAGCATGTGGAGACAGATAATGTATCAATTTATGACTGGTTACCAAACACTTACCAACAGCAACCCAATTTGAGCCAGAAACTGTCCTGCTACAATGTGAGATCTAAAGACCTGTGAGGAGACAGAAGACACATTTTACAAAGGTAAGTCAAGATAATGTGATCAGGTGACAACTGAGAGTGTTACAAAACAAGCAGGGAGGGAGGTGATGATTTAGGTCTGCCTCGTTTTTATTATTGACTATTTTGGAAAGCCTCCTGACTTTTCTTTTAGTGCCATGTACTAAATAAATGAAAACTCTGTGTTCAAAAATAAGAACTGCTGTTTGTCATTTATGAGAAAATCTATGTGAGAAACTGCTAAAGGTTTTAAAACCAAACACTGTGGAGAAGTAATTTTGCTCCATTTACCTGGGATGAAACAAGGTCCAGCACTATGGACAAAGTAGGCAAAGTTTGTTTGAGTTGTTTACTTTGAGCAGTAGTTGGGTGTCTTCTCCCAATCACTCCTCTGAGGGTACACAGAACATCCTCTAAAGAAAGGAGACAAGGCAAGGAGTCGCAAACAGATGAGAAGGAATTTAAGAAGGTGGCTATCATCTATCTTTATTAAGATATATTATATATCATATACTATATTATATTATATACTGGTAAATTTCTCTGGCGTCTTAAACCCTACAAATATATGCGTCTATTTTTCCTAAGTATCACATTTTTTCTTCTAGCACAAGAACCAGAAACAAATCAAGTTTCCATAGTAACCTGACAATTAATTTTGTAGATGTCAGATTTAAAAAAGATCTCAGATGTAGTAATGGTAAGGGAAATCAAAAAAATCAGCATGTCAAATGAACTGATTTACAAATTTCTGTACACATGGAGGTGAAAACACAAATGGCAGATGGATAATCATACAGTAGTGTGTGTATTTGTGTGTGTACCCATAATCACTGGTGCGGTGCTGCTCAGATATGCAATCAGTAAATTGAGACACTGAGACAAGTATCCTGATTGGCTGGGGTTCTCTCTGAGAGGAGTGGCTTTGCGGAGGTCTCTCTCCAGGTATATCACAAGTCTAGACAGAAAGAAATATTTTCAGCCCTCTATGTAACATTGCAGATACATCAAGTGTGTTTAATGGTTACCGGTCTTTCGTCTGCTCCATACATTATTAGTTGTTTAGCAGCATGATTAAGTGAGACAGACCCATTAACAAGAACATGAATGCACACAAATTTTAATGCACAGCAGTAAAACTTTGATAGGGTACAAAATAAGGGGGCAAGAAGTCCATGACACACACAATTTAAGAGCATATTTATTCTCATCAGAGTGTGTGTACTGAACAGTAATCAATAATTTTCTCTTTACAAATTCTGAGCAGGGAGAGAAGGTTACCACCACTAACTCATATTCATTACCAGCACATAAACACATGCTTACGTATATCATCTCACGCACGCACACACACGCACACACACGCACACAGAAAATAAACAGAAAATAAATGGAGAAATTCAGAGGGGTTCGAAGCTTTAGAGTGGCAATGATGCAGGGGACCGGTGGATTAAAAATTCTGCATTTTTTTCTCACGTTGTTCCATAAAAGATGATCATCCATGGTTTACAACTATATAGAACAAGAAATAGTTAACTGTTAACCTGTTGTCCAGTGCATTTCTTGAGATTAATTACTTCATTTATTGTTACATTATTTTTGTTTAGTGCAAAGCATTGCAACCTTGAGCCTGGCAACTGAGAAAGACCTTCAGATTACTTATTAAGTTTAATTATTTATAAATTTTATATAAATTTTAGCCTGGTTGGTACGACCAAAGTTAAATCTCTGAAAGAAGCAGACATGTTAATGCAATCCTATTTTTATATCATTATTCAAATTTTGTTTTAACTGAATTTTTCTTACTGTCAATGTCATTGTCATGATGTAATGTCATTAAAAAAATTATATATTATTTCATCTGCGCAGGGTTATTCTTGTTGTGCAAAACCAAACCATTAATAACAACAAAGTGTTAATAGCATTTTTAAGTCTCACATTTAACAATTATAATGGAGAACTAGGACTGGTGATGCACAGTAAAGAAGAAATAAACCAAAATGAATCTCTCTGATTGGACGCATAAACATTCTTAAGATGAACACTCTCTCAAAATTTCTTTCTCTTCCAAGCCATTCCTCTCAGCCCTCCAGATGACTTCTTCACTAAGGCAAGAACAATATTCACTCCATTCATTTGGAATAACAGACGAGCCGAACTACGCCTATTGTTAATGTATCTTCCGTATGATAGGGGAGGTCTGGGTATTCCAAACCTCAAATGGTACTACTGGGCTGCCCAACTCTCTACAGCTTTTTGCTGGATTTTAACGACAACCTCATCCTGGGTAAATTTAGAAAGGACAAGCACCCCCTTACCGCTCAGTTCTTGCCTGTACTCAGCAAAATATAAAGATTTGATGAAAGATACATTGAATCCGTTTGTTAAAAATACCATTCGTGTCTGGTTCGATGCACTTAAGTTTAAAAATGAGACACCAGCACTACCCAGTTCTCGCCTATCTGGGGTAATAAGACCTTTGAACCCAGTTAGAAAGATTTGGGTTTTAAAATGTGGGCTGCCAGAGGCTTGTGCAAAGTTGCAGACCTATTTGACAAGGACACCCTAATGTGCTTTAATGACTTGACACGGAAATTTGGCATTCCAACTAAACATTTCTTCAAATCAGAAGCTTTATTTCAAACACTCAAAAATCCCTAACACTGCCCACTCTTACCTCATTAGAGGACATAGCAATAAACCATCAGCTGAAGAAGGGCTTAATATCCTGCTTTTATAGCAACCTCAGAGACGGCTCTCAAACGTTCTCAGAAAAAAACACAGACTTGCATGGTGTCAAGACTTAAAGTGTAGAATAACCACAGAGGAATGGCAAAAAGTCTGCTTGAAAGCCCAAACACAATCTATAAACACCCAATTTAAACGAATCCAGTATAAATGGCTAATGAGAACATATGTCACCCCAACATTGTTAAACAAATTTGACCCTAAAACTCCAGACATATGTGTTAAATGTGGGGATAAAGGCACACTGATGCATTGCCTATGGGAATGTTCAGAAATTCAAAAGTTTTGGAAAGAAGTTTCAGATGTCATTGCGCGTATTACAAGTGTTAAGCTGAATCCGTGTCCTAAATTATGTATCCTAGGGATTTTCCCCACTGAAAGCCAGCTGAGCAAAGTTCACCAAAAAACTACAATCTACTTCTGTTACAGGCAAAATATAGCATAGCCAAATCATGGAGATCCATTACTAGACCACACTTGAGAACTTGGCTTTTGACATTGTCCAAATCCCTTGTTTGGAAAAACTTACATCTGTGATTAAGGGTAAACATGCTTCCTTTAAAAAGATGTGGGGAAATTCTTGGTCGTTTTTGGAATGTGAGGAGATGGCCGACAGTGAACAGATATGGCTGTACCCATTTAACTTGTACGGGAGACGTGTTGCTGTGATTTTTGAAGAGAACCTGGGGAGCTTATGCTGGACTGTTCAATGGAAGGGCAGGAGATGGAGATGTGAAATTAGATGGACTGAAACGGAAGAGGACACAGCTCATTGCTGCAGCCGTTTTGTCGGATGCCTTTCTAACTAACTTGAAATCCTTGGACTAAACTCCCGCCAAAAACCCTGAAGTAACGAACTTAAACCTAATGTCTCACTGTGTTGTACCTGGTCTTTGAGCACTGTCTGTTCCCTTGTTTTTGTGTGGTGTTTTTTTAAACAATATATGGGTATATCTCCATGGGTGAGTGCATATATCTGTATCTGTGTGTTTACGCACACCGTCTATACATGATGAGCATGCATTATTATTATTACACACTCAATTTTTATTCATTTTCTCCTTTATTTCATTTCATTTTATTTTTCTCTGTCTTCCTTGTTTAAAATACTTTTGGAAAAGCAATAAATAAATCTTTGGAAAAAAAAAAAATTCTGTTCCATGAAGGTCTTTGCCGATTTCTTCTATTGGCTGCACTCTTTTGGGGTCATCAGGGTGTATCCATCTGCCTCCATCTCACCCTATTCCTACCATCTTCCACTGTCGCACCAACCATCTGCACATCCTCCTTTACTACACCCATCGGTTTCGCTCTAAGATCCTTCCTCATGTCATCCTCGACTCTCTTTTTCTCCAAAGTGCTCCACCTGAGCTGTCCCTCTGATAAACTAATTTTTGACTTTGTCCATTGTGGTCACTCCCAATAAAATTGTTAGCATCTTCAACTCTGCCTCCTGTCTTTTTACCAGTATCACTATCTCCAAACCATACATGATAGCAGGTCTCACTACCAACTTGTAAACCTTCCCTTTCACTCTTGCTGGTCTCTGTCTTTCACAAATGCCCACTGACAATCGTCTCCACCCACTACACCCTCCCTGCACTCTCTTCTTCACCTCTCTTGCGCATTGTCCTTTGGGTGGTTGAACACAGGTATTTAAAATCGTCTACCTTTGCCATCTCCATTTCTTGCAATTTTACCTTTCCATCTGTCTCAGTCTCATTCACACACACGTATTCTGTTTTGTTTCTACTGACTTTCATTTCTTTTTTCTCCAGACCATACCTCCACCTCTCCAGGCTCTCTTCCAGCTGCTCCCTACTCTCACTACAGATTACAATGCCATCTGTAGACATCATAGTCCATGGAGACTCCTGCCTGATCTCATCTGACAACCTGTCCATTACCACTGCAAACAAGAAGGGGCTCAGGGGCTATAACTGATGCAATCATGAAGGTTTGTGACTTAGAAACTAAAATAAAATCAGGAACACAGCCTAAGCATATTTTCATCTTGCATCCCATGAGAGGATTTGGACCTACTGTAAAGTAGTTTTTGAGGTATTTCAGCTGGATCAAAGTAGTGGATCAACCAACTTGCAACCTTTTCTTGCAGCCATTTTCCAGATTGCTTCATAAAGAGACACAAACCTGCCGCCTCACTGTTAGTCGCTGTGGGAGACTCACAAAGCACACACACACACCACTGACCCAGCTTTGTGTACATATGCCTCTCCACTGCTGAAAGCCATCACTTTCCACTCTCAATGACAATCTTGACACTTTCTCAATAAGACCCATGCAATTTTATCTCAGAGACCAAAAAAACAAAACAAAAACAGAAGCAATTTTCATGCTACTGAGAAGCTAATTAAACACAACGTGCCTGGGAAAGAATAGGACTGGGGAAAAGATGTGTGTCTCTGTATACGGTTGAATCATGCAGAGTGCTCAGTGGGAGAGAGACAGACAGGTCAACTCTGACAGCTCTAACTCAGCTAAGAGAGGGAGAGCAAGTGCGAGGAAAGAAATAAAGAATGTATGTGTGTGTGGGGACACTGGAAGGGAGAGAAAAGAAACAGGCAGAGGGAAAACATGAAGAGAAAGCAAGAGGTAAAAAAATCACATTAACTTCCTTAACAGTCATTGTAAGCTGTGTTCAGGGTTGTAATTGATGTTCTGGCCCTGTGTTTATGTCAGAGTGAATGGTCAAACAGAAACGATCCTAAGTAATCATGGTTCTTCATTTACACTTTCTGTTACTGATTATTTCCAGAGAACACCGACTATATCCTCAAGTATATAGATGTTTATACTTCAGTTGCTACTGTGTTAAGGCAATTAATATAGCAGAATCCAATGTGCTGGAACATTTGGGCCTAAAAGCAAATAAAAAATGCCACTGCCAATTTAAAAATTGAAAACAACATATTTAAAGCAGCATTTTAGAAGGAAATGCTGCTTTATTTTCCACCCTGAGGGAAATTTTATGTTTTGCTTTCCAGGATTTCTTCACACTATACCAGATCCAATTCCAAAACTTTTATTCCTCTCATCTTTTCTTGCACAAACTATGTCAATTATAGCCAAAGTTTGGATCAAAAACCAAATCATTGATGTATACAGGGAGTGCAGAATTATTAGGCAAATGAGTATTTTGTCCACATCATCCTCTTCATGCATGTTGTCTTACTCCAAGCTGTATAGGCTCGAAAGCCTACTACCAATTAAGCATATTAGGTGATGTGCATCTCTGTAATGAGAAGGGGTGTGGTCTAATGACATCAACACCCTATATCAGGTGTGCATAATTATTAGGCAACTTCCTTTCCTTTGGCAAAATGGGTCAAAAGAAGGACTTGACAGGCTCAGAAAAGTCAAAAATAGTGAGATATCTTGCAGAGGGATGCAGCAGTCTCGAAATTGCAAAGCCTCTGAAGCGTGATCATCGAACAATCAAGCGTTTCATTCAAAATAGTCAACAGGGTCGCAAGAAGCGTGTGGAAAAACCAAGGCGCAAAATAACTGCCCATGAACTGAGAAAAGTCAAGCGTGCAGCTGCCAAGATGCCACTTGCCACCAGTTTGGCCATATTTCAGAGCTGCAACATCACTGGAGTGCCCAAAAGCACAAGGTGTGCAATACTCAGAGACATGGCCAAGGTAAGAAAGGCTGAAAGACGACCACCACTGAACAAGACACACAAGCTGAAACGTCAAGACTGGGCCAAGAAATATCTCAAGACTGGTTTTTCTAAGGTTTTATGGACTGATGAAATGAGAGTGAGTCTTGATGGGCCAGATGGATTAGGCCTGTGGCTGGATTGGTAAAGGGCAGAGAGCTCCAGTCCGACTCAGACGCCAGCAAGGTGGAGGTGGAGTACTGGTTTGGGCTGGTATCATCAAAGATGAGCTTGTGGGGCCTTTTTGGGTTGAGGATGGAGTCAAGCTCAACTCCCAGTCCTACTGCCAGTTTCTGGAAGACACCTTCTTCAAGCAGTGGTACAGGAAGAAGTCTGCATCCTTCAAGAAAATCATGATTTTCATGCAGGACAATGCTCCATCACACGCGTCCAAGTACTCCACAGCGTGGCTGGCAAGAAAGGGTATAAAAGAAGAAAAACTAATGACATGGCCTCCTTGTTCACCTGATCTGAACCCCATTGAGAACCTGTGGTCCATCATCAAATGTGAGATTTACAAGGAGGGAAAACAGTACACCTCTCTGAACAGTGTCTGGGAGGCTGTGGTTGCTGCTGCACGCAATGTTGATGGTGAACAGATCAAAACACTGACAGAATCCATGGATGGCAGGCTTTTGAGTGTCCTTGCAAAGAAAGGTGGCTATATTGGTCGCTGATTTATTTTTGTTTTGTTTTTGAATGTCAGAAATGTATATTTGTGAATGTGGAGATGTTATATTGGTTTCACTGGTAAAAATAAATAATTGAAATGGGTATATATTTGTTTTTTGTTAAGTTGCCTAATAATTATGCACAGTAATAGTCACCTGCACACACAGATATCCCCCTAAAATAGCTAAAACTAAAACCAAACTAAAAACTACTTCCAAAAACATTCAGCTTTGATATTAATGAGTGTTTTGGGTTCATTGAGAACATGGTTGTTGTTCAATAATAACATTATTAGTCAAAAATACAACTTGCCTAATAATTCTGCACTCCCTGTATATGAGTGTAGTATAACACACTATTTTCAGCTTTATTTGTGTAACAGGGTAAAATAACAAAACTACATTAAATATTTAATAATATGCTTATTTTTTCTGTATTTATTACTCACAAAATACGGTCCGACCTTCAGTCAAATCAAAACCACAGACAAACACAGATTTCAGATGTTTGAATAAATTGATGAAATAGGAAGCAAAGAGGTGCTCCTCCATATAAATAGGCATACATATGAATAACTTGCAAAGTCTACTCTTTTCAATAACAAATGGTTGGTGTGGGCAATTTTTACAGGACCTCAGAAGAACTATACAGATGTACAAAGCTGAAAGAGGATGCAAAAGCACTACTAAAAATCTGAGTGTTCCTGAGTCTACAATAAGACAAACAAGCCTCATCTGTTTTTCATTATTAGATCAGAGGAAGAACAACACTGCAGAGAAAAACTACAGCTGTGAAGCATGATGGGAGCAGCATTGTGGATTGGCCTGGGCACTTTGCAATCACTGAGGGAACAATATGCTGAAAATTGTACCAAAAAG
Organism: Aulonocara stuartgranti; assembly: GCF_965226115.1. NCBI lineage: Eukaryota > Metazoa > Chordata > Actinopteri > Cichliformes > Cichlidae > Aulonocara > Aulonocara stuartgranti. The sequence continues at coordinate 26,664,751 of NC_138947.1, forward strand.
CTTACAGGAGCAGGTCAGGGCAGCAGTCCATCATGTACTGGTTAGGAGGGGTTAGGTGAAGCAACAAGTAAAAGACCACAGAGCATAAAAAGGAAATCCATACCTTAATGGGAAAAGAAAATTAATCATTAATGGCCACGTGGGCATCATAGCCTGCTGTGGCATAACCTAAAATGGGCTGTGCAATCTATACAACCCAGAAATATCTCAAACCAATTGTTGTGGAAAACTCAAAAGCACCTAGAGGAAATATTTGAAATGAGTTGCTTTCACTAATGAACAAATACATTTAATTTTACTAAACACACATTTTTTCTAAAGTACCAAGGGTACTTTCCAGCTTACATGGAGATTATTCAATACACTTAATTGAGGAGGATATTAAGTATAACTGGGTGTGGGTTTTTAGTCTAGGCAGATTGCGCTGGAATGTACTAAATTATAGGGCAGACCACACTGCATGATTATTCAGTATAGATATCTTAATAATTCTAAATCCTTCCAAAATGTTTTTCTAGCAACCATATATATAATGACCATGCATGTAATTAAATGAGCTATTCACATTCATAGCATTGCACAGTGTGTTGATAAACACAAGATGATCAGTTAATAATCAATTTACAGTTCCAATAGCATAAAGCATCATAAATTTGAGGTGCAGGGTAAATACATTTGTAATCTAATTCCCACAGTTTCTGTGCTACATAAAGGAAATCTTACACAGATGAATGAACGGATACATGAATACATGCATGAATGGTAAGAGTTGTTGACTTAAAGTTTCCATGGGTTTAATGAGTTGAGTAATAGTTAAGTATTACATGCACTTTTTCCCTCTACAGCATAGGTGTCAAACTCTGGCCCAATTACATTTGGCCCGCGAAGCCATACCAAATTACTATTAGAGCTGGCCTACTGGTATCATACAGCTAATATATATATTGTTTAGTATTAAGCTTTGCTTGTTCCATATTCAGTTTTTCAGCAAAATGTGTTTGAGTCCATAAGAAAAGATTCATTCTTATATCTGGAGGAATAAATATATTTCAATAAATATTAACGTTAGCCCGCGACTTTGATCCAGTTTTGAATTTTGGCCCACTGTGTATTTGAGTTTGACACCCCTGCTCTACAGCAACCAAAGGAGGAAAAACAGAATATATTAGCAAACTTGTCTGATTTATGTGCACTTAATGTGCTTATGATAGTCTATACTGCATTTCGCTGGCAGTTTCAGCACATCTGGAGAGAGGTGGAGTGGAGGAGAAAGGTAAAATGAAGACAATACCAGGGGAGTTAACAATGACTGGTTAGGCATTTTTGTGAAACAAACCTCTGGCCCACCACACTGAATCCATCTTTTCTTTTTAGGCAAACACAAATCGAGCATTTAGAAAATGTATGATGTAAATGTATTCATGATATGATCTGCTGGTGAAGGGCAATATATTTAGGAGGGGTCTATCACATCTGTCAGTCAGCCTGAAACTTATTATGTGGTCTGAAGTCTCTTGAAGATGCAAAAAAAAAAAAAAAAGAAAGTTTTTTGTGGACCTTGAATTGAGTTTATTGCCTAGAAAACATGAAATGCTCTAAAACTGAAACAAATTCTGTGGCATGTACCATTTTGCTTCCTGTGCAGTCAGCCAGCTGTTATAACATTGGAACCAACTTGGCTGGAGTAATACATAGTCTATCTACTTAAATAGGTGTTAAGCTAACTGTTGTACATACAATAGTTTCTTCCAAGTGAACATTATTACATTGCAAAACCAAAACACAATCTTGTATTTGCCAACCCACAAAGTATACTGAAAAGGGAATTTCGTTTTAGCTGTGGTGAGGATCGGTATGAGAACACACTCTCATACTGAAAGCTACAGCTAAATAATTAAAGGGCAATCCCACCCTGAAATGGATTTCACAAATGCTACTTGTTTGTTCTCTGACAGCTCAGCCTATGTGTGAACACTGGCAACTACATTCCAGAGAAACTAATTAGCCAGTGGTCTGACAGACTGAGAGGAGTTAAGTATGAGTTTCACTGGTCTGAATCTCAGTACAGTTAGACAGTTGCAGGGTGCACAGTGAAATGTGGTAAGTTAAGAAAGCAATCTCACTACCCGAAACAAGATTAATGTGTTATTAGTGTGTTGCAATACAATTCATTATAAACAATCATTCTTTAATTGACAAAACTGAATTATTATTCAAAATTGCACCATGATTGCATCTAGTTAACGTCTTTTTCAAAGCTACTACTGGGAAGGTCACACACATTACTTTCTAATTGTTTCATCTAGCAATGTGGCTCATAGAGCTGTTTATAAAGACCTGACTCATGAGATTCAACCACACACATCATACTTTGTAGTGGTTGCTCACATGGTCAGATAAAACAATATGTATATTATGATTACCTGTTTTTACACGAGTACATATTGTTGGTATGTGTGTACACTGTTGGCATGTGGATGTGTACTGTATGTTTATTTACCTGTTTTGACAGCAGTAAAGCAGTGTGTGTCTGTTGTCTTGTATGAGCAGAAGAAGCAGTAGTAATGCTTTGGCTCTTGTTATCGTAGACGGACTCTCTAGACAACGCAGCACTTTCAAAACCAAATCCTAAAAGCAAGGAAATTAAAATTATTCCTCAAACAGATTACATCCTCTGGCAACATAGCTAGTATTGTGTGTTTGTGTAGGATTATGGGAAAATGTGGTCCTGGACACATCTACTATTCTATGAATTGCAACCAGGTTTCCAAAAAAGATCAGATGCTCTGTAAGATGTAAAGAAACAAAAAAAAGCTGAACACAACAATTTTTGTCTGGTTTTTTTTACTTCAATTAATGCTCATTCTGAAGCTACACACACAGAGACAAATTAACAGCAGACAAAGTACTGTGTTACTACAGAAGATGTCAAAAGGACCACATTCTGCCACACACAAACAGACTCACTGTAAAACCAATACTTCAAGTTGACAGGTGTTTTTGGTGGTGAGCAACTGCTAATTATTCTGCTGCTGCCAAAACCCCCTCAAACCAAAACAAAACTAAGCTTTGTAATTAAGACAAAATCATATATAGTCAAAAAGTTTACAGATTTTAATATTGCTAAGAACAAATTGAAATTGAAAATGTTAATTTGGTAACATAATAAGTACTCTGGTAAATTTAAAGTTTAAAGAGAAAAAAGTACTTTGCTGTCCTAATATCACCTTATCACAAGAAACAGAAATCAACAGAAAAGAGAAAAATATCCAAACTAATAACATGTTCATTTCTTAAATTTTTTTTTCCGAAAATGTACGTATAACAAGCTAAAAATTAATCAGCCCAGACTAGACACACATACACAAACTCGCATGCCTACAGCTACAACAACTATTCACTCAGCAGCAGTAACTGGTTGGAAAACATTTTGACTGACCACCCTTCATTACCATTATCATAATCACCAGCACCACTGAATGTGTGTGTGTGTGTGTGTGTCTCAGCAATGAGAAAGCATGTGTATACATGTGTGTTTATGGAGTTACACACTAAGTTAATTAATTTCAAAAGCCCAGTAGTGTGTGCCTTGCTGATAAGTCCCACCCCACTACCCATAATGCTTTGCTGAAGTAGAAGGCTACAGCATGTTCATTCAGCCAATTAGCCTAGATACTGACACACTCAACAAATTAACGCTTCTGCTTGAGTGTACACACACACACACACACACACAGTCACTCACTCACATGCATGTACACATACACACACACACACTAACAGAGTTCTGTGTAAACAAACTCTTGGTCTGTCTGTCCTTGTGCCAAGGGAAAGTGTGGGGGGGAGGGGATTGGAGGGTGAATGCATATCATTGTATAATTAGAGCAGAGCTGAAGTACTAAGTTTGTATTCTGGTGTTAAATTGGAAATACTCAATGCAAATAAATTCAGTTCAGAGTCAATTACCAATGCTAGACTTCAAGTTAAAACCTTCAAATCAATTTCAGCTCCTCTGCCTTACCAAGATTAGCACATCACATACACACTTGATGGACTGTCTTATGAAAAATTAAATAAGCAATTCCTGACAAATTAGTTCATGAACAGTTCAGCATCAGTTCATGAACTGTGTGGAAGAGAGAAAGAGAGTGGTAAAAACAGCGTGAAGACGTTAGGAATCTGAGAAGTCCAGTTTCGTTTGTTCTTGGTGTTGTTGTGTAGTTATCCAGGAGTGTTTGTATCCCTCAGCCACTGTGTAAAACTCTCTAATTAGAGACATTCCTCACATGAACTAAAAATCAACGCTTTCCTTGTAGTGATGTTACCACCAAATCATCTGTCAAATAATGCTCTAGCAATTTTACCACAATGGTTGTTTGTGTCTAGGTTTCTGAGACACACTTTTTTTGTTGCTATACATTAAAATATACACTCACCCAATACTTTATTAGGTACACCTCGCTAATAATAGGTTAGACACATTCTTACATTCAGAAATGCTTTCATTGTTTGTGGCACTGATTTATATAGAGTTTATATAGTGAGCCAAGAAAATACGCTCTACACCATTACACCAAAAAACATTCTTTCACATTGTTTACGCCAAATTCCTACTTTACTCTACTCAAAACACTGGATCTACAAATTGTGGAAAATTATTCTGAAAATGTTCCACAAGTTGTACAATTCCAAATATTGTGATTAGCTCATCAACTCCAGTACATAATATCATCAAAGGCTTCTGAGAATTGGAAAAAATCTCTATGTCTAAGAGACAAGGCTGAAAATCAATATTGGATGGTGCTCTTCATGCCCAATACAGTTCTCTCTCATGGAAATAACTGCATGGTCTCAGGAACACTTCCAGAACCACAGTTCACTGTGTCATCAACAAGTGCAGGTTAAAGCTCTGTCATGCAAAGAAGCAGTGAACATGATCCACCACCTTCTGTGAGCCAAAGCTCATTTAAAATGGACTGAGGCAAACTGTTCTGTGGTGTGGTGTGTTCTCAGATTAAACAGTTAATAAGTCTTCTTTGTTTTATTCTCAATAAAATACAACTTTATGAGATTTGCAAATCATTCACCCAGGGAAAACATGAAAATTCCACACAGAAAGGCCCCATCCAGATGTTGGAGATGAACCCAGGACCTTCACCGTGCTGTTCATATTTTTATAGGTTTACATGCCTAACTGTACAGACGTGTTGCCATGTGACTATCAAATTAAATATTTGTGTTAAGAAGCCGTTAACCGGTGTACCTAATGCTGTGGTTTGTACGTGTAGCCGGACGTGTTACACAAGTGATACACATACCCTGTTCTGTGTTACACGGTGTGTTTGAGTGCATGAGGTGAGCAAGGCAGCGGCCACAGCAGTGAGCAGGTGCTGCTGGACCCGGGCTCCTGCACCCCCTATGCCCTCCAAGATGGCTGCTGGACCACAGGTGTCAATTACTGATAGGAAGATTGCTGGGACCACCCGGGTAAGCCTAGAAAGAGACTGGAAAAACAGAAAAAGATACACACACACACACACACACACACACACACACACACACACACACGCACACACACACACACACACGCACGCACACACACACACCGAGAGATAATGTACGCTCCTCTGTAACATAGCACTGAAATTCCTTGCCATTAGTGAAGGAACAAGTGTCCAGTGATACATATTATGGAATAACAAATGACTGTGTCATTAAGAAAAACATTAATATGGTTCAAAGCCTGACAGTGGGTGATGTGGGATATCTAATGCTTAACATGGCCTGAATTAATACACAGTCCATCATAATAAAGTGGGTAGAGAAAGTTGGTATAGTTTCAGAAAGTATGTGGTTTGTGACGCATCATAATAAAGTAGTTGATATTCATTACTTGTGGTTCACTAGGAGAATCGCATCAGAATTAATTATTTTTTAGCAGACTATAACAGCAATACAAGAAATTCAGTCAGTCAAGCACATTTGGCTGCTTTAACTTTGTGTAATATATACAGCTGGTGCAAATAAGTTTGTGAAATCAGCTTGAATTATTCAAAGTCAACTAGTATTAATCACTTTTTTTTTTTACTATATCTTTATAGCTCTTACAAAGTTAGCTGTACATCTATGATATATCTTTATATATGTGAGCTTACAGAAATAGCAGTGACTCTGACAGCCTCCACAGTGGAGTGAGTGAACAGGTACCACAGGGCGGCGCCTATCTCTGTGGTGACCAGGTGATGGGAGGGACCAGACAGCACTGTTGATATGTTCTCTATTGCTTTTGCTGCCATATGATGAACTGTAGTGTCATCCTGAAAGACAAACATAAATGTATTTCTAAATCATGTATATCAGCTCTGACATAGAGATCAGCTAACCGCACTGGGACTAGACGAGGTAATGTATAATTTAAGTATGTAGCATATAGTAAAATGATCAAATTAAGGTGGCACTGACTACACTACCAACTACACTTATAATAACAGGCTAGTGACAAAAACCTCAACAGTTGTCCTTCAGCAAAGACAAAGAATACCAAGCAGAAACACTTAGAAACATAAACAGAGACAATACAGAAAGAAAAAGTTGTTGTTTTACTACTGCCTGTGCTAGAAGCAATTTGTGTGCCAGCACAATCAACTGGTGAAGGTCACACATGTGTAAAGCTAAGCTTTCATACTGGTGTGCATCTTAATAGCAGAGTATATTATAATGATAAGGGTTCAGCATTTTCTGGTTGATTGTTAAATTCAACACCCAAAACCCGATTACTGAAAAATGTGGCCACGATGTACAAAAAAAGTAATAAAATCACAAACTGACAATTAGATTAGCTCTCAGTGACATCTCAGTACAAAACGGAGACCGAAGTTGTGCGTATGTATGAGTGAACTTGTGTATTAACGTGTTTGTGTGCATATTCGATGTGTATACTGTATGTGCCCACACACCTTTGCTTCAGTAGAGAATAGTTGTCAGTGTTCAGACAATGGGCTAATGAAATGTCTGTCGCTGAGGAAATTAGTTTTCCAGGAATGTCATTGCGGAGAAAGCCAGGAAGTAGAACAGAAGTGATTGCCTCTGTCAAGTTATTATTGTGTTTCACTGTGTTACATCATTTACACGCAATCTCCCTAGATATGGGATACGATAGAGCCTATTCATACAAAAACAGCTAATAATATTTTGTGGTAAAGGCTCATATGAACAGCTGAAACATTTATTTCACTCTGGAAATGTATTATGTTAATTCTGAAAAACACATCAGTTTATACTTAAAAGCTGTTGTACAGTTCACAAAGTCAACACTTTTGTTTATAAAGTAAGTATAAATAATGCGATACTTAAGACAAAGTCGAAACAATAACAGTGATACTGGATACAAAAAATATTTTTTTCCCTCAAAAACAACTGAACTCATATCATGTCAGTTTGAAATGATGTTCACATTAGACCTAAGTTGAAGCAAGTTTTTACATAATGTGCTCTGACTGTGTCAAAGAATATCCTTTGGTCCCAAAATACAATAACAACATTTTGTATTAATCCTCTCTTGAAAAAAAGGATAAATCATTTGGCTTCTGTTCATCACAAAATGGCAAAATGTAATTTTATGTGTTAAAAAGTTTGCTGTCTCGTGGACACATTTACCTGTGACATTGAAGAAAGCATCTGTGATCAGGCTGCAAGCCTTGGTTATTTCATGTCATACATCACATACAACATACAACAAGTATATGGAAACAAAATCAAGACTAATATCTTAAATAGATGACCTATTAATCCAATATAGAACATCACATTGCACTATTCACCACCAAGAGACTATGTTGAACAACGACATAATGAATCCTCTGGCACCCCTCCGGGAACCAGTAGAATGGTCTGTTCCAGCATTCCCCAGGCCGTGTGGGCCAGCTCACTAATGAGCCCACGGGGGAGCACCCACTGTCTGTGTGTTTAATAGACTGTAGCCCTGCCAAGAACTACACAGAGAAGAGGAGGGGTGTTAAAGACAAAGAGTGAGAGAGATAGAGTGAGAGAGATATCCTTATATGTGGTAAGAAACAAGTTGCTAATGCAAGAAATTCCATCATTATGATGCAGAGAGAAATACAGCAGAAAGAGAAAAGAGTAAGTCATTCGCACTATAATGTCTCCCAGTATAAGTACTCTCATTATATTATCCTTATAGCTCTAGTTAGACTTTACATTCCCAGAAAGGTAAGCTCAAATAAATTAGTAAGTAACATTTTTACAATTTTTTTTACAATAATCTGGGTATATGACCAATAAAAATATTTTTGCTCATTTTGTTCTACAGTGGGGCAAAAAAGTATTTAGTCAGCCACCGATTGTGCAAGTTCCCCCACCTAAAATGATGACAGAGGTCAGTAATTTGCACCAGAGGTACACTTCAACTGTGAGAGACAGAATGTGAAAAAAAAATCCATGAATCCACATGGTAGGATTTGTAAAGAATTTATTTGTAAATCAGGGTGGAAAATAAGTATTTGGTCACCTCAAACATGGAAAATCTCTGGCTCTCACAGACCTGTAACGTCTTCTGTAAGAAGCTTTTCTGTCCCCCACTCGTTACCTGTATGAATGGCACCTGTTTGAACTCATCATCTGTATAAAAGACACCTGTCCACAGCCTCAAACAGTCAGACTCCAAACTCCGCCATGGCCAAGACCAAAGAGCTTTCGAAGGACACCAGGAAAAGTATTGTAGACCTGCACCAGACTGGGAAGAGTGAATCTACAATAGGCAAGCAGCTTGGTGTGAACAAATCAACTGTGGGAGCAATCATCAGAAAATGGAAGACATACAAGACCACTGATAATCTCCCTCGATCTGGGACTCCACGCAAGATCTCATCCCGTGGGGTCAAAATGATCATGAGAACGGTGAGCAAAGATCCCAGAACCACACGGGGGGACCTGGTGAATGACCTGCAGAGAGCTGGGACCAAAGTAACAAAGGTCACCATCAGTAACACACTACAACGGCAGGGAATCAAATCCCGCAGTGCCAGACGTGTTCCGCTGCTGAAGCCAGTGCATGTCCAGGCCCGTCTGAAGTTTGCCAGAGAGCACATGGATGATACAGCAGAGGATTGGGAGAATGTCATGTGGTCAGATGAAACCAAAGTAGAACTTTTTGGTATAAACTCAACTCGTCGTGTTTGGAGGACGAAGAATACTGAGTTGCATCCCAAGAACACCATACCTACTGTGAAGCATGGGGGTGGAAACATCATGCTATGGGGCTGTTTTTCTGCCAAGGGGACAGGACGACTGATCCGTGTTAAGGACAGAATGAATGGGGCCATGTATCGTGAGATTTTGAGCCAAAACCTCCTTCCATCAGTGAGAACTTTGAAGATGAAACGAGGCTGGGTCTTCCAACATGACAATGATCCAAAACACACCGCCCGGGCAACAAAGGAGTGGCTCCGTAAGAAGCATTTGAAAGTCCTGGAGTGGCCTAGCCAGTCTCCAGACCTCAACCCCATAGAAAATCTGTGGTGGGAGTTGAAAGTCCGTGTTGCTCGGCGAAAGCCCCAAAACATCACTGCTCTCGAGAAGATCTGCATGGAGGAATGGGCCAAAATACCAGCTACTGTGTGTGCAAACCTGGTAAAGACCTATAGTAAACATTTGACCTCTGTTATTGCCAACAAAGGTTATGTTACAAAGTATTGAGTTGTATTTTTGTTATTGACCAAATACTTATTTTCCACCCTGATTTACGAATAAATTCTTTACAAATCCTACCATGTGGATTCATGGATTTTTTTTTCACATTCTGTCTCTCACAGTTGAAGTCTACCTCTGGTGCAAATTACTAACCTCATCATTTTAGGTGGGGGAACTTGCACAATCGGTGGCTGACTAAATACTTTTTTGCCCCACTGTATAAAGAGGCCCGTAATATGATGGAAACTGTTCAGAAAAGAGCTTGAAGGGTTAACAAGCATTAACAAGACTAAACTAAAGAAACACACTTTTACTTGTCATGTCTTTGAACATATGGAGTCATAAGATGGTCAGGCTGGAATATGAACCACTCTGTAAACAATTTCTCCAGAAGCTATTTAGAGTTGGGTGTTTCAATTAGGTAAATGAGATCAGAAGACTATATCACCAACTCCTATAACAAAATAAATAAATAAATAAATTGTTTTAAATAAGAAAAAGTCACAAAAGTAACTAGTGTTTGTCAAATCACTGCTTTCCATTTTTTTCCAAACACCTCTAGGCTGATACTCTGAGACAAAAATGTATAACATCATGTATGGAGAAGAAAAAAAAAAGGAGACGCACACCATCACCAAAATATCATCCCAACTGTGAACCATGGTGGATGGAGCATTGTGAGAACAAAATGATGCAACTAGACATTAACCTAAAGTCAGTACCCTGATTTTAACTGACTGACATCTTCTGCACATGAAGGTTGTTCAGCTAAGACAGGCCGTAATGGGAATGGCCCCAAGATCCTCCTCATTGTTGTGGAAATATCTACAGGAAGTGTCTGATTGAGGTTGTTGCTGCTAAAGGAGGTTCTACCACCGACTAAAGTTAATTTTCCCCTTTCAGGCCTGTACTGTTAGTAATAGCTCAATGTGTTCAGTGAAGACATGAGGAGTACAGTGCTTTGTATGTTAAATGAGTAATCACACTGCTTTTGTAATTGTGACTTCCACAAAGATCAGACAGCATATTGGTGGGGGGTTAATTTACTGTGCACTCTTCAAGGTAATCCACCCTCCTTAATGCTACTACTGCCACTTGTGAGACAATAAAAGATATACTAGGGATTTGTTTTTCAAATGTAGAGTAAGAACTATATACCAGAGCTATACCTATGGCCGAGCCTAATGTATTTTAAAATCTGGAACTATATCACCACTTATCACCATCCCATCACCACTTAGTTTCATGAGGCAAGCAGAAGATATAAAGGAGGCGTCACCCTCCATTTAAAATGACTTTTGCATCACGCCTCCTAAAAGAAAAACAAAATAATGGGAAAAAAATCCCTTAAGGCATTTTGCGATGCCAAATATTGTAACACTTATAAATGATCAGCAGAGTAAGGTGAGAATTTGGAAGTTACAAATAGACAGTAGCTCAGCATTTGTAGAAACTGTGCTTAGATGCAATCAAGCCTGCTTGTATTGATGTCCAAGATACAAAATGTTTTGTGAGCAATTTTCTTAAATACTATCTGATATGAATAATACTATTACGATTTACACGGTGAAGTTCAATCCTTTAGTATTTTTTTTTTTTAGGTATATACTGAAAATATATGTACGGCACATGCAACACAACAAGGTTTTTAGAAACTGACTGAAGTCTCAGAGAGTTATGACTTCAACTGCAGTCTTTACAAGCACTAGGAGGAGCAGATTAACTGCTTTATTCTTCCAGCGGTAACTGCTGTTCAAAGAACATCAACTGTATATGTAGCTCCAAGACAGAGAGGTAAAGCTAATCCATATTTGTAAACGTAACCTCAGATATATTCTGTCAGCAGTGTTGGGGAGTAACGGAATACATGTACCGCCGTTACGTATTTAAAATACAAAATATGAGTAACTGTATTCCGTTACAGTTACCGTTTAAAAAGGTGGTATTCAGAATACAGTTACTTTGTTGAAATAAATGGATTACACTGCGGTACTTTCCTGTTTCATTTTGTCGCGGGTCAGGACTGTTTGGGTTTTGTTTGACAGCTACGTTCTGTTGTTCCAGGCGGCAGCGCTACGGTTGCCATGGTTACAGGGCGACGCTCTCTCTCTCTCTCTGCGACTGTGTGTTTCCTGGGTGAGAGAGCGCCTTTTCGTTGTTGTTGTTGTTGTTGTTGTGCTAAGCTAACAGGCAGAATGCTACAAGCATAGCTCTGAAGAATGTAGCATCATGGGCAGTGTAGTCCGTGTTGCAGGGAGAATGGACTGCCATACACATTATGTGTCTGTGAGCGAGGAGGGAGAAAAAGGGGAGTGGAAAGGTAGGAGTTGTCATCGAGGAAAAACGGCAGCTGGAAGCATGTAAATATAATAATAACCACTGCAGCCAAGCTATTAAGACTCGACTGTACACCGTGTTCGTGTTTTCCTCCGAAAACAATAAGTTCCGTTGGAGCAGTCTTTCAACGCCTCTCTCTGTCTCTCGCAAGTAAAGTTGACCCACACAACAAAGTAAAGCTAGGTTTCGGCTACGAGCCGATAGGGACCCCGCCGTATTAGTCAGAGGTCCCTTTACTACAGTTCGGAGTCGCGGACCTTCAGTAATAGTAATAAATCAACACTGTCTGTCAGTAACAAACTATGACTTGCATCACCATTGGACACACAGCAGCACTCAAGATAGATTTAGCCCCCACCTTGACATCTTGCCCAACAACAGTTTGGCATGTGGAGGGGCTGGGGATCAACTATTAGCCATGCTCTAACACATGAGACCACAGATGCAATTATAGGTAGACTACTAAAGGCATATGTTACAATTTAGTGTGTGCCATAGTATTTCACTCAAAAAGAAAAATGTCAACTTCTTGGTTCTGAGTTAAAGAACTGATGAAATAATTAGGTTGGGAAAATGTGGTATACTAAGCCTCATTCTATCAATAATTCTATGAGCTATTAAAATTCAGAATCAAGTTGCAACTGCCAGAGTCATTATACTGGTAATTGGAATGACAGCACTGCAATTTCACTTCATGACCTCAGCTGACAAGACAAGACAATGCTCTTTGCTTGTTCTAGTTTACAGACACCAGGGATGTGTTTGGTATATTCTGGTATCCTCTTTTGCTGTGTTGGACTAAATCAGAGATACAGGGCTTTGAATTCCAAAACATGTACTAATATTAATTATATTTCTAGCATTATCGGCTATTGCTTAAGTTATTGTTAGTTATTGTTAAATTAAAAAGTGTAGCTTACTGGTTGAACAGGTGAACCACATGCCAGAGGGCATAAGGCTCACCTGCTGAGGCCCAGGTTCAAGTCTGCCCCAGGCTATTTCCTGTGTGTCATTCCCCCTACTTTCTCTCCCCCTTTCTTGTCTACTGTACTGTCCTGTCCCCCCAAAAGTAAAAATGCACAAAAATGAATAAAACATTTCACAAATTCCAAATCATTGACAGATTAAAATACAATTGATTCTGACCTTAGAAGAGGTTACAGAGTTTATTGGGAAAATAGATTCATGATCTCGGGTAAAACTTACAAAGCTAGACCAAAGGTTTTCTTTTGATCTGTAGTATAATAGCAGTATAATAACTGTAAAAATAAAAGAAACAAAATGTTAAGATGATTAATTCAGCTTTCCAGGAGTGCATTGGCCAGATCTAACACAAGCAACAGGAAAGCAAAGCATAAGAATTTAAGTTTGTAAGGTTTAAACTCAGAATTACCAAAAATAGAAACAATCGGTTTCATCAGAAATCAATATGACTAACTGGCTTTATGGCAAGTAGTTTAAACTTTAAAAAAAATCTCCCTTTTTCCACAGAAAGATTTATGTGCTTTGAACCCCTGGCAAAATAAAAAGAACAAGAAATTCAAATGAAAGAGTTCAAAGGCTGGGGTGATACTGAACAATAAAACCCTGTCTTTAAATGTTGATCAGTGGATTAGATTTATATCCAAACATGTTTGCACCTGTCTGCTGAGTCTGAAGTACAAAGACAAGCAGATCAGAAAAACTAAATCACTTTCTTGAGTTGAAATCTTGTGCATGTTTAAGCACACTTTTTCACGTTTCATGTGGTTTCTCTTTCCATTTAAAATCCTTTAGAAGCCAGTGCACCTGGTTTTGAATAAGCCCCCATGGCAGCAACGCAGACATTGTCTACTGACCTCACACACTACACATCTAACACCCCAAAGAGAAACACAGGCTTGTAGACAAACAGGTAAACATCGAGGAACAAAGGCTTATAAGCTGACTTGGACAAAATAGCTGACAGGAGAAAAAATTTATGCACAAGTAATAGAGACGTGGGAAAGGACCGATTAGGTGGGAAAACCAATATGTCACAAAAAAAAGAAAAACATACCGGTACATATTAAATATAGCTGCAAGCACTGAGGAGGGGGCAAGAGGTTCAATAGGCCACTGTTACTGAGGCAACTTGATCCGGTTAATAGCCTGGATGGAAGCATGTTATGGGGACGCTTGTTGCAGCACCTCCAAATGGTCAAATCATACAATTTTCTTCACCTTTATGTCAACAAAAGGAAATTTGAAGATACTACTTCTCATCTCACAGCTTTGTGCCAAATTTGACTGGCTGGGTATCTCTGCCAATTTTGCCAAAACTTGAAAATAAATAAATAAATATAACCATGCAAATAATTTAATTTAATTAAAGTTTTGGGGGGGGTTTGTAAAGAAAATTAAGTATTGCATGAACTGAAGTAGTGCTCTGAACTCCACTTGATCAAATGAAGCCAACGGTACATCATTGCTAAAACTCAAACATATGTTTTACCTAATAATTATGTAAAGAACTATTAGCGAAACCAATCAGACCCACTGTGGTGTGGTGAGTTTCAATCGTGAGTTTCATGAGATTTCAGTCAAACAGGAAGCAAAAATGTTTCCTTTCCTTCCCCAAAAAAAAACAAAAACAAAAACAAACAAAAAAAAAAAACATGAAGATGCACATTTCCTTGGCAGTTTTACAATTCAGTGAGACACCATCTCAACTTGGCACATGAGCTTCATCCCAGCAACAACATAGAAATCTCTTGGTCCAGACTGGGATAAGCAAAAGAACCTCTATGCTAATGATTTCTCCCAAAGCTACTTGAAGTCAGATCCTCCAGTTAAAGGAGACTTTAAAAAAAAGTCTTACAGTGTGTCTTGTGAAAGTCTAGTCTTCTCAAGAGCCATACCTGACAGGGCCTTAGAAGAAGCATAATAAGGATTCAGAAAGCTGGAAATGCTACATATCGAAGCAAGCATGTGCTCACAGTTAAAATCAACAACAGAATTACTGAAAAAGATGATTATTCATTTTTTGCAAAGTAAGACAAGTCAGAGTGACCAATCCAAGTTGAGACTGAGTAGCCTAAGTGGAGGGTTGTTGAGTTTCTTAAGTACCAACACTGTGCCAGGCTGTTATGGTGAAGGGAGACCCAAGTGTAAAATCAAAGCTGTCCATTTATCAGTTGAGCTATGTTCAGTAGTTATAAGTGCTGAGTGTTGACCAAAGAAATGAGATGAAGAATTTCAGACATGTTCTGTCAGCAGGAGGCACTGGAGCAGACCAGGACATGCTGGAGAACATCTCTTGGATGACCTGGGAACCTCAAAGTGTTCCCAGGTGGAGAGACGAAGATCTGGGTTTCTCTGCTTAAACTACGCCTCGTAGACTCGACTACTACTACTAGCTACTAGCAGCAGTAGCAGAAAATGGATGGATGCATGGATAAATGGAGGGATCGATTTTCCAGACTGAGATCTGAGTAATTATTCAGTGTATTCATCCAAAGACTGAGATGTACATCTCTGTATGTTGTTAGTAAAGTCAGATTGTGTTTGTTTCTAATTGTGCTTAAGGCAGAACTATTGGTCATTAAAAATACATTACTTTTTTTTAATTGCAAGCTTTTAATTTCAGGTAGATACATCTGGATCCTTTTACTCAGGCAGGAACCTTCCATCTAATTGTAAAGCTAGCAAGGAGTGCCCTAAATCACTGTGCCAAATTTCAAACCTTTTTTTTTTTACCCCAAAAGAGTTAAAGGCTCGATTATACATTATTGTTTTTCTTAGACAAAGGGGAAAAAAAGTAAAGATAATATAAACTTAAGTTATACTCCGTCATATGTTGGCCTATTTTTCTTCATTTTTTGTTCATTAAAAATGGGGATTAATTCTAAAAAAGGATTCTGAAGAATACGATGAGTAAGTATCCATTATTATATAACACATTTACTAACATTAACGCTAGGTGTGTGTGTGTGTTCATGCATATACAATGGTCATCCTATGTTAGACAAAAGGGTAGGGCCCACGACATCCCCCTCTGGTCTCCTCTCCTTTGTGGAAGATAGTGTTAAATCATTAATAGGCCCACCACCGCTGTGTGTGTATGTATGTTTGTATGTAAGGATCCATGTGTGTAAGGGGGAGTTCTGCCTTTGGCCCCGTGGCTTCTATCACTGCAATACTGTTCACACATCACTTTTTTTGCACACACGCGCACACGCACACATATATTCACACATACACTTTTCATCTTAGGCAGTTGAAGCATCATCTTGTTCAGACTCATAAATAATTTCCTGTAGCTCAGTCTGGCCTGGAAACCTGCCTTTCACTCCATGCCATCCACTCCCCCTGTCCAACTACAACTTTCTCTCTTTCTCCCTGCCATCTCCACCCCCTTCCCCACTACACTGATCCTTCTTTCTTCATTTCTGTCAGTCCCCATTTCCTCCACCATATCGCTCTACTGACAAAACCAACAAATTGGCTCTGTGCCTTAGCTACTAAAAATATTTCATCTAAAAACGAATTAGCTATACTGATCAATATTTTTATATAAAAACTGGACCAAATCTAGCCTTATATGTGACAGAATTGTCAGCTAGTCTCATATTGTCTTCACTTTGCTTTCCTTAGGGTAAGGGATTCAATAAACCTTAAAGAAATCAATAGAGACCATCTGTCTAGATCTAAATTCACATTTTTTGACATTTAAGACAACACTGATGCCATGGGAGCAGCTCATTCTTTTATATGGGGTGCGTGTACTCTCTATTTTTGGCTATTTCATCATGGGTTAACAGGTCACCCCTGTCAAGCAAAATTCAACTTTACTCAATAGCCTGTTGTAGCTCTCTCTCCATCAACCTTCTCGCAGCTAAGCCATTAAACACTTCAATTTTTAGCTTATTTTGTTCACATGGCAGGCTTAAGCTCTTCCCATAGTTAAACAGACTGCAAAGGTCATTCAGAAATCTCTAGTTTGCTTATATTTAAACAGTTCATGTCAGATTTGTGTTGTTTTTGCCAGGCCTTTACGTGACTAACTGGAGTACAATTGCAGCCAAAACTTCTGATATTTAGTGGAACTGTTTTCTATATCCATTCAATATTTCATATGCCACTAACTGTCCCAAAAAGGAGGATGCTTTAAATCTCATGGTCAAATTCTGCATCATTTTTTTTCTCTAAACCTACTTTTAGAAGTTGTAGAGAAAGAGCTAAGATAGAAACTTCATCTGTGCACAACCTGAAGTTAAAGCAACATCTAAACCAGATGTGGCTTTGTATTCTTCATCATGACATTTGTGATGGGGTACTTGGTAAAGTTTCCTCCTAATGACTTTTTTTGGTGCATCATCTCTGCATGGTGGAAAAATACTGCTAAAGCTTACTGCAACCACAATGAACCGCAATTTTTTTCATTTTCACAGTTTTCCTTAAGAGGACCTTATTAAAGATTTTGGAAATTATAATATGGAGGTGTTTTAATATAGCCTTAACTTGATTTATAAACATCAGTTAACTTAAAGCTCCTCAGTCAATTGCTTAGAAAGCCCATGGCAGTTCTCAACCTATTCAACACGTTTTAGTGCTTCACTGAAATTGTTAATCAAGTTTTACTGTTTAACAAGTAAAAGAAAATAAAGCAACAAAACAAGTATTTTGCCCATAGGTGCCCAAACAAGGATTTGTATCTCAAACATCCAACCATATAATGTGACCACTATCTCTCCAATAATTGTAAAACCCATGAGACAAAGTTCGCCCAAATAGACAGCTCTGTAACGTGATGACAAATATTATTCTACTGGAAAAACAGCTCGTCAGGGAAAGGGAGACTGGGAGGAGAGAGAAAATGGAGTGTGAGAGGGAGAGATGGAAAAAGAGTGAGGCAGGTTGGGTCTTAGGATGAGTGTCTGGTCCCTAAGGCTGTGTGTGAGTAGTGTGTGTTTCCATCAGCATACTCTCTCAGCTCAATAATGATAAATAAGTCAACCTTCTCTCTCCTCCCCTACACCCCTCTCCTCGCTCCTGTCACACACACACACACACGCACACGCACCTCTTCTCTGTTCATCTACCCCCCTACACTCCCAGTGGTAATGAAGCAACAGTAGGTACTAGCTGACAACTGTGCAGACCGGTTTCATCTATATTCATTCTGCTATAGTGGGCCACCACAGCAAGACCCTTTCTGCACCTGAGAGACAAAACAACATCCATCCATCTCCTTCTTTCCTTTTACCTGTTCACTGTATATCACTGTCTACCAAATGTGTCCCTAATCCGTGGGAAAAGGTCACCGTGTAAAAATACTAGAAAGAAAAACACTGTATATTTCTTTATGTGATGTGGGAGCAATTTCTTAATAGACATGCTTCAAAAAGCACAAGCCCATTTCTAATCTTTATTTTAGTGTTAAATCAACTACAGTCTTATAAGTTCACTTTAAAAACAAAACAAAACAGTAATTTAAACTGGCAAAGTAAGAAAAAGGGATGAAATAAGACAGAAAAAGAAAAAAGTGAAAGAAAAAATTGCAAAAAGGAAAGAAGTATCTACATTTCTACTTGTGTTTCTGCTCCATCTACTGTATATGTGTGTCTGGAGGGTCCTAATTGCTGCTGAGGTCAGACTGCTGAGCAGTAAAGGGTTGTGTTTGATGCAGGTAAGAGTGCGAATGCGCACATGTGTGTGTGTGTGTGTGTGTGTGTGTGTGTGTGTGTGTGTGTGTGTGTGTGTGTGTGTGTGTGTGTGTGTGACTGCTCTGCATGCCCTTGACTTGCAGCTGGCAAACAACGCTTTAGGCCCCCACAGCTGCCTCATCATTACAGTTCACAGGGATCCCCTGCCACACACTCTTGCGCACACACACACACACACACAGTGAGAGAGACTTAGTCACAGCTACACAGGCACAGACAAACAGACACATGCAGACATACACAGAGACACTCACCCCTTCCCGCAGGCTCCTCATTAAGCCAGTGTAGGCGGCAGCGGGAACGAACCACAGTCCCTCTGGGGAGCCTCTCTTCTTCTCCTGATAGAGAGGCATAGAAAAGAGGGAGAAAGGGTGAGAGAAGAGAGATGGAGGGGATACAGTAAAGGGAGGAGGGGGCAGTGGAGGAGTAGAGTGGGAGTCAGAGAAAGGCAGAGTGTAGGAGATGCGGAGTGCAGCAGAGAGGAGTTGAGGAAAGGGTAAGAAAAGGGTGCAAAAGGAGCCAGGGCATCTTTATTACTTAACTGCATTTGCAATACTCAAATTAAGACTTTTTCCATCAAAATATTTTAAAAATATAGGAACAAGGTACATGTGAGTATTTAAATAGTGTTTTTTCATTGACTATTTAAGAAACAATCTGTTATCTATTAGTATTAGTAGTAAATGACATTTCAAAAAATAGTTGAAATAATGTGTTACAACTTCCTATGGACTAGGCTGATGGTTTTGGTTGCTCTGTCAAACCATAAACTCACACATAATTCTGAATAATCCTGAAATTATCATGTATTTTATATTAATCTGGGAAATCTAGTATGGTATTTTTTCCTGTGAATGTTCAGTCATCAAAATGTTGCCACTGTATTTTCAGTTATTCACATGATCATATGTTTACCATTTACTTCTTATCCTGACAAAATAGGCTTTACATTTATATTGTCTTACTAACTGTCTTAAAATCCACAAAATTGAGATAAATTCAACAATAATTCAACTTTTTTTTTTATCAAACAATTCTCTGTTCCATTGCAATTGTATAGGCTCTAGGCTACATCTAACCTTGAGGATAAAGTCAGCACTGGAGGCTATAGCTAATCGTTGTCATTGACTGGGGCTGCAGGAGAGTAAAGAAGATCATTTTACCAGGGGACACTTACAGAGCCATTCCACATTACTCAAACTGTTTCTCCTGCCATTATAGAGACAAAGTGGGTCCACATGGCTGGTAGAGCTCAGATCCATGAAGGATTTTCATCTGAACTGTTTGTAATTAAGACATTTGCTTTCACTAATGCTGCTAAATTAACTTAACTATTCATTAAGGTGTTAAAGACAGTCGTGTACTGTTAGCTGACAGCATGAGACAACAAAACACCCAATTTTACTTACTATTTAAAATCAGTCTGATAATATGTTAATTCATCCTTGTAAAGCCCAATAAGGATATAGGTTTTTATGGTGGTTTTTTTTTTCAAGGGTATATCTAGCCTCAAGAATACAGGAAGCAATGTAGCTGACACTAAGCAGAAAACCTATCAGATCATCAGACCGCCAACCTTGAGACTCTAAAAACAGTCCAAAAAAATAAAAAAAACGACTGTGTTTTTGGAGCTCTGATTCTTAAACTGGCATGAAATGAAAAAACGTCAAGGTTAAAACACGTTTTCATGGAGGGGTCCTTTTAAAGAAGTTGACTCAGAGAAATGTTGTGGATATATGCACTCAACATCATGAAACCAAAAAGAAGTTAATTTGAAACACTTGAATTAGTTTGTGACTTTTCAAGACAATGAATATACCCACCAAAAACTTTATTTAATTATGCTGCATTCAAGAGAAATTGAGTTTTGAAAAGATAAACGTGACCATTTCAGTCTTGATGGTGCATCAAGGACAGCCAGAACCATTGAAAAATACAATTTCATATCACCAGGCCTAGATATACAATAACTAAACTGAATGTATGTACCCCTAATATATATATATATATATATATATATATATATATATATATATATATATTAGGGGTGCAACAATACTCGGATCGATATTGAACCGTTCGATACTCCGCCTAGGCTGCACTGTCGAGCGCAGATCCACTGAGCACAGCGCAAGCTAGCAAGACAAAAGTTGAGCTTGTTGCAACATGGCAACTGCCTCAACGCTACCCGAAATTGAACCTCCTCCACCCTCATTCAGATCTGGCGTTTGGAACTATCTTGGTTTTCATGTGACGTATGACCCAGATGGTAAGTGCGTCATGGACAAAAGTAAAACAGTATGTCGGATGTGCCACGCAATGCTCGATTGGTGGGAACTAGTGTGTTAGCGCAGTTAGCTCGTTAACGTGTTGACACCGTCCAGCTCCACGCACGGGGCGATCCGCGGTAACTCGTTAACGGAGATTTGCGGCATTATGGCGTTAATGTCATTTTAACGAGATTAACGCTGACAGCACTAGTGGGAACACAACGAATATGACTGCACATTTACTCCGACATCATCCTAGTGCAAAGACAAGTGGAAGCAGACAAAAACAACAAGCACGCATGCTACAAACTTTACCCGAGTCATTTAGACACCCGTTAGCACATGATTCTCCTTATGGGGACCTGATATGTTTAATATGCTGCGGAGAATATAGCCCAGAAGAAGCTATAGTATAGCTTTTATTTTGGAAAGAGCCATTTCTCTGTAATAAACTCTCTTTTCCAAAGATGAGTGATTTCTCGATCAGATAGATTTTTTATTATTATTATTTTATTGTTTCAGCAACATTAAATTTAAAAACTGTACTTTTGAGTTAAAATATATATTTATAATTTTAATAAATGACAAATTAAAAAGGCATGAACATTTTTTTGTATTGAAAAAATATCGAAACGTGACACCAAAGTATCGAACCAAACCATGAATCTTGTGTATCGTTGCATCCCTAATATACATGTATGTATATATATATATATATACACACATACATATATATATATTAGGGGTGCAACGATATTCGTATCGATATTGAACCGTTCGATACAGTGCTTTCGGTTCGGTACGCATATGTATCGAACAATACAACATTTGTAATTTATTTTATCAACTTTCCTTCTGACGATGCTGTCTGTGTGGAGCGCTCAGTGAATCTGCGTTCGACTACTCCGCCTAGGCTGCACTGTCGAGCGCAGATCCACTGAGCGCTCAACACAGACAGCATAGTCAGAAGGAAGAGCGCAGGGCAAGCTAGCAAGACAGAAGTTAAGCTCCCCTTGCAACATGGACCTCCCCCACCCTCATTCAGATCTGGCGTTTGGAATTATTTTGGTTTTCATGTGACGTATGACCCTGAAGGTAAGCGAGTCATGGACTAAAGTAAAACAGTATGTTGGATGTGGCATGCAATGCTCAATTACATGGGTGGGAACTAGTGTGTTAGCGCAGTTAGCTCGTTAACGTGTTGGCCGTCTAGCCCCATGCACGGGGCGATCGGCGGTAGCTCGTTAACGGAGATTTGCCGTGTTGTGGCGTTAAGGTCATTTCAACGAGATTAACCTGAAAGCACTAGTGGGAACACAACGAATATGACTGCACATTTACGCCGACATCATCCTAGTGCAAAGACAAAAACAACAAGCATGCTACTAACTTTAGCCGAGTCATTTAGACAGCTGCTAGCACATGATTCTCCTTATGCTGCTGAGAATATAGCCCAGAAGAAGCGGATAGTATAGCTTTTATTTTGGAAAGAGACATTTCTCTGTAATAAACTCTCTTTTCCAAAGATGAGTGATTCCTCAATTAGATACAGGGCTTGCGATATCGCTAGCCCGACGTCCTGGGGCTAGCGATTTTTTCAGTTGGGCTACCAAAATCTATCTCTTCCCTGCCCGTCGGGCTATTGTAGGAAGGAAAAATATATGTCAATGCTTTTGCATTCTTTCAGAAATGTAGCTGGGTAATTATGTCTTTGGCATCGGTGAGCCACTGTCAATATGTGACATATTGAAATCGCGTTTGAATTTGCGCTTGTTTTTTTGCTTTCACTTTGCAATCGTGCGAACTGTGTATAGAGAGCGACAGCACTGATCTGTGAGTGATGATAATTTGTGCACCAATTCCTCTGACATCGTCTTATTAATCGTTAGCTTACTATGCAAACATGACAAGTGAAATCTCCCGCAGCAAGCTTAAACATGTGAGAGGTTGATCGAGCAGAGAATCGCTGAGCTTATGTGAGTGCTTGTGTAAAAGCAGCAGTATATATATTTTAGTTCTGCTGAGCCAAATAAGACAGGTCAGGGTGAAGAAGTGACAGCCAAAGAAAAGCTTACCACAAAACGGAGAAGTTATGACAAATCAGACTATAAGGCAAAAAGAAAGTGCAGCTTTATGGTTTCATGGACAAAAGAATTTCTGTGGCTGCAATATGACGAGCTAAATAACCAGGGCTGCACATAAGTGGTCCGCAGGTGCGCATTCGCTGTCAAAATAAAAAACACGCACAAGGGTTAGGGTTAAATTTAAAAACTGTACTTTTGAGTTAAAATATATATTTATAATTTTAATAAATGACAAATTAAAAAGGCATGAACATTTTTTTGTATCGAAAAAATATCGAACCGTGACACCAAAGTATCGAACCGAACCGAACCGTGAATTTTGTGTATCGTTGCACCCCTAATATATATATATATATATACATACATACATACATACATACATACATATATATATATATACATACATACATACATACATACATACATATATATATATATATATATATATACACATACATACATACATACATATATATATACATTAGGGCTGCCACGATTAGTCGACTAGTCACGATTACGTCGACTATCAAAATTGTCGACGACTGATTTAATAGTCGACGCGTCGTTTGAAGCTTTGTAAGATCACAAAAGACGCAGGAATAAGTGGCAGGATTTAAGAGTGTAATAACGGACTGGAACAGAAGATGGCAGCACAGCATGTACAAGGATGCCAGCTGCCGTTAAACCCCGAAGAAGAAGAAGCAGTTTCCCAGAATTCATAGCGCGGCCCAGCTCAGTTTCCAACAATGGTGGCAGCTAGTTAGTTTTAATATTACTCTTATTATTCTTTCTGGGTCACAAAATAAACGTTTAACATATTTTCAGGCGAGAATGTAGCTGTGTAAACCTCAAATATCTGCTCAGTTTATCAAGACACCACATATTTTCAAAAGCGCTCCGACGTTTTCGGAGACGTCTGTTACCCACTAGCTCAATAGTTAGCCGGGGGCTAGGCTAACTAGAGCCGTGAGAACACCGGACTCCCGGGAAAATCGTTTTCAAACCCACCGCCGTCTTTCGCTACTTAGGTTAAATATATATGAGTCACTTAGATAACTTAAACATGTTATTGTTTGGCTTTTTTTAGTATTTTATTTGTTCCTGAGGAAATCGGTTTGGCTGAGATTAAAGTTTTTACACAGCTGAATAAACGTCAAGCAGACAGCTGATTATCAGAAGTGTGAGATGCTCGAGAATTTACTCCAGTGTCCTGTTATATTTTAGATAGCAAGGAGTTTATTAAACTTCACCGAAACAATCTGCAAATTTCATTAAAATTTTATAAACTATCATCTTGTCTTTATTTTTAGTTAGCACATACCTTAAACACTTAAAGCTGTAAGCTAATGATAGTTATATAAGAGCAGATGCTGCTGGTGCAATAAGCTGTACGTTTTACGTCCAATGGATGATGATCTGATTAGTCGACTAATCGCAAAAATAATCGGTGACTAGTCGACTATCAAAATAATCGTTTGTGGCAGCTCTAATATACATATATATATATATATGCACTAAAATTTCAGTAACACTAAAGACACTACATTACAGAGCATCTTAGGGATGGTAAGTTGATATAAGATCATTTTTTTACTATAACTAAATGAAAATGTATACGTTTAAATTGCTGGTTAGATGATTTCTGTGGGAGATAGAACACATTTGCATCAGTCGACAAACACAATTCCTGCAGGAGCTTAAGAGTCAATTTATTAGGAGCTTCGACACAGCAATGAGATTGTTTAAGGTTTCAGAGAATAATGTGTGCAATCAGGTGGGTGGATTGATTTTTAAAGGTTATCCATCAGTTGAGTAAATAAAAATCTTATGCTTAATTGACCTGCCTGGGTAAATTAGGTTAACTGGCAATAAATTGTAGTGCCCCTGGTAATGAAGTCAAACAAGGCCCCCTTCGCTCTAATTCTCAGGGCTGGGGGTCAATTAAATTTCAACTGAATTTAGTTAGTGTGTAGATATAAAGTCCATTACCTGATGACAGAGTACTTTCATTCATTTCACCTAAAGCTGAACATTACCACTGAAGAAATAACAAACAGTCTTACTTGTGACATCAATTCTGTGTTCATTTTTACTTATTAACTGAAGAAATCAATTTCACTGCTGAACTATTGGCGAAAGATGATATGACACATTCACAGCCACTTAAAGTTAACAGCAAGGTGAGCAGCCAGTGAATCATTTCTTTCATTGTATTCCTTACTGCTTGTATTAACATAATTGTTCGGGTCATTTAATGACATAATATGCCACTGCCTTGTCTAGTATGTAGAACAATATTAAGAGAATTTGTCTGAGACTAATTAAAGACCTTCATGAATTAGTCTTAACAATGGTGTATGGAAAACAGACTTTAATCGCAGGTTAACGGTAATAAAAAGAATAAAATCAAATAGTAAGAAATGCACCTGCCCCAATCTGCTGGTTTCTTCTTGACAAAAATGCCAAATAACATTTCTATTAACAGCTCCTCTTCTGTTATACCTCTTCTAATCAAGGAAAAATCTACTTCACAAAGAATGAGTGTTAAAAAAAACGAGTAATGTTCTTGCCACTTATGCAACCTCCTGCAATGAGTGTCCTTTTCATGCCTAAAGCAAGTATGCATGTGGACCGACTTCTATAGACGTGTTTGGAAACATAATCATGTTTCAATAAACTGCAACATATCTATCTCTTTAAAAATGTCTCTTCACGTTGGCTTCTGACATTCAAAGTGTACCTGAGAGGAGATGAGGTAGAGGAACTCCGCGAGTGGTGGCAGCAGGAGCCGTTTTATTTTACTGTTCCTTAGATTATCCCTCAGCAGGTCTGTTAGTGTGGACACAGCCTGCAAAGAGCATGACAAACACTTTCAATAGTACTTCTATTTTCAATTAAAGTTCAATCACATGAAAATTTAAAAAACAATAATAATAATAATAATAATAATAATAATTTAAAAAAAAAACTATCTGCACAATAAAATTACAATTCATTTTACATTTATATATTTCCCTAGGGCTGGACATATTCTATTTTTTAATACAAGCCAGGGGCATCTGTATTACCCAGAGACATCACCAGAAGCATGGCAATGCTCTGCTAGCACATAAAAATTTCAACTTCAAAACTCTTATATTCTAACATTATTTTTAAGTTGAGGTAGCAAATACAAAAAGCTTAGCTAAAACCAAATATCTAATTTATGAACGCAATCAACTAAAAATATTAAGGAAAAACAGGAAAATTGATTTTGTCAAAGTCACTAAGGCCACTATTACAGAGATCATAATTTCAAAGCCTGCAAAGCTGTCCCACTGTGTAGGATTATAGTCCAAATCTACCAGGAGCTGCCTGTGTTGTAGTCAACAAAAACCTGGTCTACAACTTTTGAGGAACGAAGACATGCATATTATTTAGAATTTGATGACTAAAACGGCAACAATGTCATGCTAACCTGAAAAACATTTAACAACTGTTTGTTTTAGTAAAGCTGAACAATTATCCACTGATGTTCTTTGAAAGAACCTGCAAATGCAATATTGTCACTTCTTCTATGAGGTTAACACAAAGCCAGTAGTGAAAGGCTGCAGGACCCAGAGTGATGCTCAGGTTGGATCTTCCCAAACAAATCCACCAGTCAAAGCTTGACTTTGAGAAAAAATGAGTGATGAGGTCAACAGGTTTACAGCACTGAGGTTGGTTTTTACAGTAGGGACACTGCTCTCACATCAAATACTCCTTGGGCAATAAACTGTTGTATAAGTTGCATAATGTTAAAAAACAAACAAACAGCAAAAATGTGTAACAAAATACTTTGTGTATGGAGTTAAAATATAATATTATGGTTTACCTTTTAAGTAAGGACAAGATTATTAGCTGCTGGAATAAGACATAATTGGTTTATCTATAGCCCTGTGAAAGGCTGGAAACATGTCCAGGGTGTATTTCATGACTTAGAGGATGGATATGCTCAAGGCCCTCTATTCATCCAGTTCAGGGGGGCAGAGTTAAGAAAACAGAAGCATGGATGGGATATACATTAAATACAAAAAATAAAAAATAAAAAATCCCATTGAACTCAGATGTAAACACACACACACACAGACTTAATTATATGCAAACACAGCCTTTCTGGCTGGCTGCTTCCTGACATTAGCATTACTGCCAGCTTTTCCCCCTCTGTGATCTGATGCAAGTTCTGCCTCATTCCTCTTTTGTTCCTGCTTTCTTCTTTATTTTTTCCATTGTTTCCATTCTCTCCCAGTTTTGTATCATTTCTGTATTGTTGAACACATTTTCTCCTTCTCTTCCATTTTAAATTTGCCTGCTGTGATTCTATTACAGCTCTCTCACCAATCCTGTCTGTTAGCTATGTTGTTCTGTCTGTCCATTTTAGGGTGAGGTAGTGTGACAGATTATAATGTTCTCTCCCACAGAAAGTTTCACTACAGTTACACTCAAGCAATTGTATTTTGCCATTTTCCAATCTTCTCTCTCACTCCCTTAGTGAGATCAAACCACTAACAATTTCTAAATGGAAAAGGTTGGGAATTAATATGCTGGGGTGTGTTAGAAACTGGTCAAGCAGCTGTACTCAGGGAGAGGGGAGAGGTAGAGAAAAAAAAAAAGCCTACATGAAGACATAAAAAATAATTCCCAGAGAACACCTTACAATTATCTCAGCATCAGCACTTCAGGTGAAAACTATGCACATCAATGCACACAAGGAAATACAAACCCATGCACTTAATTAACACACATAAACAACAACGCAGACACACACACACACACACACACACAATAAACAGTGCGATGACCAGTTACTGCGGTGGACTATTAGCCTTATAGAAGACTGAAGACTCAGCCAGAATTAATAGGTAATACAAGCCCATAAAGCGGTGACAGAGGAGACTGACTTATAAATCAGTACACCAGATTTCAATCCCAGCTGTCATAGCGTGAAAGGCGGGGGCACACCTGGATAGTTTGTCAGTTTGTTGCACGGCTAAATTCAGATTAATGGATCACATATCTTATACTAACAATGTGAGGCACAGATTATCACAGCATCTAAAAACACATTCACCAAATATCTCTAGGAAACAAGACTTTTATATTGTTTACCCATAAGAGTATCCAGACGTGCCACTTTAATCAACTTTATTTAACTTTAATCAAAATCAGTCTTAACATAATTACACAACACAGTCAGTCCAAACTTTTTTTTTCTTTTTTACAAAGGATATTTAGAAATCCAGAAATGTCTTTGTTGAGCCATTGCCCTCTGAATATGTCTTCTTAAGGATTGCTGTGAGCTTGTAAAATTCATTGCTTTCCTATAACCCTTCACAGTTCAAGCTTTTGTGGCAAAACTCCCAGAAAATCTGGGGAAGATCATGTGTAGTGGATTTTGAAAGCACAGCTTCTCTATCTCACATTAAGAAAGCAAGAAACATGCATTAGTAACATTAAAACAAAACATTTATTTTTCATTTAATTCTATTTGACGGCTGAAGGACAATGACAGACTCACTGTAGAAAGACAAAAGAGAAACAAACAGGACAGGAAGAAAGAACAGTGAGACAGGAAGAGAGACAGACGAGTGTGTCTATTGAAGAGTAATGAAAGCATATCGCAGCTACCATGGTAACTAAGCCCAGCCCCAAAACTCTGATTAGCAGAATATCAGTGAGAGGACCCCTGCTGAGAAAACACACACACACACACACACACACACACACACACACACACACACACACACACACACCAGAGAAAAAAATCTTTTATTGGTCATCTGTTAGCATCACTATAACATAAGGACAAACACAAACACAGATGCACCAAAAGAAGGAAAAAAAACAAACAAACAACCCCCCCACACACACACACACACACAAAATATCATAAAAGAGACCCCTGCTGAGTCCTCGCATAAACATGGTTTAAAAAAAAAAAAAAAAAGCACACTTGCAGAAACACACAAAACACCTCTGCTGCGTCTATAGATGGACACACGACTACAGACACAAAGATTATTTATATAATGCTTTTTGTTATCCTTGTCATTAGTAGCTGATTTTTTTCCACTCATCATTGGTTTTTAACAATTCACTAAAGAGAAACTGCGATGCCAAAGTCGTCCATTTTGTATATCGCTGTGATGACTCGGTAAATGGTAAATAGACTGGTTCTTATATAGCGCTTTTCTACTCTTCTGAGCACTCAAAGCACTTTACACAACATGTGCATTCACCGATTCAAACAAGCACATTTTCTTAGTGCTTTCTAACTAACATTCACACACACATTCATACTCCGAGGGATGCATTGGAGAGCAATTTGGGGTTAGTATCTTGACCAAGAGGCATGCAGACTAGGGGAAGCCAGGAATCAAACCACCAGTATCAGTAGATGATCAGTAGATGACCTGCTCTACTGCCTGAGCTACAGCCATCCCAGTAGCAGCAAAGAGCCAGAAGACAACTGGTGTGGTATAAAACAGTTCTCTGGCGTAAGATGTCGACAGTAAACCATGGTAAATAAGAATAAGCCCTGGGCATCACTGACAAATAGCACATAGCTAGATCTCTGTGCCATTTATACACCCCCAGTAGATTCTACTTTGATGAAGCCATTTTTTAAACTCCATCAAGAATCTGCCAATGTCCAGGACTCAAAAAAATGATGCCTGATATGATGAAACTACAAATCAGAAACTACTTGTTTTGTAAGTCTCACTGGTAATGCGTCTCTCCCTTCTGCTTGTACATAGTTAACAGAAAGTTCAGAGGGGACTCTTTAGAGAAATGACTCAACAAGGGAAACCAATAAACTGCAATGCTTATGATGGGCCCTAGACAGTGATGACAAATCTGCAAAGGCTTTAAAGTTACATTATCTGACAAATCACATATCAGTATATAGTAAAAATCAGACAAACAAAAACAAGACAATCAATACATTCCTGCCAATATGGCCACTGGTAATATCAATATTTTATCATAAGGCTAATTTCTCTCATTTGTGGCACTAAACATGACCATGTAAGTACCATGGCATCTATGTCAGCATGTGCATAGGCACATTCATAAAAAAGGTCACTAAATATTGTTTATGGATGACCCATGATAAATTAAAATCTTCCACCTAAACCACTGTACTATTGAACATACAGTGGGGCAAAAAAGTATTTAGTCAGCCACCGATTGTGCAAGTTCCCCCACTTAAAATGATGACAGAGGTCAGTAATTTGCACCAGAGGTACACTTCAACTGTGAGAGACAGAATGTGAAAAAAAAAAAATCCATGTATTCACATGGTAGGATTTGTAAAGAATTTATTCGTAAACCAGGGTGGAAAATAAGTATTTGGTCACCTCAAACAAGGAAAATCTCTGGCTCTCACAGGCCTGTAACGTCTTCTGTAAGAAGCTTTTCTGTCCCCCACTCGTTACCTGTATGAATGGCACCTGTTTGAACTCATCATCTGTATAAAAGACACCTGTCCACAGCCTCAAACAGTCAGACTCCAAACTCCGCCATGGCCAAGACCAAAGAGCTTTTGAAGGACACCAGGAAAAGTATTGTAGACCTGCACCAGACTGGGAAGAGTGAATCTACAATAGGCAAGCAGCTTGGTGTGGAAAAATCAACTGTGGGAGCAATCATCAGAAAATGGAAGACATACAAGACCACTGATAATCTCCCTCGATCTGGGGCTCCACGAAAGATCTCATCCCGTGGGGTCAAAATGATCATGAGAACGGTGAGCAAAGATCCCAGAACCACACGGGGGGACCTGGTGAATGACCTGCAGAGAGCTGGGACCAAAGTAACAAAGGTCACCATCAGTAACACACTACAACGGCAGGGAATCAAATCCCGCAGTGCCAGACGTGTTCCGCTGCTGAAGCCAGTGCATGTCCAGGCCCGTCTGAAGTTTGCCAGAGAGCACATGGATGATACAGCAGAGGATTGGGAGAATGTCATGTGGTCAGATGAAACCAAAGTAGAACTTTTTGGTATAAACTCAACTCGTCGTGTTTGGAGGAAGAAGAATACTGAGTTGCATCCCAAGAACACCATACCTACTGTGAAGCATGGGGGTGGAAACATCATGCTATGGGGCTGTTTTTCTGCCAAGGGGACAGGACGACTGATCCGTGTTAAGGACAGAATGAATGGGGCCATGTATCGTGAGATTTTGAGCCAAAACCTCCTTCCATCAGTGAGAACTTTGAAGATGAAACGAGGCTGGGTCTTCCAACATGACAATGATCCAAAACACACCGCCCGGGCAACAAAGGAGTGGCTCCGTAAGAAGCATTTGAAAGTCCTGGAGTGGCCTAGCCAGTCTCCAGACCTCAACCCCATAGAAAATCTGTGGCGGGAGTTGAAAGTCCGTGTTGCTCGGCGACAGCCCCAAAACATCACTGCTCTCGAGAAGATCTGCATGGAGGAATGGGCCAAAATACCAGCTACTGTGTGTGCAAACCTGGTAAAGACCTATAGTAAACGTTTGACCTCTGTTATTGCCAACAAAGGTTATGTTACTGTAAGGTAGTGACTGGAATAAGTCACAAGGTGTCGCTGTTGAGCTGCATATATGGTGTAAAATTTAGCAATTTTGACCATTTGTCCTCTGCAGGACACCGTACTTCAGATTTCTTGTTCGCGCGGGCGCCATCTTGGTTCAGTGTTTGCTGTGATTCAAAAAGGTAAGCACTGCCAGTGGCGAACTGCATCAGTTTTGTGTTGTATTCATCGCCGAGACCGTGGAATGTTGTAGAAGGCACGGTTATTGTTACTTAATGTGTATTCTGTGTATATGTGTTGTTGTATTTTGCAATGTTGATAGTCATGGAGTGTTTGCTGTGATTCAAAAAGGGCCAGCAGCAGAGTTGGAGTGGTGTTTGCCCCTGCTTCCGAATAAACGGCACGGTCCGAGCCACAAATCGAGCGCCTGTGTCCGACTGGTCTCTCTGCGGTGCACCCCAATCCAACACAAACTAACACAACGCAGAGTCCGGGGTGTAGGGAGGCCCCTGCACTGGTTGGGTTACATCTTTGGTGCCGTGACCCGGATTTGTGGCACTTCGAGACCGAAGAGAAAGCAATGCCGACACCCCCCAGCTACGCAGCCATAGTAAGAGGTGTCGCCATCTGATGGGGTGCTGAACTAAGTATATAACTGCCTGTGCAGCTGTATTACTGGGACTTTCATCTCCCCAGGCATATCCTTTGAAAGTGAAATCTTGGGGTGGTTTCATTTGAGGGTTTCTGTCCCTGAAAAAAAAAAAAAAAGACTCAGAGACTTGAATTGTAGAAAGAATGCTAAATGATGTTCCCTGTCTATAATGATAATCATTGAATACGGTTAAGCAATTGCTGCTGATTTGTGTCATTCACAACCTCTGTGCTGAAGATAGTTGTTTAACTACGCTCTGAGTTTAATGCTGTTTTTTGTGAATTCTTTTTTTTCTGCGTTATAGAATGATAGTTGTCATACATCTGTGTTGTGTTCTATTTTACTAGAAATATATTGTACTTACTCACAGTTAAGCATACTACAAGTAGCCCACACACATTTTCTGGTGCAGCTAAATTAGAGATACAGGACAGTGAAAATGTTGAGAGACTTTGCAGACACTCCAAAGAGGGCACAGCCTCACCTTTTGAATGAAGGGGCTACAGCTAGCGCCAGTACAGTGGACCAACAGTCATCAGTGAAGTCGAAGCTGGTCACCCAGTTCCCCAGCTTCACTGGCCAGCGGTTACAGTATCACACCCCAATCAGGGACCTCACCGACTCTGGGCTGGGCACACAACAGACCCCACCACCAACCATGCTTTCACCCCAGACTGATCTTGGCATGGCTCCAGCTCATGCCCCACCACAGCCACCCTATGGAGGCCAAATGCAGGTGCCCTCACACCTATCTGAAATTCGCCCAAGGTCAGTGCCAACCAACCAGACAAGCCAGTCCAACCACAGCCCTCTAACTACAGCCCCTCCAGTGTTTCGCCGGGGCAACCATGGGCGAGCAGCAAGTCCCCACACTGCAGGTGAACAAAGGTGACGGAGGAGAGAGCACTCCCCTAGTTGGTCCCAGGAATGAGGGGGAGGTGGAAGTCAACGGAATGAAGTGCAGGGCACTCATCGACTCTGGCTCCCAGATAACCAGTATTACGCATCAGTACTGGCGCAGCCACCCCACCCTCCATAAACAAAAACTGCAGCCTTCTAAGATACCCATAGAAGGTGCAGAGGGCCAGAGTGTCACCTACCATGGTGTGCTACGCATCAACCTAAAATTGTTGGGGAGAGAGTTTAAGGGTGTGCCTGCTTTTGTTGTCACTAACACAGAGTACCGCTCCTCTGTTCCTCTGCTTGTGGGAACTAATGTCCTCCGTGCCTCCAGAAGTCACCTCCAGGCAACCTACGGCCAGCAGTTCCTCCTCCAGGTCAAGGAGACTCATCCGGAGTGGCACGCCTCCCTGCTAGAGATTGAGAGCACTGACCAGTGTGATATGGATGACACAGTGGGCCCTGTTGTTTATACTGGTCGCAAGGTGCACATTCAAGCAGGGAAAGAGATGGATTTAATGTGCAAAATAAAAGCTGGACCACAAAGAAAGACTTATACAGCCCTAATTGAAGGCCACCCCTCCCTGCGGCTCAGCCAAGACATCCTGGTCGCCAGAGTTCTTGCTGATGTAAAGAAAGGATGTGCCCCGGTAAGAGTGATGAACCTCTCCCAGCATGCTATCACTATCAAGCCTCACACGCATCTGGCCAGGGCATCTCTGGTGGAAAGTATTGTGGACTTTTCAGACAGGGTGCGGGGCAGCCATCACATTAGCGGAGGCAGAGAAGCATGCCTGGGTATGGACCACGTTGTGGCAAGCCAGGAAGTGGATTTAAGTGGAGCAGATGTCGAAAACGAGCACCAGCGTTCCCTTCTTAAAGAGCTTGTGGAAAGGAACATGGGTGTGTTCTCACAGCACCCCCTGGATTATGGCCATACAAAGACTGTGCAACATGAAATCCCTCTGGTCGACTCTAAGCCATTTCGACTGCCTTACCGTAAGATCCCCCCATCACAGTGGCAGGATGTGAGAAGGTTGCTGACAGAAATGGAGGTAGCAGGAGTTATCAGGCCCAGCAAAAGTCCATATGCTTCACCAGTCGTGATCGTAACCAAGAAAGATGGATCACTAAGGCTGTGTATTGACTACAGGAAACTGAACTCCTGTAGCACGAGAGATGCTTTCCCTCTCCCCAGAATAGAGGAAGCCCTGGAGGCTCTAGGGCAGGCAAGATACTTCTCCACCCTTGACCTCACCTCTGGTTATTGGCAGGTGGAGGTGGCGGAGCATGACAAACACAAGACGGCATTCAGCACCCCTATGGGGCTGTTTGAAGCAAATCGTATGCCCTTTGGACTGCAGAATGCTCCCTCCACCTTTCAGAGACTCATGACCTGCTGCTTTGGCGACTTGAACTTCATCCACCTCCTAATCTATCTTGATGATCTCATCATATTCTCCAAAACCTTTGATGAGCATCTGGAAAGACTGCAGCTGGTGTTCGATCGGCTTCGGGAGCATGGCTTGAAGTTAAAGCCTTCTAAATGCCACCTAGTGAGAAAGGAGGTTCAGTATTTGGGTCACTTAGTGTCTGCTGAGGGGATCCGGACAGACCCAGAGAAGATCAGCAAGCTGAAAAACTGGGTGAGGCCCACAAATCGCAAAGAAGTGTTGCAATTCCTGGGATTCGCTGGATACTATAGGCGGTATGTAAGTGGGTACTCTACCCTAGCTGCTCCCCTGTACCGCCTAACTGCTGGTGACCCCAGAAAGAAAAGGAGAGGGGGAAAGAAAAGTCTGGCTACCGACCCACCCTTTTTGTGGACAGATGAATACGAGAAGGCATTTAAGACCCTAAAAGAAAGGCTGACAAGCGCTCCAGTGCTGGGATATCCTGACTATAGCTTGCCCTTCGTTCTGCAGACGGACGCCTCAGGGGAGGGTCTGGGCGCCGTTCTAGCTCAGATCCAAGGTGGAGCTGAGAGGGTCATAGCCTTCGCCAGTAGAGGTTTGAGCCCAGCAGAGACAAGGTATCCTGCACACAAACTCGAGTTCCTTGCTCTTAAATGGGCGGTCACCGACAAATTCTACGACCACCTCTATGGGCGTAGATTCTCTGTCCAGACAGACAACAACCCTCTCAAGTATGTTATGTCATCAGCGAAGCTGGATGCCACAGGCCAGCGGTGGGTGTCTAGGCTGGCTGCTTTCGATTTCGATGTCCAGTATCGGAGGGGACAGAGCAACACAAACGCTGACGCCCTCTCTCGCATGTCTAACCAGGAGGTCATGCACATCCTACAGACATGCCCTCAGTGGGTGGGTGTCGATGAACAGGGGCATGGTGTGACACAGGCTACCCAGGATACTCAAAGCCTCACTGGCCATGGCACGCCTACAGGGGAGGAACTGGAACTCGGGCCACCTACATCCACTGAGCCTTACAGGGATGTGGGGATGGAATCCCTGCCCACCATGACCAAACAGGAGCTCCGTGCAGGGCAGAAAAAAGACCTTGTTATTGGCCCCGTCTTGCACTATAGTATGAACCAGAAGCCGAGCCGCAGCGAGCGAATGAGTGCTGAAGGGCACGTGCGCCTTCTCTTAAAGGAGTGGAGAAGGTTAGCGGTAAGGGATGGCATCCTGTACCGCTGCGTCCAAGACAGCCAAAGGGGAGTAATTGAGCAATTGGTGCTACCAGAGGATTTGCGTATATCAGTGAAGACTGCTCTCCACGATGACTCAGGCCACCTTGGTTTTGAGAGGACATTGCACATGATAAGGGAGAGGTTTTATTGGCCACGGATGTTCCAGGAAATCAAGGCTTGGTGCAAACAATGTGAGAGGTGCTGCCTTAGGAAAACTCCAACCGCAGGGGTCAGGGCCCCCCTGGTCAGTATCCACAGCAGTGCCCCCTTGGAGCTAGTTTGTGTGGATTTTTTGACTCTTGAGAAATCAAAAGGTGGTATCGAAAATGTCCTCGTGGTCACTGACCATTTCTCACGCTATGCGCAAGCATACCCACTAAAGACCAAAAAGCCAGCACAGTGGCTAGGGTGCTGTATAGAAACTTTTTCTGTCGGTTTGGCTTCCCAGCAAAACTGCATGCAGACCAAGGGCGCAATTTTGAAAGTGCTGTGGTGAAGGAGCTGTGTAAATGCACCGGCATCACTAAGACCCACACCACGCCCTATCACCCACAGGGCAAGGGGACAACTGAACGGTTTAACCGCACCCTCATGAACATGCTGGGGACGCTAGAACCTCACCTGAAACCCCGGTGGCACGAATATGTGGATGCAATGACACACGCCTACAACTGCACCCGCCATGATTCGACAGGGCACACACCATACTACCTGATGTTTGGCAGGCATCCACGGCTCCCTGTCGACTTGGTCTTTGGGCTGTCAACCACTAATGGGTCGGGGGGATATAGCGATTATGTCCAGACCCTGCATGACTGCTTGTCACAGGCTTATGCACAGGCTAATCAGGCCTCTCGCCAGGCTA
The DNA here is from genome assembly GCF_965226115.1 of Aulonocara stuartgranti. Classification (NCBI taxonomy): domain Eukaryota; kingdom Metazoa; phylum Chordata; class Actinopteri; order Cichliformes; family Cichlidae; genus Aulonocara; species Aulonocara stuartgranti. The sequence continues at coordinate 26,701,441 of NC_138947.1, forward strand.
AGGGTCACCAGAAAAGATACTATGACCGACAAGCAAAGAGTCAAAGCTTCAGCCCGGGTGACAGAGTCCTGGTTAAAGTGTGTCATGTGGAGGGGCGAAGCAAACTAGGAGACAAGTGGGAGTCACGTCCATACATTGTGGTGAAGAAACAGCCAGACATGCCGGTGTATGTGGTGCGATCAGAAAATGGTGATACAGAGAGAGTGGTCCACCGCAACCTACTCACGCAGTGTATGTTTCTTCCCGTGGAGCAGGTGGGAGAGGAGGCAAGAGAGGAAATGGAGCTTGACGTGGAGGAGGTTCATGGAGGAGGGATTGAGGACAGTGGAGAGCAGGCTGGTGAAGTAATCAGACAGGATGAAGAGTCGGACATGATCGAAGACGGGGAGGCTGATAGCCTGGAAGGAGGTGTGGAGGGAGTTTCACCTGAAGCAGCAAATGGATCACTTGCCCCCAAGGGACCAGAGGAAAGGGACACAGGGACAGGACAAGAGAGTGAAGATTGGAGGGGGAATGAAACTGTCAGGGTCACCCACTCACCTCCCAGACCAAGTGAACCAAGGAGGAACTTGCCAAGGAGTCGGCATCCCCCTAAGAGACTGACTTATGGGTCGAGAGTTAACGAACCAGGGGAGGATCAGGAGAAGATAGAAAGGGGATGGAAGCTGTGGCAGAGGGCCAAAGCAAGAAGGGCTGCAGGAAACACAGACATTTTCGCATTACACTGCACATCTTCCACCACCGTTATTCTTGTATACATAGTGAGACTGTTCTGTTTTATTTTGTTTTGTTTGATGACTGGGACGCCATCACTTAAAGGAGGGGCGGATGTAAGGTAGTGACTGGAATAAGTCACAAGGTGTCGCTGTTGAGCTGCATATATGGTGTAAAATTTAGCAATTTTGACCATTTGTCCTCTGCAGGACACCGTACTTCAGATTTCTTGTTCGCGCGGGCGCCATCTTGGTTCAGTGTTTGCTGTGATTCAAAAAGGTAAGCACTGCCAGTGGCGAACTGCATCAGTTTTGTGTTGTATTCATCGCCGAGACCGTGGAATGTTGTAGAAGGCACGGTTATTGTTACTTAATGTGTATTCTGTGTATATGTGTTGTTGTATTTTGCAATGTTGATAGTCACGGAGTGTTTGCTGTGATTCAAAAAGGGCCAGCAGCAGAGTTGGAGTGGTGTTTGCCCCTGCTTCCGAATAAACGGCACGGTCCGAGCCACAAATCGAGCGCCTGTGTCCGACTGGTCTCTCTGCGGTGCACCCCAATCCAACACAAACTAACACAACGCAGAGTCCGGGGTGTAGGGAGGCCCCTGCACTGGTTGGGTTACATTACAAAGTATTGAGTTGTATTTTTGTTATTGACCAAATACTTATTTTCCACCCTGATTTACGAATAAATTCTTTACAAATCCTACTATGTGGATTCATGGATTTTTTTTTCACATTCTGTCTCTCACAGTTGAAGTGTACCTCTGGTGCAAATTACTGACCTCTGTCATCATTTTAGGTGGGGGAACTTGCACAATCGGTGGCTGACTAAATACTTTTTTGCCCCACTGTACATATGCTCATTTCACTTTGACAAACCAAACCTTTTAACTTGATGAAAAGTGATTGCCATGGCTGAAAATTAAGTATTTATTTTTTAGAATCAATGATTCCAGTCTCTTAGTGACTAGAGGGAAGTCTGTTTTGGTATGAGCATTACAGCATCAGGGAGTTTCAACGTGGCAGTAAATACACTAAAAGAAAAAAGCTTAAGCTGTAAATGCAATTAAAAGCAAATTTGATTCCTCATTTGAGTTCCAAATTTCAGCTAAAGTGTTAACCAGTCAATTTTTGTTGTAAGACAGTAAAGTAAAGGCTCCACTGAGTCACCACAGTAATTATGCGAAAAAACTGAATTGTTTACATGTACAGTCCTGCAGATGCACTTTACTGCACATGTACACAGAAAAACAGCCACAAATGGATGCAGAGCAGAATGAGGCAGACATCCATGGAAAATTAAAATTAAAAATTGAACACTCAAATTTATTAATCACCTCAAATCTAGCCCTCAGACACCCTCTAGTCCAAAGCCCTCCAAAACTAAAAGATGAGCCCAGAAAAGAGTCCCTTGTGTGAGCTGGGGCTGAGATTAACTGCTCCCTCTCAGACATTTTCTGGCTATTATCACAACAACACTGCTTTCCAAGCACCAATCAGTTCCCCAAATTATGTCAAGAAACCATTTTCAAACATTAGAAAGAAAAGAAAAAAAGTCGAAGTAGAGCTGGCCAATTTCAAAAGAAATTATGGCAGAATATCTACTCCACGGTTAGAAGCACACCAATAACAATCTTAACTAAGTACATTAGTGGTCACTCTTTGTGTAGAGTGGAGTTGAGTGGTCAGAGATACACATCCTCCTACAATTTCTAATGTTTAATGAAACAGCAATGTTTACAGTAAGTACTTCAACTCTTTATATTATATATACACTCCTTTGGCGAGGAGCGAGGCACACCCAAGGGTCCCTGAATGACCAAAACACACACATTACATGGATTCATCCAGACACAAACATGAAAATGATATATCATAGACTGATACATAACAGTTATATATTAATCGTTATACTTGATTAAATAAATTGTATAAATATTTATACCACTATTATTGTGTACACTCAAATTATTTTGGCAATATTTTTTTCAGAAGCACCGTGCCAATATAGCCACTCTGAATTTAACTGAACTGATGAGAGCAAAAGTGAGAGAGAGAGAGGGAGAGAGAGAGAGAGAGAGAGCGAGAGTGAGCAGAAGCAAGAGAGCGCAAGATATCTCTAAAGTTCCTATTTACTGTACACAGGCTATGGTTGTCTTGTAGCTTTTTAACGCCGCCAGCTGGTAAATACTGGTACTATAAAGTATTTCTACATCTTGTTTCAGGACAGTTTTTTTCCTCCTTCCTCAGCTAAAAGCTTTTATTATTGTTTGCATGCCTCTAAACAAAAGTACTAATTATGGCCACATGCACAATAAAATTAAGCAAGACATGCTAAATCAACCTTTATGTATTTTGTTGTGGATAAATTTACATTTTTACATCAATAAATGTGCTCTTTCTGGTATTTACTGCCACATTGTGGTGTAAATTTGTACTGCAGGTCTGAGGATCATGAAACATTTTGAAGAAAACAGGACTTCTCAATTTTTTTGGTTACTCAGCGCATTAAATAACTTGTCTGAAATAAAATGACTGTTTTGCTCTTTCTATAGTTGCCAGTGTTACACTTTTATTTCTAATACATAATAAATAAATAAAATTCCATAAATAAAATATCTATTTAATTGCATTGATAATGTCTTGGGGTTTTAAATCTGTGTTGGCACACCTACACAATTGTGACAATTAGCTAGGAGCCCTAGTATAAATTTTATACTAACATTTGAAAATTGTGTTAGGTTAAGGTTAAAAAAAAATGAGCAAATGAGCAGTAGCTGTTCTCCCTAAGTAAATAAATAAATGAATACATGGAAATAAAAAAATCTAAAGGAAATAAGCATAACTCTATTTAGTATGTGTGTATATTCCTGACCTCAGAAACAGGACTGTCCAATCCAAGGTCACTACAGTGCAGAGCCAGTAGTCCCATCACTCTGAGAACCTTGCTCCGTCTGCAAGGCATTTTTCATTTTTATTTATTATGTTAATTGTGAATTTTCAGCTTGGATATCATCTCGGGATTTTTTAAAAACATTTTCAGTTACTGATTTTATAAAACTGGTCATGGTGTTTAAGTTTTCCAGCATCCTTAGAAGAAAAACACAACATAAAGCAAAGAAAATGTATAAACATCAAATTTCTTAGAGCATGCTTAACCACTCTAGATATAATCATAGGAACTGCAGTTCATAAAACAATGTTAAAAAAAAAGCAATTGGGAGAGGATGTAGAATCGTGCTTCTTCTAATTATTCAGTAGCTTTTCTTTAATCATAATGTTTTGCCACATCAGAAATTAGCACTTTAAAAAAAAGCAATGTTACAGTGTCCCCTGTTTATAGAACAAACATACATTGTATACTTACATGTCCCAGTTAGGAGCTTGTCGCAACAGGTGGACCAAAACTAGAAGCTGAATGAAGAATTGAGGAAATTAGAGTGACAGAAAGAAGGAAAAGGATAGCAAACAATGTAAATATGTAGAAAATGATGATATATTGCCACAAAGCATGGAATCTAAGGTCATTGTGACTTCTAAAAGGATTGTTAATGAGAGTGTTCGGTGTTTTAGTAAAAAGAAATTAACTTTTTTCAAATTCAAATTGTTGAGTGGAAAAGATGAGCCGTATAAAAAACTATTATCATTACTTTATTTAATTACAGATAGAAAAAGTATGGTTATATCAGTAATAATACCATAAATAAAAAACATTCTAAATATAATTTTCCTGTGCTTTTGTTAATCTTAATCTTACATTTTTTTCAGGAACTCTGTGCCCAAAATCAGATTGAAAGAGGTATCTTTATTTGAGCCCTGAATAATTCTATGAAACTGCATCCTTGTGCGGTACTAATGACTCCCACTTGACTAATGACTAGCTGGGAGCAAAAGCATGACCCACACACCTACATCCTCTCTTACTGAAGTTCTCTGTTGACAGGGCAAACAAACAGACAAAAAAAGACAACAGCACAAGGTCAGTAGAAAATGAACAAACTGGAAAACAATAGCTCATTATAAATATTCAATTGTAGACATGCCAGTGGAAAGATTTCCAACTATAATCTTCCTCAGCTAACACTAAGGATCCCTTGCTGTCATGTAGGGTTGAGATATTAAATACATTCTATTAAGCTGCACAGTTATGCAACTGTTCTCAAGAAACCCACCCAGCAGATCATATTTCAACAGGAGTCTAAAACAAATATGTTTTCCTACCAGTCTTGAGTTAATCAGCCTGTTAGCGATAACTGTATGTCCAACCACACAGCCGAGGTAGCACAGGAGGTTGAGTTTGGATCGAGTGGCCGTGGAAGTGGAGTGGCTCTGTTCTTCAATGGATGAACAAAGCTGTGATAGAAAGACAGTCCACTCTTCATCACTCAGAGACTGTAGCTTCTCACCTGCAGGAAAATAGAGAGGATTCAAGATAAAAACCAGGGACAATACACTGAGATACTTTTTTGCTTTTTTTCAGGACACTAAACTGACTTTGTGCCAGCTCAAAAAACATACCTGAATATGCAGGTACACATAGGGTTTTAGGATCATATCGCCCAGGTGTGTTCTTCAAAATCTGTTAAACAGAGCTCAAAATAGTCAATTGTAGCCATTTTTTCTACATTGCTAGTAAAGGTTGTTAATAAATGTCTTATTCTTATGTAAGAAGGAGCAAGAAAGTTTCCCACTAAGAAGACTTAAAGACTAACAGAGGTTTGACAGATGTATTTTAATGAATTAAAAAAAGAAATATGAAACAGCCATCATATCATATAATTACACGCCTTTACCTTGGGGTTGTCGAGGACTGGGGTGACAGTGAGATCAAATTCAGTGTGGAGAAGATCCTTCACACAGGGTGTAGTGTCAGTACAGTTACTGGTAGTGAGAGTAACCTGAGGTGCAATGTTCTGATTTGGACAGTCAGATGAACTGCAGTTTCTGATTGAGTTGGCACGGGAGCTACAAGAACAGGAAGAGAAGAGTATGGAGAGCAATGTATGGTTTACTATAGACATCTGAGTACCACTCGTTCTAGGTGTGTTCCTACTGTAAGAGTAAATCCAAAGCTTACATATCACTTTTGAGACACGAGATTCACATTCTTCCTCTGGAATGATTTATCTGTAAACTTGTGCACTGAAAACAGGAACAAAACTCTGTAAGGGAAACTAGGAAAGAGTGAGTACAGAATACCTGAGCAGAAAAATGGCCTCAGTGCTGTCCTCATCCAAACCACTCTTTGGCTTCAGGTCTGAAACATTATCTGGAGAAGTAAGCACGTGTGTACTTAAAGACACATAAATTTGTGGTATGGTGAAAGATGAACCTTACATCATAATAAGCAGAAATCAGATCTGCACAATAGAAACTACTAGTATAATGTAGACCTACAACAAACCAAAACCAAACACAAACAAATTCTAGTACAAAAAAATGGTAAAGCAAAACAGTGGAATATAAAACCAGATTAATGATTAATTAATGGTTTGAAGATAAATATTGTAAAAAACAGAATCTATCACACATACAATGTTCATATATACAAAAATGACTAGTGTTAAAGTACAAATTAAAATTCAAAGTTAAGTAGCTTACTGTGGCTAAGTATTAAATTTTGTTGCTTAATCTAAACCACACAGACTTTGACGAATCTGTTACCTAGTGTGAATGACTTATTGGGCTGCAGTGTGCGGCACATTTGCAGACTCCCAGTTAACTTAGAGTCATCGTCAGGTTCTCCTTCTCTTCTTCTCTCCCTTCCGACTTCACTATTCAGGGTCTGGCTTTGGCTCAAGGCTCCAGAGGATGTGTGGTTGACAGAATTTTGGCTGTCAGTCCTTCTGTCACATGGCCTGTCAGTTGTTGTAAGAGATGATATTAGTTTCTCAGACATCCCATAAGCTAGCTGACTGAGGGCTAAGTGGCTGTTGGCAAGGCTCGCTGCTTGCCACGGATGGAAAAGGTCACATGTGTTTGTGTGTCTGTGGAGGTAGTGAGAACTAAAAAGACTTCATGGTCATTTTCTTTCTTTTTCAGGTCTGAGCACTGGCTGAAGTTACCCTTTCTAACGTGTAACAGAGAAAAAGGAAGTATTTCCGTTCAGACGGGTTCTTACTACTCGTTTTACTCGGTCAGTTGGTGTAAGTGAAAGTGCTTCCTGCAGAAAGCAGGACACATGAAGTCTACTCATGAATGCACCCAGCTATCATCTGCACTATTCTTGAATGGATCCAGACAGATATTGCAGGCAAAAAAATAAAATTTAAAGATCAATTCAACTTAATCCAACATCGGTGTTCTTGTATGTAGCTCCATCGGATAATGCCAAGAAAAGGTCTATGCTGAAGCACATGAGTGAAAATGGCGATACAGAACCCTTTCTGCAAGCTGTTTCTTTATTAGCTAAATTCTCTGATATCAACCTTTGTCAAACACGATTCACATCCCGACTGACAGCCAAAAATAACAAGGAAAATAAATGCTGGTAATTATGTTGGACTTTTAAAATCAAAACAGATTAGAAAAATGAAAAAACATAACCTACCTGAAACTACAAGAAACAACCTCCTTGCAGACATTTTCTGCCTCTTCATTTTCTTCATTCTTCTCTTCACCTTTTTCGGCATCCTCTTCCTCCTTTATAATCTGTTTCCAGAAAGGGTGAGCCAGCAGTTGTGGCCAGTTCATCCTAAAGATACATCAAAAAATCAAATGCATTATGAGTAACACCTTACAATACAACCAGGAACTACAGCAACTCCCCTGTAAATGGAACTTTAATTATTTTATTTGAAATTACATTGTAGTTACATTTACCTACAAGTAGTATCCCAAGAATAAGGGGTTAATAAGTCAGTTTTTTATATAAAAAAAAAAAAAAGAGAGAGAGACATAATTAAACTGTAGGTAAATTTAAGCATGTATAAAAAAATTTAGGTAGTGCCTAAATTCCTGGTATTATACTGTATGTATTATACTGTATTTTTAAATACTGCATAAGTATTTTTAAGTACTGTGTAATTTCTTGGTAATTTTGTAGAAAATCAAACTACACTAAACTACAAGTCAGACTTAGCTCCATTACACAGGCCTGCAAGTTTATTTGTTCTTGTAATTTAGAAAGGGAGTCCTTCTTGCAATGCATTGGCAAAATAAAAGGACAGTTAAATAATAGAACATCCATCATGCAAGCACTCAGAAGCTTCAGTTAATGTCATTAGAATTGGGAAAAATATGATCAGGCCGTATTTCCAACCATGATTCTGGCATGACTGTTGATGCCACACGAGTTGGTTTGGGTATTTCTATAATTACTGATCTCACTGCAGTCTGCACAGCTCTGTCGAACTGGAGTGAGAAACAAAAATACCCCGTGAGAAATACCTTGATAATGACAAAAGTCTCGGGAGAATGGCCAGAGTGTGCTGACCTGACATTAAAGCCGAAAAGAGCTCTGATAACCACGCTGGGGTGAGCAGAAGAGCATCCAAAACATTTACAACTTCCAGGCAGATGGGCTACAACAAAACAGGACCATGTGTGTTCTCTCCTATCAGCCAAGAACAGAAATTTGAAGCAGCAATGGGAACAGACTCACAAAAACTGGACAACGCAATACTGGAAAAATTAATGATTATGAATAATGAATTTTAATTTCTGCTAAGGCACACAGATGGCAAGGTCAGACTTTGGCATAACTAGCATGACTCCATGAACCCAGACTGCTTTGTGTCAGTTCAGACAGGTGGTGTAGTGGTGTGGTGATTTTTTGTTTTCAGCACACTGAGCATTCATTCATTCATACTGATCACTCATTTATTAAATCCCACTGTCTGAGCAATGCTTCTGAACATGTGCATCGATTTATAGAAGCATTTGAGCATCCAGATGATGAAACTATAGCAACTGTATCAGAATTGTAAGTGTTTGTTGTGTGTGTATGAGCTTAACCTCCTCTCAGGGTTTTTGTTGAGCAACCCTTTCAGAAGACTCTGGAAATCCTGGCAGGGAGAACCTGCAGAAACCACTGTACAAAGAAGAAAATTAACCAAACAAACAACAACAAGAATAAAATCAACAATTATCTGTTAAAACTATTTTTTTCTGAATATCAAACACTATATGAAATGTGACATCTTTGTGTGCGAGTCTGTGTCTGTATATAATGATGTGGGTGTGCGAGGAAGTGTTTGTCACCTGTCTGCCTGGGAGGTGGTGGTTCCTTATTCAAGATCATCTCTCTCAATTCAGTGTAGTTGTCAGAGAAGAAGGGGGGTGTACCTGGGAAACAAAAACAATATAGAACAGTACCGTATAACATATTACAGGCCAGAATTAGTATTTTCATTAGTTTGAGTCTGTTTGCATATCAGTACCGGTGTACATGTAGTATAATATACAACCAAGAGACCAGAGATCAGACTTCATATTAGTTTCTGATCCTTCCAAAACCTCTGGAGCACTGTAAGCTGTAGAACCTGAAAATATACATACATAAATGCACACAGAGTAGTTTAAAAAACAGATAGTATAAAGTATACAATATGGTATAGTCTTAACATATTTTAATTTTTTAAAAAGTTTTTATGCTGCTATTTTTTAATCTCACCAAGATTTCAAAACAACATTCCCTACACAAGACTTGTTTTTGTCATTGCCTTAAGTGAAATACCTCTCCTAAGGTTGCACACCCAGAGCACTGGATGCAACATTAAGACCTTGCTTACATTTCCATCTGATCAACAGCAGCTACTAACAGCTGTATATCTTTAGAGCCTCTCTTATCTCTAATCAGCTGGTTTTATACAGTCAACAAATGATAGCATACAGAAACAGCATGATTACTAACCTTGTAATCTTTTCTTTAAGTTGTCAGTGTTCTGATTGCTGTCTCCTTCCTCTATCTCCTCAGATGCAGAGAACAAGGTAAGGAAATCCTGCAGCGTGTCTCCCTCTGCCTTAGACAGACAGAAGTTACCAAACTTCAGAATGCCGCTGCCATCAAGTAGGATCTATGAGCAACAGAAAGAGAAATATTACAACATTCATATATGATGGTAGCATTGCTGTTATACACTTACATAGAGATGAATGCAGGTGCAAACCTTAGCAGGAGTCAGGTCAGAGAAAATGATTCCTAACTCATGGATGTGTTTCAGTCCTTTGACTAAGTGCCATCCAAACCTTCGTACCGCATCTTGTGACAGGCTTCCATCATGGGCAATTACAGACTCCATGGAACCCCCTGAAATTTACAGCACATGTTTGTATGCAAGTTTGGCACATGAGGTAAAAACAAAGAGAACAAAGAATGACACACCTTGCACTGCTTAAAAAAAATGTGGTTACAGACTATACCAACACTGAATATATATGAGTAATGGGGAAAAACACATTCTGAAAGGACATTTATTATTAAAAACTTAAAATATTAAAGTAATTTAAGCCTTAAGCTGCTATAAGTTGTGGTTCTCATCAAATATATTCTTTGATATTCGGGTACTGTTTATAACAACTGCCAGGAATAATGACTGACCTGTACAAAGCTCCACCACCAACCACAGGTGGTTACTTGTCTCATACCACTCGTAGAAGTTGGCTATATTTGGATGATCCAGATCCTGGGTGAGGCGTACCTTATACAAAAGTGAATCATCAGAACACTTTTATAAAGCAGGCTTTTTACGGCAAAGCTCAATGCCAAATTCCACCTAAAAATATCATGCACTAATCATTCACATGATCTTATTCAATATGAAAAGCACACTGTATATATGCTAGTGTACTGGGAGCAGTGGCCTCAGAAAGGGAGATCATCCCCTAACAGGCGGAAAATAGATTGACAGTTAGATATATCAATACTAATCACAGCCTTCTTTGGACTGTTAAAAACAACTCTGTTATTGGTATATAAAACTAATACAACTAGAAGATGTACTACTAAGTTCAAACATTGTCCTACATGGTTAGTAATCTCGGATTTCTTGGTTTTGTCAGTGCATTTGATGGCAACATAGTTGAGATTGCCCTTCCTTCTTCCTTTATAGACAACTGAGTTGTGGCCTGCCCCAAGCTCCTCGTACAGAATGAAGTTTTCCATTTGCTGTGGAGAAGAAAAAAAAGGCCTAATTTATATCTATTCACTTCAAACTTTTTTTTCCCATCAGTGAAAAACAGAAGCCTTACAGTAATTCAAACTATACCATGCAAGTTGTACAGTACGTATGGAATATTATCTGCTCTTGCACGCGTTTTGATAAATGGGACCTCTGGGAATCTTGTCATAAATCTGTTTTAACAACATCCAAATACATATATATATTTAAAGGTGGGGTACTATATTTGTTGGAGAGCCACACCTGTAAAAAATCCGCCTGATTACCTTTAATTAGCGGAACACCTGTTTTACTACAGCAGCTTCATTAGAGTCAACCACTTTCATAACGAACTCTTAACATTCACCCAGAAAGACAAGACAACAAAGTGTGTATTTTATGCTTAAAATAAATAATTAACCTTTATGTGTGAAAAAACATATATGTTATGAGGCATTAACGTAAACTTTAAAATAACGGTTGACCTCGGGGGCTTCATGGTCTGTTGTACGTTCAGGAGCTCAGGTAGTTTGCACTCTTTGAACAAAAAAAGTTAACAGTTGAAGTGAAAGTAATTATAAGAGACCTGCACACGCCTATACACAGGCTCATAAAAAACATTTGCGATTAATGCTGAGCTTGTTATTTTTTTACACTTCACATTAAAGTAGCTTGAAACCTACCTCTTCAACGACCCGCTGTTTGTGAGCGGAAGAGTGATGGGTCGCATTGTTCCAAATGGAAGAGTGGGGGGTAGTGAAAATGTTGGCATGAAATAAAGGCTGTATCTTCTCGTCATAGTCATTATATGTGCATACAGATAAGTAATTATATTTAATAAAATGTTTCGGTTTAAATAAGATATAAGCAAAACTGTGATTTTGTGAAAAACGCTGTATTAGTTTTAACCTGATCCACCTCCAAATGGTATATTCCCACGTTGCTAGGATACTAGAGTGAACACAACAGACAGCGGGCGCTTGGAATCCAAATTAAAGTGGCTGTAATGGCGTTTTATAATAAACTATAACAGAGAAATTTATAAAACTCAGTTTTAAATTTGTGTTATAAAAATAATTTTCAGAGTACTTCTGAATATTCCGGAGGTAAGCTCTAACTCTGGTCATACTCCGGTCTTCGGGGTCTAAATGCGGGCATACACACAATCCATGTGAGAGTGTAGAATGACGTCATTAATTAAATGATATTGGCAGACAAAAGGCCTTACAGTGTTTGCCAGCCCACAGGGCAGCGGGGACACTGGTGAATTAAGTTAAAACTGTGTGAAATGTGGTCACGTGTGAGACGTTTTCCATTGTGGCTTCGTAAAAGGTGATTGACTTTATTGAAACTGAAATGTTTTTCTAAACCTAACCAAACGGTTTTGTTTCCTCACTCTAATCAAACTGTCTGGAAATGAGAATGAATAAATAAATTGTTTTTAAAAAATGTTTGAAGCTGGCTTACGAATAACTTAATAAGCTAGGGATAGAAGTATGTCAGTCTTTTGCGGCAAATTTCTCTCCATATAAGAGCAGGGAACGGTGGAAATCTGCATAAATTTAAAACTTCCCAACTAGCTAGGTTACATAAAAATGCCAGGGACGAATTCCGGAGAACATATTTCATTCAACAAAATAAAAGCCAGTGATGCTTTCAATGTATTTACCATAGTTTTTTGTTATTGCAAAGTTCAAGTAAAGACAACAGTCATTACATTTCTTAACCCGGCTGTGTAACCCGACTGTGTCAACTGAGGAAGTTCAGGGTCTCTCCAAAGATCCTCAGGATTTTCTATACAGGCACTGTGGAGAGCATTTTCACAGAACATCACATCGTGGTTCGGGAACAGCTGTGTTAAGGACCAAAAAGCTCTCCAGAGAGTGATCCGTACAGCAGAACGCTGCTGCAGGATTGCTCTCCCCCCGCTTCAGGACACCTAAACCAGGAGATGCCGGACTAGAGCAGCGCAGATACTGAAGGACCCGTCCCATCCTGGCAACAAACTGTTCCAACTTCTGCAATCCGGTAGAAGGTTCCACATCATCCGAGCAAGGACAGAGAGACTCAAGAGAAGCTTCTATCCCCAAGCCATCCGGGCCCTAAACACACACACCCGCCCTCTCACATCATCTATAATTGACTGAGACAGGACTCTCTTCCAAACACTCTAAACCCAGGCACAATGTACATTTCAAATTCCTTTAATTTTAAATATGTTTATATTGTCTATTCTGTAAAATAGTCAGATTGTCTATTCTTATTAATGTACAGAATTCACCTGCTTGCTGCTACTACTGCACATTCACCTAATGTATATACTATATATATATATATAATGTTCTTCCTCTAACCCCCCCCCCCCTATTTTTGCACATGTCGAGGAGCGTGTCAGGTTACATTTCACTGTGTGTTATACTTGTATAACTATGCATGTGACAAATAAAGAACCTTGACCCTTGAACTTTGTAAATACACAATGACAGCTTTCCTGGTTCAATGAAATAGATTGTCTTGACGCATGCTCAATCATCAATGTAAGTAAATCCCAAAAAGTTGATTCTGTTCATCTGGGAATGAAATAGTAACTCCTATGCAATGCCACTTAAATTTATGAAAAATGTGTATGTGTCCATACACTGTAATATAAACAAGAAAATAAGTAAAGTCCTACTCTGAAAATGAAAATGGGGAAGAAAAAAAAATCAGACATTGTCTAGGTAAATGATTTTTCTCACTATCTCTTGGGCCTGTCTGATCATTACTGTGTTTTCTTTGAAAGTAAAATCTCAGCCCACACAAATATATCAACAACAGTGATCACAAAACGGTGTATAACTGAACACAGTAGTGCAATTTTTAACCAGGTCTTCCCATTAACACCTGACCTGCCCAGAGGGTCAGTCAATGAGCTCGTCAATAGCTTTAATGCAAAAATGTTAAATGTAATGGACACTATTGCTCCCATTAAGGTGAAGGTTATCTCTGGAAGGAAAAAGTCTCCATGGAGAAACTCCACACTGGTGAAAAAAGAAAAAAGAGAGTGTAGGAAAGCTGAGCGCAGATGGAGAAAAACAAACCTCCAGGTTCATTATGACATTTATAAAGAGAAACTTCACAATTATAATTTACAACTGAGGAATGCAAGGAGGTCCTACTTCTCTGACATCATCACTAAAAACAGCCATAATGCTCGGGTCTTATTTTCTACAGTTGACAGGCTAACAAACCCTCCTGTGTCAGTGGCAGCTGAACTTCATTCGACCATGGCCTGCAATGACTTTGCCAAATTCTTCACTGAAAAAAATCCAAAAAATTAGACAAGCAATTGGTACATCAACAGCAGATCCAGGATATGTACTGTGTCCACCAAAAAACTGTTTAAACACCATGAAACAGTTTCAACCTATTAACAGCAAAGACCTGGAGGACATCTTAGGTCAACTGAACTCCTCCTCCTGCTGTTTAGATGTCCTGCCAACAAGTTTTTTCAAAAAGGTCTCAAAGACTTTAGAGTCAGACCTGTTACAGATCGTCAACTTTTCTTTATTATCAGGTGTGTTTCCAGAATCACTAAAAACTGCTGTAATCAAACCTATACTGAAAAAGGACAATCTTGACAAGACACAAATGAACAACTACAGGCCGATCTCAAATCTCCCGTTTTTAAGTAAGATCATTGAAAAAGCAGTTTCTCAACAGCTCAGTTACTTCTTAAAACAGAATAATTGCTACGATGCCTTCCAGTCAGGTTTTAGACAGAACCACAGCACTGAAACCGCTCTGACCAAAGTGTTTAATGACATATGTCTGAATACAGACAGTGGAAAAATGTCAGTCCTAGTTTTACTGGATCTCAGTGCAGCATTTGATACAGTTGACCACAACATATTACTCAAACGACTGGAGAACTGGACAGGTCTTTCAGGAACTGTACTAAACTGGTTCAAAACATACGTAGAAAACAGGAAATACTTTGTATCAATAGGTAACTTCACATCTGAGCAGACAAGTATCACATGTGGAGTTCCCCAAGGTTCCATCTTGGGACCCCTTCTGTTTAACATCTACATGCTCCCACTGGCACAGATTATAAACAACAACAAAATAAACTATCACAGCTATGCAGATGACACACAAATATATATCACAATGTCACCAGGAGACCGAGGCCCTGTACAGGCTCTTGGTAAATGCATTGAGGAAATCAATGACTGGTTGTGCCACAATTTTCTCCAGCTAAACAAAAACAAAACTGAGGTAATAGTCTTTGGCGCCAAAGAAAAACGATTACAGGTCACCAGAGAACTTCAATCTATACATCTAAAAACCACAAACCAGGCGAGAAATTTGGGTGTAGTGATGGATGCAGACCTAAACTTAGAAAAACACATTAAGACAATAACAAAGTCAGCTTACTATCACCTCAAGAATATATCAAGGATAAAAGATCTGATGTCTCAACAGGACCTGGAAAAACTAGTCCATGCATTCATCTTTAGTAGGCTTGATTACTGTAACAGCATCTTTACAGGTCTACCTAAAAAATCAGTCAGACAACTACAGCTCATTCAGAACTCTGCTGCTCGAGTCCTCACTAAGACCAAAAAAGTGGACCACATCAGTCCAGCTCTGAGGTCCTTACACTGGCTGCCTGTCCGTCAGAGGATAGACTTTAAAGTTCTGATGCTGGCCTATAAAGCTCTGAATGGTTTAGGACCAAAATACATCAATGACCTCCTGACCCAGTATGAACCATCCAGATCCCTCAGGTCATCTGGATCCGGTCTTTTATCAGTTCCCAGAGTCAGAACCAGACACGGAGAAGCTGCATTCAGCTTTTATGCTCCTTATATCTGGAACAAACTCCCAGAAAGCCTCAGATCAGCTGAAACACTCAGTTTATTTAAATCCAGGTTGAAGACTCACCTGTTCTCAGCTGCATTTGAATAAAGCACCAAATCCACACTTTAAGCTTAAATTTCAAAACTTACATTTAACTACTGATTTTATCTACTGTTCTGATTTTATCTGTTTTGATTTTATATACTGTTGTTTGTTTGTTTGTTTGTTTGTTTGTTAATTAGTTAGTTAGTTTATTTGCTTGTTTTATTCAATTTTAAATCATGCTTTTTATTTGTTCTTGTTTCTAATGTCTCTGTAAAGCACTTTGAATCACCTTGTTGTTGAATTGTGCTATACAAATAAACTTGCCTTGCCTTGCCTTGTATTATGTTAATTATAGTTTTTTATGTCCTCTGAAATGTGAAGAAGGACGGTGTAATATAAATCTATGGTTTGTCAGATAAATTTAATTTCAATTCAGATTTGATTTATTTTCATTTAGATCTAATTTATCTTCGACACACGAGCCATTTATAAAATTTATACTGATTTTACTGCATGTTCTAGTCGATATTTCGTCAATGGAGGTTCACCTCATGTAGTTTGACAACGAATACTGACATTAAGTATTTTATTTTGAAATCTCACAGACCGGAAGTATATAGTGAGTTTTTCCCGCTTGTATTCAGCTGTGCTCGGTCAGCAGCTTTGTTTCAAGCGCCACACATTCGCTCACTCTTGCCGAGGAAGTAAGAAAGCGGCACAAGTTTTGTGAACAGACACGGGGTTTTGATTCAGATTACACCCGTCGCTGGTTTGCTTGTCTTATTTCCAGACTCGTGTTGAGCTGGTACTGTGACCGGCAGCATCACGGATCATTTTATACCGCCACAGTGTGAGCAGGGTCCGACGGAGCCGCTAAAGTGTCCTTTGGTGTTCGCCCCCACCCCAAAACAGAAACCGGAATCATTTGGACTCTTCGGGGAAATTTGCGCCACAGAAGCGGTAAGAAGTGTTTCACGGTGCTGTGTGTGCAGGTTCGAAAGTTTGCCGAGCATGTGGAGCAGGTGCAGGTTGCCACAAACTGGTACCCCTGAACTGTCACCCTAAAAAAACGACGTGAACCCTCTGTGCGTTAATATGCGGTGCGATGTTTCACTGCATTTCCTTTATACGATTTTGTTTTAAGTGACCGTTTTTGTAACCGAACTAATCCCTTGAGCTAGATCGACAGCCTAATAATGAAGCCGTGTTTGCACGAGAGCCATCTGTCTCATGTATTGCCACTGTTTCTAGTCCTTGCCTGTCGCTGCTGCTTTGGGGTGGGCACTTTTAATAAGATTAAGGTAAGATTTAGGTTGATTTAATCTTATCACAGTAAACCTGTCTTCATTCATTAAAAACAGCCGAGGGTCCCTCGGTCTTCACGAGCGGGCTGACAGATTACCACAACCTCAACTTTTGCCCTTAATGTCAAGTGACATGAGGTTATTATTATCATTTCTCAGTTTAGAGAGTTGGATCGTTGCCTCTGTGAATAAAACCCCTATATAAAGTTTTTTGGGAACAAATTGGCAGAAAATGTATCAAATTGAGCTTCAAAATCCAGTCAGAAAAAGGGGCACTCTGCCAATACACTCAATTAGGGAAGAGCCCACCAGAGAAGTCACAGCAACACAGTACTGTAAATTCAATCCATAGTACACTAAACTCTTGCTCCATTTATATACTCTCTAGAGGCTTCTTGCATCATATATACCATGTTTGAGTAGGCTGCTATACCAAGTTGTTCACACATAGTAAGTATCCCTTCACTGACTTCCAGTGAAGCTAGGTATCTTTCCTGTTAGCATATAAGGCTCCACATGGACAGGTCCCTGCTTATATAGCAGAGCCTTTTAAACTTTATCACTGCAGCCGGTGTCTCTGATCCTCTAACCACAGTCTCCTAACTATTCCTCGCTCTACTTTTAAAATGAGAGGCGCTCATGCTTTGAGGTTGTGGCACCCAAACTGGGGAACAGCCTTCCTCAGCCTATCAGGTCAGCCGATTCCATTATTAGTTTTAAACAACAGCTGAAAACACATTTTTATTGGTTAGCTTTCTCTTAATCTTTTCCTCTTTATTTTGGGATGTCGTTTACAGCTCTTTGTATGTATGGAAATATGCATGTTGGAATGCATGCCTGACCACATGGCTGATTACGTGTCTGTATGTCTGTATTTGAACATGTATACTTTAAAGTGTGCATTTTATCCAAACTGTGACGTGCTACGTAACTCTGTGTCTTGAAAAGTGCTATACAAACACACTTATTGTTATGAAGTGATAGTTTTCAGGCGCAACGTTTCTTTGTCGTTCCTAGGAAGCTAAATTAAGGTTCCACTTAGTTTGCCAACTAACAGCACATGATCTGTGGATGGTCTGCGTACTGTCTCACTGCTCAGACACACAGCAGAACACACTGTTAACGCTGTGTCTGCCAAGGAAGTTCACACGGCGTTACTGACAGATCTCTTACTTCACTGGGATTGTACTTCATGAAAATATGGTCTGGTGTTTGTTTTAAATTATAAATATTATAATATTATTAAAAAATAAATATAGTAACAGTATTTCCAGATTTTAAATAAACAAACAAAAATGGGCACTTTTCTTCTTTGTCATTGTGATTTTTATCACTTGTTTGCCTTTGGCATTGGCCTTTGTTTGCCTGAACACTGGCACTGTCACAAGAATAACTTTGGTGCCGAGTAAAGTTTATCCCATTCTAAAAAATATATAAACTTTAAAAAAAAAACTATAAATATATAAAATAGAGGAGCCACATCAACCTTAACTCTGTCCTCGAGACCTTCATTTTTTGTCTTGCGTTGATTCTGTGAGATAAAACAGAAGAGCAGGAGAAAGGGAAAAAATGTTAAATCCAAATCATGTCTCACCCAGCAGGTTCAGCTGAAGTGAACTTCAGCTTATCTGTATTGGCACAAATGAAGCTGATGTACTGAAAGCCTTCAGCTGGTGGGCTATTTCATATCGTACAGTGTGCAACAATAACAAAAAAAAGCAGGACGAGCACATCCTGTAGGATCTGTGTTGCTGTTTAATACTGTTGTCTAAAAAACAAACAGCGATTCACATCACAGGTGATATCTGACTACTTTACTTGATAGTGACATTTGCTGTTAAAAGCACACAAACTATGGATAAAAAAAGCCTATTTAATGTGAATTATTATGCTAATTTCTACCTCAGTATTTTTATTCTTTGAATGATTCAGTTTAAAATAATCCTTAATCTTATTTAATTCATTTAGTGTCTGAAACATACAGCTTTAGCTCGCTACTATCTCTTTAGGTTAACTTTTTTCCTGATTGGCTAGCCCCGGCAAGCAAAAGTTATGCACAGCGATTGGGTGTGGCTGTGTTTTTCCTCAGAGCCCAAGCTCTGTATCTGAGATGGTCATAATGAGGATATCAGCTCACTTTGACACACCATACAGAACCTAGAGTAGAAAAAAAGCCTGAGTATAAATATGATAGCAGAAAGCCTAAAGCATAATAGGGTACCCTTTAATGGCAAACAGGAAGAGAGTTATTTTTAGTGGGTTACAGTTCGCTGAGCTGTCTCTGCAAAGCATATGTGCTGGTGGTTATTGTGAATCGGGCTGAAGTGTGTATCAGACTCCAACCCAAAAAACGAATAGTTTGTTTTTATTGGTCAAAGAAGATAAAGGATTGCTGGATTAGATACTCCCCACAGTGCTCTTTGCGCTAAGAAGTTCTTCTTGTTTTACAAATACTACAAAGTGTGCAAATACCAGGCCTTGTGTACTCTGCTCTGGTTTGCTGTCACAGTTTGCAGAATCACTTCAGACTGTCAGATTGGCCGTGGGAGGGATTTACAGTACAGTGCAATCAGTACAAAGTGTCGACATGGATGGCTTTCTTTTCTTTTTTCTTTTTTGAAAGATCTGTTTTCCATTCCAACTGTGGGCTATCCCAATGTGAGTCACCTACTGTAAACAGCTTAACTGTATGCATGACATTCTTGGCCATGGTTTTGTTGCTATAACACTGTCTTTCTCTTGTCTATAGAATAATAACAATGATAAATCACTTTAAGAGATGGAATAAGAACTAATCCTTCTTCCACCATGTTCTCCTTCTCATTCTTTCTCTGGATGTGGTCTCGTCTTTCCAGCCGATGGCTGGGATGGAAGAGCTTCTCTCCATTGATGCTTATTTTTAAATGTGGCTGTATCGTCATCTTTATGAGAATCTGTCAACTCCTTTTTCTTGTTTGCTCTTGCAAAGCAGCATCCCTTCCTTTCCTGTCAGCACTACAACCAGGAGGTATTCAACTCTGATAAGTGAAGGGAAAGGTTTTTGAAAAAGCTGTCTTAACCCTCTTCAGCCAGTCATGTGACATTTTTCCTCAACTTCTCTCTTTGTCTTCCTCTTCCTCTTTCCTCCCTGTGAAGACGGTTGAATTGAGACTGTGTGAGTCCATATGAGTAATGGTATCAGATCTCTGTTATCTGACAACATGATTTGAGTCTGTAGGAACACAAAGGACTGGTTGCTATGTGTCACTGAAAGGCGTTCGCATTGTAGGAAGTACGTCAGAGAAGGATACAGTGAAGAGAGATGAAAGGCCAGAAGAGATTCTCTCCTTTATTTGTGTTCGTTTTATGCAAGTCTTGATCTGTTCATAGTTAACAAATCGTACCAGTGAAGCACGGGGACTTAAAAATGCTGTAGTGATACGACCACCTCTGTAGGACAGGGTTCTGTAAATTCAGTACTCATAATAATATAAAACTGAACCGAGCAGGCAGAATGCTAAATCAAAGTCCCTGCATCTACAAAGGTGATTTCATTTGTTAGTCAAATGAGATCCTGCCTGGAGCTGCTGTGTTTCAAAAAACACCAACTGTAACAGTGTGTGGGTACTAAAGATACTGCATTTAGAGCACAGAAAAGACAGTTTTGAGTACTCTCTGGTAGGCATTTATATGTCTGTCACACCATGGAGTGTGAGTGATTGCAACAGTGTAAGTTACAGCCATGAAACTTCACAGGTGTGTCCTAGAGATCAGGCAGAGTTTGAAGATGGGTGTGGTCTGAAAAGCCACTGGGGTGTAAGATTCTCTAGTTCTCCTTTTTCATACATTTGTAAGATATAAGCAGTCATATTTTACCATCAAACTACTAAATCTCTACAAAAGCAGTGTGTTCACAGGGTTAGTTGTCTGTGAAGGTTCTCAGTCATCCAGGTCATCGTAGTCAAAGGAGCTTGCAAAGAAAAGCGTCTGGACTTCTTTAAGTTGCTTGAAGACGTTTCACCTCTCATCCGAAAAGCTTCTTCAGTTCTAAGGTCAAATGGTGGAGAGTCCCAGATTTAAACCCAGTGGGAGTATCCCCCCAAAGATGGACAAAAGGACCCCCTGAAATCCTCTAAGCCCCTGAGCCAAGGTGTGAAAATGGGTGGACATTTTTGTTTGTGCCCAATATTTGATATTGCTGATATCTGAAACCTAGAGAAGATGATGCTGGGGAAAAATGAAAGGTTTCACATAATCTCATTTGCAGGAAAAAGAGTAAGGGGTAAGCAAGAGGGAATTAAAGACGCATCTGAGACTTGACTGAACCTGTTAGGTAAGCTTCTGACCAGTTAAACACGGCTTAAGAATTAGCATTACCCTTTGTATTCAACAGTGCTTGATCCCTTTGTGCATTTGTTGTGTAATAACACGATTATGTGGGCGTTTTGGTTTTTAGTCAAAACCAATGGCTGCCTGATTTCTGTCACCTTCATGTCATTATTATTTATTCAGGGATTTAACATGTCGGCCTGCAGTCCTGAGAGACGTTATGGTACCAGTTTTTACACATTTATGTCTGGTTCAGGACACCTCACCCATTTGCTACTGAGGCTCTTACATGTTTGTGAGCATAGCCAAAAAAGAGGTTTTGAAATATGTCTTAGAGCTGATTTAAGTTCAGCTCAATTGGTCCCTTGAGTCAAAAAACACTGATAGGAAGTAGTTTATGGTGGACACAACGTTTCCTGCGTTTACGCTCTAATTCATGATCACAGCTTGTTTTGCACTCTCTCCTGCTACTAGACTGATGACCACCAAATGTCTGTCAGGATATCTTTGTATATTCCATTATCCAGAACACACACATGCTGCACATAGCAAAACACTGAAAACTGCACAGCTCCAAGTCTAAGTGCTTTACGTGGTCTGCTGCTAAAAGTAAGGAAATCCCCTCTAGCTAGGACAAAAGTGAACACTCAGCTGCTAAAAAGTGCTGCAAAAAGCATGTATTGTGAATTGATGTATTGACTGTGGTGTGCTTAACAGCAGACATGCTAATGGTATGGCTAATAGGTTGTGTTGTGTATCCCAATTCTAACTCTCATAGTACTTGAAAACTGCGGTATTAAATCTCCGTCAGGTAGCTGATATTTAGCAAAGAGCGCAGTTGGATGTCTTGTTTCGCCAACTTGGTTGTTCAGCGTAGCTTATTTTGATTCACAGTTGTCTCGATCAAAAGGTGGTAGGTTAGAATTTTTTGTGTGTGCGTGTGTGTGTGCGTGTGTGTGTGTGTGTGTGTGTGTGTGTGTGTGTGCGCGCGCATTTGAATGTAGTAAGAATCAGTTGTTGTCAGTCAGCGTTGGATTAAAGCACTGCTATTCTTTTCCAAGTAGTCGAACATTAAAGGAGGCTTGTCCTCAGTTGGATGTCAGGAAAGAGCTTACTCACCTTGGAACACTGTGAGGTTACACCACATGTGTCAGAAAACAATAAACATATTTTGGTGTCTCCTGTGAGTTCCCATGCATTAAAAGTATGTGAAGTGTAATGCTATCGGGATTCACTCGAATCGACACATTTCTGTTGTTCTCTTGGCGTGTGGTATACGTGGTTTTTCTGTTGTTGCCTATTATCTAAGAGTTGTTAAGGTTAAGTTGGAACAAAGGAAGGGTTAGGCCACTGAGCTGGCCTTGACTCAGTCTTGAAGGAAGACGTTTTTAGCATTACTAAAAGGTTTGGGTGGTGCAGCTCTGGTTTCTTAAAGCAGCTGTTGAATATTTGTGGTCTGTGTTGTAATGTCCATGTTGTTGCATTTTCAAGCCCAGTCAATAGTAACTGATTAACAGACTGCACTGACAAATCAGCTGTTTGTCTTTTTCCAGACTGTCAGGGCTAAGATTGAATAGTTCTTATCTCTGCGTAAGATTACAAAATCTTTTTGGGGTGTCGCAAGTTTTATCTAAAGACTTGCTAACTCAAGTCCTAGGGATCCACACGTAAAGCCTTCCAGACAGCTGATGTAAATGATTTAAAATGTCCACTTAACACATCTGTAATCTCATAGTAAACCCACCTTTACACTTACTGTTATTAACCAAATACAATCAGTGATGAAGATGTGTGTTTGCATGTATTTATCGCAGTCATCTTATATGTGATACAGTGGAACAATTCTTGTACTTTTGCCTCTTAAAAGCAATGAATACACTGACCAGCTCAGTCACACTAAAACACAATGGAAGAGAAGGATAGGAGGGGAAAAAGTCAACACAGTGTGAAGTCATGCTGTTTTGCAATGTGATATTGCATCCATACTGGGACACCAAATATCAGTATTTTATTAAAGAAATTAAAATACCAGTAATAAAATGGCCTCTCTCATGCACTACCATCCTGAGATAATGTTAGTTGAGCAAACTTATTAAATGACCTCAACTGAAAAACAATCCAAAACTGGACACACTCAGCTTGACAAAGATACCTGCTAATTCGAAGTAAGCTAATGGTTTAGTCACACGAGTAAAGGTAGGACAGCAACCACCTTGGATATACTAAAATAAATAAATTAATAAAACAACCTGCCTGGTGATTGCACAGGTCACCTGATAGGAGGCACCTTTCTGCAAACAGACTGACTAGGAGAGACTGCAATTACTCTCAGAGATTCTCAAAGGTTTGCAAATAATTTAATCTAATTTAAAACATTCCCATTTATAATGTTGCCATAAACATGTTTGCAGCAGTCTGAATCAGTCTCAACACCTTCAGTGGACTCGACTCAACTGACTGCCAGCTGGTTATTTTCATATGGAACAGGAATTGCTGAGCACAAACGTAAATATTAAATGTGAATTTCTGTCTATGTAGTCCTGACTATTTATCACAATTAATTGGTGAGTTATGAGAAACCGATTGCATGTAACTCCCAACTAGAGCAGGGCGATATGACCAAAAATATTTATCACGATATACATTTGAAAATTTGCAATAACGATATAACTGACGATATAACTGACACTAGACAAAATACTTTACAACTCCACAACTTTATTAGTGCAAAAAAACCCCCAAAACATCAATGTATTTTCACTTAAACAAGCAGGTGTTTTATGTGAATTAAAGTTATATAAAAATGTAACAGTGCAAATTCAAATTCCTTGCTGACAATTGTTGAGACAACGCCGGTCTCTGCGATTCTTTTGGTCCTGGTAGAGATCACGCTGAGATGTTTCCATGTTTTGCACAATCCTTTTATTACCAATTATTCTTACAGATGCATCTGGAGATCAGCACACTGCAGTTCTATGCTAAAGGCTGATCTCTAGAACTCCACACAACAGTTACAGTTATAACCTCTGGTCTCCTCCCCCCTACAGTAAACATCCCCACAAATGGAAATACACTAGTACAGTGGCCAAGGGTGCTGACACCCTGACCCCCATCTCCTTTTATGGTAGTGCCCGTTTGCCCTTTGTCTGCTCCTCACCCTCAGTAACTCTTGCTACTGTCCTGGGGGTGGGGGTTGATTGTTCTCCTGCCCTGTACCTCAGTTCTTTGTTCCCATTCCAAGCCTATTTTCTATTTTGTATTCTTAAACCCATTAACCGCAATATTATAATGTTGCAAGCAATCACAAACTATATTCTCTTTAACTCTGATGTATGTTAAGGAATCTATTCTCAACACAGTTTAACCAAAAGGCATTTCCAGTGGAAATTGGCCGACATATCCTCAGCATAACCATGTATAATATCCACAAAACTTAAAAAGAGGTCATACACACACAATACGGTAATATTATGTTGAAGCACAGTACGTATCACTCCGCCAGGCTCCTGACTACGATAGTAGTAATGCTCCGATAATCCATCAAGCAGTCCAGGTTCGTGGCTTAGCAAAGTCGTACTGAAACATTTGACAGATTTTCGAGCGCCGTGTACCACATAAAATCGTTTCTTTTTTTTCTTTTTTTCTTTTTTTTTTTTTCTCGTTTCGAGGTCAGTAAACACAACCAGAATTCATACATAAGGCACACGGGATTATAAGGGGCACTGTCGATTTTCAGAAAAATCAAAGGATTGATTTTTAGTGTGCCATATTTTCCAAAAAACACGGTAATAACGACGGCCCGCTAGCATACGCTACCAAAACTAGTGCTTTGTTGTGTATCTGACGGACGAAAGCTAAACCAGTTCCACACCACTGAAGTTGCGTTTCATTCAACGATTTGCTTTCGCCGCCATGCTTTTTCCGACGTGTGCGTATGAAAACAAAGGCACTGCGCATGCGCGTCTTACCCATATTCTATCGCGATATTCCATTTTTCTATCGTTGCCCAAAATTATACCGGTATTACCGTGAACGGTATGATATGGCCCAGCCCTACTCCCAACTTGATCCCATTCAATCACAGACGATGGCAGACTGACTCCGACTTAGGACAGGTTTTAATGACAGCATTGTTATGGCTATTATATTATTATATATAATATTATGCATTATCAATCCTGTCCAGGTATTTGTAGTTTTTTGTACCTCCTTAAACCACTGTCTACTACAACTAGAGAACATGCTTAAAATATTCTAACATGTCAACACCCTTGTTATCCACCCATATTAGTTTGTCCATTTACTTTTAAGCATCTGAAAATGGGGGACTACATATAAAAATGACTGTCACTCTGAAACAGTTAATGCAATCATTTCTTAAACCCCTTGAATTAAAGCTGAAAATCTGCCTTTCAATTTTATGTTTGTTTGATTGATTTAAGATCCTATGAGGGGATGTAAAGACACAAAAATACGAAAGCGATGTCGTCCAAAAACTTCTTGACCTTACTGTATCATTGTTGCAAAACCTGTGACATAATGAAAACGATGAAGTTGGTGGAAACTACACCTTGTCCTTGAGCCCTGGCTCCACAGCACGATGATATGTTGTTCCCACCATGTGGAATTTTGTGGCCATAACATAGTTGATCCTTGTGTTGCTGACCTAGTTATTACTGAAACTTAACTTCAAAGTACAGTAGTGCTCGGTCAGCATTACACTTGTATAGCAATGACACATCCTTCATTCAGGTTGCTAAATGTGACACAGTTCAATTATCTCAAAAGGAAAACACTTGAATGAAACTATTTAATAACAGCGTTGCTTTGTTTTTCTGCTTTTGTTGACTGATATCGGCAAATAGAATGACATTTATAGAATGACAGGCGTTTATTTTTTGTGCCGCATCAGTGTTGATCTGGTTAGTGGTTCTAGGACAGTGTGACGAGGCATTAAAAGGGGGAAAAAAACGTAAAAAAAAAGGTTTTGAGTGATTAATAAGAACAGAAAAGTGCCATTTAAGTATTGGTCCAGGACATAAAACCGAAAAAAAGAGGAATAAATGGCATCAAAAGCAAAACAAAGATAATAAAAATATCAATATTGGCATCACCTGGTATTAGCATCAGCTGCTAATAATAAAGATGCATGACGCAGTGCTTGCATTGATTTACAACAATTTTAATTTCTTTAGAAGTTGTGATAACTAAATTAAGACTTTTTTTAAAATTCAAACATTAATTAAAACATTTAGGTTTTGACTTGCAGTACAAACTGTGGCTTGGTGTATGTTTTGCAGAGACTGTTGTCATTAGCAACAATATTTAGGCCTTTTATGATGTACATTTGCCCTTAAATAATGGAAACTCTGTGACCTAAATTCTGCTTCCCACAATGAGATCTTACTCAGTACTTCTGAGAGGAGGCCTTGGTGGAAAAAAAGACAGATGGTGAGAAAGAGAAGGAGGAGTGTGGGGAAATACAGGGGAGGGAAAGGGAGTTTTAAAACCACACCTCCATGTTTTTTTTGTTTTTTTTAATTAATGATGATCAGGAGTGAGTGTGTTTGAATGGCTTAAAGAGAAACGTAGATGAGTTCCTCTTGCTTTGGCAGCCTGGAGAGTGATGTGACTTGTGTCTGCCTTTTAGCTTGTTTCCCAGGTTTCCTTTTATCATAGATGCTGTGGCTGAATTGTTGTAGTTTAATTAAACAGTGACTTAATGGTAGTTATCCACTGCGTCACATTGGCACATTGGTTTTCCTTATACTGGAGTATGTGATTTAGAAGCATTTTTTTGAGGTGATGCTCTGGATGGCGTTGACAGTATACTGAGAGGGTTTTCTAGTATTTCATTTAATCCATGTATTTATTTATCTACCCACGAGTCACAACCTGTTAAAGTAAAAATAAAAACCTAATTATAACCTCCTCGGGCATAATTTTAGTTACATGCCAATTTAACTGGTTTACATTAGGTCATAGCGGTATACCTGACCAGCTGATAAGACAGGTTAAAGTCATGTCTATGACACTGTCTACACTCGAGCATGTGCACTGCTTCTTAGCCAATCATCCATCGTGCAGAGAAGTGTGATACCATGTCCATAAATACTACAGCTTGCCCTTGTGTGATTGAGAAAAAGAGAGGATCTAAATGTGTTTTCACAGGGCAAACTAAATAATATTTAAAAACACACAGTTTTAACTTGAGCTGGTGAGATGTTGTGCTTTGTTTTACATGATTTTGCTTTTTAAACGCTGCGATTTTAACATAAGCGTTGCTAAATGTAATTCTTTGTCCTGTCTTTCAGACATTGTCTCTGCACGATCACAGGAGTCTGGTTTTGCAGCTGCCCCGTCTGTGCCTTGCTGGTGAGACAACCTGACCATTTCCGTCCTCCCCTGTCAAATAAATGCGCTCAGGACACTTCTAATTCAGTTTCTGCTTCGGTGGGTCCAAGTTTGGTCCATGGCCGGTCCTGTTTTTAATCGGTAATCACTCAGCGCCAAGCTGGACCCGAGGGCTCAGACTCCCCCCACCTGTTCCTGCTCCCCGCCCCCTAAACAGCCTTCCGAACACATACACGCATCCCAGCTCCGTAGCCAAGCGCGCCGATTGGCCCGTGAGGAGGAGGAAGAGGAGGAGTATGTCAGTGAGGCTGCACTTCAGAAGTTCACGGCCACCTACACAGATGCTGAGACCATTACTGGTAATTGCTGCATGCATATGTTATAACTGTTGGCAGACAAAACTTACTGGAACCCATTTGGCGCTGTTGTATCAGCACTGTGTGCAGACATGTGTATAATTCATCTGTCAGAAATGATCTCCTTTGGTCCTTTACAAGTCCATTTGGCTGCATTAATGTATTATAGAAGTTACACAGTACAGCACAATTTAACCCAATTAAAAGTTTACAGTAATGCCAGCCCCCAGTCTCTAATGGTTTTGGAGTAAGGTGTTAGGAAGACTGCAGGCTGATGGAGGTGGTTTGGATGAGAGTGAGGCCTTTGGAGCTGTGAGAAACTGTCCCTTTTCTGTGACCCTTCTCTAATGTAACATCCTGTCAGTAAAGCAGCTCCAGGGGACTTCAGCTGTGTGTGAGCCAGTATGTGAAAGAGAGAAGAGCTCTCAGTGGACTGTTTCCTCAATAGAGCAGGATGACACTAGTGTCCAAAATGTTGCTGTGCACTGGCCCTTCTCCTTTCTCTTTACAGTCTGGGAAGAACACCCACCAGACACTTTTAATTGAGTTGGTATTACATACAAAATTAATGAGTATTGATTATTTTTCTTTCCTTCTTTTTGCTATGCTAATCATGCAGAAGTCTAGATTAAAGGAGGTTGGGATTCTGCGGATCATTAGGGAGGGAGAGGGAGCTAAGTAGAACCTGGCTAAAAAGCTACTTCAGCACTTCATAAATGATGCCAAGCACTTATACAGCACAATAGTGTGTAACGTTCATACTCACAGGAGCAACAGGAAAAGACCCTCCCAAAGACATTCTTTTTCCACCCTTGGGCATGATCTCAGTTCCTTGTATTATTTTGAACAGCAAGGTCTCGCTTATTTTTATGTTACCAAAAAGGTCATGTAGGAAAGTCATACTCATATTTAGATTTAGTTACACTTTTAGAGTCAAATCGACTGCCAGCTCACCAGACAGAGCACCTCTGCTCGTTCAGCATGACCAAATCAAAGGTTTGCGCTTATGGCTTATTGGTGACCAGGTACACACATGTACTGTAGCTGGTGCAGTGTAGGGTTTCCCCATATATAGAATTTACTTGGGCAGGCCACCAAAGTAAATTAACACCCACCCAATATAAATGGCGATTCATATTATCCATTCTAGAGAACAGGGCCATTCTTGGTCTACAGCAGGGATGATAGTTTTTGTTCCTTTAGAGATCCACTACAAACTGAATGAACCGAATGGAAAGTTGTGAATTGTTATGAATTTGACGATACTGGTGTTTAGTGTATTCTGCCCAACAATCATGTTTTTAAGAGAGCTGAGCAAATCCCATGAAAAACATGCAATCATTTTGAAAGTGAAACATAAATGTTGCGAAATCTAAACTTTCATGGAAAACAGGCCGAAGTGCTTAAAGAAGAATTAATGGAAAGAACTGCATGTCTGAAAAGTGTTATATTTACTGTTAGAGCCCGACCGATGTCAATGGGGGTCAATAGCAGCCATTTATTGATATATCAGTATCAGCATTTACAATCACCTATAAATTAAAAAAAGAGAGAGAGATGGGAGAAACGCCCTTTAACCATGTCATGAGTGTTATGTAGGGCACTCTATCACTTCCCTGCTGGCAGCTCGTAAGCGTAAACGAGTAATCCCTGACTTGTATAATTAAAGAAAGATTAATTTTAAACTGCACTGTAATGCGATCTTAGTGAGGACTAATAAATTACTTCACGTAATAAAAGTGAAGGATTATGTTTATGCTTTGTGTGTCTAAAGTAGAAAATATCTGCCGATATATCAGATGTTTAAATCACCCATTCCTCTATCGGTGATTCTCTGGTACGGACTTTTAGAAGACTGAAACCCCACAGTGCTGTGTACATTCATATGACAGCTTATTCGCTAAAAGTCAGTGTCCGACTTTTGTAGGTAGTCTGTTATACCCTAAACAGCCCTATAAATCTATAATATTATTGCTCTTTATTAACTTAACTTAATTTTCCTTTAACTGTTGGCTTTAATGCATAATTAATGCATGCTGTTTGAATCAAAAGGACGGTGTTTTTCTTTTTCTTTTTCTTTAACATATACGTGAAACCCAGTTCTTGATTTCAGGCTGACAGGCTCATTCTTTAACAGGTCACTTGTATTTACAAAATCAAAGCTGTGGTAGGATCTACAGCAGCCCAGTTTTAAAGTTGGCTGAGGTGTTCAGGACAGTGCTGCCACCTGCTGGTTTGTGTTCAAATTTGCAGTTGTTTTGTTTGTGTCCTCATGTTTCCCTCTCTCAGCCTTCCGTCTGTCATTCTGCTTCTCCAACTCTCTCTTTGAGTCTCTCACAGAAAGAGAGAGCTGGTGTGGGAGTGGGTACGGGCGAATGAATGAACACAATGAGCTGAATAGAGCAGCTCATTGCCATGCGGCAGTTTCTGGGTGTGAGATGAATTCTCCGTGGTTACCAGCCTCCGATGATGTAAAGAGTTGAGTAACAGTGAAATTATGGGATGTCTGATGTGGAGAGGACGATTGGGAGCAAACAGACACATAGAAAAGTGGCAGAGGACGGATAACTTTGGTAAGCGGCTGGCAAAGTTATGGCAAGTGGAAAAACGGAGTTTGAATCTGATCTGATGGGTATGGTCCCCTGGCTCTCATCCAGTCACAGCACGCAGAAACATCCACTGTGCTGCTATTTTTGTTTTTTCTCAAAGGAGTGCAGGGTTCTTCTTGTGTTTTCACAAAGACGAGTTTGGACCTGTGCTGACCCACCAGAGCCTCAGTAAAGCACTCAAAACACTGTGTGTGGAGATTAGCCTCTGTGAGCTAGTCAGTCTGACCAGTGCAGTCACTGTTTGAGGGAGTGTAATCATGGAGTGGAAAATTTTGACAGGGGGGGAGGGGCTGCTATACACATAAACTGAGGGTTGCTATGGCTACAATGTTTTTGTACATAAAAAAACTATGAATAAACAACTGGCTGACTGCACACTTTACAGAACAAACTGAACCTCATTCGTTTGGATTTTATCAATTCTGTGGACTTGAAAAATATTTAACATTGAGTTGAATCTGAATTTAACATTTATAAAATATGCACTGAGTTTGTGCCAGATGTAGACAGATGATCTCATCTGGAAACAAATGGAACACAAATAAGTGATTTCAGATATTTACATACTGTATCTGATGTTCTGTGAAGCTGATGCCTCTTTACTATTCTGGCTGATGATATTAAGGGTTAGGGTTAAGCGTTTACATATTTTATGTATTTTAATGTCTAAAGAAAAGTATTCCTTTGCCCTCCATTTCTTGTCTGTTAAAGCTGTCCTTTAAGCTGCGTCCACACTGGAAACGATTGGCTCGTCGTGCATCGCTTTGTAGCCAACGGCTGGTCACTTGTGAACGTTCCAGACTCCTGTTGACTGCATCTGTATTTGTATAGATATATAAGTTGAAAAAATATCTCCAGTCACAGCTACTTTGTCTCGTCAGCGAATATTTTGCCCATAGTCGCTTGAAGTCACCGAACGGGATTGACTCTCTGTGGTCTCTGGTTGCCATGTCGCTTGCGGTGTGATGCAGCGTTGCCGTGTCATTCCACAGGATGACCAACTAATCAAAATCGCCAGCTCACATTTGTATCCAAGTAAACAGATTTGTATTATGTGGATTCTTACTTTTAAGCGCACTATTACTAAGAACAGATTGGTGTAACTTCAACATTCGTGGATGTTACTTAGACACACATCACCGGCACTCCCCGACAGCTGCTTCCTCCACCAGCTGGAGAGTTCACAAACAGCTTCAGAAACCAAAGACACCAAAGGACTCAAATGATCCGGTGCCAGACCCCACAGCAGAACCACAGATCTCGTGCAAACATCCCTTGACCAGTAGGCACGATTGAGCTCTACACAAAGGAAGTTGGTTTTGCTCTGTGATTCAGGTTATCAGAAGTATAGTAGGCAACCACAGAAAATATATGCACATGAAAAAAAAATCTCTTTGTACTAACTGCACAAACCAAACGAGAAGCATTGCTGTGTGGAATTTTGCATGGTTTTTGTCCTGGAAGAGTGGGAGTCACTTGACCAAATATTTGTGATTTATAATCCACAGTTAAATCCTTCTTTGATGGAAATTGTAATGATTTATTGGGAAATCCAACAGCCAATCCCATGTTACGTTTGTCATTCAAGATGTTTACTTTCAACCTGTCAGGTAGGACTTGAGGGATTTTATTTTATTAGTAATAAACTTTTTATTTACAAAGAAAATAACACCTTAGCAAACACACTAGGCGCAGATTCACAGGGTTAGTGACATTTGAAAACCCTGGTTCGCCACCCACGTGTAGATGTGTGAGCTGCCGGTGACATTTGATAACACTGACGTACTACTGCGCTTTATTTCACGAGTGCACCCTCTGTGACCAGCAGCTGCTTGTGCTGCAATCTAAATCTGGATAACACTCTGCTGCAACTCCTCAGAGCAGCACTACAACTTAAATGGAGGCAATTTTCTAAGTGTTAGTGGATTATAGTTTGCATCAAACCACCCACCAACTTCCTTTTACTTGAAATTACCTCATTTCTAAAATGAAACATCTCAAAGATCGGTTACTTTGTGCACCACCCTAATCGCTCACATTACCGTGAAGTTTGGTAACTAGTGATTCTAAACTGATTAGTGCAGCTATTAGTCTGCTTCCAAGACTATTACGCATCAGCTTAGGATAACATGTAATCATATCGAGCTTTGTTTGGTGCCAAAAGCTGGGATCTGTGGGATTACAGGGAAAAATCTTGAGTGGTGTTTTGGCAGGTTTTCTGCTGGAGCTTTGCTCCTGTCGCGCACACACTGTGATTACTGCTGTAACGAGGAGAAACCTTTTCCGCTGGTCTGTTTTTGTGGTAGTTTAACACTTGCTCTCTAATATAGCAAAATCTCCTTTATGTTGAGTTTATTATCTTTTGGCTCAGGCTGTGTTTTCACCACACCTCGAAGCACACTCACACTTTTAAAATCTTGAAAGGCCCAATCTCTTGATATTAGTGTTTTAGTAATGGAGCTTGAGCAGCATCAGACCTGGTGTGGCCACAGTTGGTTTATACAGGATAGGGAAAGTAGTGTGTGTGTGGCTTTCAGCTTGTGTGCAGAGCCCAGCTGGGTTTGTTGGCTGCCAGAGTGTGGAAAAGTGAGAGAGTGGGGCGGTCCATGTGATCTCTCGTCATTGGCATGTCAAGCATGATGGGACCAGTTTGGTTGGCTCCGGCCGCTCCTCCCTCCCTCTTTTTCCGCCTCTCTTTTGGTCTCCTGCACTCTGTACTGTCCTCTAAAACTTTTAGTACTCTGCTCTTCCCATTTCCCACCCTCCCGGCACCTCTCTCTCTTTCTGTGTTATTTCCTGCGACCTTGCCCTCTCCAGGATCGCTGGAAAATGTAATTAGAGGGCAAGAGGGGGGCAGTGGTTGTCGTGCTCGGGCACCATGAGTGAGTACGCTGTGTGGAGAATGGTTTTCTAGCAGTTTCAGCTCATCTCTAGTGATAGTTATGAGCAGTCTGACTAACATCTGGACAGCTTGCTCGCCGTATCTTCTGGCTATCCCTTTTGTTATCTGTTTGTCGGGGACTGTTGCTTTCTTGTCTTTTTAACCTTGTATATTGAAAGGGGTGTTAAAGAGCTGGCTTTGCAAAGGAAATGTTTTTATGTTTGAATTCTTTCAATCTGTGAAAAATCAAAAGTGTCACATGTCGTCATGTGGGTTCAGTTTTATAGTAAAAGATAAGATTTCCAGGTTTAAACGGCTAAAAGCCTGTCAGTGAGTGTGTTTTAGGAAGAAGGGGAAAAAACCCTGGCTTTTCAAGCCTTGACCTCAGGGGGCAGAAGTGCATTGTTTTGGTCAACAGGAGGCAGCCATGTTGCATTTCAGATCTATGCTCTCTAGTTAAAGATTTGAAAGTCATGTCTGGGAGATTGAACGGTCTGACACAAACAACTCGTGACTGCTAACATTTCAGCTGATCCTAGTCAGTCAGTAGCTTTCCTTTAATATGATAAAACCCTCTCTGTGTCTTCGTAGCCTGCTCGCTGTGTTAGGCGGTGTGTTTATCGCTCAGACGGACTGTGTGACAGGCCTATTTTTACATTTGAACTTGAACTTTCTTGTTGTGGTGTCCTCACAGCTTGTGTGCTTTGTGCCTCCTCTGTATTTACTTCAAAAGGTTTTACTATCCACTCTCTTATGAAGAGACGGTGCGATACAAAAAAAATACAGATTTTTTTTTAAATGGTCCATAGTAAATGTAAAGGTCAGTTGTGTGATCTTCTTTCTGTCACATGAAAAAATAATTTCAAAAATATTTTTATATGTATAATTGTTGCATTTCCCAAGAGGTCCAGGTGATCTGCTTTCATTGCTCACCTATTCTAAGAGGGAGCCCCGTTTGTTTCAATTTTTACACTGGACGCCCTTCCTGATGCAACCGAAAGGGACTTTTTCTCCTCCCAGGATCAAACCTGGATCTTTCTCTTGTTAGGCGAATGTGTAAACCACCACACCGTGGAGACACAAAGTAGTCTGAGCCTAAATGCTCAGTAGTATCAAATCACAGGCAGTTGGTACCTACAGCTGCAGAGAGAGGAGGAGCAATGGCTGTAACATTTATACATTTTCTATATATGTTAATATCAGAAAACACACACATGCATATTTCATCCTGCCTTTCTTTTTGCCTTTAAACAAAGCTCAAAACCTTGTTGGATGATATTTGCAGTGTTACCATTCTTAAACATCACCCAGTTTACTGTTCATGTTTCATATCAGAATCCAAATATTGCAGTACATTTAGGTATATTGAATTCATGCTCCTATAATGTCAGATTGTGCTCTGCAGGAAAGCTTTTAATACACTTCAGTTACAAAACTTCAGTGTCAATATAATTTTATTTGCTGCTGTACTTTGCGTAAAACCAAATGATCTGCCAGAGATGCGCTAATCAATCATAATCTTACTCAGAGAACTTTTACACAAACCAGAGGCAGCACAAAGTGGCAAAATCCAGAAAATTGTGAAATGTCACTTGTTCTGATGGAACTAGGTATTCAGCACTTACATCTGTGTTGAAATTTCTCTGGCTGTGCTTGCTAAATGTTTCCCCAGCCTCTGCTGTGAGTGTGTGTGTTCCCCTTTTCAGCACAGTCAGTCATTCAGTCTGCATTAGAAAAACTGTAAGAGCGCATTGTTGGGGAGACAGACAGACAGACGGGCAGATAGAGAGACAGAACAAAGAAACAAAGAACTTTATTTTTACTGTATGTTAATTCCCATGTTTAGTCTCCTTCTGTCAGTCCAAGAGCTTCTCTGTTCTATATTTGTGGAGGAGGGAAAAAGAAAAAACTTGATTTGTGTGTAAGCAGAGAGAATGTGTTCTCTAATAGAGCCAAAAATGGATGACGCTTTTAATAGCACACTAAAGTGATGTGTGAACAGAGAGCTGCATAGCTGAAAGCTTAGGTAAGGTTATTTAAGTTTGCACAGCAGAGCACAATTGTGAATCAGTGGTTCACAGAGGAAGGCTGCTGTTGATTTTGTGCAGGGGGAAAAAAGAGAGCACAACTGAGTGGCTCGGTGGTTAGGGCTCACGTGCCTCGATCCTTCAGTCCCCTCTTAAATCCCAGCTGACTGGAACTTTTGTGGCGTGTAATGTCATCCATCCATCTCCCTTTACTATCTCTAATCACTGCAGCTGTCATACAAGGGCTGAAAACACCCAGTAATTATTAAAATGATAAAGAAAGAGGCCATACAGAGAGCAATCCCAATTTGGGCTATAACTATGTAAGAGATGTATACATTTCACATCTTTTATTTTTATTTTTCACAGGAAAATATAGGAAAAAATTAAGACGGTTGATCTCAGGTTACTAGGGAAGCCCTGCAGCTAGTCGACACCTACTTACATCTGTTTATTTATTATGTCTGAGCAGGTTAATCTCGTATCAGTTGGCTGCAGAGAGACTGGAGACCTGATTTTGTTTTATCTTGTTTGGTATGCATGGCATCTTTATCTCTTTCGGGGTAATAATGGGCTTAATTATGGCAGAGAAATTATTTATTGTCTTAGATAAGGATGTGGCACAACACTGGATTCAAACTTAATTTAAACTGTTTGGCAAGCCAGTATTTTATAAAAATGATTAGAAATGTCTGACATCTAGCTCATTTCAAGCCTTTACAATCGCAAAGCTACGGTTAATTAGGGATACAAGGGCTGAAAACACCCAGTAATTATTAAAATGATAAAGAAAGAGGCCATACAGACTGTAGCTCAGGTGGCAGAGCAGGTCAGCCACTAATCAGAAGGTCGGTGGTTCGATCCCAGGCTGCCTCCTGGCTGCATGCCAAATATCCTTGGGCAAGGTACTAACCCCATGTTTGCCTACTGGTGGTGGTCAGAGGGCCCGGTGGCGCCAGTGTCCGGCAGCCTCGCCTCTGTCAGTGCGCCCCAGGGCAGCTGTGGCTACAATGTAGCTTGCCATCGCCAGTGTGTGAATGTGTGTGTGTGAATGGGTGAATGACTGAATGTAGTGTGAAGCGCTCTGGGGTCCTTAGGGACTAGAAAAAGCGCTATACAAATGCAGGCCATTTACCATTTACCATACCAACTCAACTTTTAGCTGGTCTCCTTTTTGGTTTTCTTTTTCCTGCAATTAAAACCTAACCAGTTCCTCAGTGGGCCACTAGAGGGCCTCATACACCCTCCGGTTCAGAAGACTGCATGAGTGTACTAAATGAAATATATTGTCCTGATTACTAAATTGAATAACTCAGAAGTTCTGGTGTTTCCTGTGTCCACTAACTTGATGAAAATGTGAAAGTAAACATTTCCAAAGAAAGCAGCAGTTATTCTTCACTTTGTCTTCTCTCCTTGTGCAGATGTGTGTAACAATACTGATTTGCCGGAGCTCGAGATTATCAGCTTATTGGAAGAACAACTGCCGGTGTACAAGCTGAGGGCTGACACCATCTTCGGTTATGACCAAGATGATTGGCTGCACACTCCCCTCTTGGGCCCTGACGCTGCCGTTGACCTGACTACTGAACAGATTGAGGAGACCCTCAAATACTTCTGTAAGTTCGTTATGCTGCGTTTTCAAAATATAATAACACGCGTGTCCTGTTGTTGGAGAGTGACAATGAGAGATCTGAGTGTTATGGCAACGTTAATGTTGTGGAAATGAGAGAGGGTGTTGACTCCATTGATGTCTCCGTTAGTGTGGGTGAACCAAGTGACCGTGGTTGCCAAAACAAAATTAATAACTGCTGTCTATCTCACTCTGGTTAATGTTTTACTTTTTCGTGCACTCAGTGCGCATGTTGTGTGGTTTTTTTTTTTTTTATACTATCGTCAGCACTTGCCTTATCAAACTGTGGCTTTTGATTGCAATCTGTGCCAGCTAGAGCACGTACAGACCCACATACACACAATTTGAATTAAACAAACATGCACAGGCCCGTGATAACATGTGCAAACACTGCACATGGCAAACCAAGGGAGTGTAAAGTGTTTTTTTTTTTTTTCACAATTAATTATTAATATCTAACTCATGTCTACTTGGAATAGTGACTCAGGGTAAAACATGTTCTAAAAATAAACCAAGCATCTTATAAATAGGCTTAATCAAGAGCTGCAAATACACCCGGTGCCCCATTGCCTGCACCTTCAATTTAGTATTGACATTCATCACAGAGAACCAGCCTATCAGGTGATAGCGAGGGGGCAGAAGAGCCATTATTACAAATCATGAAAATAGTTTTTTGCTGTACAGTCAATACCATCACTGTGATTTGTCATCATCTGTATCTCCACTTGGACTTTTACTAGCTATCCCCATCTGCTTCAAGGAGATGGCTCTGTATCGGCACCCTAAGCAGGAGTGATACACGAGCTAAGATCTTTAATGGTAAAGCTCAACTGATCTTGAGTGTCTGATTGTACAGACCATCACAAAGTGCCAACGTGTTACCATTTTTAAGCATTTATATAATGAAAAGTCCAGCCCAACTTGCATCTTAATCAGGAGCGCTGTGGGGGAGGGGGATGTAGTACACGCTGTTGCATCATCCGAGTAAACATTGATTCGATCTGGTGCCTGAGAAGGATGAGTGTGAGGAGGTTGTGACATGAGGCAGCTGACCGATCGAAGGCAAATCCATGCTGTGATGACATAAAATGCACACGTAACAAAGACTGTAGACTGTCTGATTGGTAAATTTGTTTCACAGCCTCAGCTGGTGATGGATATTTTGTCAACAGAGTAACAGATAACATGTAGGAGATGTCATTTTTAAAAAGACTGAGGTTTTAATTAGAATAGCTGTATGTTCGGGATTGCGATGTTTCCTATTATTTTATCTTTTGATTCAACTGCATACCTGAAATCAAATAGCAGCGCACAGATACGTATAAATGCAATGATAATACATGTATTAATGTGCAGGCTCACTTGGCAAGCAGCTCTAACTGATCCTGTAATGGGGTCTTATGCAACCTTACTACATTACATGAGTAAGCAGTTATATGACTCTACTGGCACATTAGCATAAAACCATGCATGTCACTTAGTTAGCAGCAGTTGCTTTTGTTCACACTGTAAGAAACACTGGCTGTTTTTAGCAAGCAGCAGGTTCACAGTATGTTGTTAGCCTTGTCTTAGCCCATCCTGTGAGCATGTAGCTGCTTTACGCTGTAGTTTCATAATGTGCTTCTCACTGGTTCCTCTCACGTGCTTTCTGCCTCCCATGCATGCGCTTCATCACTCCCTATATGACAAATCCCAGAATCCCCATTTTGGTTCATTCATTTTGAGTTAGCCACGTCACCCCTGCCAACGCTACACTGCCTTCTCTGCATCTACATGCTGCTCAGCCGTAGGCTTTGGAGTCTGAGGCTGTTTCCATAACAACGACGCAGAAGGACAAAGTAGAGGAGAGGAGAGGAGGGAGGGCGAAACGCTGACATGTGAATGGTGGGCGGGAAGAAGCTGGTGAAATTCCCCCCCCCCCCCCCCCCCCCCCTCATTGGCTACAGACATCCTTTTAGCCCACCCATCCCACTGTGTCGTCATTCTCATCATTTCTGCTGCAAAACCCGTGACTGCTGCTGCTGCCTTGCTCTCTGTATCTCTCTGTTTATTGAGTCATTGCTGGAGATGCGGTTGTCCATGTGTTGAGCTAAAGAATGTTACAAAAGGGAAGGAAAAGGTCATTTTGCGAACATGGCCAGAGTAACAGCTGACAGCAGCCGAAGGTGGCCTGACATGAAGCTATAAGTGGATGGACCTGATTATTTGCTCTGATTTGTTTTGGAGTGACTCTGGAAATGTGACGACAGAAAATAAGGAAGATGAGGGACATATTTGGCAGAAGATGGAAAATTTGCTGAAAATGGTAAAGACTACCTGACGGACTAAAATACAAATAAGTGACTCGGTGTTTTTTCCAGCTGACAGCTGATGACGCAAATAATGGGTTCTGACTGATGAAATCCAAAAATGGCACCAGCAGTGCATTAAATTAAGCATAACACAGCAACGGGCTGGTGTTACTCAGTGTGGAACAGAAAAGAAATCTGATCATGAGAACCAGATTCTTACCTAAAGTAACCGTGTCCATTCTGGTATCTGCTAAGCATGCTGAGAAAGAAGAATTGAGATGCTGACCTATTGACCACCAGACTCTACTGGAAACCAGTTAAAGTGACAGATGCTTGTTTCTGACCATACTGGGATGCTACAGTTAAGTATGCTGGGACATTGGCACATCTGTCTGTCAGAGCAGTGAGGATGAAGAGACGTGGCCAGACCAGAGGCCAGAGGTTTGTTAAGGCAGACTACTACGAGCTGGACTGGTACTATGAAGAGTGCACTGATGGTAAGAGAGCACTTCAGTGTGGATTAACATGTACAAGCTGAAAAGCCAGACACTTTCCTGGAGTTGGAAAGAGGCTAATTTCTTTATGTAGCAAGTAAGTAGCTTCTATTGGATAGCTGATTTCAAGTGGAAGACTGTTACTTAGACGGCTGTTGTGGGGATTGTATCCAAGTAAGACATTATTAGTACAGAACAGTTGAGACTGAAAATGGGATAAGAGCAACTACAATGGAGAAAGAGAGCCGTTTCCTGCAATTTACATACGTCAACATTGTTTGCAATCTATCTAAAAAGAAACCAATTCAAAGCACAGGCATGGAGGACTTCCTGGAAAGTTAGCTGGCTTCAATTTCACACATATTTGAAGTGCTTTGAGGAAGTCGTGCACACTGAATATACATTTACTGTCTTTTAAGTAACTCACTCTTGGGATCCGCTTGAATGTATGCTAGTTTCTTTCCTATTTAAATCACGTGAATGTCACCTTGTGGCTTGGCATTCTCAGCAAAACCATGAAGGTAGGTGTTGTGGAAAGGACAGAGAGGAGCAGCATTATAAACAGTAGGTGCTGTAATAGGTGGTGTTTGGAAGGTGAGTCAGTGGCTCCTAATATAGAGCCAAGTAGTAGTTGTGGGTGTTAGGTGTTGGCGGTGTGACTGGACTTTATGGTGGTTCCTGTGTTTCTGGACAACAACTAGAGATCTTGTTGTGCTAACGCCAGCTCCCTCCTGCTGATGCAGCGGGTAGCTGGCATTAGCACATAGCGATAAAATGAATAAAGGTTATGTTGTGGAGATGGTGACAAAGTAACAAATTACAATAATCTAGTCTCAATGACATAACTGCAGTAAATGATAATTTCATAACAAAGAGCAGGATTTTTTAGAAGAAACCTGTAATTGCTTAGAAATAAGGTTTCGAGTTTAGATCTGTGCTGTTTAGATCTTTGCTGCGATCTGTGACCTGTCTTAGCTAAGTTTGCATCCATGTATATGTTTCTGCTCATATGCACAAAAATGAAAGCTTTTATCTGTAGCTTGTCCAGCAGAGCGGCTCCAACTCGGTCGTTATTGTACATTGAGGTCTCACTGTAGCACATGTAGCAGTGCACTGTGCAGATGGTGCTGTGGAGTCAAGCGGTGTCCTCACTGTAGGTTGCTGACTTGTTTTATTAGAAAATGCTGCTGGAGCGTTAATGAAGAGCTGATATTAGCTGATATCAGCCCCTGTTGGAGACCTAAAAACAAAACAAGCTTAAACTAATGCAACGTTATAAAATGATCCTTTATGTATTGAATTCCAGTGTGTTACAACATCCTGTGGTATTGTCTCAAAGTAGCTTTAGTGTGTGACTTGAAATGATTAAATACCAGATTGAATCTGCAGATTGATCCACATGGTCATGTGACAGGTGTCACTATCAGCAGGGTGCAGTAGTGGCTCGCTTGTTACCCTTTAGTGCTTTTTAGCTCCTACTCTTTCTTCACAAACATGTCCGTCTTTCTACTCTCGTCTTGGTCCTTTTTGCTCCCTAATTATGATGCACCTGCTTATGGTCCCTTTATTTAAAGTGGGATGTAACTGATTTCATGCTATACGTGTAGTTCTCACCTATAGTAATTGCTTTGCTTTTGGTTGTTCGCATGCACATATTTGTGCACTTTTTGTATTTTG
Organism: Aulonocara stuartgranti; assembly: GCF_965226115.1. Classification (NCBI taxonomy): domain Eukaryota; kingdom Metazoa; phylum Chordata; class Actinopteri; order Cichliformes; family Cichlidae; genus Aulonocara; species Aulonocara stuartgranti. The sequence continues at coordinate 26,743,080 of NC_138947.1, forward strand.
ACATCATTAAACTGCACACTTAATATGGATGTTGGAGGAGAAATGAGTTCATTGTCCTATATTATGCATTCTTACATAACAGTTTGAGATGGATTCCCAGTTCGAGCTGCGCAGCTTAAATGTTATTCACATGTGGCCAGCTGGTATAGCTTTTATTTCCAGTCTTTTTTAGGAACTGATATTGCCTGGTAGACACTGACGGTAGGTTTACTGTGTTAAAATGTTTAAATGCTGGATGAGAAGGGACACACGGCTTCTTTGATAAAGCTTTTCATGGAGTGTCGAGGCAGAAATAGATACGCAGCTGGTTTTATGTTGGGGAGGGATGAGGAAGTAGGTTGGCTTATATTTAGCCCAATGATTTGCATGCTCCTCCAAGCCAGTCTTGTTGATATCAACCTGACAACGACTTTTTGGCACTTCCAGAGGCCTTCAAACAAATGGCTTCATGGACAGAGGACAACCAGGACAGCTGGGCTCAGACTGGGGCTGGGGCTAAATAAAAGGGCCCTGTTTTTCGATTGGGAATGTAAGAGATGGTTCTAACAATGTTTGAATTTCAAGCTCGACAGCAAATCCCAGAAAAATACTTGATATTGGATACCATTTTTTTGTGTGTGTGTGAGGGGAGAGACAAAAAGAAACAATGCAAACTATAACGTCAATGTTTGTTTAATACCTCAGTGTTATTCAAATTGGAGCTTTGACAAATTGCAGGTTCATAAAGTGATATTCAATGTTGTGAACGTCAGCTACTTCAGAGGGCCTGTGTGCCTGCCGCAGATGACAGAAAAAGATGAAGCCAATCCAATCTTTAAGTGATAACGTGATAAACCCTGCTTCCGAGTCCAAATTACTCTGCGTTTATTAAGGTTGTTGGGTTTTCAACGTTTCTTAATGCTTTTGTATCTTGTCCTATTTAATCTGAACAAGCCCCTAAAGGGAAAAAAAAAAAAGGTGGTGATCACTGTCGGCCTCTCTCAATTTTTATTACCACTATTCTACCACTATTTTAAAGCTCAGTTTTTAAAACCTTACGATGTAACTACAGCCCAGCCCATGCAGCAGTATATTAATGACTAACCTCGTACGGTAGATGGTAGATTATTTCAGTTGTTCTCCTGACTGAAGTTTGGTCCGTTTACAGCATCCTGCCGTGCAGACACCTTCGTCCCTAATCATTGGGAACCTTCCATTAACTTTTATCGAGTGGAAAAAAGTTAGCGCTCACCCTCCAGCTTCAGTATGTTTATATTATGCTAACGCGCTAACATAGCTGTGTAGCTAGCCACCACGTAGCACATCGTTATATACCAGCTAGCCCAACTTCAGTAACCATACAAACGTCACTACTGTTTAGTTTTCTGTCTTCATTTATGTCAGAAGTGATAGCAGAGCTTTACGTTTTAATTTTTTCACAAATCCCTCAGTCAGAACCTGGTATATCATCTTTAGATGGAAATTTGTTACACCTGGTAGCCACACAGATCATTTTATTGAAGGTGAAAGAATTCAGACAGTTTGTAACTCTCAGTGATGCCGCAGTGTTTGTTTGACTTTGGGACCTGAAGAGGAGTTTGGACCTGGACACGGCTAATGACGTCAGACTTAAAGACTGGATATGGAAGTACCTTAAACCTGCATTATGTCTCAAGGCCACCAGGTGGCGATAGCTGTGGTTTAGGGCTGCCACAAACGATTATTTTGATAGTCGACTAGTCACAGATTATTTATGCGATTAGTCGACTAATCAGATCATCATCCACTGGACGTAAAACTACAGCTTATTGCACCAGCAGCATCTGCTCTTATATAACTATCATTAGCTTACAGCTTTAAGCTTTTAAGGTGCTAACTAAAAATAAAGACAAGATGATAGTTTATTCAATTTTAATGAAATTTGCAGATTGTTTCGGTGAAGTTTAATAAACTCCTTGCTATCTAAAATATAACAGGACACCGGAGTATATTCTCCAGCATCTCACACTTCTGATAATCAGCTGTCTGCTTGAAGTTTATTCAGCTGTGTAAAAACTATAACTTTATTCTCAGACAAACCGATTTACTCAGGAACAAATAAAATACTAAAAAAAAAAAAAAAAAAAAAAAAGCCAAACAACAACATTTTTAATTTATCTAAGTGACTCATATATACCGGTATTTAACCTGAGTAGCGAAAGACGGCGGTGGGTTTGAAAACAATTTGCCGGGAGTCCGGTGTTCTCACCGTGCTAGTGACCTAGCCCCCGGCTAGCTATCGAGCTAGTGGGTAACAGACGTCTCCGAAAACGTCGGAGCGCTTTTGAAAATATGTGGTGTCCTGATAAACTGAGCCGATATTTGAGGTTTACACAGCTACATTCTCGGCTGAAAATATGTTAAACGTTTATTTTTGTGACCCAGAAAGAATAATAAGAGTAATATTAAAACTAACTAGCTGCCGCCATTGTTGGAAACTAAGCTGGGCCGCGCTATGAATTCTGGGACACAGCTGCTTCTTCTTCTTCTTCTTCGGGGTTTAACGGCAGCTGGCATCCTTGTACATGCAGTGCTGCCATCTTCTGTTTCAGTCCGTTATTACACTCTTAAATCCTGCTACTTATTCCTGCGTCTTTTGGGATCTTACAAAGCTTCAAACGACGCGTCGACTATTAAATCAGTCGTCGACGTAATCGTGACTAGTCGACAAATCGTGGCAGCCCTACTGTGGTTGCAAAAAGACGTCTTGTCCTACAGAAGTCTATGTGAAAACAGTGCTCAGTTTTGACTTCATGAACTTTCCTGCTGAGTTCATGAGCTCAGTCAGTCATTTTTGGTCATATTGAATAAAAAATTAAGTCTATTTTGTAAATGTTGGTGTTTCAAACAGGAGGATTATCCGTGGTACGAAATGGTCAAGCCCGCCCATTCTCATATCACAGTAGCTACGTCCATGTACCTTGTCTACGGTCCCTAGCTGAAATATGTAAGCTGAAAATTTTCAGCTTACATATTTCAGTTTGTGTGAAAGTCTTACGTTTGCTTATTGAAGATTATCAATTTCTCGGGAGGGTTTTTCTTAACTTAATTTGATATAAAATGTACATTTGATGCACCATTTAAGTGGATTAACAACAAAAGTCAACATTTTCCGAGACAAAAAGTTTTTTGGTTTTTGAATAAAAGACTCAGAGCTTATTGCAAAACAATATATTATGTTTCCATGAGAGCTAAAGTGTGAGAACTATTGGAGCATTAAGAGTCAACACGACCATAAAACAATGGGGGAGGTAAACGCTGCCTGGAGACACTGAGTGGTGTTTGTCCAGAGCTCTTTTGTTGCCTGCTGTGAAGCATCCATAGGAACATTGAGCGGAGTTACTCAGGCATGTGGGACAGTATTGAGCTGTCATCAGTGTTCTAGACCAATTACTATAATTATAACAGTTGATCGCGGACGAATGAGCAGAAGACGGAGCTTCTTTCATGTGTCATTTTTGAAGACTGGCCCCTCTCAACAGCTCAGCTCAGACATGTGGCACTGACATATGTCATATATATATATTTAATCTTTTTTGTTAACATGCAATGAATATTATGGTGTCTTATGGTAATATCTTCTTTCAAATGTTTATGTTTTTACCTCACCTCTTCCACCGCAACTATTTAAATGTTGCGATAAAGGTTATAAATTTACCATTAAGCTGATGTCACAAATTTACTGGTTAATTTGTGGTTTAATTTAAGCCATCAAACTATTTATTGGTCTTTATTAAACTCTTGAAATGTTGTGAAGCTTTGCTGGAATTTTTTTGTTTTGTTTTTGAACGGCTTGTTTCATGTCAGCGGTTGTCTTGTTGCTCAGGAACTTGAGGCATGAGATTTGATGCCAAACTGAAACTCTGCCTGTCCACTCTTTGCAAACTCTTTTGCAAAGTGTGTGCTTTTGCATCACACACTGGGCTAACAAGCCAGAAGGAGACACAGATGCCTTTGGGGTTGCATCAGGAAGGGCATCTGGTGTATAAAATCTGCCAAATCAAACATGAGAAGCTACCCGCAGTAGCGACCCCTGGGGAAAAGGGGAACAACCCAAAGTAGCTTTATTATAGCTCACCTTGTAAATGCAGTTCATGCAAGATTAGGGTTCACAGTGCCTTGTGTTTTGTAGGGTCAATTTGTATGGCTGTACAAGTAGGTCTCATGCACTGTCTCATGAAACGAGTTTATTCTTCAGTATTTCTTCTGATTGACTTCATGGAAAATCTCTAAGCAGCTCAGCTCAAAGTGCCCTTGCTTATCTCTTGACTCTCTTGATAACACTGTCTGCACGTTAACTATAGTATGCAAAAACATTCACCTGTGAAGGTGTGTGTTTGTGTGTCTGGCCCAGCCCTGGAAACAGGTTGTGTGTTATTTTATGCCCTGCCCTATTGTCACCATAGAGCTGAGCAGGACTGTACCAAGTTATTTTAAGGGTGGGGGGGGGGATTGTAAAGTGACTGGTGTTTGTTGGGAATTGTTCAAGGAGAATTCTCTTTTGGTTGTCTCTGTTGTTGTTGGTCTGAACCACAGCGACCGCACATTAGTAAACCACTGGATGGATAACACAGATGAGACTTAAAGGCATAAATATTATGCATTTTCAATGCCCTCATCTGCTTGATTAAATCTGTTTTAACCTATTTTTTGTTAAATTGTTTGTTACATTGTTGACCTGAGGGAGTGTGCCAGTTTACCCGATGTTTGTGGCAGAGTGGAGAAGGCCATTCACTGACTGGCCACAGAGAAAAAGGGGAGGAGTTTGGTTGTCTCACTGAGCTGCCATAGAAATGACACACACGCTTAGAAATTCAATTACAAGCAGGTCCACGCACACAGGCTTTACCAGACATGTACCATGGAGTGCACAGAGAGGCACATGACATTTAGGGAGAAACTCAGTCAGTCAGGCATTGTTTGCATACTTTCACACATACACACACACAGACTAGGAGATTAAAACACACACAGGTAGAAACCATGGCGTTGTATCTGGTTAGCTGAAGCATCAGGGGAGAGGATGGCACTCTTCTTGTATGGCGATGAGGACAATCTGGATTTGCAGAACGAGGATAAAGAATATTTTTGTTTGCCAAAACATGACAGCACAGAGCAGGAAGAAGAAGAAAAGGAGAAGGAGGAAGAATATACCAGTTTTCCCAGTGATGGAAGGTCCGAAGGGGATGAAGAAATGGATGAAGAGCAGCAAGTTCTGTGTGAAGGTAGCAGTGAGATGTGACTAAATCTCTTGATGTTACTTTTGTTAATCCTTATCACTCAGTGCAGTAAGACACCTGTTTATACGATTTGGAACTATATAAAAATAACAGACGCCATTTAACCTTCCTGTAGGCATCTGTAGGCTATCATATCTCCTGTGGCTGTGGTTTCATCCAGCGGGTACTCTCCCTGATGTTGATTATTTGTGTGTTTGGCTTCAACACAGCACGGTTCACCTGACTGCTGGGCTGACAAGTTCAAATATGGGCTTGGCTTTTCATCTCAGCTGTGACTGTTGTTTTTGATATGAAGAGCCAGCAGGCTGCAGTTTGAACTGCAAACGCGCTCGTTCTGTGTTTAATCCTTCTAGGGTTTGTTTCAGGGATCCTTAAAACGAGATGAGGGAGAAGGATGTGCATCATGAGGGATTTGCACGTACACTCTAATGCCAATTTGTTAAGCAAGAAAAAAAAAGTCTCTTCGCATTAATGTTCGATAATGTGTGAAGTGTTTGGTCAGCGCGTTTACGTCGGCTGCTGTTACATGGATATGTTTTGCAGTGGCTGTTAAGATAAATACGTGCTGCTCCAGCTAAAGACGTGGTATTTAATGGTCTACACAGGCTGTGCTTGGGGTATTAATGTCAATAACAGGGCTTCCTTTCTGTTTTCTTTTCTTTTCTTTTCTATGAACCTGTGTGCTACAATTAAGGTTATTATAATGTCTGTAACTCCAGACTTCAAGCGCACCCACTACTTCTGCTGCACACACACGAGGGTGTGCTCACGTGGAGGTTTGATTACATTATGGCTCTAAATACAGAGTCACCAAATCAGATATCTGTGTTTAAGGTGATTGTCTTTAGTCCTACATATCTCCAAAACCCACATAGTTTTCACAGCTGCTGAATAGGACCACTTGTCTGATGCCCCCTTTCCTTTGTCATCGTCTTGGAGCAAAATAAATAGAAAGAGATGGCGTGTGCGTGTCTTAAGTTACCCAGACTTTTGATAATATATCAAGAAAACATCCTGCTCACCTCTCAGAATTAGGTTACGCTTCCTCTTTGATAATCCAGGTTACAGTCACCTTCTCTAACCTGTGCTGTTTGTCTTTAATGCCTGTTTCTCACCCGACTGGCTTATTAAAGTCAGTCAGTAATAGACAGACTTTCTGTAGTCAGATCAGCTTTTGTTAGTCAAACCATCCTCACTTTTTTCAGCTTAGCCGTTTGACCTGGGTGGAGTGTTACCATGGAACCAAGTCAGCATGGAGAGTTTGATAGATGGGAGGTAAACAGGCTGCACGCTCACTATCCGCAGCAGAGTCCTCTATTAGGCCAGATCAGGTCAGGTCAGGAAGGCTAGCTCTGTGGTCGGCATGAAGCTGGACACTCTGGTGACAGTGGCAGAGAAAAGGACATTAAAGAAACTGATGGACATTATGAACAATGCTGGGCATCCTCTGCACACGGCCATAAACAATCAGAAGAGTCTGTTCAGTGACAGGTTGCTTCTCCCCAAGACAAGAACTAACAGACTTAAAAACTCCTTTGTCCCACACGCCATCAGACTGTTTAACTCCTCTCTGGAGGGGAGAGGGAGGGGAAACAGGAGGACAAAGGAGGGGGGAACAACTAAGCTGTAGTGCCTCTGCACCTCACTGTACAATACCTTGTGCAATACTTTTTGTAAATAGTCAACAGTGCAATAGACTCAATACTTGAAATGTGCAATTCACTTGTATTTTTTATTTTTTATTCCTATTTATTCTATTTATCCCCTTTGTATATTTTATTTATATTTGTCTCTGTATTTATATATGTGTATATATATATATATATATATATATATATATATATATATATATATATATAAACAAACAATTCTGTAACTGTAACTTCGGTCGTTGCTGTGCTTTTTGGAAGTCGAATTTCCCAGAGGAACCCACCCGAGGGATTAATAAAGTTCTATCTTATCTTATCTTAGATATCAAGTAAATAAATGTCTTTGTGGGTGTTGTGTCTCTGTGTCTGTGCGTGAGTGCACGTACACAGGTTTCCTCATACCAAATTATTCCAGTAAGTTTGTGGTTCAGCAACGCAAACATGAGAAAAGACTGAGCGTGGATGTTTCTCTTTGTGTGTGTGTGTGTGAGACACACTTGTGTCTGACAGATAGTTAGCCTTTTGTGATCAACCTCTTTGAAGTGGGACTGTGTTTTCTTTTTTTCCATTTATTTTTAGTATTACTATCAAGGTAGCTTGAATATTGGCATGTCAGTGCACTAGTGCCATCCATCCATCCTCCACTTATGCAAGTCAGCTCACAGCAGGCAAAGCAGGATATTCGACGTTCTTCTCCCTACACTTTCCAGTTCCTCCAGAGAGATCCCAAGACTCCTCTCAATAGAGATGAGATGCAGCAGGTGCATGATTCCACATGTGCATGCCTGGAAAACCTCCAAAATGAGGCATCCAGAAGGAAGCATAACATTCCCGAACCTTCTCAACCGGCTCGTTTTCACACAAAAAGGCCAGTTGAGGTTTCAGTCCATATCTGTAACTCAACAACTTCTTTTATGCTGAAACGTGACCCAAGCAATCCGGATCGTGAGAGAACAACACTTCCTGACTTTAGAGATCCCGTGTTTAATTAACTTATAATAAACTTGTAGTGCTAGCAGACAAATGTGGGTTTGGTAATAGTCCTAACATTATATGTACTGAACCTATCCGCTTATCATTGTCTCTGTAAAAAATGACACAAAAGGCACAAACGACAAAAACAGTAAAAATAAATAAATAAAAAATAAATAGAAATAAGATGCAGGGTTTAGGTGAAGACCTGATTTGAAATTGCCCGTGAAACTTTTGGCAAAAAGTAAAGGGCAAACAAGCCAAGGTGCCCTTATTTAATCAAATAAAATGCCTTGGTAGTGCTTCAACGTTTCCTACCTTTGTTAGCTTACTTAGTTAAGGATTTAATCCATTATTAACTTCTATTTCCATCAAGCATCCTTTTCCTTGTTTCCAGCAGTCATATGAGGACTGCACCACACAAGGACATGAAAATCTGTTGTTTACATTGGCCGGCTCTCTTTTGCATTCTGCCAGAACGTCACACAGTTTAGCATGTTGATGAAATTACTTATTAACAATTTATTATTGGTTACAAATAACATAATTTATCTTGGTGAGCTTACCGACATATTGCAAATCTATCAGTGACAATTTATGGGATTACAACTAAAATAAGCCTGATCAAAAAGAGATGATCTTAAAATGGAGTTGGTACCTTTTTAGAAATGTGTGTAACTAGTGGAGCTTGATGGCTCCATACTAGGGCTGAACGATTATGGAAAATAATCTAATTGCGATTTTTTTTTGCCCCAATATTGCGATTGCGATGCGATATGCGATTATTTTTTAAGGTCTTTGTCTTCTGTATTATTAAACAAAGTATGGCCAATACTATATTACATTAATTTTAAACTGTTCTTTCCTGGAAGACAGACCTCTGTTATGATGACATGAGGTGATGCATGAATTGATGACTGACATTTTTATTTAACTTCTTCAATCACAACAGTATATTTGAACATACACAATAGTTTATTTTTAGCTTACAAACATCTGAGCATAAAGTGCTGACAAGGAACCCTGGTGTAAACATTAAAATGAAAGTCAGTACAATGTGCAGATTGCAGAAATATACATAAAAAAAATCAGTGGCTTTACCACACTCAGTTTTTCGACAAACTACTAGACAGTCATTCAATTAAAAAATAATATTAAATAAATAAAACTAATAAATAAAAAATACACACATCTTACTGATCTCTGCAGTCAGTAACATTACACATAAAGTGCAAACATAATAGCAATTGTATAAACACACACACAAACACGCCTTTAAAGTTTAAAGGCGTGAAATTGGACGGTCTAGTTCTGATTAGCGTCACCGCTGTCTCGGTGGAGTTTAATAAACTCGGCCGTCTGCTTCTTGCTATCTAAAATATAACCAGACACTGGTGTAAATTCTCGACTGTCTCATACTTCTGTTTAATAAGTTTTCTGTTTGACGTTTAGTCAGCTGTGTGAAAACCAAGGAGGAACCCACCCGGGGGATTAATAAAGTTTTATTTTATCTAATCTAATAACTTTAATCTCAGCCAAACCGATTTACTCACGAACAAACAAAACACTGAAAAAAGCCCAACAATAACATTTTTAGGTTGTCTAAGTGACTTATATATTACGTTTAACCCGAGCAGCGAAACTCCGCGGTGATCTGAAAATGATGTGCCGGGAGTTGTGCCGTTCTCGGCCGCATCAGTAATCCTCGAGCTCCCGGCTAGCTGTCGAGCTGGTGGGTAACAGACGCCTCTGAAAACGTCGAAGCACTTTTGCAAATATGGGATATCTTGATAAACCGAGCAGATATTTGATGTTTACACAACTACTTTCTCACCTGAAAATATGTTAAAAGTTTATTTTGTGACCCTGAAAGATTAGTATGAGTAATTTTAAAACTTAGTAGCGGCCGCCATTGCTGGAAACTGGAGTTTGGCTGGGCCGCGCTATGAATTCTGGGATATGGTAGTAATTTGGACAGCCTTCGGCGCGTCGCTGTGACGTAATCGGTCTACAAATGCGGCCTCAGGAGGATGCAGCCCATGAATTTGGACATGTCCAGAGTATAATCGCAGCCTTTGCGGTTAGAAAATTGCACTTGATCATGTCGCGATATTATCGCAAATGCGATATATCGTTCAGCCCTACTCCATACTACTATGATTTGCATTTGTATAGCTTACAACATTTACATTTTAAAGGCTCCCCTGGGCCTGAGCAGGGGTATGGGGGTGAACTGCAGTCCTTTCAGGCTGAAACTTGGTGTGAAAGCATTCTTCCCTGCCCCTGAGTTTCTGCTGTTAATGTGCATTTCCACAGGAATTTATAGCAATGTTCATTTATGAAAGTCTCACTTTTCATGCAGTAGAAACTTTAAAAAAAAAAAAAAATCTGCACTCACAAGTGAAGATACTTTCTAAAAAGGTTGCTATAATTTTTTTTTTAAATCAATTTGAATGAAACAAGTTGGTATCAAGGAACAGACAAGCTGGTTTTGTTGTTTTATGCAGGTTATCTGTCTATGAATCGTTTCCAAATTAAACTATGAAGTCATACAGATGTAAACTCCTCTGTTTGAGGACTGAGAGAGTTAAGTCAAAGTCAAAGTCAAAGTCAACTTTATTTGTCGATTCTGCCACATGTACAGGACATACGGAGAATAGAAATTGCGTTACTCTCAATCCCTAGATAAATAGCAAATGAACATTTAAATATATTTAAATATAAAAGTGATTAAAAATGCAAGTAAAATAATTAAAAAGTAAAAATTTAAATAAATACAATTTTACATATAACAAGAAAGCTATATAATATACAATATAATGGGTAAGTGGCATTGAGTGTAAACCAGGCAGAGTAGTGCAAATAGGCAAATAGTGCAAATGGAGATTTAGTAGTGTACGGTAAGAGAAAGTGTAACAACAAAGTCTTATGAGGTAATGGCAGTCCAATGCTCCACAAAGTGACTGGTAACTGGTGCAGGCCAGTGAGTGAGTCAGAGAGTGTGTGTGTTTGTGTGTGTGTGACAGAGTTCAGTGAGACCGTGGAGGAGAGAGGGGAGAGGGGGCAGAATCGGGAGGGAGTTAAGCTTCCTGACAGCCTGATGGATGAAGCTGTCCTTCAGCCTGCTGGTCCTGGCCTGGAGACTCCGCAGTCTCCTCCCCGACGGCAGCAGCTTGAAGAAGCTTTGCATTGGGTGTGTGGGATCAGCCGCTATGCAAAGGGCTTTTTTAGTGAGACGGGTGCTGTAAATGTCCTGGAGGGAGGGGAGAGAGACACCAATGATCCTCTCTGCAGCTCTCACTATGCGTTGGAGGGTTCTATGACAGGACGCATTGCAGGCTCCAAACCACACAGTTAATAATAAGAGGCATGGCTGAGGCGTGGCCCTTCACTTTGACCTCTGTGTCACTATTCAATAACTTATCTTTTCTGAGTCATTTGCTAGGAACAAAAACCCTGAGCTATGCAGAGGGTCATTGTTGGCGTATTTATGCTTTCATGACTTTAGTGCTGTCAAGTCCAGTCTGCGCTGTGTGCTGCACAGGGCTGTAAAACCGGGCATATGCATGTAGATAAATAAAGCTAATGCACTCCACACCCACAGCCCACACCCGTTATAACTATGAGCCGTATATGAGGCCTTTTCTTCCAACACATTATTGTACAAATGTCTTAATGCATGCTCAATCATTCAGGTAAGTAAATCCCAAAACTGGACATGTTTATAAGTATTTACTTTTATACAGGTCATGTTTGTCAGGTATAAAAATAGAAACTAACTCCTTAAAGCATCCATCCTCTTCCTATTATATTAAATGTTATATTTAATTTTCTTTGGCGGTATCTGCATGTATGACAAAAATGGAAAATCTTTAAAGAGGCAATAAATTGCCCAAAAAGCTGCCCATAGTGCTTTTTTCTGGCTTGAATGATATGAAAGCATACATGAAATCAGCCTAGATTATGATTTAATAACATGATTTATATTATAGTCAAAAAAAAAGAACTGTTAAAGCTTCTGGAAATGTTCAGCACTCAGTTGCTTTCACTGTTTCTGTGTCTGCAGTGTTGTGTGCTGACAGAGTGGGCCAGATGACGAAGACCTACAGCGACATTGACGCTGTCACTCGACTGCTGGAAGAGGTAAAATTCAATAAAGTAGAATAACCAGGAACCCAGGACACTGTCAGAGGGTCTGCAAGGCCATTCGGTCACATGGTGTTATGTCATAGTCAAAACGCGGGCGGATTTATCAGGGTTGCGACAAAGAAAGCAACGTCATAAAAGCTGTTTCCATCGGCTGATATTCAAATGTAATTTCATCCTCCTCAGCTGACTGCGCTGACCAACAGAATGTAAAGCAGGGAGGAAAACAGGGTGACGTCACTGTTAAAGTATGAACCTGAGCAACCGGACAGCATTGTGAAAGCATGGCTTAGACAAACAGCACCATCACCAAACACATGACTTCCATTACTGCGAACGCAATTAATGTCAGATCTGTATATTTCTGATCATGTCAGTTATTTTTATTTCTTGTAGCACATGAAACTATTGCAGTATTTGCTTTGCTAGTAGCTTTTAATAGTACAATAAATAGTCCTGTTGATGTAGTGATAGAAACAGGAGTGGCTGATGTACAAAGGTTTCCTTTTGAGGTTCATATTTAGTGATTTGTGGATATTGTGTTGCTTTTGCCACTCTCTTTTGTTTTGTCCTTTTCTTCACTGATGTATTTGAATTTACCCAACATTTAAAGCTGGTTTTAGTAATTCTGATACACGCTAAGAAGGGTTGTCTGGTGTAAAAACTGTGTTAAATCAAATATACAGATCCTTGAAACCCATTTTTCTAATAAAGGAGCAGCTGAAACAAGCATCTATATATTAAACTAGGCTAATGGTTGAGGGGTTTAGTTTACGTAGACCTGAAACAGGGGGAAATTACTAACACGGGTCTTTGCAAATGTTTAAACTATTGAAATTCATTTTGCTAAACGCAGCTTTGTCTCTGCAGAAAGAGCGTGACTTGGAGTTAGCGGCTCGCATCGGACAGTCACTGCTGAAGAAAAACAAAGCCCTCAGTGAGAGGAATGAACTGCTGGAGGAGCAAGTGGAGCACATACGAGAGGAGGTAAACAACGAATGTGTGCTCATCAGTGCTTCAGTATTTGGTGGTGGGAACTGTGTAATAATGTATGTCTGTGATGAGCTGAACGTCCTGCATGCCCCCCCCCCATCTTCTTCTGACGTCAGTCGTCTCCTTATAGGTGTCTCAGCTGCGCCATGACCTGTCCATGAAAGATGAGCTGTTACAGTTCTACACCAATGCAGCCGAAGAAAGCGACGGCGAGTCGATTACCTCTACACCGTAAGTCTCCTTTTATTACCTCCTTTCCTTGCTGCTCAGTATATTTCCTCATTGTTCCAAAAAAACAAAAACAAAAAATTAATTCTAATAATATCACATTTTAACTTAAGGTTCTTTGGGTTTTAACAGGTTTTTTTAATGAAAATATATAAAGTCTGTTGAATGACTTAAACTAACAAGCACAACTCTTTCCTGTGTGTTCACAGCGTCCGTCCCAGTGAACCAAGTGTGTCATCACCAAACTTTTTCCCCCTGGAGTCGTTGCAGAAGAAACTCAAGGATTTGGAGGAAGAGAATAAATCATTGCGATCTGAGGTTTGGTTTTTTTTTGCATGATAGTCTAACGCGCATGCACTAAAAAACTACTTTTCTTCTTCTTTTGACTACTCAGTATGTCCTCCTTCACTATATCCATGAATTTCCACTGTCATCTTCCTCTTTTCCTCCTGCCTGACGGCTCCGTCTTCAGCATCCTTTGTCCAGTATATCCACTGTCCCTCCTCTGCTCATGTCCAGCCTTGCCTCTTTAACTTTGTCTCCAAAATATTCAACTTGAGCTGAGCTGTCAGTCTGAAGTACTCAGTGAATGACTCAGACCCACACGGCGTTCGGTAACTGTTTAGTCACTTTTATTTATATGTCACACACCCAATGTGTTTAGATCGGCACTGCTAGTTCAGCCATGGCCAGTTTTCCAGCTGGCTCCACGCTCACACTGCCGGTCCCCGACATCACTAAAAGGGAAAAGAGAGTTCATCAGCCTAATTCCCTTCACCTGGACCTCAGCCTCCCTGACACTACCCCTCGAGCCCGCTGAGCCAAAAACCACACCCCTGCCACATACTCATTTCTGACTTGGTCCATTCTGGTCACTTCCATTGAAAATCTTCTAACTGGCCCCCAGTCTTTTTGTCAGTGTCTCCAAACCATACATCATAGCAGGTCTCACTACCATCTTATAGATTCCCTATAAAAAACATTCATATAAGAAAGTCTTATATGAATTATAAGCTTGATCTTATCTTTGCTGTGATGTGAAGTTATTTTCATTTTCCCTCCAGGCGAGTCATTTGGAGACAGAAACGATCTCCTATGAGGAAAAAGAGCAGCAACTTGTCAATGACTGTGTCAAAGAAATACGTGAGTGGCTTTTTTTGTTTATTTGTTCCCCCCCCCACACACACACACACACAATCACAGTCACTCTTTAGAAGCAGTGTGGCCATAAGCTGTATTTTGCTGAACACCTGTTCTCATTCCCAGGCGATGCCAACCTGCAGATTTCCTCTCTGGCTGAAGAGCTGGCTAGGAAGACTGAGGACGCCTCCAGACAGCAGGAGGAGATCACACACCTCCTCTCCCAGATAGTCGACCTCCAGAAGAAGGCCAAGCTTGTACGAAAGTCCCGATCTCTGTCTCAGATTACATTAAACGCTAAAAATACTTTGAATGCAGTCGGTTTCACACCTGTTGTCCTGTTTTGTCTGCCGTGTTGTCAGTATGCTTTGGAAAATGAGGAGCTGACTCAGCACTTGGGTGCAGCCAAAGACGCCCAGCGACAACTCACTGCTGAGGTAGGGCAGTCCAGGGCCTGGTCACCATGGCAACAGCACTGTGTTTTCTGCATTGCCAGCTTCTGCCAGATGAGGCAAATTTGTAGTGTGACAGTTATATATATTCCTGCCATCAGATTTGTATTTTTTGTTAGATTTTATGATTTTAAAAATGATTACTTTATTATTAGGATGCTAATTATAAAGTAATCATCTTCCACATGCTTCCATCAACACATGTTATTGGTCCAGTAGAGATGCTGCTGATGGCTTCTCCTGTCTTCACATATTATTATATCACCAAATTTAGCACCCACAGTATATTGTCCTTTTTAAAAACATATTTTATATCATAATAAAACAGCATGCAAAGCTCAGTCTCTCCGAGAAGCAAATTGTATGAAAATCAGTCCTGTCACTGTTTAAATGTAACTGAGAGATAAACAGGAGACAAATGACCTCCAGGCTGGAGGTGAAACACTCTGCTTCAGTGCGTTTCATTTTCTTCTCTGTAAAGCTCTTCCTCCTTTCTTCACTTTTAGTTGCAGGAGTTGCAAGACAAGTATGCAGAGTGTATGGAGATGCTGCATGAAGCTCAGGAGGAACTGAAGAACCTGAGAAATAAAACTCTCCCGCTCAGCACGGCGAGGCGTTTCCATTCCCTGGGCCTGTTCCCGATGGTGAGTGATGGAGTTAAATTTTTAAGGGTTTTTACAATGCAAAAGAAATGTACGTAGTTAGAAGAGAGACTGTCTGTCTGCATCACAACATCTTCAGTTCCCAAGTAGCAATTTGTTTCTTCTCCAGGACTCACTGGCAGCAGAAATAGAGGGCACCATGAGGAAGGAACTCCAAATGGATGATCCAGACGTAGAAGAGCAGAGGTACATATCCTTTTTTTTTTTTTTCCTCCACAGTATGATCTGATTCAGATGTTAATCATTTGTAATAATCTAAAAGTCATCCATCAACTCCATGTTTGTGTGTCTGCAGACTGCATCCGAAGCGAGTTTTCCAAACGGTGAAAAACCTCAATCTGATGCGTCAGCAGCGTTCTTCTCTAGCCCCCTCTCCTCTCAACATCCCAGGCTCCAATCAGACTTCATGCTTCACCTCAGGGCGTTCCAGCAGGGTGGGCACGCCACGCTCCAACTCCATTTATGGTAGTGAAACAGGAAGTGGGATCATCCTAGACAACAGGACTAGGAGTATCCTGGAGACGCCTGATGACGGGTATGGACATCGCTCCCGCTACGGACCGTAGATTTGAATGATGAAGCATAATGACCTGATGAAATGTATTTAATTTAGAAGCATCCCAGTTAGGTAATTAACAGAGTGCTCATTTGCAGCTGTTTTGAAATTTGATTAAGGTTCTCATTTCAAAGTTTGGCAAACACCTTGTAGTTCCAGTTTCACAAATAATTTCCCGTGTTTATTTGTCATATATGACAGTAAGTTGAAAAACTTAGTTTCTTCTCTGATTCAAACGTTTGGATTATTTTTCCAAATGACTTGTGAGGATTTTTTATACACTTAAGAGTGAAATAACACAATTATTTAAGGTTTCTTCTTATTTTTCCCCTTTTGATAGTGAATTAAATTAAATGATCATTTTATTATCTCAAAATAGAGATTAACTTTGCAAAAAACTGTACCGCTGTCTGTCTCCCTCTTCAGGTCAGAGGACTCCAACAAGCGCCCCCCTGGTACCCCTGGGACTCCGGGCAGCAGGGACTTGGAGGCAGCATTGCGTCGCCTGTCGCTCCGCCGGGACAACTACCTCTCAGAAAAACGATTCTTCGAGGAGGAGAGGGAGCGAAAGCTGGCTTACCTGGCCAAAGAGGAGGAAAAAGGAGGACCAGGAACCCCAACGGAAAGCTTGTTCTCGCTTTCCTCACATACCTCAGTTGGAAGCATCTGGTCGGGGTACTCATTCACACCCAGGTCCTACCTGCCGGAGAAGCTGCAGATTGTAAAGCCGCTAGAAGGTGATTATTCCTCTCAGAGTCACAAGTCCTCGAATCTTCCACATGATGAAAAACTCAATCAGAATTTCAGCAGTGAAAAAGCCTTTCGCAATGAAAATGAGATTTTGAAGGAAAAACACAATGAAAATCAGAACCAGGTGCAAAATTCCAGCCTCACTCCTCCCAGAGCACGCAGCCAGGGCTGTGAAACCCAAAGTCAAGCAACTCAGAGTGAGAATCAATACCTGATTTTTCACAAATGCAATCAGTCCAAGATCTTTCTGAGCGCCTCACCAGATCCTAACAAGCTGCGAAGGAGCTCCAGTTTGATGGAGCTGAGCAGTTTCTCAAGCTCACAGCCTCCGCTGGCTGTAGCCACAGGTCTGCTGGAGAGGTTGGTGCAACAGGATGGTAGTTTAAATCTGCAGCACTCCTTTTATTTTAGACATACGCAGTTGCGCTGCAGCTTTGAAATATAGGTTAGCCTGCTGTGTGTGGAGCAGTGCACTGGTTCGAAGGCTGCAGTTTAAGAATGAGAATAGTTCAATGAACGTTGTGCACACAGTAACTTATACAAAGTCGATTTAATGATTTCTTTTCCTAATATTTTATTCAAGTGTTGTACTTGGATATTGGAGCGTGTCTCAAACTATAAAGTTGTGCACAGCCATAATGTGTTAAAAAGCCTACCTAGCACATAACAACACATGCTCACTGACACATTTGCAGTGAGTGATTTCCTGTATGGTATTTGAAATGCACTTTCTGTATTTTTGAACACATGCTGAACATGTTTCTGATGCCTTGTTCTAATAGAGGAGCTTTATTTATTATTTATTGAATTCTTAGTGTTGGATTGTAGATACAGAGCAGTTATCACTATATTTATAATCTCAGAAACCTGTTTTTGTTAACATGTACTTGTTGTGACCTCTTCAATCATCCATCCACTCTCAGTATTGTCCAGTGGAACTGAAAGCTTCCTTACATCTTGTACGATGGCACCACCTAGTGTCCAAACTTGAAGTTGCAACCATTTGCGTCATAGGACAAAAATGTGTTCTCCAAGCACGTGAACGTATGAAAATGTAAAAAACAAAAAGAGATGGAAATGTTTCATTTCAAGTCTAACAGCGGTGCAGAAATAAGAAGTAATGTAGAAACAATCTCAGGTGATTATTTCTTAAATGTTCATCTGTCTTCATAAATTTCTGAGCCTTTCATCAGTGTCATGATGCTGTATGTACTGTCCACCTCTTCCACTCGTCATTTGTTGGCCTTTCAGTTCACTTTGGTCTTTGCACTTTACTCTTGTTCTATTCTCCTTGTTTGCTTTCTTTGATGATTTCTTGAATAAAGTCTTCATCATTTTCCACTTTCCTTTTCTCTCATTTCTTCTGCGTTTGTTCTTTTGCACTGGCATCTCTCAAAATGCATCTCTAGTAGAAAACCATTTTTCTAGACTTGAAATTCAAGCAGTCCGGTGTGCGAAGACACTTTGGCCTATAGACATTCCTCCTTTGTCGTGACATCCACCCTCAGTGCTGTGTGCGAGAGTCTCTGTGTGCTGCATAAAGAAACGCTGTGACAGTGTTATAATCTAAGAATGTGCATTTGTTGCATATGTATGCGTTCTCGTCTCTACTTTGGAGCTTAGCCTAGTTTATATATGTGTATATATAACGTACTGACAATAATTTTCTAGTTTTCAAGCACATTTCAACACATAAACAACACCTACTGAACATAAGTGACGTCTTCGTGTTCACCTGCAATAATCAGGTGCTTTTAGAGTTTAAACAGATGTAGTTTGTTTAACCTGTGATCATTGAAAACTTGATAAGAACATATCTGTAATCGATAATCACAGATTTTGTGGTACTTTTTCTGTATGCGTGTTTAAAGGAGGTCACGAACTTGTTAAAAATAGCTGAAGCTGCTGTTGATTTTCGTGTAACTTGAAGATGTGTTTTTTCCTAGGCTCTGCTACGCTCCACGCATGGCAGCAGCTGGCTCAGCCTCACATGGGTGCTCTGCTGGATCATCGGCCCGGTGTGGTCACGAAGGGCTTCCGCACTTTAGCGCACGAACAGGAACAGGAACAGGAGGACAGCTGGCAGCTGGACCAACCAGAGGAGGATGAACTATCATGTGACTCATTTAGAGCCGTGCTAGGGGAGAGCCCTGCTCCCACGGATCTGCCTCGCTCTACCTCTACTCCCGCAGTCTGCCGCAACAAAAATGGCAACATTGAAGAAATCAGCCAGTCAGACGCACTGAATGGAACGATCTGCGCGGCGGCAGAAGCAGTTCAGGGAAATGATGGACATGTTGCAAGCATGCCCTTTCCTCTCTCCAACACGTCCCCTTCCTCTCCGCTGCCTTTTTCTCCCGAGATCAACGGGCATGTGGACCCCAAAGAGCGCCAAACCTTACAGCCAAACACTGTGGACCGCATGCCTGGTGAGGGAGCCTCTTAGCTGGGGTTACAGCACTGCATCAAACCATAACACCTTCATGTTTGCCCTGGAGCATGGGGATAAAGGGGACGAGGGTGAACAGGAGGGGTGGCGGGTTTAGGGGCAGGAGAAAGGATTCATTGGACACGTGACATCCCATCCTGCATGATCACGCTCATGTGTACACACCTGCACACGCACCCACCCCAGGAGCTGTCCCCGTGTATGCAGCCAGCGAACGGCAACGAGACAGAGTACATGTTTTTATTTTTGTTCTTTCATTTCCGTCATTTTCCATCTGCAGCCTTTCTTCTCAGTTCACACTTTCTTTTGCTGCCACTTTTTTTCCTTTATTTCAGCCAATTACACTTACACTCAAAGTTTTTCATCTTTTGCAAAGTCTTTAGTATCTTTAGGTATATTCTATAAAACATTTTAGACACTATTTAGGAGCAGGAGGGTTTAATATTTCATGCTAAGCTATACTGTTTTGTAGCACACAAGCACGCAGATACAGAAAGAAATTTGGCAGGTCAAGTGCTGTTGGGGCAGCTGTTCGAGTCACATGAACTCGTAGCGCTTGCGGCTAGCTAATATTGGAGCCTACTGAGCAGCTTTGGTGTGGAGGACTGCCGTGCCATTGATATTCTCTTGTCCCAGAGTACAAATCTTGTGGGAGTGGGTGGCTTTAACTTTACGGCTACGAGCCAAAAATGAGAGAGAGAATTTAAAACCCAAAGCTTTATTTTTATTAAGTCAACATGGTACCATTTAAAATGGAGAAGAGGCGCAGACTAGAATAAACCTTTGTAAGTGTTCCCAGTACAGGGAAACACCGAGAATAATAAAACAAATTAACGCAAGAAATTCAAGTGAACTTAACCCTAGAAAGGGTGTAAACATTGTAGTGCTATAACTGTAATTAATATGAATGTAAAAGCAGAGCACAACTTGAGAGGCATGGATCTCTTTATTAACACTAAAAAGTTAAAGTGTTGCAGTGAATCAGCCCCGTGTGGCCTTGGTTGTAACTTTAATACCACTGCAATGAAAAATCTGCCTCATAACTTAACTCTTCTACCTCATCTAAGTGTTTCATAATTTATAAAAGATCAAAGTGGAATAAACGTATCTTTATGCTTTAGGTATACAAACTGAATATTCAGTCACATCAGATGAGTGTGTGACTGATTCAGCTGCTGCTTCTTGTTGTCGAGGCTCACCCTTAGCAACTACATTTTCACAACCAAGGCTATTAGCTGGGATAGACTTCGAGTTTCTCTAACAGAAACAAGTATACTGGGGGGGCTAATGTTAGCTGGGGCTTTCGCTCGGGTCCTGTACTATGCCCACGGTCTATTTTCTCCACGTTGTTGTTAACATTTTTTTTGCCTCATTGTGTTTGGTCTATTTTGTGTCAACACTAAAAATCTTCCCCTCTCTTCTTTTTTTCCTTCCCTTCCTTTCTCCTCCAGTTCTTTTCCCAGGGAAGTGTATGTCCCACACTAGCTCCACATATACCTTCACCACCTGCAGGATTCTCCACCCCTCTGATCAGCTGACCACTGCATCCCCCAGGTAAAGAATAAATAAACACATCAACACTTAAATACTTCATTGATAAACCTTTGTCTTTAGCCTGATTTGTGTAATGATAAACAACAGCTGGCAGTCAGACATATTGTTTTGTACTAAATGGCAGACCTGAAGTAGTAGGTAATTGAACGAGCCAGGTTTTCTCTGATTTTCATTCCAGACAGGGCTTCTGTGTTGCCGTAGACCTGGCGCATAACGCTCAATGTCTTGATTGGCTTAACAGGTCATGTGACGAGGAAGAAGAACTGGAGTTGTATCACATGGTTGTTATGGCCGAAGTAGAGCAGACCCATTGAGTGCACCTACTAGTGTGCGCATGGGTGAGGAAATGCATGGTAGTGCATTTCTAAAGATTTGCTGGTGTGTGAAGCAGAATAACTTTGGGGAATTTGCACCGTCTCTCTTTTGTCTGGTCAAACTTAGTGGGCAGCGACTTGTGGGCAGCTGCGTGAGGCAAATTTCACAAGCACTAAACTGTGAAAAAGCTCTGCAAACACAAACATGTCATTTTTAAAAGCTGTGTCCTCTAGTTAGTCACTGGACAGTGTGCTTCTTATTTGCCTCATAAGTTTCCCTGTTAGGAAGCTGCTTTGTAACTAACAAACCTGACATCCAGGAATCCAATCACTGATCCAATCTGATTAAATCTGTGTTATACTCGGTGGAAATAAACTAAGCAAAGAGGTCCATTTTTTTTTTTTTTTTTTTTGATTGAACAAAGTGTTCTGAGAATTGGCTGAAAGGAGATCACTCACTTTTAATGCTTAAGGTCAGCTTTCATCTTGGAGTCAGTTAGTTTACAGTCTCAGTTTTTCTGGCACTTTTCCTATTAGATAAATGTCACGTGACGGTGTACTCCCTGCAGAGCGGTTAAGGGCTACAAATTGGACTGCTGTGCTTAATGTTTCTTCACCATGTATACGGGGCTTGATTAACTAACTTTCTGTGTGATTAAATTGTTTAATGTGTGAACAATGTGTCAATCAGACTTGATGTTTCTGAGTTTTAAGAGTACAAATCAATGTGCAGACTTGAGCTTAAACTTGTGTGCACGGCTCAGTCTTCCAGAACAGGATAAGATTTAATAGTCATATTAAAGGCTGGTGGTGTCTGTATAATTTTGGTTATGCTTACTCATCATTTTTCTTTTGTTGTCCTTCCATTCCTCTCCAGCCCAGCCATGGCTGCGTGTCAGAGCAGTACCTGCCCGGGCACGCCTTCCCTTACTGCCTCCCCTGTACCCTTCTCAGCCCCACCCACGCCTTCCTACACACCCTGCTGCACACCTCGCCGCCTTTCCCTCTCCCTCTCCCTCGCCGAGTCCTCCACCAACCTTAGGGACTCCACTAAAACCACCAGCACCTCTCTAGGCCTGGTGCGCCTCCTGCTGGAGAATGGAATTTCTGCCTCAGTGTACAACCCACGCAGCTGGGACCGAGGGCTGGATGCTTCGGCAGTGTTGGGAGGGGTTCAAGCACAGAGGTGCACAGAGAGACCGGAGCAGGGTGGAGTCAAGCACCTGGGAAAACGTCCAGACACCCTCCTCCTCCTTCAGCCATCCAGCCCACCCAGCTCACCTCACTCCAAATCGGCTTCCTCGATCGCTACAGGCCCCATGTTTCAGTTCAGCCCTTCCGATGACGACCCGCCGTTCTACGATACCTTCCTCGCTTCTAAGCCGGCTCGTACAATTTTGAGGGAAGTGCTGGGGGAGGCAGAAAGGGAGAAGGAGGGCCAGGTGGACGATGACAACCAAACAGAGATGATCAATCTGCGGCTTGTGGACAAACTGAAGAGTTTTCGCACCCTTTCCCCACATTCTGCTTCAGCTTCATCTGGAAGTACTCTGTTAGGCCCCTTTGGTTCTGCTGGACTGGGGAACAGCGCACTGGGTGGGGGGCTTCCAGGACTGAGGAGGAATCGAAGCTATCCCGCCATGGTGGGGGCCAGCATGGTGATGAAAGACCCAGGAGGCCCCCCCAGCACAGAGATACTCATACCGCATACGATGCAAACCTCACATACACAACAACTCACAGCGCACACACAGGAAACGGGCAAAGTGCAAACAAAAAAGAAGACACTGGTCACAAAAGGCGTGCACGTACCACAGACTCTAAATGCACTGGAAATGGTCACATCGCAGACGATAATACAGAGACACACCAGGCCAAAAGGCGAGGTGGGGGATTCGACCACACACGACCAACACAACGATGAAGAAACCGGGACATAATGGAAGCATTAAGCGTATTACATCATATTACAACACACAGTCTCGCGTATTTTACAGAGCAGTACAGTACTTATGACACGACCACACGTGCACAACCACACACACTCATTTACAAAACAAAACAGCATAAGCAACTACACCGCAGTCATCTCTCCCGGACGAAAAAGGTTAAAAAACAGATGAGTGACACAGTCCAACTACAATTATTCATCTTTCTAAACAGTCATGATAAGTGAGCTGGGATGGAAATACTGGCTAAGAACTGTTACACTGTGTTATACTCATATTCTGTCAGGCCAGACTAATGATGTTGCCTTCTTGTCTGTTGTAACTGCCCAGTATATTGGACATACAGTATACTGTGTCATATAGTATAATATTAAAGGCCCAATCTGGTGCACGTGTCGCCCACGTTACCTGTTTTTGCAGAAAAATGTAACAAATTCTTCTTGATTTATGCAGAAACTGGGGTTCTACACTGTACTGTTGGACTACACAGTCGGTGCATTCACACCACCAGATGTAATCTTTACTTTTAAGATTACACATGGCCATACACCAGATGTAATGTGTATGTCCTATGTAAACCTGCTGATACTACAAACAAGATACTCCTCCAGTTTTTGGCTTTGCTTTCTAACTTTTAACTCGATGTGCAGCCAAGGAGTGTTTGTCGTGTCCAGTCCAGTGTTGCCAAAGACCGTCAGCCAAAGCGAAACTATAAGAGCTTCAGTTTAGGAACTGGAAGAAAAAAGTTTTGAATGACTGTGATTTCTGCAGTGACGACTCATTAAATGTAATCTGCTCGATATTTAAGTCGCGGTTAGAGACAAAGGCAATCTGACTAAACTAACATACAAACAGTGGTCCTATTAATGTCTTTATTAAAACCTTTCAGATCGTGCTTGTCTCTAATTGTGACAGATGTAGTCCAGACTGCATTTTATGAATGCTACTCCTGCATTATGTGTGTGTTGCAATGCAGTGGAGTTAGCTGAAAGCTATGCTACGTAGCAGTGGCCATGGCTCTAGAGATCGAGATTATTTTCTGCCAGCAACCCCTCCCCTCTTTGTAATTTATACTTTCAGAGAGAATCCAGATTGGGGCTTTATGTCCTCTTGCTGTGACTGAATTTTCTTATGTGCCTAAAAACAAACATACTGTATGTCTGTAGAATATGGATCTGCGTTTGTTTTAGTTGATTACTTCATATTTTATGTTGCCTTTATTATTATTATTATTATTATTATTATTATTGTACGGTATGCAGTAGAGAGGGTACATAAATGTACCTATGCCAATTTAAGGTGTTTGTGGCTCTGTTTTTGTCATTTAAAAAAATTGGGGGGCGTTTGATGCACATGTGAAGGGGGATACAGACCAGGTCTAGATACAGACATCTGCTAAAGCACTGTGACTACAGACCTGCAGAGAACACGAGTACTCCCCCCCCCACAATTTTGGCTCACCTCTGTTTTTGTATTTGTCTAGTCAGCTGGAGGACGACAATGAATGTTGGGTGATTTGATTGAGATTTCGATGCATGAAGTGGTCGATAACATTTTAAGTCCTGCAAAATCCAGATGGAAGCTGCCACATTGCAAAAACCTCTGCAACATGCTAACCGCTGAGCTTTCACCGTAAACCAAAGTTATATGCTGGTGAATACTGGGAGGGACCATTGTCGTGCAGGCTTGAAGTTAGTTTCCTTCATTTCTTTTTTTTTTTTTTTTTTTCCCATATTGCATGTGGCCCTTGTAGCAGAATAATTTGCATACATGCTGACACCTTTGTTATTTATTCTGTCAAGCATGCGCAGGAGTAGACTTGAGTAGACAAGACTTGATTTCTGAATGTAACTGTAAAAAAAAAAAAAGATTTTTAAAAAATGGAGCGACTTGAAATATTCACGCTGGTTTTAACAGCTTGTTGTTTCGTCTGCAACAGTTTCCTGCTGATGGTTTGGTGTCACTGAAGCGGGTCCAGTTGCTGCCGTTTGAACTCACACTTTGATGCTCGCTTATGAAGCGGGGGATTTTTAAGCACATCAACTGTCATATTTTCACCCATCCGATTTGTCAAACAGACTTTCTTTTGTTCATTGCCACTCTGACATTTTGTTGTGCACATTGTTTCCATTAGAGTTCGAGTTTGGGCATTGCACCTGGACCAGTGAGTGTTTAGTGGGATGAATGGATGCTGACCTGCTGTGGTTCTTGATGATTAAATGACTAAACAAGCAAAGGTTTTTTTTGGTGGAGGGGGGGGAAACGGATACTTAGCAATCATTGAAGTATGTGGATTGTAAAAAGTAAGCACATCTGTCATGACAGCTGTTTAAATGAAGGAATTTTGAGGATTTTATTTATTTTGAAATCTCATAAAAGCATTTGGAATCCTTTCATTCATTATATTAATCAGTTTTTTTGGCACTTATATTAAAATCTTAAAAACATTTCCATTTCTAACAGTGGGTAAAAACCCGACAGTACACTGATGCTGCTCAATGCTTCATGGCAGAGCAAGGTGTTTGTCAAAATCAGACCATTTTCAGTATTTAAAAAAACAAATGATAAGACTGAAGAAACAAGGAGATGGCGTATGTGTGTTTGTGCGTGTATGCTTTGCTTTTGTGTGTGTGTGTGTGTGTGTGTGTGTGTGTGTGTGTGTGTCAATTCATCTGAATGTAATTTATGACAAACAGTAATCCGCTGTAGGGCCATACATTTGTGTACAGTATGTTGATTTAAGTTCCGTTTGTGTTAACCTCATGAAAGGGAACTATTATTGCATTGTAAATGTATGCAACACAGATAGTCATGCTAACTTGAAAAAAACGAAGAGGCATTTGAGTTGTTTATTTTTGGGTAAAGAGAGGAAAACTGATGAGTTCTATTCTACAGAACTGACTGTACTGTCAAATAAATAAATAAAGACTTTGTTTTGCTTCATTCCATTAAAAGTACACTTTTTTTTTATGTGTCGAATCACAATAAGTCACTTCAAGCTGCTCGACGTTCTAAGGTGAAGAGTAGTGCTGTGTGATTGTGCAAATACCAAGTACATACAGAGCCAATATTACCGACACTAATACTTAATGTTACCTATAAAGGCTGATGGATGCGGTGTAGGGGAGAGTAACGCGTTATCATTTATGAGATCATCAATTTGCAAATTCTGAACACATTTTAATGGCCACATTTTACTTAATAAAACAAAAATCACCTTTCATATTTTCATATGAGTGTTAGTGGTTTGGGGACTGGTTGGGGTTGAGGGAGGGGAGGCGAGACAAAGCCACCAGAAATTAGTAATAAATAATGACTACATGCAGAGCGGTGTGTAAACACAGGGCATCATGGGAATCCCCCAGGAACCAAGGGCTATTGAAGCATAACTGAGGGTGGGTTTAGGGTCACCTGATCCAGCCCTAACTACAAACTTTGTCAAAAATAAACGTTTTAAGCCTAATCTTAAAAGCAGAGAGGGTGTCTGTCTCCTGAATCCAAACTGGGAGTTGGTTTTAAAAAAAGCTGAGGCCTCTGCCTCCCATTACTTTTAAATACCCTAAGAACCATAAGCCAGCAGCCTGGGAGTGAAAAGCTCAATTCGACACATAACTTTACTTAACTTTAGTATAACTACAAAATCTCACCAAAACCCACTAAATTATGCAGAATTATTCACCCCCTGCTTGGACTACAACAGTTTTGTGCATCTGCTGCCAGAGCTCAGCAGCTGGTCCAGGCCTCTCTCATGCATCTCTCTCCACACCTAAGTTGCCAGACCCTTCACTCAAAAAATAACAGCTGCACTCCTTTGACTCTGCTGCCTCGTTTTCTTCTTTATACAAATGAGCGAGCATATTGCCACGAAACGTGTAACACCTTAGAGATCGTCTAGTCAACGGGGTGGAGCCCTTTCATTGTAACTACTTTTTAAGCAATCCACCTGTTTACTAATTTAAGTATTACTGCAGGCATTTCTCCCCATAAATGAACACCAAAGAACAGTAGATGGCACTGAGTTTCTACTGCTTTGGTTCTACTTACAGTTGTATTCTACAGGGTGGCGCTGTCTCTCAGACCCAGAATGGACAGCTGGCATAAACACAAACCACAGCCAAGCCAATAAACCTTCAGAAAGAAAGTAAACCAGCAATCAAAGATTAAGTGAAGGTCTAGTAAACCCACATGTGCTCCTCTTGGCCTCGATAAAGATCAGCAGATCTCTCCCAGGCTTCTTTCTTTAAGGCTGCTTCAGTGATGCTCAGACACACCAGCATAATAAGTTACACCGTCAGTAATAACGAATATTAGGGCAGCCAAAGGAACATGTTCGGGTGTCCTGCAGTAAATATGATGATCCAAACTGAGATGGAAAATGTGACTATGTTAACGTAATGATTTCTTAAAGATCATGGTGGAGGGATCTCAGCCGAGACAGAGCAATCCTGCTCACTGAATGAAAAGAGAGCACAGATGGATGGGGAGCACCGGTTAGTTGTGAGGTGGGCTTTAATGCTTGGAGAAGCAATGGCCGGTGTGTGTGTGTGTGTGTTTGTGTGCGCGCTCCCACAGAGGATATGAGAGCATTCTGCAGATCTGAGTCAGCCAGAACATGAACAGATGGAAAAGTAAAGATAAGAAAAGCTTGTGTCGTGATTATATTTGAGTTTAGATTAACAATAGTTGGTTACAGTTCATCATCTGTGGAGGAAGATCAAAGTTACTGCAAACTTAGTGGAAATGATGGAGAAAGCAAAACACCTCCTAAAAACCCAGGCTTCAAACTGACTTGGTGAATCTGTCCTGATGTAAAGTAGCGCCACATCTCCAACTCAATCACGGTGTAATTAACAACAGCTCGGTAAGAACCTCGACTTCAGCAACAGTTCATGTGATCGTAGCTTCAAGAGGCGAATCCCGATGGGGTGAATACTCCAATCTTTTCCACTGTGACAGAAAGCAGAGTACTCAGGCCTCTTCCAGAAACCTCAAACAAACACTACAAAATCAGATAAATATTTTTTTGTGTGATTTGTGATGAAAATGATACGGGCCACTTACTTAGCTTCATCTCTTCCCCTACCAAATTAAATTTGGAAGAAAATGAATCCAAGAGGTGTTGAGTTACTGACTTTTAGCTCACACTTTCACTGGCTGGGAATTTGTACAAGCATGCACCTTTTCCACAAGTGTAGTGTATGCCCTTGGGGTGCAGAGGCATTGCTGTAAAAATATATCATTTAACATAAATGTTTACAGCACATTCAACATCACATTTGTCACAAAAGGCTTAACTGTAACTATATCATATAGGATATGATATACAGTACTGGGCAAAGGTCTTGTGCCACCATTCATTTTATCTAGGAATGTGGGGAATTGTGTTTTTCTATCCAGGTATTGCATGGTGGTTCAAAATCGTACTATTCTGCTTTCATCATTCCATCAGTGTTGATATGATCCAAACACCACTGTCTGAAATGCAGCGGAAATCATGACAGTTACCAGCAAAAATTTCAAATTTGGTTTCATCACTCACTTTATCCCTTTGCTTCCAGCCAACCTCCAACTGAGACAGTTTCTGATGAGGCTTCAGACTCTCAGGTCCTTACTCGCTGTTTTCCTGTTTCTTAAAGAAATGACTGAGACTTTCATCTGCCGTGGATAGCTTTTCAGGCCTTCCCCTTTTTTCTTGTCCTACACTTTACTCAAATTTTCAAGGAAACCAAGCATGCTGACACGCTTGGTTTCTTTTTACTTACTCTTTTGGAATTATCTTGTTGCTATAAAAATACTCTTTTATGCTTTTTAAACTTTTATTTTTGGTATCTTTTATATGTACAAATTAAGAAATTGGAACTAATTATGTATTTTTCTCAAAAGCTGCTGGTAAC
Source organism: Aulonocara stuartgranti (assembly GCF_965226115.1). Taxonomy (NCBI): domain Eukaryota; kingdom Metazoa; phylum Chordata; class Actinopteri; order Cichliformes; family Cichlidae; genus Aulonocara; species Aulonocara stuartgranti. The sequence goes on from NC_138947.1 coordinate 26,772,046, forward strand.
AAAGTGTCTAAAGATACTTGGTTCTTTGTTAAGTCGTTTGCAGACACAACACTGGTTCATCCCATGAGTTAGGTGCACTTTTAATGATTGATTCATTCATAGGCCACTGTTATATGACTTAACAAACAAGCAGGCAAAGAAAAAAAAAGCAACTACTGAAAATGATCAAATACAAGGCATGGACTGAAAATGTGTGAAAAACAATGTGAAAAGAAAAACTTTGAGAGACCTTCAGAAAGCCTGCAGAACTATTTGAGCAAGAGTTCCTCATTGAAAGAAAGTAAGTTGGGCTCATCAACATAGCACCTTGCTGCAAAGCTTAGACAGTAAACTGAGTACCTCAGTCAAAGACCTTCAAACACTCTAAAGAAGACACATATACAAGTTAATCTCTCTGTTGCCTGACTAAATGTTTATCACTGACTTTGGGTACTTTGAGCCAGAATCACAGAATGCAACAACTGACTCTATGACACCAGTCAGCCAAGTTTTCTTTTAAAAACTCTTCTCAAATTCATTTTGTTTCACGCCACATTTTCCACAGTAGTTTCCCCTCATGACTCATGTTAATTAACCTGAGACAAAACTGGTCCCTCATTCATATTCATATCTGCAGAGTGTGGACACAAAAGTGTAATGCTTCTAATTCTGTAAATATGCTGCAGAAATATACTCCATCCATCCTTTCGCTTCCGCTTTAGAAATATACTCCTTAAACTAATTTGCTGATTTCCCCCCTCCAGCAACTATTTGCTGTATGATCTTAATGTCTTTCCTGTTACGACTTAGTCTGATCACCACATCTGTACAGGTGCTGGGTTGTATTGTCTGCACTGTAACACTAATTTTACACTCCACATATCCCTTGTTCCAGGTTCTTTCACTTTAGAACTTTGTGTTTCCTGTTTGAAAAATAAGGCCCTCCAGGCACCTGTTAAGTCACCAGCAGCAGGAATGTGACCCACTTCCGTTGACTGTGTTTACATGCAGGCACTCACAGGCTGCTAATTGTCTGGTGCTTTCCTCTCTCTCTCATTAACACAGTGATGAGTTGGAAGCAAGAACTGCAATCAAGCATTTGTGATAACTGGCAACGAGTCTTTCACAGTTACTGGGAAAGAAATTTATACACAAATATTTGTGTATGTGTTTGTCTTAAAGTTCCAGATTGAAGCTGAGAAAAGTATAACAGCAACTAGACAGAAACAGTGGTAACCTACCTGGTGTGGCAAGTTTTGAAGCTCATTTATGGTTTGTCCCCACTTTGACTACCTCACTTCAACCCCTTTTTTTAGCCATTCGGAAGTCGCCCTGCTGTGTGTTTTGGGTTATTGTGCTCCTGCCAATAACCCAAGTGTGCTTTAGCTTTAAGTTGTGAAGTGATGGCAGGAAATTGTCCTTCATGGTCCCATCAGTTATGACATGTTGTTGACAAATGAACCTAATATGCATCTATTTGGACTGACAGTGAACCTGTCAAAATGACTCCAGCTTGCCAGATCTTCTTCCTGTGAGTTACCAAAATTCTGCTACTTGCTTGTTTACAGTAGGTACTGTAGGCAGCATATGTACGCTAAGTACATATGCTAGTAATATAAAAAGTCTCATATTAGGTTACTAATCATTACTCAAAAATACCATTAGATTAGATAATAGTTTGGAACAGCACTGACACAAACAAACAGTGTCAGAATGATGAGGTTAATGTGGTTCCTGCCCATCTGTAATATTACTAGGAAGTGTTAAATTAGCAGAATAACAGAATTTTTGTGTTTGAATGTGTTATGTTTCTCTTAAAGTACTGCACTGAAGCCTACCTTACCAATTCCATAAGATAAGGTAATGAAATGTGGCACCAAGTTTAAAAAGCACATGACATAAACGGGTCACGGCTTCAACAGCAGTCGTGGAGAGAGGTGAGAGAAAGGACCCAAGTGCAGGCACCGACAAAGGACTTATTGCGAGTGAACCTTTATGAAGATTGTTTAAATAAATATTACAAGTCTATGCAAATTCACAACCCTAACAACATAACCGCTATAAAAATGTAACTTTTGTACCACCATATTTTCACATACTTACATTTAAAAGTGTATTCGTCTCCCGGTTTATCTTGTGCCGCCATCGTTACGTGAATGAAGTTGTTCTGGGCTGGCAAGCTATCGAGCCGGTGGGGTGACAGACGTCACCGAAAACGTTCCATGCACTTTTGCAAATATGCAATATCTTGACAAACAAAGCAGATATTTGAAGTTTACACACCCACATTCTCGCCTGAAAATATGTTAAAAGTTTATTTTGTGACCCAGAAAGATTAATAAGAGTAATTTTAAAACTTAGTAGCGGCCGCCATTAGCCGGAAACTGGAGCTTGGCTGGGCCGCGCTATGAATTCTGGGATATGGTGGGCCACGAAGGACACACCCGACCCATCCTTCAAATTCGGAAAAAGGAGCACGCATTTGTCGGCTGCATTCGGAGGGGTCTACGAATTTGGACAGCCTTCGGCGCGTCGCTGTGACGTAATCGGTCTACAAATGCGGCCTCAGGAGGATGCAGCCCATGAATTTGGACACGACATTTATTTACAGTAAGGAAATGAGAAACAAACACAAGCAGAACATAGCAATGACTAGACTAAAGCAGAAACCTAAACTAGGAGAAAATAAAAGGACTCAGAGGAACAAAAACATGAGATATAGAATACAGACATAGCTGGACTGGCCATCGGGCATACCGGGCATTTGCCCGGTGGGCCGCTGGCGATTTTTTGTTTTTATGGGCCGATGGATTTTTTTTTTTTTTTTTTTTTTTTTTTAGGAAGGGTATATATAATGAAAGGTGTTGGATTGGCCAATTGGTCATGATTGACTCTGGGCTGGACCAATTACAGCCGAGGAGGCCGGATGCACCCTCCCCCCTGTTTAGCAATCACGTGATTTTCGCGCATTGCATGCCGGGAACTCGTGGCAAAACAATCCAAGTACCGCATCAAATGCAAGCGTTTGCAGCACCGCAAAACGTTCATTCTCCGGTTCCAATACCTTCTTGTTTTTTCTTTGCCGCACAAAAAAGGAATGTACAGAACAAAAGGAGAACAATGCCGGTCCGTACAAAGACAGACTCGACGAAAAGACAAAGAAAAGATACGAGGAAAAATCAAAGGAGTGAAAGGGTCAGACCCTTACGAGCACACAGAGGGACAAAAGACGTTAGCGTGCTGCCCAACTTTCACCACGCTCAGATTTATAATTATACGGTTCTTGGAGTGAGTGCATACACTCATGAAGTTTAGTAACTTCAGGTCACTGCAACAAGCCCAGGTACAGTTTACCGACGGATGGGTGCAGGACCTTGAAATGCACCGTGTAGAACGAAAGACCATCGTACGAACAAAGGTAAGTTTACCAGTCTCACAAATTGTCGTCATAAATACACATTCGTTAACCGTTTATTAATATAACCTTTGAGCTCAACGGTAATTAATTAGTAGTGGAAATAATTTCTGGCAGCATTACAGAAATGTAGCAGTGACAATAATACTGTATGCTGTAATCGCACTGGACAATTAGTGATACAAAACAACTGTTTTATCCTGTGAATAAAAGTATATGTTTTTGTCAATGTACCATAATAACAGAAGCGAAACGCAATATTGTGTCAGGACAATTCACTATTTATGCACAATAAATAAAGGAGCATAGCGCGACAATTTCTGTTCAGCGCCAGACTTGTAACCTATATCACCAATTATGTTAAGAAAAAGGACGTATTAACTACTACAAAACTCTGATCTTTGTGGGAATGCTTGGAGCAGACTAACATGTGAGCTGGAGTGTTCTGGGACGTTATATTTGGTATATCCAGACCATCCGTCGGCTCTTACTTCGGAAACATGGCTTAAAAAATTTCTCTTCAACTACGTAATCCGATAAAAAAAAAAAGATCTCTTTACCCGTCGGCTTTCCATGGCTGTCATGCGACCAGCTATTGCAGTTAATAATGCAACAGCTTCTTGGCATTTTTTGGGTTTCTTTTTATCGCTAGTACCTCTTGCCACAAGTTCCCAGAATCCTTTGCGGTTTTACCCCTGAATGACGTCACATTTTCAGTCTTTATCCTGGTGGGCCGGTCTCTAGTCAAAATGCCCGGGCCAATTTTTTGTCCCAGTCCAGCCCTGAATACAGAACCTAAAGACAGACAACAAGGAACCTAGAGCCTGGAATATGAATGAAACATAGCGGGATAACAAGCAGAAGAAACACAGACAGACCAGCAACAAACAGAAGAAAAGACAGGGCTTAAATACACAGGCAGTAACGAGGGAGTGAGAAACAGGAGGGAAACACAGCTGGGACTAATCAGACTTAACGAGACAAAGGAAGCAAAGCAGAACACAATGACAAAAAATACAGACTGTCAAAGTCGAACAGGAAGCATAACACAGAGACATGGACTTGACACTGAGACATAGAGACAAGAACTGTGGGACACGGAAACAGGCACAGACATAACAGGGAACACAGTGAAGGCACTTAACCAGAACCTAAAGACTAGAAATCTGGAGATACTAAAGAACTTAATTTTTTAAATAAAAGCCTCTTAAATTTGTCATTTTCCCCACTGTGGTGTTGAAAAGTATTTTCCTGCATTATCAGTAGTCTGGAATTCTAGTTTCGTGATAACCCCGGTCCAGGTTATGTAGAGTCTTTGTAATAGTAGCTCTGTCCGACACATGCTGAGACATTAGCTTCATTTATTTAGGTTGATAACGTTATGTATGCAATAACTGCTATATTAATAATCATAACAATCATACTGCTGTATCTTTTTAGAGTATTTCCACACTGCTATGTAATCACTGTAATATTCGTATTGTTTGAGAGAATATGACCACAAAATATCTTCCCTCCGTTTGTTCACCAGCAGCATCCTTCATGTGATTAGCAGCTGATCCAGAGGCAACAACAAAATGAGGGTTAATGTCTTCCTCTTCTGTGTGAGGCAGGTCTTCTTCCTTGCTTGCACCAGTTATTACAGTTTCACTGTGACATTTTTAACTTTAACAACATTTAAATCATATTATTAAAATTTGCCAGACAGCAAATTGAATCAACTCAAATGAAATAGAATTGCATTTCTCTCAGTCTGCTTGGGACACAAACGTTAGCTGACATTTACTCCTGACACCCTTTGAATGCTTGCACAACAAAAATGATTTCACAAAGACTGAATCACAATTAAATAGCGACACAACACCTAAACAAAAGCATGATAGAGTGCCACCGTCCGTGTCATGCTGAAGCCTCTATTCCGGGATGCAATCGGCCTACATTTCTCAGCATTGATAAAAAAAAAAAAGGCTAAATCTTTAAACATCATTTGCAAAAATCTGATTTTGTCAAACCTACAAAGTCAGAAAGCAAGGGAATAAAGTGGAAATTTACACAACTTTTATTTACTCAATCTGAAACTATTTTAGTGATTTAAGTCTTGTTGTCGCCACCTATATATGCTGGACCCTGTTTTGCTGCCAAAACAACCCTGACCCATTGAGGCATGGGCTCCACTAGACTCCTGGCACCAGGATTTTAGCAAGGGATTCTTTAAGTCTTGCAAGTTGCAACTTGGGGCCTCCATGGATTGGACTTGTTTGTCCAGCACATCCCACAGATGCTCGATTGGATTGAAATTTGGGGAATTTGGAGGCCAAGTCAACAACTCAAACTCTCTGTTGTTGTCACGGTCTGGCTGGCAGACCATGGGGATGTGGGGAAAGGAGGACCCAAAACGCAGACTCTGCGATGCCAACAGTGCTCTTTATTTACAGTGAAAGGCTGTAAACACAATAACTCCCCGTTGCTCCCTTGAACCCCGTGTGCGTGCTTCCCTCCGACGTCTGTGCTCGTGCTCGTGCTCCCCGCTGTTGTGTTTCCGCACACCCCGTGCGTGCTGCCTTTCTGGACCACTCTTCCTCCTGCAGGGAAACCATAGAAGCAGCCGTCAACACTAACCCTCAGCGGGCATATACAAACAGCACAGACATATGCTGACACACTAACTTGGTACAATAACTCAATAATCCCACACCAGTGGGAGCTCCAACACTCTCCTAAGTAGCTCCCCCGACGAGCCCTGATCACCAACAGGTGTGGCAGGAACTTCAGGTGTGGCCAATCCTTTCGCAGGGCCACACCCATCAGGCCTGCAGGTGGCTGTGCTCCATCCTCCAGCCACACCCGCAGACATACACACGTACACACCCACACCCTGCCTATACGCCTATACATACGAGTGGGACACAGACTAACACAGCATTGTGCAGAAAAACACACACATCACCAAATAATAATAATAATAATAACAACAACAACAGTCAAAACTGCTCACGGACCCCCAAGTCCTCCAGAGCCGGGTCCGTGACAGTTACCATTACTGATTCATTTCTACTTTGTGTCAGGGGACATTATCCTACTGAAAGAGGCCACGGACATTACAGATACCGTAAGGGTGTGCATGGTCTGCAACAATCAAATGTGTATTTCACATGTTAAAAGTACCCAAGGTGCATTTAACATGTGACCCAAGGTTTCCCAGCTGAACATTGCCCACATGCATCCCCGGCATGCTTCCTTCTCATAATGCATCCTGTTGTTGATTCCCAGGTAAGCAACATACACACACCCGGCAGCTGAGCAGCTTCTGTAGGTTTAATGTGTGGGTGTCCCGGTACTTCTGTCCAAACAGAGTATGCTTATGTGTCCATAACACATTAAAGAGCCGACTGACACAAGTCTCCAAAGCCGACTGCTTAGGAGACTTTACAGATTAAATAAAAATAATGGCTAGTTATCAGTTATTAATATTTAGGTTTATGCATGTTTAAGTAATGTCCCTAAACGTCTAAAATATCTAACAGTTGCAAAGAGAGAACAGGAGCCAAAACTTTGTTTATTTTGACTGATTTTGATAATTGTAAGAGATGTGTCAGAAAAAAAAACCTCTTTTAATGTTGATTCAGTAGCAAACAAATGCTCATAAAGATTGCCCATAACTATTTATGTTCAACAAATATTACTCATTATCTGTGACCTTTAATAAATTGCGTCAGAAGGTCAGATCTTTTTTTTTTTTAGCTTTATCACAGCACTGATTCTTTGCTTTACTTGTTAACTGATGTTACATTTCCCTTGAGTCATGATTACCCATGGCTTGTTTGACATCTGTCATTTACATGCACTCACGTATGCAAACTTTGTATTGCAGGCGTTATTCAGCAAAACACACCGCGGGTGGCAATTGTAAGAAACTGAAAGATGATTCATGCTGATGTACAGCGAGGATGTAAGCTGATTTCACGAGTTTACTTTGGGCCACCAGGATGTAACTGGTTTATGTTTGAAAACTTGATGAGGTTTTTAATCTAGGAATGTGACAGTGGTGACATTTCCAGTGCAAAGCTATATTTAGCAGACCCTGCTCGTATCACCTGCGTCATCAGAAGGATGTAGAACAAGATGACATGACATGAAAAAGGAGATGGCACTGTTATTTATTTGTGTGCATCTCTGTGCGTGAGTGAAGAGGATTATGTTTGTCAGAATGATTTAGACATTTATTAAATACAGTACTACTTAAAGTGGGATACAGACGAAAGGTTGAAAAATGAAATTCAGTTTTGGTCTGTTAATGCAAGAAGCTTTTTGCCCGTGCCTAAAAAAATAAATATGTATTGTGTGGAGGAAGCATGCAAAAATAAGATATTGCATCTTAAGTGAATCTGACAGAACAGTTATGAGAAAGGCATCAGTACCAGCATTATATAAACATAAGTGTATTTGCAGCAATATGCAAGCAGTCACATTTAGAGTAAGTGAAACATATTAACTTGTCTTTTCTTTCCTTTTTACACTTGAACACTTGTTAATCATTGCGACGTAGTTTTATGGGTTTATGTGCTTTGCATTTTTTCAAGTACACATGAAGACATAAACTTTTAATATTAAATAGTCTCAGAAGGAGGTTTTTTCCCCCCCTTTGGTAAAAACCATCAAGATTTGTCTCTATGGCTCTCATGCAAATGTCCCACAATAACCCAGCCAAGGTCACACATTAGCGTCTGCTGTTACAGTATGATGACAAGACTGCCAGGTCACATTGATGTCCCTTGGCAGCAGCTACACAAGTCTGATATGACAAAAAAGAAAATAAACACTATAGATGCTGCACACAAGTCTGCAGGACTGACTCAAATCAGAGTAAAACAAGTTTCATGCCTTTGAAATTAAACCTCAGGAAGCTGTAACTGTGCTACTGTGAAACTGTTACGTTGCCGTATTTTTGTTACAGTTTCTTGCTGTATTTTTTAAAGATTACTTTACGTTGCTGTGCGCAAAATAAAGTAGTGGGAACTTACAGGATCAGATATAAAAATGACCATATTCTCCTGTAAGATTGTACATGATCATTAGTTTTTCTGTTTTCACACAGAACGAGACATTACAGAATGTAATGCATTTATACGGAAATCTGTTAAAGTCAGGATATTGATCATTTAAATGAGGGGTGTCAAACATAAGGCTGGGGGGCCAGAATTGACCAGCAAAGACTCCAATCCACCCCACTGAATCGCTTTATGAAGGAGGGCGCAAATTTTAGCCTTTTAACTGCATTTTCTGAAATGTTGCTACAGTCATATTATGCAACTTGATTAAGTAACAGAAACATAATGAAATGACAGAAAACGTTTTCAGTAAGAAAAACACTGTTGGGAATTAAGAAAAACTCATTTTATATTTACAGACAATCTGAGCATTGAGCTGCCGGCAGTATTCCTGCAATATTTCTTTCAACCTAACCCCACTGAGTAATTCTGACAGATTTCTTTCACTTACTACAGCAGCATTTCTTTATCATGTAGAAAAACTGGGATGTATGATTGAAATTGATCTTCTATTCCTTATATTAAGAAATCTCAATGTAACTACTACAGTTTGTAGTTGAGCTTCTTTAGACTGACAGGAAAAGGAGTTTCACTGGGTGAGCCTTGAGCCAACCATTGTGATATGGCGCTATATAAATAAAACTAAACTGAGAGATCAAAGTCGGCTGTATGTTGCTCAAAACATAAACTCGAAGGTATCCAGCAGTTACTTGATATAGGCAAACCTGCTAGTTTCTGAGCTTTCACAAGCTGTCATTGTTTCCCAGTGCATAATGTTTTTCACATTGATCTAAACTGTACATCACAAATGGACTTAACAAGAGCTTAATGGTATTTTTTTTTAATCATTTTATCAGCACCAACATGCAACAAACAGCAAAGTGTGAAATCAAAACGGGTTTTATATCTTAGATCCTTAAAAATAGCCACACTTTGCTTTGATTACAGCTGGGCACACTCTTGGCATTCTCTCGATGAGCTTCACAAGGTACCTGAAATGGTTTTCCAACAGTCTTGAAGGAGTTCCCAGAGATGCTGAGCACGTGTTGGTCCTTTTGCCTTCACTCTGTGGTCCAGCTCATCCCAAACCATCTTGATAGGATTTAGGTCAGGTGACTGTGGAGGCCAGGCCAACTTGCGCAGCACTCCATCACTTTCCTTCTTGGTCAAATAGTCCTTACAAGCCTGGAGGTGTGTTTGGACTCATTGTCTTGTTGAAAAATAAAAAATGATGGTCCAACTAAATCCAAACTGGATGGGATAGCATGATGCTGTGGTAACCATGCCGGTTCAGTGTGCCTTCAATTCTGAATAAATCTCCAACCGTGTCACCAGCAAAGCACCTCCACACCATCAAACCTCCTCCTCCATGCTTCACGGTGGGAACCATGCATGTAGAGACCATGCATTCATCTTTTCTACATTGTACAAAGACACAGGGAGTGGAAACAAAGATCTCAAATTTGGACTCATCAGACCAAAGCACAGATTTCCACTGGTCTAATGCCCATTCCGTCTGTTTCTTAATCCTAAACAAATCTCTTCTGCTTGTTGCTTTGTCTTAGTAGTTTCTTAGCAGCTATTTGACCACAAAGACCTGATTCACAGTCTCCTCTGAACAGTTGATGTGGAGATGTGTCTGCTACTGGAACTCTGTGTTGCATTTATCTGGGCTCTGCTCTGTGGTATGTTGTTAACTTGCGATTTCTGAGACTGGTGAATGTATCCTCAGCAGCAGAGGTGACGCTTGGGCTCTTTTTTCCTGGGGCCGTCCTCATGTGAGCCAGTTTCATAGTAGTGCTTGATGGTTTTTGCGACTGCACTTGAGGACACATTTAGAGTTTTAGCAATTTTCTGGACTGACTGACCTTCAATTCATGTAACGATGGACTGTCGTTTGTCTTTATTTAGTTGATTGGTTCTTGCCATGAAATGAATTCTAACAGTTGTCCATTAGGACTGTCAGCTGTGTGCCTGACCTCTGCACAACATGACTGATGGTCCCAATCCCATCAAGAAGACAAGAAATTCCAGAAACAAACCCTGACCAGGCACACCTGTGAAGTGAAAACCATTTCAGGTGACTACATCATGAAGCTCACTGAGACAAGGCCAAGGGTTTGCAGCACTGTCTATGAAGCAACAGGTGGCTACTTTGAGGAATCTAAATTATATGACATATTTATTTATCAATTTTTCCTTTGCTGCATAATTCCATATATTATGCTTCATATATTTAATGTCTTCAGTGTGTATCTACAATATAGAAAGTAGTAAAAATAGAGAAAAAGTATTAAATGAGAAGGTGTGTCCAACCTTTTGACTGGTAGTGCATATTTATTAAGATTTATCAGAAATCACTCTTAATGGAAAATGTATTTTCGGCTTGCTGACTAAAGTAAACACAATTAGTACACCACTACACGAGCTTTCCTTTTACCTTGCAGCGAGGCCAGCATAGTGCCTAATATAACAAATCAACAATGACAAAGTGATAGTTTTATTATTACTCTACCGTCTCACACAGATTTTCATATCAACCATCTGTATGTCACATTTATGAATGAAGCTTGTTGGCTTTCTTATTTGTTCACCTTTATGGCCAGCTGGATATCAAAAGGGCCTGGCTGATCTGTGTACTTTACACACACTGGGGCCACATCTTACTCATTTGAACTGATGCTTTATGATTCCCACCTTCTGCAGTTGCTGACTAATGTCTTTATGGCCACTTTCAATAGCCAACGCACAAAAAAACAAAAGGAAAGCCCGATGGAAGGAAGACGAGATTGTGTGCCTAAAATACACACACACTGCTAATCTATTTTCTATAGAGTGCTACTTTTTAATTTTACAAATGTTGAATAATGCTGCTTTTAACATTGCACTGATTTTAATGAGCTAATAGCAAAACACAAAAAATTCTTTGAAATCCAAATGCAACCTTTCCATTCACTTTAATAAGAGTCTGTTGACATCTTATATATTGCTACGCCAGAAACACACACTATTCTGCATTTTGTGATATGAGGCTTAGTTTTTTCTTTGCATAAGGCAATAGCTCCAAGACCTATACATCTATATTAATTCTTGGGCTCTGCAGCCCTTGTTGCGGTATTTGCCTGATGCATTGTGGCATTGTGATTTGCATTTTCAGGACACTGGAATCTAATTTAAAGCGACATATCGAATAAAAAACATCCAAAGAGTAACTACTGAGCAGCGGGAGGCCTAATCAATTTAAGGCCTCCCCTTAAGAGAAATACCTCCTCCTCTTTTAAAGAGATTGTGCAAATATGTGTGTATCCAACCATTAAAAAAATGTTTCCACTTTCATTTAGTCAGAAATCCTCAAAACTACAAGAGCGAAGAAAAAACTCAGGCCCTTATTTAAACGTGTGTCCTCGTCACAGCACACATGACATCATCTGCTACACAATTCATAAGGACCAGACGTCAGCACACTCACGCAGGCATCGTAAAAGGATACATTCGTATATACACAGATTAGCAAATTCCTACATTTATAAAATAATACGCTCATGGAAAAGAAAGTGAGTCACAACAAATACAAACTTCTGTGTGCCTGTGCTGCTTTCACTCTTCAGTACGACCACTTGACTTTGAGCTCATGACAGTGGTTAGTATGCAAAGGCACGCCATTTTGCTAATCAGGACTGCTCGGATCATGAGTGGACTCTTCATCTCCATCTGTCACTGCAAAACAGGGTGGGTCAAAAACCACAGTCTGCATTAGGCTCTCCCATTATGTCTCTGCTACACTGCACGGCTTCACTTTGTATGACCCGGAGAGTGTTATTGTTTCTTTCTGTGCACTGGTGAGCAGAATTTCTTGTACTTCTGCAAATTATGAAGCTGCATATTTTTCACTCATGGTTTAATCAAACATGTTCATTAGTGTTATTCTTGGGGGAGCTGCCCTTAAATCAGAAGTATCCAAATACTTCAGATCAGTGAAGAGTGTTTGAATTTTAATATCATTTGGAAATTAATCGTTAAAAGACACACCACTGAAGCGTCAGACTCTAGAGTCAAAACTCACTATATGAATTACAAGCATGACTGTATGAAGTGAAACTTTAACATCTGACATGTGATAGAGAGACCTGTTTTTTGGTATCAAGTGGATATATATTTTTCACTCTTTACACCTAAAATTCAAACAAAATACACCCTATAATAAACACAACAGTCACCATGATGTGCGTGCAAAAGCCTTTTTTGAAATCTTGGCACCTCATTTAGTCAAAACAAAGTGGATATCTTGTCAGATATACAGCTACATGAGCTGAACACTCATGCTGGAGTTGTTTTTTTTCTGCACAATTATCATTAATCTTCAACATCAATAATGTGATCTACGACTCACCTGTGCCACTAATAACCCGACTCCATCATGCGGCTCCCTGATCGATCAGCGGGTTTGTTCTTGTCAGCAGGGCAGTGCTTGTGATTATTAATGGGAGCTCATAACCATACGCATCAAAAGGATCAAAGATTAAAGAAAAAAATCGGTTTAGTGAATGATAGCGTGTTCTCTGCTGCAGGCTTTCAGTTATATTTGCTTACCAGCAGATGAGATATCAATCATTGATAGCTCCAGCCCAACCTGTGCTGGAGCTGCTGCTGCAAGACTTTAACTTAATTTATTCTTGAGATACATAAACCCATCATTTCTGCCAGGGTTGCATTTCAGTTCAATGCGATTAAATTAAATTAAATTAAATTAAATTAAATTTATATAGCACTAATTGCAAAAAGGTTCTTTAGATTTTAAGCTAAAGACCCAACAAGAAAGAAGAGAAAAACCCCCAACAATCAGATGACCCGAGTATGAACAAGCACTTGGTGACAGTGGGAAGGAAAAACTCCCTTTTAACAGGAAGAAATCTCCAGCAGAACCAGGGTCAGGGAAGGGAAGTCATCTGCTGCAACCAGTTGGCCCTGATAGGACAAACCTCACCTAAGTTGACCCCCTACTGGGCTTGAGCAGCGGGTTTGTTTTTTTTAATGCAAAGGCTGCATCAGTTAAGTTTGCTAGTGGTTTCAGCGTAGCAGAGACTTCTTAAACCTGAGAGCTCTTCTCAGACCAGACAGGTTGAGCACACACAGACATATTGTTTTCATATTTTTGTGGTACACACACACTTACACATCCACACACGTGCACAAACACACACACACTTGATAACAATTGAAAGCACGTGTGCTCCACAGCAACTCGGGAAGATTGTGTTCCTAATTTGCTGCACAGCCTATCAGCTGTGAGTCTCAGTGTGTCTGGCAGAGGATGAGGTTGATTAGAAACTCACGGCAAATGTGCCAATAACTCTACCTGGCTCTGCTTCCTACTCTGTTACTTACTCTGAAGTCACTTTTGTTCAGTACAGAAGTTTTTAAACCATAGAAAACAGTGTTTATGCTGGCTTAGTGTTTTGTCTAAATAATGCTTTAACATTTAGATGTCAGTGTTTCCCACATCTTCAGATGATGTCAAATTAATATACTTTGGCTGTTTTGAACAGTTGTTATTTTTAAAGTTGGGTTGTTATTTAGGAAAAAACTAAAAACTGCATATTGATTCAACACCCTGAAACTTGTCTCTGTGTGGGATACTGAAATGATTAGGCTGACAGACTTTGAACTTTTCTGAGCCTGAGAAGTTCAACGACATTTTCAAGGACTTCTAGGCAGAGGTGTTATGCTGCACAGATCCCGATGCATCTCATAACTTATAGATAAAGGCCTTAACAGATACCACTAACTATTTGCTCTGTGAAGTGACATCTCCTTGTCTTCCTGAAGGTTAGATTTCATACAATACAAGTTATACAAATTCATGATGTTTCTGGAGTTTGTCTTTTCTTGTGTTTTGATTTTACTTTCTTTATGACCTCTCCGTCCCCACAGAGTTTGGTTCACTCCTCCATTTTTGAAAACAAAATAAAAATCTTGAGGCCACATCAAAGACACAGCTGAACATGCAGAGCAAACCTATACTGGCAGTCATGGTGTCTAAATGTGTCCAAAGCTGCTAGCGAAGGCAGAGGTGTCTGATGGACTAAAGCAGTGGCTCCACTCTCAGGTCAAAGATGTAAGTGAAACAAGTTTCTTTTATGTTGGGCTGAAATTGAAATCTGAGCTGACAGCAGCCAGTAGAAGAACTGAAACTAAAAAATTATCTTTTCACATCAGATCTTCTTTTTCATATTTTAGAAACTTTTCAACTTATCTATGCTTAACAAATGTTTGTTCCGATTCATTATTTCTTCTGCCAGTGAGTTTATGAGTTTACCCAAAGAGTTTTGGGTAAACTTCAGTATAATGCAGCAGAATTTAAGGATCAGTGTTTGTCTCCTTTTGGCTTAAATAAGAAAAATGATTTCATTAGACATGTCCACTGAGGGGAGTGAACAGCACTTTTTGGCTGCTTTAACCGGCATCATTTCAGTCTATGTACTTCCGTGTTGGATTTTTGGATGTGCTTTATGGGGCTTTGCTAAGACGGAAGCTATAAATGGATGCACAGATGATTAATATAGTAAAAACATGCACAAATGGGTATACTGATGATGATAACAACTGCCCTAAAGATTAGTTCCACACAGATGGATTAATAGAGTAAATCTATTTAAAGAAACACTGGCAGGACTCTTTACTCACGGGTAATGAGTATTTAGCTTCAGATTTATAACAGCTGAGTAGAAGAAAATAATATTATAAAATATTACAAAAAAATCCCAAAATATAAATGTTTTAAATTATATATATATATATATATATATATATATGAACAAAATCTGCCACGGCTACAACCCAATCTACAGAATGCATTGTGTAGATGAGTTCGTGAAATCGCACTTCAAAAGCGGTTTTAGTAGCAAGGAAATGGTTTCTCTTTTAGCAGATAAACACAGTCAGGTGATTTGTATAAGGATGTTGAAGAGATGGTGCAGAAAGATGTATTTGGTCAGATGGAAAAAACACAAAGTTAAAAGAGTTGGCCAAAATTAATACACCGATGCAAGGATTTTGATGGTAACACCCCCGTGCATCATAGGACAGCTGATCAGGTTGTTTCACTAACTCATCCACACAAGGCTTTTGCAGAGGGTACAGCAGCTGTAGAAGTTGTTGGATTCGAAAGAACAACTGTAATCTACACATTTCAACTTTATTCTCAAAATAGTATTTAGATTTTAATCTTGAAATTTTGACTTTTTTCAAGATGAACATGTTTTTTTTTTATTACTCCATTGTTTTTTTTGTACTTTTTTGATTATTTTTGGTCACTTCTGTTGTGTTCTTGACAGTGAGCCTCCTATTTTCCTCATTACTCACACCCTTCCTGCTGCTCTGTTTGTATCCACTGAATCAGCTCATCAGTCACGGATGCTTTGAATGAAAACGGAATCTGACCCAAAATGCTGAAAACCAAATCTGACAACTTTTACCCCTTCTGGGAGCTCAAGGGTAATTCTCTTACAAACCGCCTAAACAATCCCAGAGATTGTTAGCAAGACTGGAAGACAGACAAGGTCAACACACAACACTCCAACTGAATGTGGCAGCACAGCCATTACACCGGAGAGTGTTTGTCTTATAAATGAGTATCACTGTCAGGGTGTATGTCAGATGAGCATTTCTTTGATCTCGGTGAAACACAAATGACTCTGCAGAGTGACTCAGACCCAATTAAGCCTCTCACCATCTAACAGTGCCTTTATTCTTCAAGCCTTCCCCAACCAATTGTCTCTCCAATCACGACCTCAGACGTGCGCTTTAACTGCAATCTCCCCTCTTTGACCCTCTTTCACAAATGTGTGAGAAAAACAGAGTATTTTGGCTTATTAAAAACTGCATTAGTGGTTTGATTAGCCTTTGGTTAACTGTGAGAATGAGCAGCATATAGAGTTTGAGGCACATACCAGCTGAGTACCTGATGCCCATCCGTGTCTGGAGATTAAGCATTCCCAGTCGTGACACAAATATGTAAATCTGTTTTGATCAGAGAAAAAGCCAGATGCTGTCAATTTAGCCCACAGCGATCAAGATTCAAAGTCCCAGCTCTTTAATTTTTACTTTTTAAAAAAGTCTTCTTAATATAAGCTGACGTCAGGAGTCAGCTCCCGAGTGTGGATCAATTACGAAACTGTCTGAAACAACAGTTTGCATGATGACAAATGATCCACTGATGTCTGCGTTACCTCCGCCTGCCTATGGAGTTATACAAGTAAATCCAAGTAATTAAATAAATTCAGTAATCTTTTTTTAACAGTCCAAATAAGTGAAATATCTTGAGTTCATCTAACATTTTCTTTCATTTGAGTTTGTTCAACTTATTATTTTTGATCAGCTTCAACTGTTTTGCCTATGAAATACCTGCTGCTTAAAAACAGCATTTATTCTTTATTTATTCTTTATTTCAATTATACGGCAGTCATCTTTGGAAGGCTTTGATTCCTGGGGTCCCAAACATAAAAGATATGTCTTTAGTCTCATATAAAAGCTGGACTGATTTAGATTCTGTTAAAAAGTGAACTGTCCTTGTCTTTTATTAGCTCTTCACAGGTTCCTGCACTTTAACATTCACCGAACACCAGAGTTAGCATTATTATACAAAAAAGTAATGTACACATTACAGTTTAGTTTGCTTAAAAGTTTGCAGTATGTTACTTATAGTAGTAACTTATGGAGAAAGTCACCCACCTTACTTTATCTTTATATGTCTTTACTGTGCATTTACTTAAAGACTGGACGTACCATCTTTTTTGTCACTTCTACCTTACTCCTCTGGCAATTTTAATAATGGTAAAATGTGTAGAAATGCTGTCATTTATACCTAACCTATGATACTTGTAGCAACATTCAATAGATGTACAAATATTATATGAAATGTAAAAGATTTTATTTGATGTTTGATCAGAAAAAAACACGAAATGCCAAAGACATATATAAGACTAATTTATATTCACTATTCAACTTCAAATGGTTACAACTTGTGAAAAAACTCATAAATGAAGTTGCTTAACAAAGTATATTTGCTAAATTGCAATTGCCTGCCACTATAATGCCATCCAGTGTCCAGTGTATGACTACAGTGGCAATTTGGTGCCAATTTGTACTTGTGTAGTTGTCCCATAATGAATTAGCTTGTTGCAATTTGTATTGCATTCATAATTTTTGATCGGCTTCTCTAAAGTTAGAATGCAAAAGTTCCAAAAATGCCAAACAGATATTTACTTCTATTAAAGCTGATAACCAAGAGTTGTTAAAAATAGATTACTACATTTAAAATCCGCTGCCCAAACTGTTGACTAAATATAGCACTGCAGTGAAAAAGAAGGGATACCCAGAGATAAAATATAGAGGTTAAATGGTAAATGAGAAACCACTGACCCTATTACTAAAACCAATACATCATAAGAGAGCGGGATCATTGAGGAATATTTGCGCTACTGATCCAGCTGCTCTGTATCAAATTACATAGAGACCAGAGTAACAATAGCCTGTTGATCCACTGATTCACACGCAAGGGTCGTCTGCATTATGAAGACTGATCACTAAACCAACACTGGTGACAGCACTGTTAGATTTTTTGTGTGTGAACATAAAATAAAAGTATGAAGTGCCTCCTGCCTGCAGTCCTTTTACAAACATATCTCACCCCTGTGGTTAAGCTAAAGGGAGAGAAACCCTGATTGTGTACACTGTCCTAAGAATACAGCCAAAGCTACTCAATAACAACACAGTACCAGTGTACAGTGTTACATAAGACCGACAGGACTATAAATGCAACACTATGTTCTATAATTTGAATATAGTAACATTGTTTAATTTACTATGTTTGCTCACATTAAAGTACATAGAGCAAGACAGGAAAACAACAAAGAGAACAGGTCGTTGTTCTATATTAGCACGGTTCTTGTTCTGTATTATGACATCTTACACGGAGAGTGTTGCCACTCAAAGTGCCAATTTTTCCTAGTGGTAGCTCTCAGCATTACTTCAAAACAAACCAGAAGTTTGTAAAGATGTGTGTGTAAAAAACAGGAAACTTTCGTCTGCAAAAAAGTTCTGCTTTAAATCCTTTTTGCAGAACCTCTCCACAGCCTAAAGAAGTGGGTTTAACTGTTGTTACACATGTATATATTAAGTGTATATGTTGTTTTATTATAAGAATGCCAGTTTGACCACTTCAAAAATGTCAGTTGGGGATACCTTTTTAGATACTAATACGTGTTTCTTTGTATTGCTTTGCCTGGTTGTGCAGCTGGCAAACTGACATATTTAACCTCCTAAGACCTGAACTCTTCCACAGCATGCATTTTTAATTTCTCTTTGATATTTGGGCATGTTGGGACCTGATGAATGTAAAAACAAAGAATTTCTAGATTTTTAAAATTTTTTTTTTTACCTGATTTTTGTTTCTGAGAGAAATGACATCCACATATAAGGACATTTGTTTTAAATGTTGATAGAACAGTGGCAGTATAATGTCCTCATATCTGGATATCAGTCCCTTGTAGAGCAAAATGTATTATTTTGCTCTAGACATCCCAAAATATGATGTCTACATACATGGATGCCAGGAGGTTAAATAAGGTTGGTAGATGTTGTTTATATGCTTAAAATGGTCATTTTAGTGCATTTCTAGGTGGTTGTTAGATAAGCATGATTTATACTAAAAATAGGTGCCTTTTTTTTTTTGTTTAGCAGCGCCCACTTGGTTGAGCAGCAAACCCATATGCCAAAAGACTGCAGGGGCCTCGGCTTGAAAAAAGGACATTGCTTGCACGTCAGTCTCCCTCACGCTCTCCCTGCTTTTCCTGTCTACTCTACTGTTGCTGTCCAATAAAGCCTAAAAATGCAGGAAAACAAAAAACAGCAGGTGATTTTTACTAGGCGATGGTTTCATAACATATCATACATAATTCAGTTTTTGTTTATAAGGACGGGATGTTATTATTAATGGATAAAGTTGTTACAATGCTTTTCTAATATGTTATAGCTGCACAAGTGCTTTATTTTAGTCTGTTGCTGGGTGAATGAAAGGTTGCCTGGTAACATCATGGTATCTGATACAAATATGAACCTTCATGGACTTGTGTGCCAACTTTGGTTGTTCAGCTCCTGATGGTGTAGGATGAGCTGATGGACAAAGAAACAAATAGAGTGAGCTTTTGTGTATTACAGTGAAATACAGTAATCTGTTACTATTGTAATCAGGAGACTTAAAGCGACATTAGACTTTGACATGGGAATGTAGGGGCAGCCTCTATGGTAATTCAGGTTGGAGGACTTGTTGTGTTTCAGGGCTCTGAATAAAAACAGCACAGTCTGTGTTAAGCTTCCTCTGACTTCCTCCAAAGCATCACAGGAAAAGTCACAAACATGC
Organism: Aulonocara stuartgranti; assembly: GCF_965226115.1. Taxonomy (NCBI): domain Eukaryota; kingdom Metazoa; phylum Chordata; class Actinopteri; order Cichliformes; family Cichlidae; genus Aulonocara; species Aulonocara stuartgranti. Next base: position 26,791,907 of record NC_138947.1, read on the forward strand.
AAACCTCAAATGCTCATCATTCTTAAAACAAATAAATCTGTTGAACACTGAACGTCGAGTGTTCCAGCGCGATCTAAAAAAAACGAGCAAATCTTTTAAAAAAGCACCAACTGTCTAACTACATTATTGCATGTGGCAGTTTGAAACAATGATGAAATTTCAGATTTTATCTGGATGTCATCATTGTCTGTGGCTCCATCAGCAAAGTTTGGAGCTTCAAATTCCACCTTAAAGTTTCTGGGCATTAAGAAAGTGCTACACGCTGAGGAAGAACTCTGGGGGGAAAACCACCAGCCATGAACTTTAATTACACCAGCTTATAAGAGAGATGCGCTTTCAGCTTCATCTCTATTTGCCCCAGCTCACCACAGTTATTGGAAAATAAGAAACAAAAGAGTGTATAACCCAACATTTCTAAGAAAGTGCGGCAATAACAGTGATACGCTTGTCTTCACGCACTTTGTAATATCGCATGTCTGTCGTTCCCTTTCTTCCCCCGGCCGGCGCACACAGGTGCGATGCCGTCATTTCCCCTTTTCAATCCATCTTTTAAACGGTCTGTCTCTGTCACCTTTTTATTGGTGCCGTGCTGCCTGGAGGACCACACGGACACACAGACAAAGACCGTGGCGCAAAATACAGAATCACCCACACACAGCAGCGCGTCACACACACTGTAGGGGTGGACAATATAGCCGTCCCTGCTGGTTAATCACAGAATGGTGTGATCTTTCTAAAGTCACTCCCTCCTGAACCTTATGGTGGTGCTGGGACTCATATCGATTTTGCACACATGTTGAGCTGTAAGAACAGATAGAAGGCAGCAACACTGTGTTTGCGTGTGTGCGAGTTAGTGATGTGTCCATGCTGTTATTTCGTTATCCAGCTGATGATGGCTCACCTACTGAGCCAGCCCACAGAGATCAGTCAGTCCTGCAGTGTTACTAACATCTTAACAGGTAGCATTTGTACTGTGTTCTAACAATGCCAACAAATGACATGTTTTTAATTTGAGTCCCATTAACATTTGCCTATGACAAAGAAACATGGGGCAAAGATCCAAATTGTCACTGAGATCCCAATGAAAAGCCTCGGCTATTCTTTTTGCAAGAATGATGAGAAGTGATATTAAACGATGGCTTGGCTGATTGAGGGTTCATCCTACAACAAGCTAAAGGTCGAAAAAAGAAGAAAATAGCAGACTGACTTCAAATGAAAAACCAGCAGAAAGATTTCAGTAATGTTTGGGATGATCTTCACTAAAGAGAAAGCATCTTTGGAATGAAACCTCTATGGGAATGATGGCATCAAGAGTAAGATACAATTTTTTACAATGTTTCATTTTCCTTACAGCAGTGTTTCTAACTGTGGGGCAGGGCTGCGGGCTCACAGCAGGTGGGCTGAGCACAACCAGGCAAAAGATATGAAGGGAAAAACAGATTTATTTAGGCCAATGTTAGCATGGATCATTTTTTCATTGCTATAAAATAAAATGGGAAACAAATGGGAACGTGAACGTTTTTCAGCTTCTTAAATAGGACATCCTAGAAAAATATTCAGCTGTTCAGAATAGAATAACCCTTGTACAGTAGCTTTATGTTTTAAGGATGAGTGTGAAACACAGAAGTTTACAAAAATATGAATTTGGCTGATTGTGTTTTGCTGTTTTAAAGTCTTTCAGCTCTTCATCACACTGTCTTTGCCCATTTAGCCAGCTCAAAACTGATGCAACGCAACTAACAAACATGAGCCACGACAGTGAACATCATGTTTTGGAGATATGCCTGTGGGAATCCACCAGCCCAATGCCGGCTACATATTCACTGCATTGTTCTTTTCATATATCAGAGATAACTCATAAATTGTAGCTACTTTTGCATTTCACTAAAGCTGCTGGTGAAGCTCCAGGTCTCTTACATCAACACATGCACATAAGTTAGAAAGTTAACAACAGTGGATCACTCAGAGAGAAGCAATAGGATGCGTTTTGACTCCACCTCACCTCGTCCACCCACATACTGCACAGCCGCTCCTCTCAGACTCAGAGCAAGAGCTGCGTCTGCCCAGCGAGAAACATCAGAGTCATGGATTTATTTATGTTTTAATCTAAATCTAGTGACCGAGCAGCTGATGTGACAACAGTGAGGCTCTGGTTGGCGTCTACAGGTGTGATGCCCCATTTCAGTCATTGCTCAAATTGTCTGTCATGTTTTTATTGGTGTGGGCCGTCGCAGTTATCTGAAGGGAAACACGGATGTCAACAGGAAAGCCTCGCGTTCACCCTCACACACAGAGACATTAAGCATAGCTTAACATGCGAGCACGAATACAATATAATTAATTCCACATTACAGCATATCGGTGCCTCACATAGTGTAAATGTGGACGTATTCTACAGTTTATCAGTCTTGTTAACGCCGCATTTCTCTCAGTATTTGCAGCTGTTTGTGTGTGTGCGGCTTGCCACAATTCTCTCAACACATTTTCTCCATTCAGCCAGCTAAACTCTCAATTTCCTGCCAGTGACAGACCGCCTCAGGCTGGCAATACAATTGTCTAAAATAGAAGAGAAGAGGGTGCGATGAAGAGGGTGTGTTTGGAATAGAGGAGTGAGATCCTTTCTCTCTACCTTGCTGATTCAGAATAAACATTACAAACAGAGTGAGGCTTCTAAGTGATTTTAAATCTATCCCAGCACCCAACACCACTGTCATATTCTCTCTCACAGTTGCCATTACATGCAGAGCAGCTTTGTGGTAGACCTAAGATTGAAAAGGTGGCTGGGCTGGCTGCACATGGTTTAAATGCACCATTATCACCTCTCCTGTCCTTGGAGGGTGGAGGCATTTAATAACTCCAGAAGAACAGTCACATTAGAGAAAACAGTGGTTGGAGACTGTGATACAAGCACATTTAATCAAAATGTGCAATAAATTTCCAAGCTCATTGCCTTTGAAACGGTTGTTTTGAAGATAGGAACTATTTCTACGACCACTCGGTGTCCGTTCTCATATTCAGTGAAACTTTAGTGCATCAATAAAAAGGCAATTGTCATGATCCTGGGTCATTTTGACCCAGCGTTTTGTGTTTCCTTTTGGTTTCACCTTGTGTTTTGTGTTTATTCTGGTTTTAGTTTTTAGGATTTGGTTCTTGTGTTTAGTGCTTGAGTGTTGTATCAGCCCTACCTGTGTCTGTCCTCTGTGCTCTGTTCGGGTCCTCGAGTTTTGTGTTGTAAAACAGTCCCAGTTTAGGTTCGTGTCTTTGTGCAGTCCTCGCCACCCTCATTTCTGTATATATTTCACCCTTTGTAAATAAAACGCTCACCTGCATCTAGCCGTTTCTTGCATCTTGGGTCCTCATTTAACTCCACCACACGACTGCTGCCCCAGCCGTGACAGCAATCATCTCAATCTGCTATTAGTTTGCAATCAGCTCATCATTTTGTAATTGGCTGGGGTCAAGCTGCCGATTACATGTAATCTGTTTGTGATAATATGGATTAACTGTAATAAACTGTCAAAAATCACAAATCTACAAACACAGAAATTTCCCAGTGACATTGTTGTACAACCAGAAACTGGAAGTTAGAAATTCTTCCACGCATAGTAATGTAGTTGCTGGAGGATGGCAAATTCATTTCAAAACTGGGCAAATATGCAGTAATCTTGATTTTATATAGCAGTACAACCAGAAAAGAATCAGTTGGCAACCAGTTGAGTCAACTCCTATTGCAAGGAGACACATTGCAGACAAGTTGCACTCACTGGTGCAGACTGACTCAGACTGACTGCAACATGTTGTCATGTTATCTGTCTGTTTATTAATTAGAAGGCAGTTCTTTGAAAACCTTCAGCAGTCTGTCAGAGAGTGATTGCAGTGAGTTGTTTGGAGACAGGTAGTCTCCCAACAGATGACTGTGCAATCTTCTTGTGAACAAAAGTGTTTGCCCAGAGGTCGAGGGTGCTGCATGCTCAGCCTCTGGTTGACCAGTTGGTTCCTGAATAGAACAAAATGTAATGTAATCACCAGACAACCACTTATTTTTCCTCATTTTTCCTAATTCCTATTTTTCCACAAGGAAGTTACTATCCTGCTTTTACCATAAAGGCAGATCAAGGAAATTAACTGGATAACAAATCTGACTTGAACCAGTTTGAGCTCTGGAGAAGAGCAAACAAACCACAAAGCTCAGTTTTGGCTGGACCCCATAATAGAACACAAACAGCAGGTGGCTACATAATGGCTTCATGCCTTGAGGATTTTGCTCAAACTTAGTGACATCATAAGATAAGACATTGGTTGAAATATTTCCCTAAATCCCTGATTGTGATGTTTAGCACACAGTCATCTTTTAAAAATGTTTTATTGCTGGTTATGTAAGACAAAATGAGTCCACCCCAGGACAGCATTTTGCACTTCCTGTCTGCTAATACTGTAATTTCAAACACTTAAACATATTTCCCACATCCCAAAAAAATCTAATAACATTTCCGAATGAATATTTCTGCCATCAACAGGGCACAGTTTTCCCCTGTTTAACTTGCTGCAGAACTTTCTACCATTACTGTTACACACACAGTGGCACAGACAGGGCGACACATGTAACTGATACTGCAGGTTAGTACACATGCACACACTTACACACTCACACACTGTTTTTTATGGCCCAGAGAGGAGCATTAGTACTGATTAAAGGACCTATTAGAGAAAAAAAAAGCAGCTGAATGTAGTCTCACGTTATTTCCCCTGAGAAACTCATTTTTAAGATGCTTCAATAAGACCTCGCAGCTCCAGACTCACAAATTGTTCATTTGAATTCAAATAGCTTACAGCTTTTCATATAATTCCCCAAATCGGAAAAAGAATTTAATCACCATGTTCCAAGATGTTATCCAGATTAAGACAATCCTGCAAATGACAAATATGATTTAGAGGTTTGCTAGAAAGCTTCGATGCCACGATGTGGAAAATCAGAGAGAGCAGCAAAGTTCAGTAAGATTATTTCCTCTGAGAAAGCAGTCTTGAACAAATAACATCACACAGCAGCACAGGCGCACAATAACTCAACTACTGTTCATTATTGTCGCAATGCCCCCACAGTTCTGTCGCAAAACATTGGTATTGGGGAACAGAACTTACAGTAGGTGGAAAATACTATGGCTTTGCCTGAAGGGCAGGACTGCACTTTCTCATATCTTGGAGCTGCAAATGTCTTTCTTTTTTCCTGCAGATTAATTCTGCCTTAAAAAAATAAAAATAAAAAACAACAACAAAAAACATGTTCATGTTTTTATATCACGCCTGCCCATACAGGTTTTACTATTCATTCAGAATTCCCTCATGTTTCAGGTTAACGAGAAAATGTGAGCTTGTTAACAGGCTGAGAGGGAGAACATTGAAAGGAGAAGAAGAAATAGAGGTTGGGAATAAAAGAAGAAGAGACAACAAGAAAAAGACGGAAGAAGAAGCAGATTATAAAAGATATCAGAAGATGAATAAGATAAAAGAAGATTTTAAAAGAAGAAAACTATAAAACAAGGAAATAGAAGAAAAATACTCTGTTTAATACCCTATAGTGAGAAAGGTGTAACTGCATGTTTTTTTACATTAACCAGAAATAAGTTCTCATAATACATGTACAAACGCTGTTGTCCTTGTCAAAGGGTAGAAGAACCTCAAGGATGTCTACTGAGAAAAATCCTGAATTTCAGCTTTGTGAGAACTGATTAAGATGAATGTGCAGAGCGCACGTCTGCACCTCCACATTTAATGGCCTTTAACTTGAATGGCCCCCATCGGTCTGATTGTACCAATGAGAGAACAGCTCTGGTACCACAATCCACAGCAAGCGAGTCGGTATCTCGAATTATACCTCCTGCATGTCCCAGTCAGACAGCTCTATCACCTGAAATCAAACTTATTGTTTCCTGTAGTGAGGAAATAGCAGACAAACGATCTCCAGTTGTGTGCTGCAGTGTTCCCACCTGATGGTCCCAAAGTTTTCTGAAGTTTTTTCCTGTTCCTTTCCTGTTTCTGTGAAAAATGATTTTGCTGGGTCTGCCTGGAAGCTTTTGCTCATATTGTCCCAGCTGCAATACCAGTGGCTTCCAGGATTACATGTGTTTAAACTCCAGATAAAAGATACTTCATCATGACACCCTCGGTCATAGTTGGCTAAAAGTTTAGAAAAGGAGAAACTTCTGTACATTTGAAGAAGACTTTGGAGGTTAAAAAAAGCCACTGAAACTATCCAGATGCTGAAGAAGATGAAATTCTTGCTCATTCCTTGAGCTCCCAGTTTTTTATTTCATTATTTTGCCTTTGTCTTCACATGGCTGCAAAAAAAACCTTTACCAGTAAAAAAAAAAAAAGCATCTAACTGTTTCCATCAGCAATCAGCATGTTTTTAAGTGTATGTAGTTAATGCTTAATAATCATCATCATTTTTGCCCCCTCTCACTCCCCACCTCTGTGCTCATCTCTGCACCCAACCTTCCCTTCATGTCCAACAATAGAAAACGCACCAGTTAATTAAAGAATGGAGGGTCCATCTACTGAAGAGGTTTGTGACCCATACACCACAAGAGTGCAATTAAATCAAGTACCCGCTGGCAGGAGGAGAGACAGAGAGAATAAATATGAATACATTCCTTAAAAATCTGTGTGCATGTATGTTTCCTTTGAGAAGTGATGTCATTATGAGCCACAGGCCTGTGTGGAACACCTTGTTTGGGTATTTTATTTTTTAAAAAGGCAGAATAATCACTGAAGATTAACGCAACATGTTGTAAGTGATTCTTAGTGAACTTGGCATCAGGACAAATCTGTGTTCAGTACCAAAACTGGTATTGGATGCTGCTTTTTGCAATATTTATGCTGTTATAATCGCTTTTTCTTGTCTTTCCTGTGGTAATTATTATGCTCCAAGTTCCATAAAGAGCTGGCATTTAAAGTCCAGGATCAACTCAAGTTTACGGCATCAGAGATCCACAAAAATACAATCATAACCAAAGCAGAATCCAAAACCATGAAGACATTATGTAGCCATCCCCTTCCTGTGAACTTAATACCACGGGGAAGAATATCCACTGTCTGTCTACTGCAATGAGATTGCAGCTCATCCAATATGCAGAAGCAGGTATGCTAGGTATGAATTTCAAACAGTCTGCAAAGAATCTCTTATTATCAAATGGTTCATAGAGCCAGACTCATGAATGCATGTGTTTAAGCTCAGAATGGCAGAGAGAGTGACGACAGCATCAACCACAGAACTGGAGCTGAGCTGTTTGTTGGAAATTAGATGAAGAATAATATGTCAATCTGACTCTAACTATGCCTGACTGATGTTGTCGACTTCTAAGCTGTAGGTTTTTCTATGAGAAATGTTTGATTGACTAATCCAAAAATACATAAACATGACGATGGGAGTAATGAAAAACTAATGTTACGTTTACATCACTAAAGCCCAACACATAATATAAACCCTTAACCAAAGTTTGCACTCATCCATTCAGCCAAAGCAGGCAAGAACCCCTCGGGGTTCATTTCAGCCTGGTTATATTTTACCTCAGCATAAATCACCATAATGAGCATGCAGAGTGGGAACCAGAAGAAATGGAAAATTTGCACATGGCTTAGGCAGATGGCAGATACAAAGTAGCAGCTAGTTAGCAGAGAGCAAATGCCTTCACTCAGACTGACACAGAGCAGCACAGGCACCAACATGCAAGCAACTGAAAGAGTTCAAACTTCAAACCAACAGGCAAACTTTAGTTGGTGAAGTGATTCAGCCGTCGTCGGCGGAGCGGTCCTTTAGGTTGGGCCTGGTGTTGCAGCATGGGCAGAAAAATACCCCGATTTCTAACTTTGTGTGTGACTGATGCACAAGAGGTAATCTGAGCTTGTAAATACAACACTTCATTACACAAACCCACTTCCACAGTTTGGTCTAAAGTTAGTTGTAGCATTTGCAGTTTTCACATTAAGAGGTGGGCGGGTGAGCAGTCGTTTCTCATTTTACCTCATCATTTTCATAGATTTTTTTTTTTTATTGTTGCTTGAATCAGTTGACGCTGACCTATGAATCACTCTAGCATGACACATGACACACCTAACTCAAGGGATCACCTAACTCAACGATCATTCATCGTTGTGTCTGCACATAACAGAAAACTCAGCAAAGAACCACTTAATTTCCCACTGTTAGATTTTTCCTATTTCTTTGACTGAATCTACGATAAAAGCCAAAGGTAGCAGAAAAATACATAAAATAGCATTTTTGCACTAACACGGTGATTCTCAAAGTGCTGTTGGCCTATGACTTTTATATTCTGGCATGCTGTGCAGAAAACAAATATTGACACAGGACCTCAGAGATACATCTGGCCATTCTGTTGATCCATCTACTGAAGCCTCATCAGAAATGGTCTCAGGTGAAGTGTGGCTGTCAAGAAGGCTGCTAGGGCTCCTGAAATATGTTTTGCAGTCAAACGGTGCATTTTGAGTTGCCCTAATGTTTTTTCTTAACACTTCCTGACCTCGGCCTCACCCTCACTATTTCCGTTGACTGTCATTTTTAATTACATCACAAACACATATATAATCTTCTTCTACTTTGTGGAAATCAGTTATTCTGGTTTGTGTTGCACAGCTGCTAAATGTTGACATGGTCTGAAAAGTCAGTGTTAGCTTAAAAATTTGCAGTCCCTGTTTGTTTTCCTATATTTGAGAAGAAAAGCCATAAAAACTTTCTTTCTGTTTTCTGGCTTTTAATTCACATTCATTTTTTTCCTCCCCAATAACAGAGAGAACCTGTCTGATGAGGCTTACAGGCTGACTTTTGTAATGAAATCCTGTGAGAGGGTAGTGGATTAGTGAGCTTCCAGTTGTCTCTTGACATCTGCCCACTTGATACCTCAAAATCTATGAATTCTTATTTAAAACACAAAGTGAGTGCGGTGTTTGTCTTTGACAGAGGGCAGAGGGGCACGAGTATCAGCCTACAGGTGCGTGCCTGATCAAAAAGTTCATGGCAGTGTTATGAGACAGACATATGGCAGCCTTATTAACATAGTGCTAAAGAGCTAAATCACACCCGGGACAGACTCAGACTGTCCACTGGCAGCCTCCCACATCTGACAGTGTCAGACCTTGGTGTAATTTGAGTGAAAGGGAGCTAGCTCACAATCCTCTCTCAACTTTCTGACACATCTTTGATTTCTTTTTTGCAGGTTTGAATTGAAAGATACGTTTTCCTCATTTCAGAGGTGGGACTGCGCTGCTGGGTAAAAAAAAAATTACTTTAAATATCCTCCCGGTGCCAGGTCACAGCTCACATAAAATAAAATAAAAAGTCTGAATAGGAAAATAAATGGAAAAAGAACAGTCTGACACAGTTACTGAATGAGAAATGAAGACCAGCGCAACAGAATGACAGAGAATGGCTAAAATCCATTGTTCATATACAGCAAGTGAATGATTGGTGTACAGTATTGTGCAAATATTAGTTTATTTTAATTTGTGCAGGTCCACTGGCTTTACTGACATTAAGCAACATTTCATAACAAAAGGGAGCTGCAATAAAGAACTTTATATGTTTAAAGGTCCAGGATGCATCCGCAGGGGAGTTAGATTTTCAAGGAAGAGCCAGAGAGTGAAAATATGTTTCAAAAGTACTTTAATACCTTTCTGTAAACTCAGCGGTACCTGAACTACTGAAGAATTTAACAGGATTCACAAAAATGCTGCAAGCAAGCAGCCATTTATATCTACCCAACAGGTGTAATGTACCTGAGTCCTGTATGTTTCAGCTCCAGCAAACAACAACGTTGTAAAATGAATCCTTTGACTCAGACAATTTGATGATAGCTAAAATAGATCATTAGGTTTTAATGAACTTTTAAAAGCACAGTTTGTTATTATTCTAGCGTTCGAATCTGTAAAATATATATGAAAGGGATCCTCATGCTGTTACTTTCATTCTGGCCTTCAGAGACACTGAATTTTTATGTTATTTTACTTTATTTATTTTTAATCAAACATTAAAAAGCAGAATTTTATTTCAAAACTTCCACATGTGTTATATAAACCCTACATATTCACACTCATAGCCAGTGCATCACTGTTTCGTGTATAAGTGCTGTACCCACAAGCTGTGATTCGGATTTTTTCTTTAATTAAGTACTTCATAGATTGACAAAATGATCCCACTTCTATTTAATTAAACAATTTAAAGATGCCAAGAAGACACTGGGGATGTTTTTACTGTTTAAAGAAAAGCTGTTGTACACAGAGCTCATACACATTCATCGCTGATGAAGGTACACACTCAGACAGGAGATAATATAAGCAAGTACCGTATGTGTTTCTGATCTTTAACACTCACGTCTGTTTGATTGCATGACACATCCACGAGATTACAGTGGATCCATGTGCATGACACCAAAAGGCTTCGTTAGAAGTCTCAGAGTTTCATTCTTCTCCACTTCATTCTGTCATAATTTCATCAGAGATCATCAGTGGAAAAAAGAAAAGATAGTCCCAGGATGATTTTCAGGCCGTCAGACATGAACAGTGTCCCTGCTTTTGATCAGCTAAAGCTGTTAGAGCCTCGCTGCAGCTGGCGAAGGCACTGACCTGCAAGTTTGTTATCATCTACAGCAAACCAGTTAAAGATCCCCAAAGCGTCTCTTTACTGGATTCAAAATACTAACCCCTCATTTTCAGTCACAGGTGTATTTAAAGCTGCCACCTTTGTCCCAATCCTCTCTCTCCTAGATTGGCGTGGGTACATGTGGAAGTGTGTGTGAGCGTTCATTATGCTTTCTAAGTTTACATGCATGTTTGCGTCTTCACTGGCGTCAGCGCTGTCACTTTCTGCACCAGCACCAGGCTCCTCCCACAGGCCGAGGCTCCTCCCCCTCCCTCTCTGTCAGTATAAAGTATGGTCTTCTCTCAATCTCATACTCAGTCACAGCCTCATCAGTGGAGCAAAGCTCACTATCTTCAAATCAGCCTCTCCTGGTTTACTTCAACAGCTGCAGGTAAGGTTTAAAATATTCTCTGCAGTTTGTTTCATTTTAAAACTTCATTTTATTTCTCTGTTTTCCTGTCACAGGAGGATGGTTACACACACTCACTAATGCTTTGAGGTGTCCTGTCCCCTCATTTTCAGTTATTTATACACTGAAAATGAGAATACTGTAGACAAGTAAAGACTGGACTGGTATTTATATAGATAGTTATCCATCTATATGTCGTTTTCTTCTTTTGCCTTTTTAGAGCACAAATGAAATGTTTATTACAGTGGATCTTTTCTTCTCTTTATTTAAGTGAGTGGTGGGTTTTAATGAAAGAAAATTATATTCATACACGAGCCAAACAGAATTATTAAAAGATTATACAATATTTATGATTAAAAGTCTTTAAAAAGTAACAGATGAGTAAAAATAGATCCATGCTGAAAGCTGAGCTGAAAGAGAATTATGTCTGAGTGTCCAAATGACCACATAAGAAATTTAATTTTGCCCCTAACTTTTATCTGGAGGAAAACTCTGTGTTTGTGTTTAAATGCTCACAGAAGCTGCTGGTTCTGTGAGCATCATTTGACCTTTGTTGTGGATAAAATTATCATTCCAAGAGTTGGAGTTAAAAGAAAGTAGGAAAGAAATTCCTCATCACATTTCATAGGAGCTATTTTTATTTTTATTTTTAATCTCTGTGTATAAACTAAGTAGTGATGGGTAAAAGTGTTATTTTCTCATTTTGTTTTCTGAGGAGAGGAGAGGAGAGCTGTCACATACATTACATTATCACATCATTACCAGCCTATTACATAATGATTGAGAGACAATGACCAGCTGCTAAAAGGAATTATATTAGCATGAGCAGAATGGCTATTTACACCACCGCTGTGTCCGTTTAAACAAATTATTCAAACCAAACGTTTCACTGGACTTATGGTGATAAAATCACACAAGAAGAAATTCTCCATTTCAGTTGGTTTAAAACTGCAGAGGAGGGCGATTTCACCTGCACGTCTGTAATGATTTGACCAGTGAACAACGACTAGAAGACGTTCTGGACTGTTAACGGTACAAAAGGATCTAGACTAAGAACAAAGACTCAGTACATAAAATAAATGAAAAATCTAAAACACTTATTTTTTTATTTGTTCTGCAAAGGTAGAAACCATGGCAAAGTTATGCTCTCCTGCATATCTATGTTCTGGTGTTTATGGGCTGTAAAAAGATCATCCTTGACTTAGTAAATATATTAACACAGAGAGACGCAGCAGAGCGCTGTAACACTGTGACAGACTGAGGCAGTGGGGTTTTTGATTTATCTGAGATGGAAAGCCTCCAAGCAGCTTTTGCTGTTGGTTTTATCTAATTATCCACTTTAACTCATTTTCCTTTGGAAATAAATTTCGGGAGTAAAACATTATTCATCAAAGATAATATGCTGCTTTGGCAGGCTTCAAGATCAAAATAAAATAAATAAATCATCAAAATGATCTTCTAACCAAATTAATAAGAAACATCTATAAATGTATTTATTATTATGTTTAATAATATTATATGTATTTACATGAGGGGTTAAAAAGGTTTCATGCCTCTGCTTTCAGTGTGAGTAAACTTCATGTATTGATTCTGTGTGACACCGACTGTCCTGTGAGCCCCGTTCAAAAAACAGCACATAGATCAACATTCGACTATAGAGACCGCAACTCCAAACAGCACATACATATACATGTATGTGTCTGTGTGTAAACATGAAGCCGTTCTGTCACAGGCAGAGCAGGAGAGTATTTATGAATCATGAAATAATGTTTGCTGTAGTTCGAGGCAGAACCATTAAAGAGTCATCTCTTTCTCACCCGATGTGTTTAAATGACCTTAAATTGATTTATTGCTGCTTTTTGCAAAGCCAATATTGCCTGCATTGGTTTGTTTTCCCTTAGCAAGCTGAGGTGAGACAGAAAGAGAGAAGAGGGCAGATGAGAGGCAGTAAAGAGCAAATAAAGACTAACTGGAAATGTGCTATTGAGTTTGTTTAACTGTTATTCTCTCCCTGTCTCTCCATCCAGCCATGAATGTAGGCATCTGTGTTTGTGTTATCCTGGCTGCTTTGTCCAGTGGTTCCCTGAGTCTGCCTTCACAATCAATTGTAAGACACACACACACACACACACACACACACACACACACACACACATTATGCAGAGCTAAACAGCGCGTACATTGCCAATTAAGGGAAGTGGAGTAGGACCCTGATTACAAACTTTAATGTCTAAATTGCCTCCACGTGGTACAATTGGATTCAATTTTCCACTGGAGGATAAATATTTTTTTTCATTTGAATTTTTTTTTTTTTTTATTACTTTTTAAATGTGTTATTTCATAAATGTGTCATTTTCTCCACAGACAGCTGAAAGTACGGCTCTTCTCTCAGGCAGCGGATCTCTCCCTTCTCCCAGCCTGAAACGGCAGGCTCGCTCCGCTCCAGCGCCCCTCTCAGGGCATCTTATCAACTACAGCCAGCACCAAGAGGACGCAGACACTCCAGACAGCCTGAACCAGCTTCTGGCCAGACTCATCTCTAGGAAAGGTGTGATCAGACTGCCGATACAGAATAAGAGAACAAAGGATGGGAAGAGAAAATAAAATGACCGCCTTTCCCTTTTCCCTTTACTTGTCATCTCATTACATGCTCATATTTCCCTATTCCTCACATCCATCCTTCTGCAGCTTGCGTTCATTCATGCTGTGTTTCAGTCCCACCATCTGGCATTTCCCACCTCCCTCTGGCCTCCTCTCTTCATCTTTCCATGCTTGCTACTCCCCTAACATTTCTGCCTGCGCCCTCTATCATAGTCGTCTGCCTACCTCCTGACCTCACTCTCTGCTTCCTCTGTCACCGCGCATCGGTTTTTTTCTTTCAAGTAAACGCTGTGTGACTACGAGACCTGCTGAGCTCATGGACAGAAATAGAAACACAGCGAGTCAGCATGAGTTAGATCAACAGTGCCATTTGGAAGATAGACCGTATATTATTATCATACAGTATGGGTAGTTTAAAAAAAAAAGAAGAACAACATAAGTTTTATGAAATGCAGTGAATGTTTTCTTTTGTTTAGTTTGTTTCATCCATGTCTCCTCTAGGCTCTGCCTACCACACCAGATCCTCCCTCAGCAGCAGAGCCAGTGGTCTCCCCCCCAACCACAGGATAAAGGACAGAGATTATCTCGGCTGGATGGACTTCGGACGGCGTAGTGCAGAGGAGTACGAATACTAGTCCTGAAGGCACGGCTTTGTTTCTTCGAACGCTGAGCCCAAAACCTCCAACATCACCAGTTAAAGTTTTTATTTTAAAAAACCTGGAGCCCTTTTCACACTGCACTCTCAGCCCACCAGAGCTGACTTAGTGAGAAGTATATCTCAGCACATATCCTTCAATCTACGAACCACAAACTTCAATCCAAAACTTACGGCACATTATTGTATATCTGTGTTGCTGTTAAGACCAAAGGTAGCAATGCTTGTCCATCCCGCAGTGCTTTCTTAGTCCCTCACTCTCTCTGTGGTTTGGATGGTAATCACTAAAAATGAGTCACAAAAAAAGTTTTTTCATGGAAAAAAGGTGTTTTGATTTCTTAAAATATGGGGTCACTGTAATTTTCTAACCAGCATAGAGTTTTTAATTTGTTTGGCAGTACTTTCTTACTTAAAGTTACATGAGTAGCTCACGATCTGCTAATGCTATTAGACATTGGTTACACAGCAGATGCTTGTTACCATAAATTCATTGTTAGTTAAGTTGTTTTTGACAAATGCAATGTTAGCTTTTTGGTGTTAACAGATCAGTGAAGAAACAGTAGGTCTGGTATAACAATGGGAAATGCCACATTTCCATTTCAGTGGATATACAGAGCTTAACTAAGAAATCACAAATATTTTAGCAATGAGTCAAAACTTGTTTAAAACTAAAAAAGATTATCATTTAGTCTGCAATAAATCATGTTTATATGACTAAATTTAAGCCAGTGCTCTGAGAACTGCACTAAAAACATCATTTCGATTAATATGCTGCTGGATTAACCCATTACAGAAACATTAAAAATGATTTTGGCAATTACCAGTATTGTTAATTTAGGGCTTCTGTGACATTAAACTTACACTGGGTGGAGATCTAATTAATTTGTTTAGCACTGTAAGTCCAACAACTTCAACTGTTAAAAGGCAAAAATTACAAAAAGCTGTTAAACATAACACCCTTTAAATATATTTCCAGTGAGAAAAATCAGTGTCTTAGGATTTAGACATTCGTATTTTAAAGTACTGTTAAAATGCTTAATTTTACTGAGCGTTACTGTATGAATGTATCTGTAGACTTTTAATGTGCCCTTAAGGTGTCCTCTGCAAACTAATCTTCATAAAATTACACAATAAAAAAACAAAAACGACACAACAATAAAAAGCATGTTGTTTCATATCACACCATGCTCAACACTGAATGTGACACATCATTCAAAAATCTTTGATCGTGCTAGAAACTGGGAGAACTGGGTGAAAAGTGGCTAACATGGCAGGCTGCTGCAGTGTGCAGTGTGAAAAGGGCAAAACAGGTTTTGACAAGCACAAAGTGTTGTCTGTTTGATACCTGGGAGTCTCCCTGACTTTGCATAATGGACTTCAGTGGCAGACACAATAACATCAGGATGCTGCAGATATTAAATCTACAGATTAGAAATCTTTTCTTTTCTTTTTTTAACGGCCTTTATTATATATAAAGGTTAACTCTCTGTATTAAATCATTTGTTTCTACAGATTCAGTGAAACTCCAAATAAAGCTTTGTTTTCCTCCAATGTCAGCAAGAAATTCAAACGCTTTCTTTTCAGTCTCATGATCTTATGGTTTCAGGGCACAGGTGGTGGGGCAGTTCTCTATATAGTGTTAGATTTGATCACTGCAGAAGAGAAAGAATGGATGTCTCTTTTTTTTACAAACCTTTGGTGCAACCCAGTGTGGGATTTCAGCAAAAGAAAGCCAAAACATTTTCATTTGTGCCCACTATAAGTAAAATAGCTTTCCCGGGATTAGCATTGGGACAAAGGAGCTGGTAGCTAGAAAAGGTTATAATTTAAATCAGACTTAAGTCTCAAAGAGCTCATTTTGCCTTTAAAAGTGTTTGTGTTCGTGCCTGGGGATTAATTAAAGTGGATTATGTTAATGATCTGTTAGTCCTAATGCAATGAAGTTAGGATGAGTACTGTGAATAAAATAAAAAGCCCTAAAATAATAAAAACAAATCTCCTGGTGAAATGAACTAAATGCTGATGAGGGGCAAAATAAAAAATTATCTTCCTCACAAATATGAAAACAGAAAGACAAATTAAACTCTGGCTCTGTTTCTAATTAAATTTGTACTTGAAGTCTTTGTGTGCGAAACTGGCAAAAGTGATATAAATATACTGATAGGTGCTCTTTGATGAACACGTGGAAAGGAATTCTCTTCCGTTTATCCAATTTAAAGTCACGGGGAGGCTGGAACTGACCCCAGCTGCCATAGAGCGAGAGGAGACACCCCGAACAGGTCGCCTGTTACAGGACCAATGCAGAGAGACAGATAATCATTCATAGATTTATCAACTTACTGTGATATTAACTTACCAATATTAGTTATGATGTTATGACAATGAAAAATCCCATCATAGCTTAAAGACCTTACACTAAAATATTATCACAATAGAGTACTTCTGTCCCAGATTGCAGGCTTACTTGTGATTCATTCAAATCTACTGGAAGTTGGACCAGTGAGGCCATGAGATAAGTGAACCATTTTGAAGAAGAAGTCTCACAATTACTAAGATACACTACCTGGCTTAGCTTTGATTACAGCAGGCATTCGCTGTGGCATTGTTTCAATAAGCTTCTGCAATGTCACAAGATTTATTTCCATTCAGTGTTGGATAATTTTTTTTTTACCAACATCTTGTATTGATGATGATAGTGTTTTTTCTTTTACCTTTCAATACGGATGGTCTGTTTATGTTTTGATCAAGAGCCTTTTTTGGGCAGCTGAAGAGGAGAAGTCTATCTTATGTCCAACCTCTGGCTGTATCTTGGTCACATTACCCAGCAAAACCCAGTATGCAGGTTCATCTGTAACAGTCCTTGTGCCACAGATCAACACTGTTGCTTCTACATTAAACCGAAGAGCAGCGACGTGGGTGCAGGTCTCCGGGACTCCGGCCTTACAGGTGCAGTGGGCGGCTTCAACCTTCCCTGTGATGCTCACAATGACCCATGGCTGTAATGCTGGTTCATTCAGTCTTTGAGAGGGCAGTACCTGAAACACACACAGACCCCAACCCCAGATCACAGCACTGCCCCCACAGACTTGTACAGTAGGCATGATGGGTGCATCACTTCATCTGCCTCTCTTTGTACCCTGTTGCGCCCATCACTCTGGAACAAGGTAAATCTGGACTCATCAGACCACATGACCTTCTTTCATTGCTCCACAGTCCAATCTTTATGCTCCCTAGCAAATTGAAGCCTCTTTTTTTTTCGGTTTGCCTCACTGATCAGTGTTTTTTTTTTGGGCTCCACATCTATTCAGTCCCAATCTGTTGAGTTCCTTTTGCATTGCGTGTGTGGAAATGCTCTTATTTTCACTATTAAACATAGCCCTGAGTTCTACTGTTGTTGTTGTTGTTTTTTAAAATTAGATTTCACCAAATGTTTAAGTGATATCCGATCACAATCAATTTTTTCCGGTCACGTTTCTTCCTCGAAGACGATTGGGTACCCACAACCCTTCCACTTTTTAATAATGCGTTGGACAGTTCTTAATCCAATTTTAGTAGTTTCTGCATCTCCTTAGATGTTATCTTTTATCAATGCATGCCAATGATTTGACCCTTTCCAAACACTATCATCTTTTCCACGACCACGAGATGAGTCTTTCGACATGGTTGTTTATGAAATGAGAAGCAACTCATTGCACCAGTTGGGGTTAAACAACTTGTTGCCAGCTGAAAGACCTATGCAGTAATTATCCAATAGGAGGGCTTGTACCCATTTGCTTAGTTAAATCCAGGTGGTTACCTTTTTTTGGCCAGGCAGTGTAATTACATTACTAATTTGCAGACTTACGGACACACATTTAAAAAAAAAAAAAAAAAAAAAAGTGGTATTGCAGCATTTGAACAGTCGATTACTGGATACCTTAATGACCTCCACAGACTGTTGTGTGCAGTAATTACCTCATTGATTTGTTAAAAAGTGCAAAGATGTGTGAGAGATGAATTGTGGGGCTTCTGTGGGAACAGCAGGAAAAAGAAGACTCACACATGCTTGGAGTTGAATTTTCACAAACTTGTAATGAAAGATACTTTTCATTTTTGCCTTTATACACAAATACAGCTCATAATGTTGCCTGCTCTATTACGTGCTAACATTCACAACATTCATTCATATTCAAGTGACTGACTTTGATGTGCCGTCACAGAACTGTCACCACTCTATGTTTTCGTGTGCAGAACACAAGACGGACCAATGTAATAGAACACAACATGGTTATATTACCTTAAGTAATAATTTGGTAACCCTCTGTTTACATTGAAAACATGTTGAATGATCAGACAACTCAATGAATTTAATGTAATGAGTGAAATACTCATTGGTGGCATTGCTTGACTGATTTTTCAGCGCAGTTTCATCTGTTGTTGGATAAAGAGAAATCGTCATTGAGCTGCACTTGAGGACAGTATGAATGTAACTGTTAACATGCTTCCTGGTTGGAGGCTCATCGAATACACAAGAATATTGTAGCTCTCTGTTGGAGTCATCTGAAGTTTTTCACTTTCTATTCTAAGTTTTCTGCATGATTACGGTGAGTACACCTATGTCACACATATGAAATAAGAATTTCAGCTAAAATTTCTCTTTATTAAAAAATGGTGGCATGTGTTATCTGCACACAGGATGAAAATGTCTCTTTATATAGACAGGTGGGTATCTGCTGGTCTCTTAGCTCAGATTTATCCATCCAGTCTCGTTCAAAGTCCTGAACTCAGTTGATCTGCTGTAGTAAGAGTATAACTCATTTTGAAAAAGGTATTTAAAAAAAAAAAAAAAAATACAAAATGACCAGTTATGTTATAATGGGTCTGTTTATTTATTCGTTTTAGATGCACTGATTACCATCGTCCTCACACACTCTATTGAAAACAGACATGCACACATTCACGCTCCAACACGCAGACACATTTGAAATAATCACCATCTGACATTCAGAACATGTTAAAAACCAGGAAGACATGAAACAATCAATATCAGTTGTACAAAGTTTACAACAACAGAATAATACCAACTACCCTAAACCGAGCCATAGTGTTAGAAAGTGCAGGAGGCCACGAGTCCCTGTTTGTAGGGCTAGCAAAAACAGATCCAGGAGCAGCTTATGTATGCGATTAATACATTTATAGTGTGAATGTGAGTATTAAGAGACAAATGTGTCTCAATTGTTCAAGTGCAAAAGTAAACAGGGAAAAATAAAGAAGACTTGTGATGCTGAACTTTGGAAGAAAATTAGCAGAGGTTTGCCGGCCAGTTCCCCAAACAGGAACCGCACAGCAGGGCTTAAAAGTGCAACGGAAATATCAGAGGTAAACTTTACAACAAACGATGCATCGCTATCACCTTAATCAGAGTTTCTGGAAATTTCTGCCCCAAAATCGATTTGAATGTGGATGCACAACATATTATTTTCGACTTATTGTCTTTGAGCACATTGATTGGAGACATAAATACTAAGGTCCTGTGTTCAAGTCATTCTCATATAAGACACTGCTCACACACATATTTACACGCACACCCACATCAGTACCTAAAAGCACACAAATAGAGGCAACAACTGTAAAACTAAACAAGGATCAAGTGCTTTCGAAGTTAGAATAAAGGAAAATCATTAACGGCATTGCTACAATATAATGAGGCTGTAGATATTTGGCATTGGTTTCATCACGTTTAGCTGGACTGTTTGACAAAGCAACACTAGGTTAGTAACCTTTTATTGGCTACAATTGTCTTTTTGACAATTATTAATTGGAATTGAGTTCGTTTTCTAAATAATGTGACACCTCTCAGCGTTATGGATTGATATGATTTTGGCTGGTGTGTTTATGAGGGTTGACACAGGAGGTTTGGCAAAGATTTTTTTTTTTCCAGGCGATTAACGTGTACGCGTGAGATTAATGTGAAGTTCACGTGAAATTAAAAAACAAAATTAACCATATGCTGATAAAACAAGACAATCAAAGCAGTTTTAAAAGCCTCGGCTGAAGACATGACTGTTACAGCTGTAGAGATGGTAGTGATTTATAAACAGCATCATTAAACAGTGATAGTGAGCCTGGCATTAGTCAATAGGCAAACTCTTACCCAGTTCCCATTACTAAGCTTGAGTCCTGCTGGTTATAGAAACACTAACAGCTACTGGCTGGTTACTGGTGGCTGATTTAGTGGCTAAATGATATGGATTAATTACTCACATCCTCCAGACACACTGTCAACCCTTCAAATCTGATCTGCTCTAGCTCTCGTGCATTTATTTTTATTTTATGCTTCACTTTAAGACATCCACGTGGAACCACAAATCTAATCGATCTAAGCACGTTTCACAGGGTCTTCACTGAGGGCAGGGAAACAGCTCAGCAGTGGCTAAAGATTCAAAAGGTGAGGGGGAGGGTGGGGTCTTTAGTACACCAAAACCAAGCTCACTAAACTGCAACTACCTGTAACGGAGATTTTCTGGAACTAAACTCCACATTCACTGACATGGTCACAAAATGCTGCCATGACTACACACACACACACACACACACACACACACACACACACACACACACACACACACACTAGCTACCAACCACGCTCACGTGAACTAGTCATGTACTTCAAATGTGCAACTTTCACTTGCTCATATATATATCTGTATTCAAAGAAACTATATTTATTCTAAAAAAGTTTTACTCAAGTTTAAATGTATTTTCATGTTCGCATTAGAAACTTCACGTATAATATATTGATCGAGAGAACACAGTGTATCTCGTTGTCGCTGTCACACTGACAGGATGCTACAGATGAGGTCTATCTGTAAAGAGCACAGTCCTGGGTCACTAAAATACCGTTAAGAATCGACTCTTCCTTCAAGTACCAGAGTAAAAGGTGAGAGGGGCTAAATTAAGACTATAAGAGCTAAATGCATCTGCATGTGTGTGTGACTGAGTGTTTTTAGTTTTCATTGGCATGATCATGTGACCGTTTGGTTTCGTACTCCTCACTTCTTCCTCTTTGGTCCCTGTTCTGGTCTTAATGAAAGTCTGCAGTTAGTTTATTTGGATAATTTGAGAATGACTGCACACTGGAACACAGAGTGCTGAATATTAAAAAAAAACAATTAAATTACTATCTATACCGACCACTGATGTGTAAAGGAATTACTAGTATTTGTATGTGTGTGTGTCAGTGGAAGTGTCCCATGGCTTCAGCAGCCTTCACTCTCACAACAGGATCTGGATCTTGAAGCAGCATCACCAAACCTGTAAACGAACGCACACAAATATTAAAACCAGCAAACAAACAGAATGAGATCAGAGAGGAAATGAAGGGATTTTTTCACTTTACCTTTAGTGATGGTGCCCATGTTGAGGTGGGAGTGATGCTCCTCTTGAAGATTTCCCAGCATGAACCCTGATGATGGATACATCATCATCACATGTCATCTGTAAACTATCATACTGTAACCTAACTGACACAGAGGCTGGTTTTCATTTGACACTTCGTGCTTATTGATAGAACTTCAGTTTATAATATGGAGTGATCTTTTAAAGTGCAGTGATACCTATAAACATGGCAGCTCCTGCTCTGACCTCAGGCCAGTTACTCTTGAAGAATTGGATGACTGAAATGTGGTAGAAGTTCAGCATGCCAGGAAAGTCCTGAATCTACAGCCCACAAAACACACAATAAGCATCACAAACGAGCATCTATATTATGATTTATTGTAACTTTGCAGTGAGAAAAGCAAAGATCAGGACAGAAAGCTGACAAAATCTAAAACTAACGGTTTGAATTTATCTCCCCACATTTAAATAAGCTTAACTCAGACGGTCTCTCAGCTCACCAGGTATTTTGTGAGGTCGTTGATGAATTCTCCGTAGTGCAAGCTCTTATCTTCATGTAGGTGGTTCTGAAACATGGCTGTGATCTGTTCTGATCCCACTACAGGAGCACACACTCGCATCGCATACTTACACGCCTAAACAAACAAATCAATCCACTTTTACATGACAGCATGTAACAGCTCACCCTCTAGTACTAAAGTGTATCTGCAATAAGAGAGAAAGCTGCTGTCACAGTTTGTGTGTGCTTTCCAACTTTACCTTAACCACCTCCGGGTTTGGATCAACCAGGTGTAACAGCAGGCTGACCAGAACATTGTGGATCTGGTCTTTGAACACTTGCTCTCCTGAGCCAAACGTGGACAGGTTACCCATGAGATGGATGGAAGTACAGCGGATGTCATCGTTCTCCTGGTTGAGAGTCAGAAGCGGCACTTAGCATTTTATCTAGACAACTAGAGAAAGTGCATTGCCTGTTTCATCGTCTCATGTAGGTTGGAATGGGAAATTTCACTTTATTAGGCACAGAGGTGTAGGCAGGTAAACAGGTGTGCCTACAAAAAGGGCCCTGTTAGTAGGCACACCTGCTGAAAAGCCACAAACGTACAGGTGTCTCATAAAGCCTCCTTGCGTCTGAATATTTAAAAAGTCATCTTCTCACAGGACTGAACAAAGCTTGAGAAATCTAACTGACCTCAGATGTGAATGAACTTTTAAGAAATATTGATATAAAATACAACAAAATGTTACTTTATTTAGATTAATATTTGATTAATAACATGATACAGGACATATATAAAGACCAAGCTTACACTTTCCAAGAAAGGTTTAATCTTCATGAAGATGTAGACCGCGAGTAGGTGAACGTTTTTCTTGTCAAGGTGGACAAGAACTTTAGACAAGCCTGACATGGCCTCAAGTGTGATCAGTTTACCTGTTTCAGTTTTATATAGAAAAAAGAGAGAGATCTGATTAATGACTGTACCATGTACGCTTTAAGAAACACTGCAGTGAATTAGATACAAATGTTTATTAGCGTTACCTTTTTTCACTTTTAATCTGCTGTTGACTTACCTGGATCATCTTTCTCCTCCATTCCTGAACTCATGGCTGCCAGCAGCTCCTTGGCATATTTATTCACCTAATATGAAAGTTACATGTGAGTGAGTGTCGTAACAGTTAGGGTGGCTGAGTGCGAGTGCTGTGAGTGTGCGTACCTTTTCAGGTGAGCCCACGGCTATGTTCCCCAGCCCTCGCACAGACAACATGCGGACCGTGCAGCATGGATCTGATATCCTCTCCATCATGTTGTTCATTAACACATCTACTAACATCAGCTCTGTCACCACATGATGGTTCAACAGCTGGAGTCACAAGATAAGACCGTGACAAAAGACATAAAATAAATAAAAAACATTTTATTGTTGTTCTCCTGCTGCTGGCCAATGAAGCTGCTAAAGATACTCATTTAGTCATTTGCAATTTAGATATAACGATAAGAATTGGAGACATGTAATCACTGGGTTTATCACCTCAGAAAAGAAAGCAGTGACAGTGATTCGCTGGCATTCATAGATATTGTTCAGTAATGGACACAGACACTCCACGATTGCAGGCAATCTGGGACCAGCATGCTTAGCCATCGCCCTAAGGACAAGGCAAACAAACGCTTGTTTACAAAGACACCATAGCACATTTAGAGCACATTTAAATTAACATTTTAACTCCTAATAAGACAGGGTTTGGATAAAATGCAAAACAAGGGCATAGTGTTTCCAGTGTACTGTTTTAAAAGAGATTTACAGCTTTACCAATGTGCAACATGAAGATATCTGTACCTTGCTAGCAGTGTCACTCCTTTAACATGTGTACTGGCTTCCTTCACTGCATCCCAGGCGTTATCCTCATCCAGTTTTTTCATCACCTCATCTAACTGGGCTCGTGCTAACAAAATTCTCAGCGCTTCAGCTGCTACCCTGGAAGAGAAGAAAGGATTGGATCCAAAAGTTCACCCACAGAAAAACCTGACATTCTAACTTGACAGAGATTTTATTTATTTATTTTATACATAAAAAAAAAAAAAAAGATGAGTACCCTGCGACGTGGATGGAGGCAGTGTGTTTTGAGTTGCTGTCCTTTGGTGCTGAGACTCCGACGCTCGCTCCCAGTCGCACAGTGAGGCAGGAGAATAGCCGAGGGAACAGACTGACCGCTGGCTCCTGACTCTGACCGTTTAATAACAGCTCCTTGAGACCGCATGTCATCTGAATGACAAAAGTCACACAACATTCACACCCATCAATTATCTATAGTAAATTTACCAAGTTTAAAAACAGCACCAGAAACTAAACACAAGCTAATTTCTTTGTAGTCTGTACAACAGACTTTCATGATATGTGTGTGTCCTGTGCACAACAATTGCATCTCAATTTACATGTAGTGAGTCACTTTGTAACTTACAGCCAGTGGCTGATTAGTAGCCACCTTTGTTGTTCCTCCTCTCATCAATGACTCCTTCTTGTCTACGTAGGGTGCCATGATGCTAAGTTTCTCCATCACCATCTCCATGATCTGATTAGCTACAATGGGGTCTGCTCCCAAAGCCATCCACATCTCACTGATCCAGCTGCACGAACAAATACGCTTCATGTTCACACATGTCCCAGAAAATATCTGTTACAGCTAAAATATGAGCAATTCTTTCTTATATTAAGACAAAAAACAGCTGGCATGTGGTCATGCTGAGGAAGAGGATTTAAAGGTTCTTTATACTTACTTGTCATAAGGAAGTGGTTGGTTGACTAGTGTATTGATAACAGTCTGTAGATGCTGAGAAGCCAGGATAAGTACTGTTTGTCCCACTGCCACTCTCACCTGAACATAATACAATAAAACAGTTATTCTTAGCAAAGCGAGTGAGTTCATTAAGTACCTGCAAGAAAACAAAGTAAGAGAGTTGTGAAGTAAACGGCTCATCATTGCAAAATAGGGCTCAAAGGTATTCTTCTAATTTGCTCTTTGTTATTTTAACATGGGGATAATAAGAAATCCTTTAAATTGTAAATGCTGATAACGCTCAATATCTGAATAATTTAAGTGTGTGATATATGAATTGTGCATTCATGTTTGTCTTTACCTGGTCCTCTGTGACGCTCTGCAGACGCACATGCAGCACCTCCAGCATCTCTGGGACCTACATACACACCAAACAACACAGAAACAAACAATCGCTGTGTTTGGTGATCCAGCAGGACAGCAGCAGGTAAAGCACTTCACTGTTACAGTTGCAAAACCATGTCTGTGAAGCTGGTTACATTTAGCAGGACTTTTGATTTGATGTCATCTGTACGGCCATCAAGATCATTTTAGACAAACACAATCTAACTAAACCAGTAACAGCTATACTTTCCATGTCCTGCTTAATTCTCAGAAATATTTCATCAACATTTCTGGGATGTCTTGACCTAACAGGCCTCTACAGGTCACACCAGATCATGTGAATCAGGTCAGAGCTAAGAGGCTCAAAAAAAGTGGAATTTCCTCCTTTCTTTGTCTTTTTTTTGTAAACCACTTTGCTGTTTAATTCTGTTCTGAATTTATTGCTCACTCATTGATTCAAAGATTTCTTGGCCTTTGGGTCGCAAAGCAGCCAATCTTGAGTTTTTAAATGTAGTTTGTACCTTCAAAGTGGTCTTTAAAAAAAAAAAAAAAAAAAAACTTTCCCCTTCATTAGGCGTTTTCCCGATCAGTGTTTTTTATGAATACATGAACAAAGACTTTAACAAGGTTTAAAGATTTACAGTGCCGTTTTTTGCAGCCCTTTGGTCTTCTTCAACTCCCAAGACTGAGTGTTATTCCCTTTGATGTTTGAAGGACGCCTACTCCCAGGAGAGTAGCAGTAGTCTTAAATTTTATTCACTTGTAGACAATTAGTTGTTTTCGCGGGCTGAATAACATCCAGATCTTTAGAAGTGCTTGTTGCTTTGTTGCTGCTTTTCCCTGCTTGGCGGATCGCTCAAATGCCTCTTCTTAAGGTTCTGTGAAAGCTATCCCCCAAATTTGTGAGTAGGCAAATGTTGTATACATTTATTTATAAGGAAATGTCAGTGATTCCAGAGATTTCTCTTTTGCAACTTTATATCATATGCAATGACTGTACAGGCATAAGAAAATGCAACTAAAGGCAGTCCGTGCGTTACCATATCTTGTAGTCCGCCTCCTCTGTTCTTGAGCAGAGTATTCAGAATGACAGTTGAAGCTCGGCAGCAGTTTGTCTGGCTGTCGACAAGCCCTTCAAACAGCATGAACACCAATGTCGTCAGCTGCTGCTGAGGCAGACGCTTACTCATCACCTGATTTCATGCAGGGAAAGATACAGTTACACACACACACACACCTACATTATGGTGGACAGAGTGTGACAGACTATACGCATTACAACAGATAACTGCACAAACATATTGTTGAGTGTCATACTAAAAGATAAAATCCACACTGGCAAGAAAACAAGTATTGAGCACGAGCAATAAAGCAGTTTGCAGCTCTCCTGCGCGTACCTTGGTAAGGTCTGAGCAGGTCTTGTACAGAACTGAGTGGTCAGGGTTCTCCAGCCGATCCTTTAACAACAGCAGAGAGTCCACAGATTCATCCTTATAATCCAAAGAGAATCCTAGGAACAGGGATAGAAATATTTAAATAAGTTTTACACTGACAATAATTATTCACAGTTCAACTCCAGATTATCCAACCCCTGCTCCTTTTATAAACTAATTACAAAATAACAGACAGGGTCTCATCATTGCCTCCTTACCTTTCCCCACTTTATGACATGGTACTTCCTTAAAACAATGTATAAAATGTCAAAGCGTTACATGACTGTACCTTCATATCGAAGTTGTATATAAAGGAGTGTGTGTATGCACTCGACGGCAGCAGCGCGCACGGCAGGGACAGGGTCCGAACAGCGTGGAGACAGGCGGCCCAGCAGAGCTCCAAGGTTGTGGAAAGACACCATGTTCTACACAAAGTTTTGAGTTGTTAAATGGTAATTACACGATTATCCATTGAATTATAAAAACATTTTGTCACCAATATATCTGCCCTATGTTTTTGTGTGTACCTTGACAGTCAGGTTATCCAGGTAGTAAGCCAGTATGTGAGCTGTGGCTGTGATAGCTCGCTCCCTCTCGTGGTCCTGTCCAGAACTCAACCATGATTCAATGTGCTGCACAAGGAAGTCACATCAGAAAACGCAGGTTACATACACTATGGTAAATGGCCTGTATTTGTATAGTGCTTTACTTTGTCCTTTACAAGAGCTTTACACGTACACTACGATATGATACTGGCATGTTAAAGTCAATCATTACTGTATGGCAGTCTACAATACTTAAAGATTTTTATAAAGTTATTTGTGGAACTGGAGTCGTGAGCAGGACTGACAGAAACTAAAATTAAAAGCAGAGAAAGAGCAATTTGTATCATGCACTTAAAACCAGAAATAAATAGTGCTAGAATCACCAGATACCTAATGATACAATATTGTCACTATACTTCACTCACAATATAATATTATTGTACTTTTAACATATGCTGAATATATTCAAAAGCATATTTTGGAATTTATTTTTCAGTTTAAAAAGGTGATTTGTCTTCAAAGTTAAACTATTTCAGTATTTGTTTTACTCTATAAGATAAAGTTATTGCCTTTATTTTTTGTGCTTTAAATGAGATTGTTAAGCAGATCCTGCTTTAGACCCTTCACTAAAACCTGCTGTCAATGCTGGAGCGTGAGGAGGCTGCTGTGACTGAGCCATCAGCGTGCTTTGAAGTAGGAGCTAGCTTTAGTCGAGCTAAGTGTGTCCAGTGTTGGACAGTTTCTCACTTGCATTAAACTGAGTCAACATTATGTCAGGATGATGGTTAGAGAGTATTTAAATTATTTTTCTAATAGAAGTATTATTTATTTAATAGAATATTGATATTTTGTTTCCCTTAATCGATCTATTATCACCATGTAAAACACTGTGATACTATTCTGTATTGATTTTATTCCCCATTCTTCTACTGCTCGACCAAAACTACTAGTAAAGATTTTCATCAGCCCCTTAATCTTATGACAAAATGACCTCATTTATTTTTTAAAAATTAAATAAATAACATATTGAATAGCCAAGTGAAAACAAGAGCATTTGCTGAAGCGGCAGGCTTCACCTTAAAGACATTCTGTAAACCGTCGGGTGTTGGATCTTTAGCCAATACGCTCTTCAGCAGCTCCTGCAGAGCAGCCAGCGTGTCTTTGTACAGCGCCTGTAGAGATCCACCAGAATATATTGACTGACAGCATGACAGCATTTAAAATACTTGGCTACAATGACAGACAAAGTTTGCTATAAAGATCAGAGGTGGTACAAACAAACTACAGCAGATCTCAGTCTATCTCACTTCACCTTTCTCTGCTTGGGGTCGAGCGGCTCCTCTTCTTTAGTTTTCTCTGGAGTGTTCGTCTCAGCTGGCAGACAGAACACACTGTTGATACACACCTTTAGCAAGTCAAAGTTCTCATTCTCGCTCATCGGAGGGTCCAGTGGACTGAGGCATTAAGGTCAAAGATAAAACACTGGGAGATGACAGAGCTTCAGTCACTGATGATTCATTTCACGTCAGCAAAGTGCTGCCTCGTATTTGTCTTCTGTTGACTTTGAGTTCTGTGGTTATCATTTAAGTCTGCAAAAGGAAGTCACCCCAAATCAAAGTTTTACAGTTCATTCAGTGCAAACAGTAAGATTAACTACTACAAACACTCATTTATTAGTAAGCGCTCTGTACATATATTCAGTAGCTGTTAGTCTCTATTATTAAGGGACTTAATTTGTGTCATATTACTTTGCAAAGTTCAGTTTCTTCACTGAAGTGAAGGATACATAAGGTTGGCACACGTGCTCATCACAAGCTGGCGTACTGGAGTCCTCAGTGCATCAGCTTGCTCTGCCTTAATGAAGTCCTGACCAGTGAAAAAAATAAAAGACAAGAACATGTCTGCTGTTCTTACTGTCTGCAATTACTGTGTAACAAGAAGCTGGCCCTTAATTTCCACTGACCAGCATAACAGTAATGAGCTCCTGCTTGCGAGAGAAGATGTAGCCCTGTTTCTTCACACACTCACTGATGGCTCTGGCTATGAGGCCAACACTCTGGATCAAACTGAGCTTCATAGTCAGGTCCTGTATTGGGAAAATGCAGAGATGACGGTGCACAAAATAAAGACAAATGACACACAAAGACATAAAAAAAACAACAAAAAAAAACAAAGAGAGAAAATGATTCGGGTCAAGAGGCAGTCTCCGTTATCAAGAATGAACAAGATGCACTGCAAACCTGTTTTAGCAGACACAACTCTAAACAAAGCATAGTAAAAATAAACAATAAAATACATATAATAATAAATCAGTCAGCTAATTAATTAAATCAATCCAACATGTATATTGCAGATTGATCCTCCATGCCTATGGATGGAAAGAAATGTGAGGTGATCAGTAGAACACCACAACATCTGCAAGCTCTGATCAGTAAGACATAAAAGGCGTTCACACAGCGTGCGAGTCACCAGTGAGTAATGTAACAGCAATCAACCTTTAAGCAAATAAGGCAAAAAGAAAGAAAGAGTAGAGCTTATAGTGAAGAACAGAGAGAGACGGACCTGAAGGTGTTATTTATCAATGTCACCCTGACTAGAACAATGCCGTAAACACAGCTGTTTCTTTGCCCCAAATGATTATAATCACAAGACAAAATGTTAACAGCTTAACAGCACACACATAATACAATATTGTCGTAAACCTGAATATTATTTAGTAAGGACTAATGTAAGAAAGGTGGTCTGCTAGTTTCTTATCATCTGCTCTTTGTAGCTGAGAGCCGACAACAAAAGATAAAAAAATCTTTCAAGCTTTCCTGAAGTGAGTGTGTGAGATATTTTCAGTGATGCATCACTTTGAAGCTACATTTCCCAGAAGTACACCACGGTCCCTTATTGCAATAAGAAGTGATGCTCAATATGGTTTCCGACGGTTCAACAACCAAATTTAGCTGGGATATATTTTAGTCTCATTGCTATTAGGTGATTGTAAAAAAGTTTTAAATTGCATTTTAAAAATCAACATAAACTCCACCACCACACTGGAAACATGTTAGTGATCGATCATACATGAATGCCTTCAGAGGACAGTAAAGTCTGGTGCTCTTGCACCGTGAAACTTCACATGTATGCAGTGAAGCTGGGTTGAAGCATAATGAAAAGGCTGTTTTACTGCACAGCGCTCTCAAATTGAAGACTTTCATGTATGATTTTAGTGACAATATCACCAAAAGTATGCAGATTTTATGCAGAAATATATTAAGAAAGGAGGGTGAGATCAAACTGAAGAAAGAGGAAATGTTAACTAGCAAGGATTAAAGACAAAGCTCCTGGATTCCTGTGACGATACCTTTGTCTCTACTTTAATCCCCAGAACCTGCATAAAGAAAAGGTGATAAGGAATGAGCTCACATACAAACACAGCCCTGATTCCTGCAGGATTCAGTCAAATAAAATGTTCATCAATAAGCTGTTAAAATTAAGAGTTTCCTTGTTCACTGCCTGTAGCATCAGACCTGGATCTTAGCTCAGTTTGCTGTTTTTTCTCTTTCTTCTCATGAACTGTCTGATCACCTAAGTCAGCGGTCCCCAACCTTTTTAGCACCACAGACCCGTTTAATGTCAGACAATATTTTCACAGACTGGCCTTTAAGGTGTTGCGGATAAATACAACAAAATAAAATGATACGACCAAGACAAAAACTGTGGTATTTTGTAAATATAATAATAAAGGCAAATTCACTGTGTAATTGTGTAACTTTATTAGCAGCGTCCTCCTGAAATGCGCCGACAGCATTGAGAGTAACATCCTCCTCTCTGCCCCTTAATGCTCTCTGGTCGCTATGGTAATGCGTAAATATTTCTTTCAAATATATACACCTAAGCCTCAACTCTCGCGGCACAGACCAGACGACTCACAGACTGGTCCCCAGCCAGGGGGTTGGGGACCGCTGACCTAAGTGATGCAGGAGTCTGTGACACCCAGCAACACCATCTCAAACAATGGCAAACTACTAAATCACAGGACTGTTTCTCTGTGTTTCCATACCTTGGTGTTGAAATGTTTACTGATGCAGCGTAGGATGTCCTGATCAATGCGGTTCAGAATCTTTTCTGGAGGGGCGTTCGCAGCCACCTGACCGTAGCACAGGATTAATGTGCTTTTCACCTTCTCCACCTCGACATCATTACGCTCCTGAGGTTAGACAAGAAAGGAATAACCAGCCGTTTTGTTTTTTGTAAAAAAACTGTACAATCAGTATTCATTTTGTTAACCAATAATTTTTGTCACACTTTTTCCTAATAAAAACAAGCTGACAAGGAAATAAAAAATAATGCTCGAGGACAAAAACGATGACGGGATGTGTTGCCACTTTTTGTCAACGAAAAAAAAATATTGAAAATATTCTGCAGAGACAAGATCCAATAAGAACTATCTAAGAGACAGGTGTATAGACGGGTGGGAATATGGAAGTGATCCAGTCAGAAGTAATCTCTGATCTTAAATTAACATATGAGAGGAAGAGAAGAGTAGACATATGGACACATTTGATATTTCATGTCAAGGAAAATAAACAGTGTTGAGAAACTGTCACCAACAAAACTTGACACTCTTTCACACTTTATAATGTAGCCAACGTCAGATTTGGTCTCATATCTTATGATATTTAGCTAAAACTACAAGAATTTAGATTTTTTTAGAATGAGATTTTGGTCAAAAGATTGTGAACAAATCAAAATTTGACGTCTAAATGAACACTGCTCTACATAAAATAAACATAAGGAAACTTGTTATTTGCACATTTTCCATCGTACTTTCAGCAGGTTAAAGATGCTCGGTGACTTCTTGAAGGCATCCGATTTTCCAAACTCATCCAGCTTGGCCAGAGTTCCCTCCAAGTGGCTATTTGCACACAGACCGACGCCCATCGCCACTCCCTGAGAGATGCAGATGACGGGAATTTAGAGTCAGACTATAAACCTGTGCAACAACATCGAAAGTGACATGAGTTTTGTACGAAAGAATATTGTCAGGTGACAGTTTCAGGTACCTCTCTTTCGACTGCATCATTGTGCCGAGCTGCGAGGAGAACTTCATGCAGCTGTTTTTTGACCAGGTCTTTATTGAAACAGTGTTGGAGAGTCACTCCTATACATCGATATAGGAAGCTCTAAAAAAAGGGAAAAAAAAGGCTCATTATATAAATATCTAAGCAGCATTTTCATATCTTTCTCTCCTATAAGAGGAACATCTGTGATATCAATTATACTATACAAAATTTACTAGTTAAGTTTTGTTTATTTTCAAGCTACACCCTTGGTCAGGTGTAACTTTTCAACTTTCTGTATGCAATCAAAAAAATATATATATAAATAAATAAATATAAATTTTATGTGTTCTGCTAAGCATTCATTATGTCTGCAGCAGATGACCAAATCAAATTATACCTTGCAATTGGATTTAAGAATGAAGAAATACTTGTGATTTAAATATGATTCATAATATTAGCATGAAAAAAATGGACCCATTTAGAAGAAAACAACTTGGTGATTTGGGTGAGATGATGAACGTTTGGCATCAGCTCTCATTGCACAGTCTTGCCAAAATATGCACAAGGAGTACCATGGGCATCATTTTAGTGCTAATGTGTGCTGTGTGAACTGTGGTCTCATTTTTGTGATGGAAATCTTAGAATATTGCAGTTTTCTTCTCTTGGAAATTGACAATTTTACTGTCAGAAATTCTGACGTTTTTCTTAGATTTATTACCACCCTCTACCTGCTCCATATTTTTCACTTCTAAATTAAGTTTGCTTTGAAGTCTTAGCAGCTCTGAACTGATTTAATAAACCTTTACTGTTAAAAAGGTACCTACCTTCTCCTCTAAGGCGTTGTTATATGTAGGGAGGTATCTGGTTGATTCAGCTGCCAACTGACATACCCACTTATCATCATCAAGTGCTGTCAGGGTTTTAGACAAGAGCTGTGGACAGTTTTAGCACCGTTAGGATGACTTTGATCAAATTAATTGACTTAAATGTTTTTTGATGAAGCAGGGATCATAACAGTCTAACTATATAAATAATCTAATAATGATGACAACCATCATTCACTCTCTTCCCAAATAAGTGGGACGATATTTTTGTTTTATTCAGCTGAAAATCACTAATGCATTTGAAGAGGGAATATTAAAAATAAACCCACACACCTCCAGTAACCTCTTGTCCCATTCCTTCTTATCCAGACTCTCTGCAGCGGACTCTGTTAAAACCAAAAACCACAGTCAGAAAGCTCTGGCAGCAGCATAGTGAAAAATACTGTGCATGAGGATGACACTCAAGGTGACGATCATCTTTACAAGAAAAAACAAAAAAACAAAAACAAAAACCAAGCATGAGAACCCCTGAAGGGCAAAAGTGCCAGTTTGTGTAACTACAGCAAAGCACATATATAGTATAATACAAATAAATGCATAAAATGATTACTGTATGTGCACATATTTTCATACCCTCTAGTACTGTAAGCAGTGGAGCTATTTCTTTGTCCCAGACTGCCTCAGCATTGGGGTGAATGTTAATACTGAGGATTTGGAGGAGATGGAGGGACGGAGCGCCATGATCTCTGTTATTGAATGGAAAAGCTGCATTCACCTACAAAAACAGATACGTATCATTTATATCACAGATCACATAAAAGACAAACAATTGCAGTAAATCTGTCTAACTTGGTTATTGCTCCGTGGTAGGAGGAGCTAGAGAAAAAAATGCAACTACAAAGAATTTGGGATTAAAAGCCATAGAGAGTGAAACAAACGCATGCACGCACACAAAAAACACACATACAGACTTAACTTTCACTCACAGTATGCATATAACACCCCATCATTATATGCAGATCACACTCACACACACACACACACCCACCCCCCGGGGATTAAATTAGCATAATAAATCCATGCAGTCCTTTTTTCTTTTTGTTTAATTTTCTTTTTTTAAATTTTATTACAAAAATTTTGCTCCAGCCAATTATTAGATGGGATGCTTGGCAAGCCTTTATTTGAATACTGAAGATGCAAAAAGGGAATTAGGTTTAGCCGATGCTTCTATATTTGCTTACCAGCAGTCTGATCATCAGTGTTTGTGGAGATGGTAGATTGACTAAAGGACAGAGATGAGACATGTTTAGGTTAAACTGATCATTCAGAACAAGAACAAGAGACGTAAGAACAAATTTCAATGCTTATAAAGTTATTTATAATATTATTTTTTCCACTTC
Organism: Aulonocara stuartgranti; assembly: GCF_965226115.1. Lineage (NCBI taxonomy): Eukaryota > Metazoa > Chordata > Actinopteri > Cichliformes > Cichlidae > Aulonocara > Aulonocara stuartgranti. The sequence continues at coordinate 26,826,510 of NC_138947.1, forward strand.
CACACACAACATTTCAACATAGACCCCTTACAGCACACTGCTTTCCACACGTTACATAAAGAAGTGTCTATAGCCATGTACCTTCCCGTGTAAAGTCGATTTTGAAGCTGGGCTCTTGGTTATTTTTCTTCTTGCTGCCCAGCACTATGAGACTTTTACAAAGAGGAGTAGTGGCATTGCTGTACTGTGAAGGGGTCAGATAAAACAGCAACTTTGGCCACAGTACCTTCAAACAAGAAAACACACATGTTAAATATCACAGCAAAGTTCTTAAATGTAACACTTTTAACTGACTAGTAGTACAAATCAAATTTAACTGACCTACACTACTAGTCAGGGAAGTTTCACACATGCACAGCATAAAATAAAGACATAAGAAACACCTGCTGCTAACACCGTTTCCTGAACAACACATGTTAATATATATACACAATATTTATCAGATCAGACTGGTAGAAAGGGTACATACATCGGCTAGTCGTCCAACAGTGGTAGTGAGGAGATGAAGGGTGTTGTCACACATTGACCTGAGTGACTCGTTAGTTACCTCCTCTGGATCTGTGGGCCTCTGACTCCGCTGAAGACACACAGAAAAGGGCACAGGTAGTAATACATATTTTACTTAAAAACATCTTTGCTGGTCCTTCTGTACAGTTCTTCCTTAATCTGGGGTGCTAAAGTCCTCAGGTTATCTGTGAGAGGACTGATGTTTCACATCTGCAGAATCTGTCATTTTCAGCTCCATATAGTTCATTAATCTTATAGACTTTAAGATAAAGTATTAAAGCTCATTTGTGAATTATGAATTGTGAATGATTATGAATGTCTGGGCATTAATGGGCTTGTTTGCATGTCATCATTCATGTTTGCACCTTAGATTTTAATCACATGGAAAACAGAAAATGATATTTGTTTTTACTGTTACCATTTTGTACATTGTGTACATATATACAACAAAAAGCCACCATACTAACACACACATACAGCACTGAAAATGCAACTAACAGAGAACTTCCATACAAATCAGGAAAAAAAAAAAAAAGGGGGGAAATGAACACAAAAGGAGTTGTACCTGATACGTGTCAGGTAAAGCACAATGTTGAACTATGAATCGAACCAGTAACTCTCCTCCCTCTAACTCCAAGTAGCCGTGATGAGCCATGGCACTGATCACTTGGACCACACGCTTCTTCACCTGGGAAACAATGACATCATTGTCTAAACAACTAAAAGCTTAAGGAAAAGAGTAAAACACAAGAAGAATATGTTCATCCATCTAACAGCATGATAGTCAAAAAAAATAAAATAAAAAGGTGTGTGTGTGTGTGTGTGTGTGTGTGTGTGTGTGTGCGCGTTACCTTGTTGCTGTGGTCAGCCATCGGCTGTCTGATGCTGGCCAGAATCAGCAGCTTCTTGCTCTCCATAGTAGAAGCTGTAATGCACAGGTACTAATAAAGGCAAAGTCTTAAATAATCAAATGAATCAACACTTCTATGTATGCACACATAGATACATAAATACTATCACGTGATTTAGGTAAACTGAACAATTTGCTTCTTACTTGTCTTGAAATGTCTGTGTGCCGTAAAACAGGCAAGTGTGTGATCAGGGAATAGTGTGTGTCATGCTTGGAGCTGTTATTGTATTTCCTTACTGGAGGAGTTGATGAGGTGACGGAGGACAGCCAAGGAGCCCATCCTGCTTCTCTCATTACTGTTCTCCAACTTCTGAAGAACAAACATAACCAGGCGATCTGGGAAAGAGTTCGCTAAAGGGAGAGAATTAGAAGTTTAAAAAAAATAAAATAAATACATTTAAATGTGAAATGCATAAATTGACACAGATGTAATAATCAGGTCAAAAAAAGGCAAGCAAAGCAAGACAGAGGATAAGAGCAGTCCACAAACTGCCACAGTTAATGCAATTATCCTGTGGTGGAAACTGGGTCTAACACGCTAATGCACATCTCATTACTGCTCTTGTGACTCTCCAGAGCTAAACCAGATAGAAAAGCTTGACCGGACAACATTCAGCTGTCACTGTGCACTCCACATCAACATAAGAAGAAAAATAAAAGTAAAATTAGTACCAATCAAACTGAAGCAGCGCAGGACCTCATTGTGGTTCTTGACAGTAGGAGGGTTACTGTAGTCAACAGGGGCAGACACCTGGTAGAAACAAGGGAAGAGCATCATGGTGTCTATTCTGGTGACTTTTAGTTACATCAGGAAAATAATGGTGGCGGTAGATTAGATTATTTTAGATGTCATTAAAAATGGCTCACTATAACACAGTTGTGCTACATGTCGCATTATTCTAAATAATATTTTTACCATTACCTTTATCCCTTGTATTAAAACAGCTGTGATAATAACAGCGTATGTGTTATTCAGCATGGATAAAATACAGTTTTCTAATTTGGTTTCTGTGGCTTCGGGTGTCATGGGTGCAGATGTGTGTTTGGATCAGTGACAGCCAGGAAATGTATATCTACCTAATACGAATCACTGCATTTGTATATTAAAAATGGGACTGATATAATTTTACATAACAAGGACTCTGCTCATAATCTACAAGTCAGAGTGCAAATCAAGCAGCTAAAGGCAATAAAACATTTGTATAAACGCTCTCCTGCAGCTGTATCATATATAGGGATGATGGTGTTCTCCTGCTGCTGAAGAATGGGAGAATATTAACATGAGTTCATTTTTGCATGGACCAGTGCATTTTTGAAAACCATAATAAAAAAAATTAACAGTCTGAGCACATGGTCTGTTTTTACAGCACAAAGTCACATGTGTTTATTGTTTTTGAAAAGCTTCATGTGCCACCACTTTCCCACTTCGGGTACACTTCTCAGCTGAAAATAAGAACTGAAAATGTTGTAGGAACACATTCTTAACAGCAACATGCGCTTTTAAGCACCGTTAAATATTACATATATAAAATGGAGGGAAAAAAATTACAAAAGGAACTGTAACAGACACTGCTGCTGTAACATTATGCCATCACATCACATTACGTAGTTGAGGTGAAATTTTGCAAGACGCAGGCATCAGGCCAAGTGTCAGCTGAGTCACAAGGATGTGAAAATGTGTGACCTCAGTAACAGTTACGGTCATTTGATTCATCAACTAAGAAAAGCAGCACAGGTGAGCAATTCGCAAGAATTAACCCAGTCCATTCATTCACAGATTTGTGCTTTCAATACCATAAGTAGTTCAGCACCAAACAGAAATACTGAGAAACAATTCTTCTAACCATTTGTTTCTCATCAATACACTACACAATCAATGATACCAATTTATTACCATGCAAAGAAATGCACTTAAGGTGTACCTGTTGGTGCAGTGCAAAGAGCAGAGCTTCCAGTTGTGCCTCCAGCACCCTGCTGCCCATGTTGACAGATGCATCTAGGACTTGGCACAGACTCTGTTTAGAAAAACAAAACAGGTACACTCACGCAAAGGCTCAGACTCAGTTTAAGATGCACTTCTACTTAAAGCCAGGACAGAGTTTAGAGATGCTCAGAGAGTAATGGTCCTCCATTTCCTTACATAAATTATACTTTCTACAAAAACCCATAATAAACAATCCCTACACTGATGCATCACACTGTGCCCACCTTGCTAATGATGTAGTGCTCGTTGTTTTTCTTGTACAGGGACAGGATGGCAGGAACAAGTCTGGGAATCTGTTCCTCCAGTTTATCGCTGGCCATCAGATGACACATTGATCCCACCGCCTCAGCCACTGTCAGCCTCAACTGGAAGCCAAACAGAAAAGAAAAGTCAGAATATGAGGTGATAGAGATGACAAAGATTAGGTGAGTACTTGGACATATGTGTAATAAGAATGACCTTCACATCAATAACCTGTGATTGAATAAATATTAGTTCCCAGAACAAGCCTCTTTCTGAGATAATTTAACTAAATACTCTTCTAATAAACAGTTGTATCTTCCCAATTGTGCAACAAACGGTTTAATTGTTTGGTTCAGTAACACAGATTAATATAGAGTCAGTACAAAAAGTAAAGATGTCACCCTCTTCTAGTTGAGTTTTGTGACTCTCTTTTGTTGACTAAAACAGATTGCACCTTCCAGAAAACTCAAAAAACATTTTTTTGGGAATTTCCCAATAAAACAGTGTCTCTCCAGGATAGGAGAGTAAATTACACCAAGTGTTCTCTCTGTGAGAAAATTAATTTAGCTTTTATCATTTATTTTTTTATTTGTCATTGCAGCTTTGGATGGCTTACTTCTGCTTCCTTAATGATTCAGCTTCCTTCAACAATGCCTCAACCCATGACTTCTTGCAAAATGTAGGTGGTTTTTCAGTTGTATAGTCCACTGCATTTCATATCATCTTGCACGATCAACCTACCTTGGGCTCTCTGCTTTGTAACCAGTTATTGAAGAGGATTTCAAAAGCAGCATAGATGTCACTGGAGAACGTGTCTTTTCTGACTGAAGGATCTGGAGCCTTGTCTAAGTTGGCCAGGTACTCCAAGATACTGTCGCTGAAATGAGACAGAGCTGCAGGGAGAGAAAAAACAACAAAACAGGAAACAGAAAAGCCGTGTGACTGTAAAGAGCAGGCAAAGCAAACACGCGAACATTGTGAAGCTGCACTTTTTGTTTGGTTTGTTCAGTCAAAATCTAAGAAACCACTGGAAAACAGGTCAGGTGGTTCTTACCAGAAGAGAAGACCCACTTTATGTTGTCCTGTTTTGCCATGCTCAGCATGGGTAACATGGTTCCCAGAATAGCATTCAGAAACGGCACCATGCCATAAACTAGAGAACAGAACAGATTACACATTTATGGCACGCTTACATTTCCCTCTTCCTCTATAACAGCAGTGAGACATACATTGGCATTATTTTTGCACTATGAGACTAATTTTTATACAATAATTCAAATGGATTTGTCTATCAGTTATTTGGCTGTTACCACAATAAGTGATACTCAGACATGAGTAGTTCAGACAACTCTGATTATTTTTCTTTTAAGTTATTCCAGATTTCATTTTATGGAGTTTGGGGAGAAAAAAAACAACAACTTCATTCATGCCATAAAACACATGCTCAAATTCAAATGTAGGATTAGTAACGTCAGCCGCACTTTAAAGGCCCTTTAAAGACTGACAAACTCTGTTTAACTACCTGACATGCTACTTTGGTAGCTGCCATACTTGGAGCACAGACACTGAAGTTCAGGGCTCTAAATAAGTTTTACTAATCCATTAGAAAAGTACACATCAGCTCAGAAGTTTTGAAAAATATCTTACTGCTGCCAGTATGACTCCATACTTAGTGGAAAAAATGAGCCCTAATCATTTGTAATCACAGAGTGCTCCTAAAAAACAGAGAGAAAGAAAAAAATCCTGGTGTTGTGCAAAATCTTTGACCTGCAAGTGCTCTTACTGGACAGGTTTAACAGGTTCAGCTTTTCTCAGCAACCGCTCAATTCCTTTCTTCTCAGCCAAAATCCTACCCTGGCCTGCATGTGGGCTTCCTTAAAGACAGACTGCACATTTTTCCTTTCATGTACGCCAGTAAAAATGTCCTTACCATTTGAATCAGAGAGGTTGGCCAGTGTTTGAACTACAAAGAAGTGAGGCAGGACCCCTGGCTGGAACTTGCTTAGTATCTCCTCCATGATGTCATTGATGTGCTTATTACCCACCGCGACCAAGATATTACTGGCTGCCTGCTGCCAGTCTGGGATGACCTCCTGAATCAACCATGAAGGCAGAACAACAATGAAGAGGATGTAAGAAAGGGGCCACACGAAACTGTATGACTAAGGCTTTTAAGATATCTTAATCAAAACTCAATCATGTAATGTCCACACTCTTAAAAAACACAAAAATCAATGATTAAAAGTAAATATTCTACCTTTGTCAAAGGAGCTTAGAAAGAAAAACATCTGGACTTCTTTAAGTTTCTTGAAGACGTTACACCTCTCAGCTTCTTTAGCTCTAAAGAAGAAGAACTGAAGAAGCTTCTCGGATGAGAGGTGAAAGGTCCACTTAAAGAAGTCCAGATGCTTTTCTTTCCAAGCTCCTTAGACTACGATGACCTGGGCGACTGAGAACCTTCACAAACATAAATAATTTACCTTTGATCGAGTCATTTCATCTGAGGCCAGGGAGATAATACTCTTTATCCTGGAAGGACTGATCTCCTCTATCCTGCAGCTAACAATCAGCTCAATAGTCCGAAGAATCACAACTCTGTGGCTCACCACCAGCTACAGAAGAAAGATGAGATGAAGAAGAGGAAGATATGAAGAGGCGATATAAAAGCATGGAAAAAAAAAAAAAAAAAAAAAAAGAGGACCACAGGCTGGTCTGCGATGGAATAACATCAGTCACTATGCCAATAAGCTCTCCGACCACACAGAAATCAGCCTTCATTTTGATGTCAGTACAAGCGTAAAATCTGATGACTGCATCTCCCAAAGCTGTGTTACCTTGTTGTCAAAATCTGTCCATAGAAAGGCAGAGCTTCCAAAATAGCCTTTGTGGTAGTTTCTGTTATAGTATATGTCTCCCTAAGCACATTTTAGCATGATGATACGGACGGATTAATAAGATGAAAACAGTATCAGCCTCACTGACAAGGTCATTAACATAAAGGAGAACAGGAACACAATGGAGTGAAACAGGAAATTAAAATGCTACAGGAGCAGTTAATCTGAAACATAACAGCATGACTCTGTTTTCTGCTGAATGTCAGGGACTGCCTTTAGATAAGCAAAGAATATATCACCAAGAACATTTTACACCATCTAAATTTAAAAAAGCCAACTAATGAACTGAATGAATTCAGTGGCTACAACGGTATCAAAAGTCTCTGCATCTGTGTGCAGGAAAAAAATGCAGAAAAACAGGCTCAAAATAGATTTAACAGTCCATATTGCTTTTAAACATTAAACGACTTTGCAGTTGTTTTCTTAGTTACGTAATTATGGCTGACTTTCGTCTTCCTAAGGACTCTCACTATTCTGGGTTGTTACCTTAGGGTGTTTCAGGAGGTAGTCCTGACACATGGCCAACACTCGGTCTGGCTGCTGTTTTCCCAGAGTCAAAATAGACTTCCTGACTTGTTCCTGGACTTCTGAGTCTTTATCGGTGGCTGCATCAAGAAGAGCCAGGGTCACCTCTGAAAGGAAAACACAACCTCAGAAGCATATCGGAGCAGAAAAGGAGTAAACATAAGTGGATGGACAACATTTCAGAAAGCTGAATTGACCAATGTCAAATACATGTGGCTTAGCCTTCAGTAGGGAAGGGAAGAGACTCACGTTCAACATCCGTCTCATCCATGTTGGACAGCAAGGAGCTCTGGCTTCCTGGAGCCAGAGGCCAAAGAGGGGTTGTTTCTCCTGGGATACAGATGGGCTAGAGCTACCGAAGACAGTATACAGTATTTACAGTTAATACTGTTCTTAATATTGCCATTTTTTCATTGGAAATAAACTGCTGTTTTGACTTGGGAGCAACCAAAATCATTTGATTCATTTAAAATGTTCATACTACCATCCCAGTATGGATGTTCCTTTATCAAATATGTGCAGTAATGTATGCAAAAACATGACAACCAGGGGTTAAAGTGGGTTGGAACAATCTGAAATAGCATCCCACCGCCTTCAGTTAATGATTAATTACATCTGATAGAGAGGTTAGTGCATCTTACTATTGAGTGAGTTGTGCTTGTTTCCAGTGATGGCATGGAGACACTTGCTCAATAATAAGAAAACAATGACATCCCATGGTTCATTTACATCTTAAACACATCCCTTTTTCCTTTTCATCCCTGTGATGCAATTAATGGTGCTGATTTAAATAAGGTTTCACGGTAGTCTGCATCTAGTTAGTGCCACAGAAGAGGTAAGAAATGATTTTTAATGGGGAAGTATTGTAAAAAGTAACTTTAAAACAGCTCAACAAATATCAACAAATGCACAAACTATATCCGTGCAGTGTGTTGCAAAATACATCCGTGAGCTAAATGCTCAGTTGCTTTTTTTTTCCCAGGGAGAGGAAAAAAATGTTAACATGCATCACTGACATATGGAGAAAGATGCCAGAAAGATGAGTTATTTATTTTTAAAGAATGGGATTTTCACATGCTGAGCAGTCTCTGAGTTTTAAATCAGATACTGGATTATGCATGATGTGTTGTTGAATTATGTTTTTGCCTAACATTTTGCAAATGCTTACATGAAAATATGGCAGTAGGCAGTTTACTGCATGCTACACTGGTTAGTTTGCAGTATTGTTATCAAGTTTACAGAGAATTAGTATGTTGAACTGAATATATCTTGGGTACTGCTAATGGGTTACATGAGTTTATATTTAAGGTGATTAAGTTGATGCGGATTAGACTCATTCACCGAAGTCTACCTTTTACTGTCTTAACATCTGCTTATATCTTGTTGAATTCAGGTGGTTAAATCCATAAAGAGCAGGGAATATCGGAGTAGCATGGCAGTTCAGCTGATCACAATCTGCAGACAAAGAAACATCTACTGGACATCACAGAACACATTTTTATGTAACTTACTTCTAACTCACAGTAATTATTTGGCCCTGCTGCAGCCAATCTTTGTGCCTTCACCTGCCAAATCTCAGTTTAACCTCTGATTACAACAACTCACGTAGACACAGGGAACCTGCGGGAAGCTACCTGAGAGCAGACAGTTGATTGTGACCTCTGTGACAAGTTCACACTGAGACACGCTAACACCTATTAATGAGTTTAAGGCTGTATTCAACCAAAAACTGCCACTATCTGGTCAATAGGACTTAACTTTTTATCAGTCCGCCACACCTGCTGTGCTAAAGGGTTAACATAACCAACAACTGAATCGTTGCTAGCTCGTTCAGTCATTTATTGTAATTGTACGTTGATTATACCATAAAGAACGATGACATTGCAAGCAAACACACCGTGTGGGCTAAGCTAAGTAGAGTGCCTGAAGTGAAGCCACTTATACATGAGTGAACTGTTAAACCTTTAGCTTTTACCTGCTTTGGTGGTGATGCTGCTGTCGCAACCTACTCAAGAGTCATTAGTGTGCTAACCTAGCAGCAGCTGCTGCTACGGAAGAGCTACTAGCCTTCTTATTGAAGCAAAACAGCGGCCTTTCTAATATGGCTAACTTACCAGCCGAGGGTCTGCCAAACAATAATCTCTCACCCCACGGTCAAGTCTTATCTTGGTTTAAAAAACAGGCTTGCGTATCCGTGTCACAGTTGACGTTAGCGCCTGACTAAAGACTGCAGGTGTAAACACGCTTGGTCATGTGCTTTCAGTCAGCAGGAACGCATCAGGCAGGGGGCGTGGCTAGCGTGCAGACCTGAAACACATAGAGCTGCCACTTTCACTGCTACCGAGAGGTATCGAGACTTTGACTTGCTCAAGTGCGTCATCAAATTAGTATTTATTTCTGTTGGGTAAACTGGGTACCTCATCATAATTCATTATTTTAAAAAAAAGTAAAAACGGCTAAAAAAGATAAAGTGGATGTGGGTGTTTGATGTGATTTACTCAAAGAAAAACATTCAAGCGTAAGTGTGAGTGTAAATGGAGCACAAACGCAATTTTAACATACTAGTACTAATAGAACAAATCTCCATACTGTAATGGAGTTGTGGTTATGAATTAAAAAAAAAGGGTATGATCCTTTTATAGACGAAACGTCTGTCAATAAAGATTGATTCATTGATTGATTGAATCATTGATTGATTGATAAAGTAGATGTTTTTTCTAACTATAGATTTAATATTTATGTCTTTTAGGACTCTAACAAGGGTTACTGGGGAAAAGACCACATTATTTCATCAAACAATAAAAGTACAAATTCCAATCTTGACTTGGTTACTGTGCTCTAATTCTACACAAATTAAATGTGTGCAGGAAATGTCATCTCCAAAAGAATATAAAGACTTTACAGATTGAAATGTTTACTTAAAAGCCCAAAAAAATATTTGTCATGTCTCTTGGAGCAATAGTTAAAATCGTGGGGAAATACTGCCATCTAATGATCCACCCTAACATTGTCGCATGGGAAGTAGTTTCACCTCTGTCGTTATTTGTTCACTTCTCTCTGTGATGATAGTTTTCATTACATATTAACTACAGTGCTTAAGAGTTCTGTGCAGATTCAGTTTTTTCTCTTTGTTTTTAGTTTTCTTCGTTGGTCTAACCATGGACTATAATAATGACCAAGTGTTCACAGATAGAGTTGTGACTGGAGTCCAAAGATATGTAAATGAACTAGCTAACAATAGAAAGCATAGAACATGCCTAATTATTAACAAATATAGTTCAACATTTGACATTTGTCGCACCTTTAAGCATTTTTTGTAGGTCCTGTGTTGAACTTGTTGTGAGAGGAAATCAGAAAAAGAAAGAACAGTCGACTGTATCTGTCTTGGTGCTAAGGAGAGATTATAGATGTTGCATTAAAGATTCTTTTTACATTTTTAACGCCCCAAATTGGGATTTTTAGCATTCTTTTGCAGGACAAAGAGCAAGCCACACACTGTTGTCCAGGTTTTAAAAAATGCTTGATTTAAATAATCTTAATTAATCTTTAACAAATGCTTTGCAGCTTTGACTTTCAAAGCTGTTGGCGACCAATCACTGAAGGAGGAAAAATGTCACTACAGCATATAGTTTGCCATGGCAGCCCAGTGTATAATGCAGGCAACCCGAATCTGACCTGTGAAAATCTAAACCAAATTACTGTCTTAATACTTTTAGGTAACTGAAGTTATACACAGAAAGTGAAGAAACAATCAACAGATTGTATTGGTCAAAACTAAACATATATTCAGAAGTCATTTAAATACATATATGGCCATTTTAAAAGAGAGCTACAGTGAAAATGTTCATCAGTAATGGATGCGGTAATCTTGATTCCCTCTCTTCCTCTATCTGATGGATGCAGGTGAGGACCATCTCTTTAATTTGGAGCATTTGCATGCAAGACACTTTATTAATCAGCACAAAACATCAAGTATACAAACTCTGTGTTTGAGTCCCAAATAGTGAATTTGTGCCTGTCAGTTTCTTTTTAATAAAACATGAAAAATGAAATATTAAATTGCCTCAAATAAAAGTTTTGGGCAAATTTTGAGCAGGCAATGAAAGAATCGAATCTATATTTGACATTGATTTTAGCAATTTTACAATAGCCCTTTTTAATTTTTATGCCAACATATTTTAGACTAAATAAATAATAACAAAGACTTAATAATAATAACAACAATAATAATACAGATAAATGTTTGGCAGTTAGACTCAGATGGCCTAAATGCTGGTGGTGGAGATGAAGGTGGCTTGAATGGAGCTTGAGTGATGAGTGAGTGGAGACGGGGAGGAGGTGGGTTGCACAAAGGAGTCCGCGAAGGAGAAAGACAGATGCGCAGTGAGATTTTAAGTACGTGACACGAATGTTGATTGGCCGGGAAAAGGCAGAGAGAAGATGACTGGACTAGCCCAGCGATGACACAAGCAGCTTGACAGCGTGGGAAAGTGGATAAATCTTAGATTTATTTGGCAGCATATGGGAGCGAGCAGACATTGAACCTTCCCATAAGCTTCATTTAAGAAAAATAGAACTAGGGTGGGGAAAAACCTTGCATTTTATTCAATATACTGGAAGAAAAAAAAAAAGATCAGCACTAGGTGGTGAAAAAGACATTTTCTCAGGTTTGCTTCTCTGAAGAGTAAGATATGTATGTTTCACTTGTCGTTTTCTGGTTGTGACGTTCTGCTCAGCAGTCTGCAACTGTTTACAGAACTGGACTTTATCATTTTTATCACTGTTTAAGCATGAAGAAAGGAACCAGAACTGCTGTTTACTCTGTTTATACACACAAATTTGGGACAAAAGAGACTTGGACATCAGTTATTTCCTGAGGAAGTTCACTGCTTACATTTCAAAAGACTAACATAAGCTTTCTGTACCAGGAATGATGAAGTAGAGTCTGCATATTACAGCAGTGTATCTTATACCAAGACATATAATTAGAAAACTTGCTGATATGAAATAAATTGCTGGTCTCACTGTGCAGCATTGATTCATCTCGTTTACTCCCCTGCAGTGAACAAATTGAATAAACAACAAAACATTCAGCAGAATTTCCTCCCTGTAGTCACCCTGTTGTCGGGTAGAAGCCTGAGGAGTGGACATTGCTGTCAAAGACAAAGAGGCTACATTCAGAACCACCGTCCTCTCACTGCAAAAATGCAGAGCTCTGGTTCACCCCCAAATCAGACCGTTTTAGTATATTTGACCTCTCTCTTCTTTTGTTGTTTGTAGCCTACAGCATATTAAACAGTTTTCATATTCATCTCTGTGAACTGACCGACCTCATAAGCGAGTGTGGGAACCTCCACCTGTTGCATACTTTCCAGAGTGGATATGCTCTTCAGCATTACTTCTCTGTGTAGCAGAATGAATACTGTATGCAGTACTTTTGTTTTTAATCCAACTACTAACCAATCATATTAGATGGCTCTGCTATAAATAGTAGCTGCCATCTGAGTGTCCCTGAATCGCTCACCTGTTGTTATCCGCATGCGGCCTTTCGGTCACCTGACTTCCCTGGGTGTTACAGTTAGGAGTTGCGTACATGTTGCGACTTCCTCAGCCTGAATTGGCTGTACTTTTGTTGATTGGTGTTACTCATGTTATCACCTGCGGATTATCTTCCTGAAGCCTCCCATCGCTGCTGGTATGTGTTTATTTTGTGTCATTTATTATTTTACTTGGTGGTAAATAAGTGTGTTTATAGGCAGTGTTGGGAAGGTTACTTTTAAAATGTATTCCACTACAGATTACAGAATACATGCCCTAAAATGTATTTTGTAACATATTCCTTTACGTTACTCAATGAGAGTAACGTATTCTGATTACTTTGGATTACTTAATATTTTTTCATGCTTTTTACAACTACATGAAAGTACTATTGCTGTGTGATTTATTACTATTACTGAAGGATAATCGCCATACCAATACCAACTAGATTCTTAAATTTTAATATAAAATAAATGAGTAACAGTAAGGTGGACATTAGGTAAGGCTGCACTTTTTGCAGCGATCTCGTATAGAAAACTATTCCGCGTGTATATAAAACAGGTCCGCGGCTCCGAGCGTTAGTACAGGGACAGTTACTCATATTTTGTATTTTAAATACATTCAACAAAAATATAAACGCAACACCTTTGTTACTGCTCCCATTCCCCATGGGATGGACGTAGAGACCTAAAATTCATTCCAGATACACAATATAACCATCCCTCCCAAACAGTGGTCACAAATCAGTCCAAATGTGTGGTAGTGGGCACATCTGCTATATTGAGATAATCCATCCCACCTCACAGGTGTGCCACATCAGGATGCTGATCTGACATCATGAGTAGTGCACAGGTGTACCTCAGACTGCCCACAACAAAAGGCCACCCTGGAATGTGCAGTTTTTTGCGCTATTGGGGGTCTGGGGACCCAGAACCGGTCAGTATCTGGTGTGACCACCATTTGCCTCATGCAGTGCAACACATCGTCGCATGGAGTCTATCAGATTGTCAATTGTGGCCTGTGGAACGTTGGTCCACTCCACTTCAATGGCTGTGCGAGGTTGTTGGATATTCGTGGGAACTGGTACACGCTGTCGTATACGCCGGTCAAGCACATCCCGAACATGCTCAATGGGTGACATGTCCGGTGAGTATGCTGGCCATGCAAGAACTGGGACATTCTCAGCTGCCATCTGCCCTGAACAATGTGAACCATGATTCATCCGTGAAGCGCACACCTCTCCAACGTGCCAGACGCCATCGAATGTGAGCATTTGCCCACACAAGTCTGTTACGGCGACGAGCTGGAGTCAGGTCAAGACCCCGATGAGGACGACGGGCATGCAGTTGAGCGTCCCTGAGACGGTTTCTGACAGTTTGTGCAGAAATTGTTTGGTTGTGCAAACCAATTGTTCCAGCAGCTGTCTGGGTGGCTGGTCTCAGACGATCTTGGAGGTGAACCTGCTGGATGTGGAGGTCCTGGGCTGGTGTGGTTACACGAGGTCTGCGGTTGTGAGGCCGGTTGGATGTGCTGCCATATTCTCTGAAACGCCTGTGGAGACGGCTTATGGTTGAGAAATGAACATTCAATGCACGGGCGACAGATCTGGTTGACATTCCTGCTGTCAGCATGCCAATTGCACGCTCCCTCATTGCTTGTGGCATCTGTGGCATTTTGCTGTGAGACAAAACTACACATTCCAGGGTGGCCTTTTGTTGTGGGCAGTCTGAGGTACACCTGTGCACTACTCATGATGTCAGATCAGCATCCTGATGTGGCACACCTGTGAGGTGGGATGGATTATCTCAATATAGCAGATGTGCCCACTACCACACATTTGGACTGATTTGTGACCACTGTTTGGGAGGGATGGTTATATTGTGTATCTGGAATGAATTTTAGGTCTCTACGTCCATCCCATGGGGAATGGGAGCAGTAACAAAGGTGTTGCGTTTATATTTTTGTTGAGTGTACGTAACGGTGGTACATGCCGTTACTCCCCAACACTGTTTATTGGCTTCTGCAGAAGCCTCATATGGGCTACTTTGTTAACAAATTGAGCGACGCTGTTTGATCGGAAGTGTAGGCCTCAGTGGGTGGCTGATAACTTTTATAGCTTGGGCGCCACTGCTTCTCTGGGCTACACTGACAGAAGTTCTGCTGCTTTGTCTTTTCTTTTGGATTTCTTTTTTTGTTTTGTTTTGTTGTTTGTCTGTTCTGTTTGCGTTGTTTGCCGTCTCACTGGAAGTGTTGGGATATGGGAGCCTGTTGATGTGCATGTGAATTGATTGAATTTTTTACTTAGAGCAGTTGGATGTATGACAATTTGGCGTGACACTGTAACCCCCCTAACCCCCCTGGAAATTACGCCCCTGTGAGCAGTTGAAAGTGTAAATGATGACTTTTTGTCAGTGATTGGTTTTTGTTTCCAATGCTGGACAAAACTTGTTATGGTTGTTCCTCCACTCACAGGTGTGGTTTTCAGTGAGAAGCAACAGCAAAACACAAATTAATTTAAAAGGAACAGTAACATGCACTGGTGTTATAAATAAAGTATAAAGGCACTTTCTCCATTTAACCATATATGACAGAGAAAAACTCTTACTGTATACGGCGACATCTCTTGATGCATTTCCAGAAGAACTGATGGCCATGCAGGAATACAATCCACCATCAGAGGGCACCACCTCATCAATCATCAACACATTATCCACCACTCGCACGCGGCCTGAAGTTGAACTCTGACAGAGAGAAAAAGACAGAAGGTGTTTTTCTGGTCTGAAATCTGACTAAAGCACAGCTGCTTTCGAAATGAAACACAATCAAACCAACCAAAGACTTGAAGCATGATGGCAGCACTGCTCTCAGCAATCTTGTTGGTAGCCGTGCAGACGTACTCCTCAAAGTTCTTCCTGACAACAGACTGTATAGTCATCTGGCTGCTGTCTGAGTTGAAGTGATGACGGGAGGGGTTAAACTCCACAGGCCTGGAAAAAATGAAGGTAAATTTACTTTCATGGCAAGCATGCATATATGTTAACTAACTAAAAAGAAAAGAATGAACTGTGTGATTAATTAGATAAGTTTATCTGCACGGTGGTTAGCACTGTTGCCGCACAGCAAGAAGGTCCTGAGTTCAATTCCAACATCAGGCCGGGATCTTTCTGTGTGGAGTTTGCATGTTCTCCCCATGTTTGCGTGGGTTCCCTCCGGGTACTCCGGCTTCCTCCCAAAGACATGCAGCTTGTGGGGATAGGTTAATTGGATAATCCAAATTGCCTCTAGGTGTGAATGTGTGAGTAAATGTGAGTGCGAATGGTTGTCTGTCCCTGTGTGTTGGCCCTGCGACAGACTGGCGACCTGTCCAGGGTGTACCCTGCCTCTCGCCCTATGACAGCTGGGATAGGCTCCAGCACCCCCCGCGACCCCGAAAAGGATGACCGGAAGCGAATGGATGGTGCTTTTCTTTTTCCATTACATGTGGTGTAAATGATATTGAACCACATAATTGTTCTGACATGGTTATACTTGTTTTCCATTTTATGAAAAACAAAAAGTTTACCTGTAGATAGAGAAATAACATAAACATCTGCAGACATTTTTTATTCCATCCTAACCTAACAATTATGAAATTTACCAGAATTGAGTCCTGTTTATTTTGACTTAATTTTTATTTTGGTTGTCATTATATAACACTGTTTTGCCAGCAGCAGATATCAGTGGTTGTTTGTCAAAAAAACATCTCAGAGAAGGGAAAAAAGTGTCTGTTTTAAAGAATGTATTTTTATACAGTGGAGTTTACTGATGGCGACTCGGGAGGTTTTAGTCAAAAGTCAACCCATTTTGATTGTAACAATCTCATTAGTTAAATTTAAATGGAGGAAATTAGTCAAAGAAATGCAGAGTTTGCAAACTGGCACGTAACATCATGTAGCATTACCGTAAGTTGTTTGTTGGAGTATTTTTGGGTCTTATCTCGGCCTCTACTATTGACAGAAGTTCTTTCTTTTGTTTGGCAGCCGCCTTGGGGAGATGATGAAAGGAAAACAGGGGACTTAACAAATAAACACATTTGGTAAACCAATTTTCTTCACCACACTCTCACACGTTGTAAACATATCAGATCTACCCAGATAGATAACAACGTCCGCTGCACACACACACACACAACAACAGGCCAGCATCTATGGGACTGATAAACTTCTTATTAACAGTGCAGACTTTCGGACTTCCCCAAAGAGATTCTGGCAAACCGTCAGGCGACTCAGGAGGGGAAAGCGGTGCTCTACCTGCACTGTGTACAGTGCAGGTGGAGTGCTGCTGACTTCGACTGAGAAAATTGCCAGGCAGTGGAAGGAATACTTCGAGGACCTCCTCAATCCCACTGGCACGTCTTCCGTGGTGGAAGCAGAATCTGGGGACGAAGGGGATAACCCGCCAATCTCTGGGGGCGAGGTCACTGAGGCAGTTAAACAACTCCTTGGTGGCAGAGCCCCTGGGGTGGACGGGGTCCACCCCGAGTTCCTGAAGGCTCTGGATGTTGTAGGGCTGTCTTGGTTGACACACCTCTACAATGTTGCGTGGAGATCAGGGGCAGTACCCCTGAAGTGGTGGGAATGAGAATCAGCACCTCCAAATCTGAGGCTATGGTCCTCAGCTGGAAAAGGGGGGAGTACCCACTGCGGGTCGGGGATGAGTTCCTGCCCCAAAGTGGAGGAGTTTAAGTATCTCAGGGTCTTGTTCCCGAGTGACGGGAGAAAGGAGCCGGAGATTGACAGATGGATTGGTGCAGCGGACGCAGCGATGCGGACGCTGTACTGGTCTGTTGTGGTGAGGAGAGAGCTGAGTGTAAAAGTGAAGCTCTCAATTTACTGGTGAATCTACGTCCCTACCCTCACCTATGGCCACGAGCTGTGGGTAGTGACCGAAAGAACGAGATCGCGAATACAAGCGGCAGAAATGAGCTTCCTCCGAAGGGTGGCTGGCCTCTCCCTTAGAGATAGGGTGAGAAGTTCGGCCATTTGGAAGGGGCTGGGAGTAGAGCCGCTGCTCCTCCACATCGAAAGGAGCCAGTTGAGGTGGTTCGGGCATCTGACAAGGATGCCTCCTGGGCACCTCCTGGGTGAGGTTTTCCGGGCATGTCCCACCGGGAGGAGGCCCTGGGGCAGACCCAGGACATGCTGGAGAGATTATATCTCTCGGCTGGCCTGGAAACGTCTTGGTGTTCCCCCGGACAAGCTGGAGGAGGTGGCTGGGGAGAGGGAGGTCTGGGCTTCTCTGCTTGGGCTGCTGCCCCCGCGCGCGACCCGGCCCTGGATAAGTGGAAGAAAATGGATGGATGAATGGACAGTTCTACTATATAAAGGATAAAATATATGTTAATTGTTCCTGAAAGTAAGAAATTATTGTGCTCAATCAGCCAAAACACAATCTATAAAAAAGTTACATAAATAAGATAGCTTTAAAAAAATGCTCAAAAGAAAATAGTTAAATTATTTAGATATAAATGAAATAAAGTAAAACAAAGGAGCTAAAAAAACCAAACCCCCCCCCCCCCCCGCCCACAGAAATCGAATCATAAGACATTAAAATGGTAACTTCAATGTTCAGTGTAAATTGCTGAAGAATAAAGTCAATGTATACAGTCTTCCATTTCAGCCTGTTGTTAATGTGGATGCTCAGGCATCTATACTGCTCCATATCAACATCCTGGCCCGAGATAGACAGGTCAAGGTCAAGTGGCTTTATTGTCATTCCAACCATGTGCAGTGGTACAGTACACAGTGAAATGAGACAACCTTCCTCCAACACCCTGGTGCTACATATGACATATAACACACAATCAACGCAGGACTACATAAAGTGCAATGTGCAAAAAATGCAAAAACAAAACCAAGACAGAACAGAACGTTACAGACACAAGACAGTGCAGACACAACTGCAATAGAAATGACTGAGCATTGTGCAAAAAGTAACTTGGTGTATGAAGGTGTGCTGTCTGTGTGTGTATGAAATTGTGCAGATAAGTGCTTGGTAGTGACGTGTATGAGGGTGTGTGTGTGTGTGTCAGTCCAGTCACTGAGTGTTCAGGAGTCTAACAGCCTGGGGGAAGAAACTGTTTGTCAGTCTGACAGTGAGGGCCCGAATGCTCCGGTACCTCTTGTCAGAAGGCAGCCGGGCGAATAGTGTCCGTGAGGGTTTCTCCAAAATGCCTGTGGCTTTGCGGATGTAGCTGGTGCGATAAGTGTCTGTGATGGAGGAAAGAGAGGCTCCAGTGATGTTCTCATCTGTTCTCACTATCTGTTGTAGGGTGTTGCGATCCGATACAGTGCAGTTATCATCAGACCAGACAGTGATGCAGCTGCTCAGGACGCTCTCAATAGTCCCTCTGTAAAAGTAGGAGTTTTCAGTGCTTTTTCACTTTCAGAAGCAGAAGCTTTCACTGAGTTAGTGCAGAGCTGTACTGACAGTTTGAGGTGTATGAGGTGAACAGGAATAGAGACAGCATAGCCGCTCACCACTATATAAAACAAAGCACTGTGGCCTGCCTGTCAGGTGGTGTGTAATCTTAGACATGATGGGCCATTCTCACATTGTACAGAAAAAACTGCCATCAGTCATAACTGTGGTCAATCTCATTTTATATTACATGAAAGAAGAAATTCAGATTAGCAGCCACATCATACTCATGCTGATCACACTCACTATTACACAGCACTGCATCTGCAGACAGACTTTTTTCTTTGTTTTCTAGTCCTGATGTTTTCTTCAGAAGTCAACAGATGTTTACGTGACTGGAGTTTATCACATCCTAAACATCCAAACATGAAGAAAGCAACTGAGACTACAGTTTAACTCTGTTTATACACAGCTGGATTTCGAGAAAGATAAAAAGTTGGTATCAAAAAAGTTGCTTGGATATCAAAATACCAACATTAGCTCAGCATACCACGACTGAACAATAAGGTTTTTAATGCTGTAGTCATGTGAGTTATAGTACATAGTACATCTTGCTTACTTGAAGGATTTAAGTCAGAAATCCATTCAGCACAACTGGAGTCAATACTTGGTTGATCTGGAATTAAAAACTGCTAAATAAATGTTGTGTTCAGTGACTGTAGAAGCTTTTGGCTTCACTTTTGTAAAGTGGGAGGAAGCAGAGACATGTCATCATTCTTTTTATACATTTACATTAAATTTGAACATGGCGCTCAGTGAGCTGTGGAAGCACAGTCATTTCCATGCAGGGCTTTTTTTTAATGGAACATATTATATTCTTAAACTCTCTAAATATAGTAGCCAGGTGTTATATGTAACTGTGATAGGCTTAGTCAATAAAGAAAAAACAGGTTTTCTCAGTGTTCATAGTTTTACTGTATGAGATAATTACACCAGGAAAAAGGGAAAAACATTCATTTGGTGAGTAAAAGAGACATACAGCTGCTTTCCAAGTCAAAGTTTTTTATAAAACACAAAGAGAAAGAAGTAACATGTATTTACAAGAATGTACAGTGAAAAACATAATATAAAAACAAACATGCATCGCCTTCAAAAATTCGAAGATACTTCAAATAAATTGTCGTTTGAACAGCTTGCGTCCTGTAATCATTAATTTGGTCATAAATACAAAAATGAGTTACATCAATCAGTTTTGTGTCTAGCAACCATATCATACATGTCGGCTATTATTACAGGTACTTTAAAGAGGGATCTCATTTTAAGTGTTCAGTGACACTAGCAGAGCTTCAAAACTTTTCCTAAAAAAGTGCTTGAGAACAAAACTGGCTAAAAAGTCCAATTATGTTTTTCATTTTTACAACATTTCT
Source organism: Aulonocara stuartgranti (assembly GCF_965226115.1). NCBI lineage: Eukaryota > Metazoa > Chordata > Actinopteri > Cichliformes > Cichlidae > Aulonocara > Aulonocara stuartgranti. The sequence continues at coordinate 26,846,937 of NC_138947.1, forward strand.
CATTTAGTCACGGTACGGCTTTTAAACCCAATAAATACCAACACAAATTAGCATACTTTAAATTAAGGTTGGTTATGTGTAGGTTTAGTATATATTGCCCTTTAAATAGTCCACATGGTAAAGTTGTCATATTTGGTGTTACATTAATAGGATATTTTGTCATAGACATAAGTTAGTAGAGCTGCCACAGTGCAGTAATAATAAAAAGTTAGTAACAAAAACCAAAATGAACTAGGTCCTCACGCCTGTGTAACATTCAAATGTGAAAGGCAAACCTTTGTTGTGTCTTTATGATTTTTTTTCATAAATCAAGTGTAAAGTTAGAAAGTAACAACAATGGCTTTAGCCTGTAAACCACAGACATGAGGATTACCCTGTAAAAGCAGACAAAGTAACAAAATAACTTCTGCTAATCTCCTGTCTGCAGTCACGTATCAACCAGGTCAGCTAGAAGCTTGAGGAGAGGACGGTGCTGTCACGAGAGGCTGCACAAAGAATCGCTGTCCACTGACTGAAACCGTTCAGAGGTTTGGGTCAGGCCAAAGTCAGCCAGTCCCCTACGGAGTGTTAAAGTGTTTGCCCTTTCCCATGGCACCTATCATTACTTCACTTCTTCTTCTGTTCTTTGTAAAGTACATGAAATCTTCCCGTCTTTGTTTTCTTGTCTCATGCATTAATGCTGGGCAGGTCTCTATCAGGTTGGGTTTTCCTGCGAGACGAAAAGAAGTAGTCGGTGAGATTCTCAACGCATGTTTATGACATATCTGTGTAGATTTACAGTGTGTGGGAGAAAATGAACGTACTCATTCTTGGTGAGTGGGGCCTTGTCACATTTCCCTTCCTTGAGTGGGACCCCCACCTGTTGCATACTGCTTTTCAGAGTGGACATGCCCTTCAGCTTTACTTCTCTGCAGACAAAACACATAAATATATGAGTTATGATCATGGAAATATATGATATAAGCTTCATCTCCTCCAGGTTATTCCAAACACTTACCCCTTTTCACCTCCTTCTTCCAGCTTTTTGATTCCTGGAACTTTCTGCCCAAAGAGCTTCACGGCAATGCACATGAGCAGGCCGCAGTGGTTTCTGTAGCAGCAGGTGGCATCGACAGCAATGAATACCACCAGAAAGATGATCATGACGATGCCAACCACAGCGCCTTTGGTCATGCCGCTCTTGGCTGGTGGGAGAGAGGAAAAAGTCTCAATGCGCAAACAGAAAACATTAAACATCTTTATTCTGACAAGAAAATTCTATTATTCAGGTAGATCTGCTGTGATTTTGTATGAGTGTCAGTTTTTCAATGTATAAATTACACTCTAAGAATAACTTCTAGCTCCGTATATGCTGCAGATCTCAAGAGGCCACATACCAGACTGTTCTGCGATGGTGAAGTTGAATGTGGCAGGTATGGAGGAACCGTTGGCATTGACTGCTGAGACTTCCAGCTGATAGTTTGAGCCAAAAGCCAAGTCTTTGAGGGAAACAGAGTCAGCATCAGGTGGCATCTGCAGTTCCTTCCACTCAGCCTCTTCTTTATCCTGGTTAAAGACAGCAGAGCAACCAAAGGACTTAATCAAGGGAAATGGGTTGATGGAGACAAACACAAAGACAGGCTCATGCTGTCTCTTACCTGTCTGTATCGAACATTAAACTGCAACACAGGGCTGCCACCATCTACCGTGTGTTTAAGAGGGACAGAGAAGGTGTTGCTCTCTATTTTCATCTCATCAGAGGATAGAACTGGACTGTCAGGTTCACCTGTGGGAACGACGCAAGAAAAACACGAAGAATTCATAACAATATTTAAAACCTGATCACTGCATTTGACTGATTTACTTAAACTAGCATGTCAGGTTAGTTTAGCAAAAAACTGTGAGAACTTTACCTTCTGAGGATGGATGACGGTGGATTACATCATGTGATGAACAGCGCGAGTGAATATCAGGAGACGGAAGAAGATGACATGGAAAAGAAAAAGTAATGATGGCAGATAAGGATGTAGTACCACAAAAACATCAGCAAGCATCCTGCACAGTGTGAACCAGTAATTCATTCACTCCTATTTAAATTTATGGAATGAATTAGAGATATAATGTATGCTTTATATAATATGTTGGTAATGTGTGAAGAACTTACGTCTTCCCTGTGTGTGGACATTGTGTGTCTCAGAGAACTTTCCACGTCCCACTGCATTCAGTGCAGAGAGACGTACTGTGTACGAAGTGTACGGCTTGAGGTTGATAACAAGAGGATCTACAAAAAACACACAAACAGCATCAGATACTGCACATATTCAAGTCCTACTACTCATTCACACATTCATAAAACTTTTACTTGTGAGCAGGTGAAAGTGTAAATGATGACTGATGCATATACACGGCTGGAAAGAGGAGGTGTTTCACCTGTAGCCGGGACGGTGTTCTCCTTCCACTGCTCTGTGGGTTTTTCTTTCCACTGCAGGACAAAACTTGTGATGGGTGTTCCTCCACTCACAGGTGTGGTTTTCAGTGAGAAGTGGACTGAAGCTGGACCCGCAGAGACTGACAGGTAGAGAGGTGGACCGGGCTGAGCTGAAGTTAGGGTGTAAAATGAAAAAAATGAAAAAGGGAACAGCAAAACACAAATTAATATAAAAGAAACAGAACATGCACTGGTGTTATAAATAAAGTATAAAGGCACTTTCTCCATTTAACCATATATGACAGAGACAACGTCTTACTGTATACGGCGACATCTCTTGATGCATTTCCAGAAGAACTGATGGCCATGCAGGAATACAATCCGCCATCAGAGGGCACCACCTCATCAATCATCAACACATTATCCACCACTCGCACGCGGCCTGAAGTTGAACTCTGACAGAGAGAAAAAGACAGAAGGTAAAAACATTTTAAAAAACATTACATATATTTAACCATATAACATTATGGGCTCTATCAAATTTTTCAATTCAGGATTAGTGCTTACATATAGGTCCTTGAATTCAGCTACACAATTTGCTGTTTGAATCTAAGTATTTATGTTTATACAGTCTTACCAGTGTTTGTCCATTTTGCTTGTTGAGCCAGTGTAATTCAGGGTGGGGATGGCCAGTCACATTACAGGACACAGATACAGCCTCACCCACCAACACACGCTGCTGCTCTGCTGAGACAAACACCTCGGGGGCCTCTGAAATGAAACACATCAATGATCGTGACACAAACTGCTGAAACAAGATTTAAAAAGAGTTTTTCTAGCACAGCTGTTTTTAAAGTGAAACACAATCAAACCAACCAAAGACATGAAGCATGATGGTAGCGCTGCTCTCAGCAATCTTGTTGGTGGCCGTGCAGACGTACTCCCCAAAGTCCTCCCTCACAACAGACTGTATAGTCAGCTGGCTGCTGTCTGAGTTGAAGTGATGACGGGAGGGGTTAAACTGAACAGGCCTGGAAAAAATGAAATAAATAGAAAATTGCTTATTTTTTTCATGTTAATATGCTATGCAATATGAGATAGTGAGACTGTTTAGATATCAGGAATGGAGAAAACGAGGCCAGGAGAGGGAGGCAGAGATAAAGCTGGAAATCAAGGAACACACACACACAGCCCCCTTAGACACGTGCACTTTGCTCCACCCGCTGATGCACAGTGTAGATGTCACGCTACATTAGTGACGGAGAGCGTCAGGGGGACTAGTCCAAACATCAACACAACGTGACCCAGTTTCTTTGCTGATTGTACATTTTCCCTCAGCTATGGTGGTAATTAAAACCAATAAAAACAACAACAACAACAACATTATTTACATTTTGTGACAAGCATGCATATATGTGAATTAAATAAAAAGGAAAGGATGAACTGTGTGAAAAATCAGACAAGTTTAACCTTAGAGGTTTTGTGATGCCGTTAGAGAGAGGGATGTAACGTGCTCAGATCGTGTTCCGCCCATACATTTGATTTTTATTATTAAATCATAAAATGTGGTCTTACATGGTCCAGGTGATGTTGGGTTGTGGCAGACCGTCCACCAAACACAACAAAGAGACGTTAGTTTCAGGTCCAGCCAACACTTTCTTCACCTCTTCTCTCAGTCTCACAGTCGGGGGAGCTGCAGGAGAGGGTTGAGTTTCAGTACATTTTCAGGTGGTTTTTTTTTGTTTGTTAATCTCATTCTAAAACTCAATGAGGAAGTGATGATAATAATTCAGCCTCATTAATGTGTTGGTGCAAAACAGTCACTTACCATTGACAACAACAGAAACAGAGAGTTCCATAAAGATTGACGGCCTCCCTCTGATCTGAGCTCTGCACACGTATGTCCCAGCATCCTCTCTCTTCACCTTTTCAATACGGAGCGTGTTATCAGACTGCTTACGCATATGCCCTCCCACTGAAGCAAGAGAAGAAAGGCAGAAAAAATTAACTAAAAACTATTTTGATGCAGAAATATTGATTAGAGCAGCTTTGGCTATGATAGTCATACACTAACTTTTGCTTATTACGACTCTAAAGTTTACAGGAGAGTTTGCTTGGGAAACTGAATGTTCACAAAAGGTTCACAAAACGCTCTTTTTAAATCACAAAGCAAGCCTTCATATTGCAGGGTAGCATCAGGTCCCATGTTCCCATTTTTTGCTCTTACCATTAGAGATTTCTTGCTGGTTCTTAAACCACTGAACATCCACCTGTGGCTGTCCAGTCACCAGGCAGGGTACCAGCCCATCTGTACCCTCCAGAAACTCATGGTAGGTCTTAGTGCTTCCAAAGGATGGCCCATCTGACAGAAGAGGAAAAGATTAAGGATAAAGCAACAAGTCCTAGCATACATTTTACTGAGTTTAAAGTTTAAATGGAAAAAGTGCCGCCAGCTGTTACGTACCATAAACAAACAGCTGTATCTGAGCATCATCTTTATGTCCGCTGTCAAAATCGCAGTGGCAGGTGTACCTGCCAGCATCCTGCATTGTAGCCTTCTTAATTACCAATTTGGAGGAGGCCTCGTCCAACTTATTCACAATCTCTTCATCATCTATGTCCTCCCCATCCTTTTGCCAGGTTATGTCTCCCTCTGCTCCAGCTGAGAGGAGAGACAAGAAGGTCAAAAAGAAAAAGAGAGGGGAAAAAAATATAATTTGTAGCCTTATTTTAATACCTTCACAAGAGTATAAAGCTGGATTGCAAAATATGTTCATGCTGAATCGTTTCAATTAGATAAGAAATATAAACGACTCACCTTTACACAACAGCAAGATCTCATCTCCAACTTTAATATCTAGTTTAGTGGAAATGATGCTCATTTTAGCATCTGGAGGAGAAGACAGGAGAGGAGATTGGTTTTAGTCTGGGATGTTTTTCCTCTCTTTGGAAGAAGAAAAACACAGAGCAACATCTCATCCAAAGCAAACACAGTAACACTGTTGTTCCTAAATCACCTATCAGGACTTTTTAGTTCATTGTTAAACATTTAACAGACAGCAGTTGAATGACATGCACAACACATCTCTCCCCAGTAAATCCAGTTCAAACACTCCAACGCTCTGTGGATGTGTCTCTCAATAAAGCATAGTTTTCTTGAATAATTTCATCCTTACACTTCACAGTTTTCATAGACCACAGTCTCAGTTTTCCCACTCTGACAACTCTGCATTTCCACTTCAAAATCATTAAAAACATCAGCAGATCTTACCTATGCTGTCCATCAGCTGCAGGAGCAGCAAGGCCAATGTCAGGATGCGAGTTGGTTGGTTCATCTTGCTCACCTGTCTGCAGATTACCGATCTTTCAAACGACAACTGTGCTGTCAGCAAATCAAATTCAGAAAAATCAGCTAGTCAAAAAATAAATCTGTCTGAGTATGAAACTGACAGGCAAACACCTGTATCCTATCCACCGAGCACCACTCTGAGAGAAACAGGGTCTATGTCAGTGGTTATATAGGGGCACAAGGGCAAAAGAGATGAGAGGAAATGAGGAGGAGGAGGCGGGGAACAGACTTCTGGTCTCTCATCCCTCCTAAAACTCCAGCAGAGTCACTTTGGGTCATTCAGGAAGAAAACTGGGATGTGGTGAGTGAATGACGTCATTGCTCCTCTCATCTTTTCCTTAATCTCTCTCTTTTTGTTTTGCTCAAAATGGTCCCCCACGTTCTATTATCTTTATCTCTTTTGTTCATTTTTTTCACCGCATTCTGCTTTGCTCCCCTCCAGTTTCTCGGCCAGTTCAATTCAATTCGGCACGCTCTATCAGCGCATAGGTCACGTGAGCAGTTGAAAATGTGTGACACAGAAAAGCTCAATCTAATAGGTAATCCATGAATGTGCATCAAGAATGGGAAAAATTGCAATTATAGTAGATTTGCTTGTTTATATGTTTGTAAGTTCATTTCATGTGACTGCCTACACTGTAAGAACAAGTCCTAATATAAAAGTATTTTACTGTGTATTTTGCAGTTTTGTTCTGTTCTTCTAGAATATCATTAAATTTACATCAATAGTCTGTGATTTCACATTTCAAATGTAAATTAATGTAAAATCACTGTAATGTAATAAAACATAATGTCCTTGTTTTTTAAATGTATTTGTCTGTACATATGCATATTTAGATTGTTAAAATACATTCACAGATGTATCATGATTGCACAAATATTTGTCCGTTATGTGAAGGATTGAACTGTTAAATTCAAATGTAATGCTATGGAAAAATATATAACATGATTCCTATAAACTTTGTTTACATCAAATAATAATTGTTATTGCTATATAGGGCGATCGTGGCTCAAGAGTTGGCAGTTCGCCTTGTAATCGGAAGGTTGCTGGTTCAAGCTGTCAGTCTGTCCCCAGGCATGCAATCAACTATTATTTAAGTTAACTGTATATTTCTGTACATTTAAGTATTATTATTCATATTGCCACATTCATTGACTTTGTTTATAGGTAATTTCATTGCTTGATCACATTAAAATGTTCCTAATTTAATGTTTAAAAGCACTTGAAAAAGGCAAAATCCCATGTAAAATTAGGGCAACCAACTGTATTGTCATTACTGAAAAAAACCTTATTTTTATGGGAAAGTTATTTTCTGTTATTTCATGGTATTATTTTGGCGCCCCAGCTGCCAGAATATTACTGTTTTTCTAGGATTTCTTTTTAACAGTGTATGTTTGCCAGTATTGTTGGGTTGGCCTGTTTTAATTCATATTTATCTTCTTTTCTATCTTTTCATTTGCACTTTTTTTTTAACACTGCAAAACAACAACATTTTTCTTCAGAATAAACAATGTGCACAAATTAGGTACGGTATTTACATTGCATATATCACTAAATATACCTCTACATCACATCAGTGTGTGTATGTGCATGCTCTGTCCTTCAGTTTGCATTGTGTAAGGACACAATCGTTATCTCATTTTATGGGAATATTTGTATTATTCTCATTACCAAGGAGGCATTAGGTTCTTTAAAATCTGCAGTTAAAAAGTTACATTTGCTAAAGTTCACGTTCCCCCTCTCTCGCTCCCTCTCTCTCACCTTCTCCACCCTGTTCCCTCCTTGTCCCTTCAGGCTGCCGGATGAAAGTGAGGGGAGGCAGCCCTCAAGGGAAAGAAGAGATGGAGAAAGATATTTTTATCATTCCATCGTTTGTTCCTCTCATTTAAAGAGGGTCACATTCTTCTCAAGAAAGCGCACCAGACTGCACATACAGCATGGCAACGCTCGCATTCACAGACATTTTACATCCTGCAGGAAGCTGAGATCAACAAACCACAGTGATGCCCATTCTGCTGCAAAGAAAACAATTTCTTAACTTTGCAAAACAGCTCGTATTCTGGGATCGCCTTTGGTAGTGTTAATTGTTGGCTACATTTGATCACAGACCTTGAAAAAAAAGGCTTTTGTTTGAGATGTGAAAGCGACGTCAAATCAAAGGAGCGAAGTGTATACAGTGACGAGGTGACATAAATGTTGTGTTTTCACGGGAGAATGGTTTTTTTCTCTTGTCACTCTCAAAATGAGACATGCCACTGAGCAAGCGTGTGCTACTCACATCAGATTAAAGCAAGAATAAACAATCAGCAGTAATCAATGAAAAGCAAAATGATGTAGGTGCTTTTTTTGTACTACGTGCTCTGTGAATCTATCATGGTCTGTTAAGTTACTGCTGAATCAGTGATTCTGTTCTTAACAACTTCTGATATATCAAAATATAAATGCAGTGCCTTTCATGAGAACTGATTAATGTTGTTGAGGATTATCTTTAAATCTTATCAGGGTTTAAAATTGTGCATTGTTAAAGGTGTGCAAAGAGTCCTGGCTCCCCACTGAAGCATTTTTAGACCATTTTTTAATGCAGTTACGTTTCAATAAGGCTTGCTTTAAGTGTTCTAACCATCTTTGTGCCTGTGCCCATTTTTAATGTGTTAATTTATTTTGATGTCAGCAAGAATTAGATATGATCTTTGGGATCCAGCATCTATAGTGGGTGGATTTAACTATCTATTGCTAACCAAAGTCGGTACAACATTAGTTCATAACTTAGTCCAAATTGGTCACTCTTGGTTTCAAAAAAACAACACGATTGTTTACATCACCATAAATGTGCTAAATTCAAGTGTTGGTCTGCCACATAATCCCATATACTACATGGTTGCCATGTATATGGGACAAAATAGCAAAGACTGTTTGGGCCACACTGTTTGTTTGAGCTGCTCAGTCAGGGAAACCCATGCCTTGAAACTCTTGGTGTACAGTGTTTGCGCTGATGTTCATGTCAGAGGAGCTTGGAGCTCTGCAGTTATTGAGGCAGTGGAGCGCTGCTGACTTTTATGCGCTATGTATCTCAGTGCTCAGAGACTCACTCTGTAACTTCACATTATCTGCCACTTTGTGCCTGAGATTATTGCAGTGGTGGATCCTATTGCAGTACTGTGCTGAACTACAGTGAGCTCTTTAGAACGATCCACTATTTCACAAATGTTTGTTCAGGTCCACTGCACGACTAGGTGCTTGATTTCATACACCTGTGGAAATGCGACTGAAAATACTTGGATTCAAAAACTGAGAGATCGTGTCGTCCAATACTTTTGTCCACCGAGTGTCGTGGAATCCACTATGACAAAATCAAACACAGTAACTACGAATAGGGAACACTTTACATCCCTTTTGATCATAACCATAAAGATCATAATGATGATCAGTGTTATGAACTTAAACGTGTAAAAGTGTACACACATGCACGCATACAGTTTATGCCACTGTGTTTCATCTATGTGATGTTAGTCAAGTCTTGTTCCTTTGGGTCCTATCACTTCCACTGGCCAACTGCCAGCCTGCCTCTCCTTCTTTCCCTTTGATAGCCTATCAGTGTCTCCACACCAACGTCCAGCCAGCCAGTCAAAGGTTGGAGAGCCCAAAGGGGACACCTATCAGGTTGATTATCAGGAGGTGTTATTATGGCTCATTAGAACAGAGTGCGCTCATAACGAGGGCGTTTAACGACGGTGGTCACACACACACAGATCTTGTTGGCATCATATTTATTTGAGTCTTTTTTTTTTTTGCTTGATTACTAGCAAAATTTATAAAACTGACAAAAGTCTTGCTTTAATTCATGGTGCTGCTAACAATTTATTAGTTCAGGCCCAAAGCGCTATGAAGGCAAAATCCAAAATAACCACACATCTAAGTGGTCACACAAAGATCATGAGGAGTAATGATGTGATTAGCACTGTTGCCTTATAGCTAGTAGGTTATTGGTTAGAACCACGACTGGAGGCCTGCATACTCTCTGGGTACTAGGGTTTCCTCCCATAGTCCAAAGACATGCATGTTAGAGTAATTAGTGAGGCTAAAGCTTAACGTGTATTAATGCACTGTCAGCTAAAAATGAAACTGTAAGTAGTAAGCATAAGTAAATGTGAGTATGAATTTTGAGAGTACATTACTTGCAAAGACGACATTAGTTTACATACCTCCCTAAATATCACATTGTTTTTATTTTGTTTTTTTTCTAAAGGAAAGTTTCAATATAACAGCTTTAAATACATAAACATATATGTTACCTGAACAGAGAGACTGACTAATCAATAAATAGTGAACATATATATGTTTGTCTCATTTTTTTTTTCCATTTGTTGGTCTCAGCAGCATTTTTTGGGGCTATCTAGTGGCCATAAACTGTTACACATTACATTATCCAAGAGCTTTATTTCTTGCCTGTGAGTTATACATTAACCCAAGACAGTATTTTTTAATATTAACTCTAACACTGTTGACATCTAAGAATTTTTGCAACCCCTCTTTTTGATCTTGTGGCAAATAAACAAATAAACTTAGAACAACAGGTGATTTTGTCAAAAACTCAAAATTGTACTTATATTAATAACTCTCTGTTTAACAAGACCAAGAAGGACTTGGCAGAATGTGTAAAATTTATTTCCATTTGGAACATTTTGCAGAGATTAGTGGGAAACAAACAGATTTAACATCCGGTAACACAGCGTTCCCAGATAAAAACTCTATCGTACTTTCTATGTGCCATTTATTTACCCAAGACAACATTCTTCGATGAAGACACACCATCCACAAACACACAAATATACACACACACACACACACAGCATGGTAACGGTGTCCACGTCCTCTGTTTTGTCCTTGTAGCCAATAAATAAACAAATTGAGAACAATTGTTCCAGCTGTTGGTGCCAAAACCTCAACATTACGCTTATATTTATAACTACATATATTTATAGCCAAACTGTCTCTGACATACATGCAAATTCACAAGCAAATGCTCAAAAACAGACTAAATCCAGTTAATATACTCAAACAAAATATACTGAAACTAAGTAAAGCTGTGTACCATATTGTCGATGGTGGAATCCATTTGTTTTGTTTTGGGGGTTTTTCTAACATCAAGGGGAGAAGTATATTGAAATTGATTAAATTATTATACTTTATACTAATTATTATACTTTATACTAATTATTATACTTTAGGACTATTGAAAAGAATGCAAGCCAGATTTTGGAAGTTGTTTAGATTCATTTATCTCTTATCTGAAATTCAGTAAATATTCCAATAATGACAGTATGATCATCTTTAACAAAATATTTAAGACTTTATTAAACAATATTCCTTCTGTATAATCTGCTTTTTCAGGTTCCAGAGTATCAGCAACCAGGTGGTGCCAAGCATAGCATGATAGCTAAAACATCCAACAAAAAAAGCACCTTTGGTTGAGCTGAACAAATCAAATTTTATAATGGCTTATGATTTGTTTTTCTTATGTACATAACAGAAGCCTAATTTGTCTTCCAAATCTAGAAGGACGCATCCATCCTTAAACCCAACCACAAAAAAATGAAATAAAATTCTAAAAAGTGTAAAAGAAAAACTGATTCCAGGATGTGAACTGTCTTTGGCTTTGGGGTCACGCAATGGGCCAACATGTCTCCTTTGTTGGCTTTTCAGGTAAGAAAATGATGCTAAAGGGGTTTTCTGGTGGATCAGAATATAACAAATATTTGCTATACAAATAAAAACAACTCTTCTTTCATGTTCAATTCATGTGTTTAAAGGCTACACATAAGTTAAAATGGTAGACATATAGACTTAAAATAGTAAAGAATAATAATTTTTTTTTAAACTATGCTGATTAAAAAACAAAGCAAAAAAAACCTAAATTCTCCTTCTTTGTTGGAGTCTGAGACATAAAGAAAGATGAGTTGGAAACTTGCTGTTTGTCTTCGTTTTCACAGAAGAACAAACATTTTAACAAAACCTTTAAAAGCAGGTAAGTCTGTAAAAAAAAAGAAAAGAAAAATTCAACATAACATCCCAAGATCTCTTTTAGCTAGTTTTAAGTTGTACGTTAAAGTTAACCAGGTAAGCAAAGTTAGATTTGAAGAAATTTAGAAGTGTAGAAGTATATATTTTTATGTATCTTTTAAGATAAAAAGACCTTATTAAAAAAACATGTTTCAGTGTCAAAGACACAGAGGACCTTAAATGTGTCTAAGGACAGATAATACACAAAAGAATTGCATACACGAACATGTACAGACTGACAGGAACAAGAGCAGCTGAAGACATGAGGACGAGACAGGCAGGAAGGAGTGAGAGACAGCAAGGCTCTTGTGACTGAGGAGAGGCCCACCCTCGCTCTCCCCTTTGTGTGAACAAAACAGACCGCTGTGAGTATGTGCTTGTCCTCAAGTGTCTTCATTATGCTGAAAATCCTGGCTCATGTTTTTTGTATTGTTTTTAAAAAGCTACTTAGATACATTTTTAAGTTCAACTTTTTAAAAGTTTAAACAGTTTCCAAATGTTCAGAGTCTCGAAAAAAGGCAAAAGTTTTCGTTCCAGTTTGAAGAATGGAAAAGTGAGGCAAGTACAACAAAAGAATTTGGCAGATTATGAACATATGAAAAACTGTGCAATGGAGCGATGTAACGGATAAATAATTTTCCAAATCCCAGAGGACAGTTTTTCATTCCTAACACACATTGCTCCATCCGAGTTTCATTCATCTCTGATCAGATCAGACTACATAAATGACTCCAGATTCTCAGGATTTATGCAAATTTGTTCTTTATAAAAACTATATTGCAGACACGGGTGAATTAAAAGTTCCAGACAAAAATATTAATAGAAAATATAATGAGGAGGAATCGTGTTATCATTGCCAAGAAATCTATTCATGCGGTCACAGTATTGTTGTTCTCTAACATCACGATGCAGGAAGTACTTAGTGCTTGCACACAGATGATAACGGATGCTTAGCCAGTGCACGTACGACATTGCAAAGGCTTGTGTACATGTGTCTGTGTATGTGCGCAACGGTAGACATTAAGTACAGACCGAATCCATCAAGCTGTCTGAGTATGTGTTGTCTTAATTGAGTTTATTGTGTGCTGCATGCTGCATTGTGATATTATGTACTATAGATGAGGTAATCAAAGTCTTCACAATTTTACATTGAGCAACATTATTCTGAAATGATTTCATAATTTGCAGATGCATATTTTAGCAGATTGGTGATTATTTGCCCTTTTTTTTTTATCTTTATCATGTTACTGATCTGTTACCAACATAATAACCATATGTTTCTTTTGAGTACCCCCTATACTGTCAGCTTTTTATTGCTCCCATCGCAAATTTTTTCAGACATGTTGCTGCCATTAAATTCAAAATGCCCCAGTCCCATTTAAAACATTTGATATACGTTCTATGTTCTACTGTAAATAAAACATGGGCATGAAATTCGGACTTTTTTTTTAAATTTATATTTTATATAAATTGTTTAACAAAGAAACACATTGGAAGAGAACCAGAGATTAATAATAACTAATACTTCATTGTAGAGAGGTGTATAAATCCAGAGTGAGTGAAAAAAGGTGAGTGAAGACGAAACACACACAGTGCATCATGGGAGGATGAATGGTCTCTCTCTTTCTAGACCCTGTCAGTTCTCTTGCTGCTGCATTTTGGATCAACTGAAGGCTTTTCAGGGAGCTTTCAGCACATCTATAATAACGAATTATAGAGTTTTTATGCGGCCAGACTAAAGAGCTGAGCTGCATAAAAAACTAAATCTGAGCCCTGGCTGAACGACATGACCCAAGCTGTCAGATGCGAGTGAGGTTTAAGTGTCACAATCCGGGTGTTTTAGTTCAGATCATTGACTCTGTTCTTAGTGCATCGCAGACTGACTGTATTGAGCCCTCCCCTGCAGCCTGTGAAAGTTTCTTTTACACTTTTTAATGAGAAGGTTTCTCCACTAGGGTTCAAATCTCTCCTTCTGCTCATGGCCCCTCAGTCTGTGTTCCTTGCTATACTGTCTTTGACAGGTTTGAGACGTTGACTTTGTCCTCTTTAAAGGAGAGTTTTGGTAGTTTGAAGCCTGCGTACTAAAGTGTACACATTAGTTTTTGACTGCTGGTGAAAGAAAAGTTTTCTTTACAAATAACTCTCTCACTGAACTAACACAGCCAATCCCTCAACATGTTTGTACTCTCTGCTCATATTGCCTGCATATTAAATCATTTTTTGCTTTTTAAAGAACGCATTTTAGCATTGCACTCAACAACAATCAAATCCTCCCCAACAAAAAAAGTAAAGTAAGGACCAAATTGCATTATATTTGTTGACGTTAATGTACAACGTGGGACACAAGTGGCCCACGGGCTGTGAGTTTGAGAGCCCTGCTCTATATAATTGCATAATGGCTGTTCTACATCTAGCCAGGGCTCATCTAAGAAAGTGTATTTTAACCTTCCTGAGATGAATTTGTAGCCTGTTGGCTAAGAAGTGGTGGCGAAAGTTAGGCAGATCTAGTCCTCCTCTATCCTTGGTCCTTTGTAGGGTTTTTTAAGAGCTTATCTTCCCAAGGAATTTAGAAATGGAAAATTCCAGAGATCTAAAACAGTCAGGAGATGGTTTACGCGGGATCATTGAGAATAAATAATTGATTCTTGGCAAAACCCTCATTTGTTTTGAAGCGACTCTTCCCATGAGTGATATGGGTAGAGACTTCCATCTAGGCCATAGGTGTCAAACTCTGGCCCACGGGCCAAATTTGGCAAAGCCATACCAAATTACTATTAGAGCTGGCCTACTGGTATTATACAGCTAATATATATATTGTTTAGTTTTAAGCTTTGCTCGTTCCATATTCAGTTTTTCAGCAAAACTTGTTTGAGTCCATAAGAAAAGATTCATTCTTATATCTAGAGGACGATTTTTTTCCCAATAAATATTAACGTTAGCCTGCGACTTTGTTCCAGTTCTGAATTTTGGCCCACTGTGTATTTGAGTTTGACACCCCTGATCTAGATCATCTTCTACTTTCCTTAAAAGTGGGATGTGATTTAATGCAGTTACATCTGCAAGCCTAGGAGGAATATTTAACATTTCCAGATTGCAGTTGGGTAGAAGAAGAAGAATAACAAAAGAAGCAATTAATTGAAAGAACTGTAGATTTTAAACAGTTTATATACCAGTATATGTACTCACAATACAAAACGTTTTGTTAAGTGCAGATAATTTAATGATTAGAAATCTGCCCTCTGGATTTATAACTGTGAGTATGTAACATTAATATTTTTGTGTATTAAAATGCTACTCCCCTTTGTCTAGAGTTATAGCAGGCAGAGAACACATTAGGAAACTCGGGTGTTTTAAGTTCATCTGTAGCTGTGACAGTCTATGAGTACATCTGCCTGCAGTTTTTTAAGCTGGTTACATATCTTTAACCTCTGTTCTCTGGAGCAAGCTCCATGCATATTCCATGTGATATTCCATAGTTGTGTATGTGTAGTGAGTGTGGAAAAAGGCACTACTATCTATCAGTCAAGTTTTAAAAAATATGTGGCAAGAGGCTCCATAAGTCTGATTATGTGTATGCATATTAATTTGTATGAGCGAGTGTGTAGGCGCTTGTGCGTGTGGGTCCTATATGTCTGTATGCGCTGTGCGGCTGTAGTGGATGTGCTGATGCTGAGTGCACGATTATGCCGTGCAGATGTGTAAAAATCGTTGTTTGTGACTGCATATTGAAATAGGTGATCGGTGCAGTGAAAGAGAAGAGAAGGAAGAAAACCATGGAAAAGGGCAAGCGAAAGGGATGAAACAGAAAACTTGAACAAAAAAGAAAACATTGTAACTAATACAAGACTCTATCTAAGTGGGAAAAAATGCCTGCCACCAGTTTAAGAGTTAAATTTTGGAAGATTTTTTTTTTCTGCTTGTCCCGTAGTTAAATGTATGAGGTGCAAAAATGCCGTGGTCTGCAGTCATGTCTGTAAGATAGTCATTAGCTGTGTCTCAATGCAGGGGCTGCATCCAGAGGCTGTGCAACGCTGTGAAATTGGACGGTCTAGGCTTCAGATTCGCGTCACTGCTGTCTCGGTGGAGTTTAATAAACTCAGCCGTCTGCTCGTTGCTATCTAAAATATACAGTGGGGCAAAAAAGTATTTAGTCAGCCACCGATTGTGCAAGTTCCCCCACCTAAAATGATGACAGAGGTCAGTAATTTGCACCAGAGGTACACTTCAACTGTGAGAGACAGAATGTGAAAAAAAAATCCATGAATTCACATGGTAGGATTTGTAAAGAATTTATTCGTAAATCAGGGTGGAAAATAAGTATTTGGTCACCTCAAACAAGGAAAATCTCTGGCTCTCACAGACCTGTAACGTCTTCTGTAAGAAGCTTTTCTGTCCCCCACTCGTTACCTGTATGAATGGCACCTGTTTGAACTCATCATCTGTATGAAAGACACCTGTCCACAGCCTCAAACAGTCAGACTCCAAACTCCGCCATGGCCAAGACCAAAGAGCTTTCGAAGGACACCAGGAAAAGTATTGTAGACCTGCACCAGACTGGGAAGAGTGAATCTACAATAGGCAAGCAGCTTGGTGTGAAAAAAATCAACTTTGGGAGCAATCATCAGAAAATGGAAGACATACAAGACCACTGATAATCTCCCTCGATCTGGGGCTCCACGCAAGATCTCATCCCGTGGGGTCAAAATGATCATGAGAACGGTGAGCAAAGATCCCAGAACCACACGGGGGGACCTGGTGAATGACCTGCAGAGAGCTGGGACCAAAGTAACAAAGGTCACCATCAGTAACACACTACAACGGCAGGGAATCAAATCCTGCAGTGCCAGACGTGTCCCGCTGCTGAAGCCAGCGCATGTCCAGGCCCGTCTGAAGTTTGCCAGAGAGCACATGGATGATACAGCAGAGGATTGGGAGAATGTCATGTGGTCAGATGAAACCAAAGTAGAACTTTTTGGTATAAACTCAACTCGTCGTGTTTGGAGGAAGCAGAATACTGAGTTGCATCCCAAGAACACCATACCTACTGTGAAGCATGGGGGTGGAAACATCATGCTATGGGGCTGTTTTTCTGCCAAGGGGACAGGACGACTGCTCCGTGTTAAGGACAGAATGAATGGGGCCATGTATCGTGAGATTTTGAGCCAAAACCTCCTTCCATCAGTGAGAACTTTGAAGATGAAACGAGGCTGGGTCTTCCAACATGACAATGATCCAAAACACACCGCCCGGGCAACAAAGGAGTGGCTCCGTAAGAAGCATTTGAAAGTCCTGGAGTGGCCTAGCCAGTCTCCAGACCTCAACCCCATAGAAAATCTGTGGCGGGAGTTGAAAGTCCGTGTTGCTCGGCGACAGCCCCAAAACATCACTGCTCTCGAGAAGATCTGCATGGAGGAATGGGCCAAAATACCAGCTACTGTGTGTGCAAACCTGGTAAAGACCTATAGTAAACGTTTGACCTCTGTTATTGCCAACAAAGGTTATGTTACAAAGTATTGAGTTGTATTTTTGTTATTGACCAAATACTTATTTTCCACCCTGATTTACGAATAAATTCTTTACAAATCCTACCATGTGGATTCATGGATTTTTTTTTCACATTCTGTCTCTCACAGTTGAAGTGTACCTCTGGTGCAAATTACTGACCTCTGTCATCATTTTAGGTGGGGGAACTTGCACAATCGGTGGCTGACTAAATACTTTTTTGCCCCAATGTAACAGGACATTGGAGCAAATTCTCGACCATCTCACACTTCTGTTTAATCAGTTTTCTGTTTGACGTCTATTCAGCTGTGTAAAAACTATAACTTTAATCTCAGCCAAACCAATTTACTCATAAAACACTTAAAAAAGCCAAACAATGACATTTTTTAAGTTCTAAGTGACTTATCTATAACCTGAGTAGATAAAGACCGCGCAGGGTTTGAAAATGATGTGCCAGGAGTTCGCTGTTCTCGCCGGCTCTAGTGAGCCTTGACCACCCAGTCAGGTCGATAGCTGACCGGGTGTTCAAACCACGGAGGACACCCAACCCATCCTTCAAATTCGGGCAATGAAGGATGCATTTGTCGGCCACATTTGGAGCAACCTTCCAATTTGGACCGCCTTCATCGCATCGCTGTGAAATAATCGGCCTTCAAATGCGGCCTCCAAAGGATCCAGACCCTGAATTGCGACACAGCCATTGTTACTAAAATAACGCTGGACCGGGCTCTAAACAAAAGAAGTGATAGTGATAGTATTGCAGCGTCTTGCTAAATTTATACAAAGTGTATTTATACACAGAAATACAGACAGAAAGATGCCCTGAGGTCATGACACCCTGTTTACACCAGCCATTGTTGTCACATAAATACCTAATAAACAAACACCGCAGTGGGCTGTCTGTGTGTATACCACTTTTACGTGCATTGTGTGTGGCTATTCTGAACTCATCCAGCATCTTGTGCGACCCTGCACCTCCACATTTCTCCAGGTCGTAATGGGAGTAACACACCCACACAGTTTCCTGCTCGGTGCTCCTCTCTTCCTGACCTCTTTTGCCATACAGGAAACTCATAGTGAATACACAGAGGACAAAGACAGGTGATACTCATGACCTTCTAATATTTGATTGCTTGGTTTTCTCTGATGAGATGTGATATCACGAAAGATTTGGGTCAGAGGTAAAGCACTATAGTTACACTCCAGTGACCCCAGGGGGGCAACAGGAAATATTTAGATGTTTTTCTTAAAATGTATTGACTAAACAAAGTACTGTAAGAAATGGTTTTTCAGCCAAAGCCATGTCGCTCATCAAACAGCCCCACAGTCTAAACAATCTTGGATGTCGCCATAAAGTCTCTCACCAGAGCTTTCATCTGAACATCGAGAACATCCAGACCCACTCTGGCAGATCCAGCTGCAGATGAGTCGGTGAAGTTTCCTTGCTGTGATTTTTTTTTTAAAAACCCAACATCAGAGCATTGAAGTTACATCATTTTACATTTTGTTTATTTTAACTTAAAAATAGAGCTGTTTCCTGATAGAACATCAAGATATTTTCTTCTTAAAGAAGTCAGCATATCAGGCATGCTTTCAAACGAGTGAAAAGTATTTAGCATTGTTATTATTCAGAAATTCACTATTCTTCCTCACTCACACAATCCATCATCAGTCTGTGATTGGGAGCCACTCCCCTGGAATTAGTTTTACTATAGCTGAGCCTGCCGATGCTACTGTACGTCACTGAAATTCAAAATACAATCAGCCACAACAATAGAAGGAAGACAGATGGTAGGCTGCTCTGAAGACAGTTCATCTAAAATTAAACATCTTTAGTCTAATCAGCTATTTTTGCACACAAACAGAGGGACATACCTATCTACAAGCAGCTTCCGCAGCAGCGTAAGCATTGGGCTCAGTTTGGCCTTGGCCATTGGATGAATTTCAATCACACATTTATTCTGAGGTCATTCAAATTTAATCATTTGGCCATTTGGGGGGAAAAAAAAGTTTGCTTATAAAACAATAAATAACCCAAACGCTGACATTGTTAATTGGTGGGAAGTTTTCAATTCCAGCCCAGTTTCTTAACTCAAATACAAACTTTACCAAAATAGAGGCCTGTTTATTTGTCTTATAGTTTATTTTTTTGCCATTACATGAGTGAATGAACACATGTCCAAACAGTGCGCTTTGGCAGTGGCTGATATTTTACTAGGGTTTCCGTTAAGGATGCTTTCTGACAAACAACTGCTTTTTAAGCTCTGATCTGGACAGAGTGAGAAAAAATAAAGAGCGGATCTTTATACAGTCGGGAACTTGCGAGCACAGGCTTCACTGAAGGTTTGGAAAGTCATCCCACTTAGATTATTGCAGATTAGCAACAATCAGCACAAACACGACAGATTTATACGTAGGAAGTTCATTATAGTGGCAACAGTGACCTTCATGTACTTTAAAGACAGTGTTTGCAAACTGGCACGTAACATGCGGCATTACTGTAAATCGTTTGTTGGGGTATTTTGCGGTCTTATCTCGGCCTCTTCTATTGACAGAGGCCTTTTCTTTTGTTGAAATGGTGCGACGATAAAAGGGAAAAGAGAAGATCTGACAAATAAACACATTCGGTAAGCTCACTTTATTCCCCACACTTTCATACATAGTAAACTCAGTACAGATTGCCGCAAAGAGATATGAAAGTTCACTCCGCACAACAGATTTGTGTCCACAACAACAGGCCAGTGTCAGCATCGATAAACCTTCTGATAAAATCTGTAGTGGAACACAGACTATGGATTCACATAGACAAGGCATATTTGTCAAAATTACTTTCATAGGATTTTTAAAAATTGTCTTTATGTCGTCAGCATGTTTCTTCTCAGCAACAGCCCACTCATAGCATTGCTAATTTATTAATCCATACCACATTAATGCCAGATCCCAGATCTTGACACATATCTTGCAGAAGCATGACTTCTCCAAGCACTGTGTGCCTGCCAGTCTGACGATGTGACCTGAAGCTGGTGAACGTGACTGTTTGTTGTGCCTGAGCCTCATTCAGGGATTTTTTTGTTTATTTTCTTTAGTCTTTTTTGGACCTCCCTGACCACATCCTCTTACGTTTTTTCAGCGTTACTCCTACCGTCATCCCTGTCGCCCCCCATCAAAACACACCCACGTAGTCCTAGGCATGTGCACAGTGTCATGCATACAGGAAATGGAACGTGCTGCTGAAACAATAGAAAGACATCTTAACTGCAGCCAGGAGCCACACTGCAGACGAAGCAGTGGCACATAGATGAGACATTAGGTCACTTTTGCCAAATTTCTGGAACCCTTTGCGCTGGACTATGAGCTTATTGATATGTGAACGTGTGGATTTTAAATTTTATCTTCACATTAGAAGACTCTTTGGGACAACACTTGGTTTTTTCAAGTGTGACTTCTAATTTAACATACAGCCCAGTGGATGATAATAATAATATTGGTGTCCTTTTAGGCCATTTGCCCAAGGGCTCTCTTACAGTTCCGCCTCCTCTTCCTCCTACTCTTTCTGTCCAGGCTCCCTGTCTGACTGTCCGTGTCTCTACGTGACCGGTCCCGGGTCTTTCAGTGCCAGTGGAGGCCGCCGTGACATGAGATAACACTAACTAGCTTCCTGCCATTATTCCTAATTGCCCCACGGCCCGGAACTGTGCAGACACCCTGGGTGGGGCGTGACTGAGGAGTATGTTCGTCTATGTGAGTGTGTGTGTGTGTCTGTGAAATTTAAGTTTTCATATATCTGCAAATGCTAACTACCTGTTTATGAGTTTATGACCAGATGTCTGAGATAGAGGAGTGCTGTTTTAACAGTGGCAACAGAGGAACAGAGAAGAAATATGTAGATAACTGAGTGAAATTCAATCGTATTTATATGCCAGCAGTTCACAATAACAGTCAAATTCAGGGTGGTTTTTGTCATAAGGTATATACCGTACAATGTTAGCGAGAAAATCGTTGCAATCCAACAATTAGCTATAAACAAGCACTTGGCGACTGTGGGAAGGAAGAATCCCTTTTTAACACGAGGAGACCTCTGGGAGAGTCAGACTCAGTGACAGGCAGTGCTGTGATTGGTGTAGGGGTGAAGGGAAAGGCAATAAAGGAGAGCACAGACAGATAAGTGTAAGCGAGATGCAAGCATTAGGTATAAAAACCAGAGAGCGCATGAACAGTCTCAAGCATCAAATGCACATAAGCTCTAAATTAATAAAAATGGAGCTATGGAGAAACACCCACTTTGTATTTGTGATGAATGATAGCGGCCTGTAACATATGCCACACAACACGCAACAGTGACAGTTTATTGGCCTTGCTGGGACTGGGTCATACAGACTGGGCGGATGCTTAGATGCACTGTATGCTATCACTGGTCTATCTGCAGATGTCTACAGCAGGCTATATGACCCTAGGGAGGGCTGGCGGCATGTGTCTTATAAAGACAACAGCAGGATATTTTTGTAGACAACCACTTGTTTAACGGGGCGGGGGAGGGGGGGGGGGGGGCCTTGTGATGGCTAAGTACCGCTTAGCCATCACAAGGCCCACATCACAGGCTCACGTTTACATCTATTCCAGTTAATTGTTTCTGCTAGATGTTATTTCAAAGCAACTTTGTCCAAATTATTTTTGGACAAAAACAGTTTTGTCATTTTTAGGCTGGTCAAAAACACCTTTAATGCAAAATCATTTGATTGGTGTGAACAGTGCTCTGGGTGATGGAAGTCAACACACTAAGGAAGACTATGCTGGCTGCTTGTCGCAAACTTTATTAAGATTACAGGATCTTCTAAGGGACTATTAGTTATCTTGTGTACTGTATGCTGTGTGTGTGTGTATGATGAGAGCATCAAAGCAGGATAGCATCCTGTGGGCAGCCCAGGGCAGGACCAGCGGGTACAAGGCGGCAGCGAGGTGGGTGTCCTAGAGCACATCATTTACTTTTTGAGATCCACACACACCCAATTCTTCCCCTGGGGACAAAAGGCCACCATGTAATTGAAATAGTGTCAGAACTCTGGGGAGAGGCACATGCAGAGAAGCTGTTCCAGAAACTACTTTAACTTAACTTTAACTATGTAAAAAAAGAAACATCAGAAAAAACTGAAGGACAATAGGCAATAATTAAGGAGAGTGCATCAACATTTTTTTTAAAGTAATTTAGTAGTTTGAGTCAATGATTGCTAAAGTCTATGTTTGCATTTAGCAGATACAGAGGGAAAAAACGTCTCACAAAAATAAATATCAGAAAATAAACTTAGAAATCTTGAGCGTAATGGATAAATGTATTTTAAGTTAATTCTTAAATGATAGTCACTGATGAAAACTTGACAAATTAAATGTTCCTTCCAATGGATAATGCAGGACATAACTGGAGTGGCTCCATCGTGTTTTATGCCAACGGAAAAACAAAACGTAGGCCAAAATGAAAAAGTTACAAATATGAACATACTATTAGTTTTGGTTTAGTCAGGAAGAGGGCCCATCATGTGGCGAAGATGCTGAACGTGTATGCGCCCACGTACTGCAAACAACCCACAGGCTGCATGGGACAGTTAGAGTGGCAGTGGTATGAAATTAAGTTATAAAGAGAAGATAATTTATGTTGATTTGTTTAAAAAATACACACAAGTATATATTTATATCAAACTCTATTTTTATTCTTTAGCATTTACACCAAAGAATAAAAATAGATTTATTAAATAAACAGGAACAGAAATTAAGTCTATTTTATGATGACTAGTAAGATTGCACTGATTTGTGGAACCAAATTAATAGAAATTCAATATCTAGTGTTGTTTGAGTTTTTGATAATTAATGAACTTATAACTGGTAATAACTTGGTAATATGTTATGCACGATTTAGAAAATGTGCAGTATTATGCATAAAATGGTTTTGTTGGTTAAATATTTAATTTGTTTGGTTGTTTTTGTTTTTATTACAAACTTGAAAAAGAAACTCTTTAACTCAGAGTTTCTCTGTAACAAAATCTGTTAGTGTATAGAGCTGATACAAGTTAGGAAGGATTTGGTTTATTCATTTATATATAAAACTGTTGTATTCGTTTTGTCTGCGTTCTGTTCTGTAAGCCTTCTTTTGCACAATGTTATTAATAGTATTATATATTCATGTGAATTGGTTTGCACAGTTCTGCAAAAAATACATTTTTGTCACGTTCAGCTCACTTGAGTTTGGCTTCTTTTACTTTGCCTTGCTCGTGGAGGCCCCTTAGGTGCAAATAACAAGAACAAAATATGCAAATACACAAAAAAATATAACAAATATATATAACAAAACACAAAAGGTTTAAGAAAACAGATTGAAAACAGTAGAAACACACACAATGGTATTTTATTTAATAAAAGGTTTCATTTTGCAAAATGATTTCTTGTTTCTTTTGTTTTTCTTTTCATTTTACTGTTTTTCACGCTGTTATATTAGGGCACAAAAGCATCATGATGAGCCACTGTGTCTGTGTTTTATGAGGAGCTGGGTACTGTGCTTTGTTCATGAGGATACTTGGCTGCCATCTACTGGTTGAATCAAATCATTGTTAAGTTTAGTAATAATTTGGAGCAGCAGGTTTTTGTTGGGGTTTTTTTTTGGGGGGGGGGGGGGGGGGGGGTGTTAAATCTAAGAATTTTGAGTCAGTTAACAGTAGATACTTGATCTGAAGTAGCTGACATATCGACATAGTAAAGAGTTTAATTGTTCCAGAACTCCCTCTCTGTCTTTGTTTCATCTGGCAGTCAAAATGTATCTAATCTATTACTAATTATCTCAATTTTTTTATATTAAACTAAAAGCGGCTGATTGCACCATGATCATGAGGGCATGAATAATGCTGTGACAGCTATTTCTCTCGCATGTCATTAAATTCTTTTCAAAGACCTGTAATGAAGCACAAAACCCACAGACCAAACTAAACTTACTCAGCTACCCAGTTTATGTGTAACACTGCTGGCCTCCAGTGTCATCTGAGATGCTTTCAGGTAGAAACTATGGGCATCTGTTGCATCTTCATAAAACCAAAACATGACCACTGAATTTGAACCACTGAACATCTCAGTAATGTATTATTGAACATCTGTTACCATTTTTAAAAAGTTAGAAAGCTGTATAAAATGTAATCTCATAATTGTCTTATTGACAGTTTGAAGAAAAATAGCTTTTAGGTACTAAAAAGAAACAGCTGTCAAAGCACTTCTGCCAACATATTCAAAATCACTTTATTTTTTCATAAGATGGTGCATTTCCTCATTTTAAACTTTTGATATGCTTAATATTTTGTAAAACATGGGCTTATGTGATTTGCAAATCATATAATTTTGTTAGCTAATTTCATTTTTGTTTTATCCGAGACGTTGACATGTATATAAAATGTGAAAAATAAAGTTTATCAGCAAAAGTGAAGCTGCAAAAACCATTTGAAACAATGAGAATCAGGGTCTGCCAGACAGAACATTTTATTGCTGCTCTGAGCTGTCCAATGTGTGGAGGAGGTGGAGGAGGGTGTGGTAGTTAATGTTCTCAGTGGTATTAGCAATGTGTGCTGGACTGCCAGTTGTGTCTTTTTCCCTTTACTTAAAGGGAAAAAATAATGAACAATAATGAACAATGTAATACTGCAAACTGCTATTTGAAGGAAACACATTATCAACAACATTATGCCTCTCTGTATCCTCACATCAAGTTGGAGTGAATCCACATTAATATGATCCTGGGCTTGAATTGGCTTTAGTTACTTCCTGTCCACATTTCCTTGTCTCTGATTGGCACCTTTGTTCCTGTTTACCTTAAGTGAAATCAAGTGGTACAGATTATCATTAATAAGGACTGCACTCCCTTCCCCTCACATCTTTCACTTGCACATGGGGTGGCATGTTTGTTATATTTGCTCTTTTCATTAGGTAGTTTATTTTATTAATTAATTAATTTATCTTGCAGTAAGCTAATAACCCAGAGTCTAGTCTTTGTCCCTTTGTATTCGGGTACAAATACAAAGAGGGGAGCCCTGGAAGGGGGTCACCCAGCCACTATGTTGCAGAAGCCCTAGGAGGTTGTGGCGATGAGCCTGCAGGCTCTGCCGGCCAGCCAGAGAAAACCGAGGTTTGGTCCCAGAGAAGAGAGAAAATCTTTAGGAATTATTTAGAGACAGACAGTTTTAAAATCATTTAACCACTTAATTCAACAAATCTATGGAGATATATGTCAACGTTTATATGGCTTTAAATGTGTCATAAACAGCATTAATGTGTGTGTATTTTATTCTCTTAGTTCACTTTACGAAAGCACATGGCAACTCCATATAAAAAAAGAACAGATAAAGTCCAGTACTGGACTGTTTTTGTGCTTTTGAGGCCAAATCACCCAGGGCTTCTTAGATTAGACTGACGAGTATTTGAAATGTCAGCAATTCTTGATTATTGTAGTTTCATCACTGATTTATCGGTAGTCATAAATGAAGCAAACGTTTCAATTATCCTTGCTTAAAAGTAACAAGGCTTGTTTGGTAGACTCATCTTTGGTGATACTGACACCGATAGTGAAACTGATTAGTCCTGGAGAGCAGCTCAGCAAAACAGCTCACCTACATGTACCTGTGGTTCCATCCTCTAACAAATGCTACTGCTGTCATGATATCATGTGCTGTGTAAATGTGCAGGCAGGAGATTGGACCTAAATGCAGGACTCACAGAACACAAAGGCATGAATTTAAAACGGCAGCTTTCACAGCCGTCACAACACAACACAAGGCGTGGAAAACAAAGGGCTTAAATACAAACTGGAGTAATCAGGGAATGGGCGACAGGAGGGAAACATGCTGGGAGAAATTAGACCTGACGAGACAAGGGAAACAACACTGACATGAGACACAGACTTTCAAAGTAAAACAGGAAACACACAACAGGCACAGACTTGATACAGAACAGAGGAAACGTGGGACACAGGGACAGGAATGACGAGAGACACGACTGACAGGGGCGAACAACATAATTAACATTAAAAGTGAACTAAACCACTACTAATCATAAACCATGATGAAATCACAGAATAATAATAATAATAATACAGAAAACACTCGATCACTGACCCAGGACCATGATAACTGTGTAGTGAGGTGGTTGTGGCTTATACGATTGTCTGATTTTAACCGTATTAAATTTGTATTTACCTCATTTATGTGTTTAACTCTTCAATGTTCCACATTTCAGCAGAGCCATCAATGAATGAACTTCACTTTGGAATGTTGGGTATGTTTGTCAAACGGTACATGCTTTGTCTTCACAGGAGCTGTGTGGAAGAACCGCTCGTCTGCAAGTGCAGCAGATACTGAACTCGACTGTTTTGCTCTCCGCTGGTGATCGTGGAGGTCCCAAAGAACACCAAAAAGCCAAAGAAGCCTTAACCTAAAGTTGCTGCCACATTGTTTTCTACTTTGGCATGTCTGATGCCATATTAGAAAAGATTTTAAATGGGTTTAAATGTGAGGAATTGAAGGAATGTCGAATTGTGCTAGATTGTTAGGAGTGTATGTATCATTCTTGATCCAATCCTGCACAGATCCTGTTTGATCTGTTTAGTGTTGAACAATTGCATTTTATTTGTGTGTTTGTGTGAAATTTTAATAATAAATGTACAGTTTTGTGTTGTTTTTTGTTGTTGCTTGCCCTTTCTTACTTGTAAAATGAAAGCAACATTTCATTTTGTATTTGAGTTTTTAAAATAAATGCTGTTAAAAATTTATATATTTTCAGAATAAATTATTAATTAATTAAACAAAATGTACAAATATGTTCATTTATCTTAAAATAGATACTTTTAAAAAAGCTAACTTTTCTCCACTGTTGTCTCCCATTTTACTGTTTTGTTGTTCAATAGTTTCTAAAAGGAATATGATTTGAATAACACTGAACGTTCTAATCTAATAAAATTTGTGCACATTTGGCTCAAATTCGAGCTGGATCAGGTATTACGAGACTCCTCATCTGGTACTGATCTGGTGCATTATGAGTAGATGAAGTGCACGCTATGTGGTGCAAAGTCTGTAATCGCTCATGTAATGTTTAACTATATTTTTTGATTGCCAATTACACTGAGTTCCAGGTGTACTGAGCCTTTTCTTCATTTAGTCCAAAGTTGAGGTAAACAAAGAACAAGTGCGCAATCTAGGAGTTCACAGGGTGCAGTAAAGAAAATGTCCAAGAATGACCATACATAACAATAAATCTAAAATCTAGATTCTAGACTGTTCTTGTAACACATTTTCCTTTAAAGTTGCCCTGCATTATTTTTTAATTAAGTATATTACACTTAAAGTAATAACACCTGGTTTACATTAAGAGCAACTCTAAATAAAAGCATCTCTGCTATGGCTGTGGAAAAGCCATCATTTATCAGTGAAGGCTGAGACTACATCAGATTATAAATTCTTACACCAATTTTATTAGCCTAAAAAGAAATGGTCCTGAAAAAAAATGGTTTTTTTAATCTGAAGGACTTTACCAACATTTTTCAGTACATTCAGACATCAGATTTATATTTTTACTCCTCTTGCTAGGCATCATTTCTGTTACATTATCACACAAATAAGCGATAACCTGTATTTTATGATTAAATAATACCAAAGTAACAGAAATTAAGTATTCACATAGTACATTTTAGTGCATGAGTTTAGACTCACTGGGCAAATTATAATTTTTTACTTTTTTTTTTTTTTTTTTAAAGTTAAATCTAAAGTAGTTATTCAATTCCCCCCTCCAAAAAATAACATATTAAAATAATGAAGATGTAAATAATTATTAGAGATAAAAATAAGTTAAAAAGTGCTTACTAAAAAATGACAGATTTCAGCATATTATGTGAACTGGAAAATAAAATTAAAACAGCAGTATAGAGGTATAAAAATCTCACTTTAATTTGTGAGGAATTCAAATGTTGCAACAGTATTTCCTTGTGGGTAAATCAGCACAAATTGTACAATCTTTAATGTCCAGTGCTTGTGGCTTCAGATTTATATCAGGATACACTAAATATTTTGTCAAGCTAGTTTTATCTGTATCTATAAATAGTCTCCATTTAATTTAAAGCATGCCAGTCATGAGAACTTTAATGGACTCAGTGAGGCTTCTGAATCCTGGTTTAATTGTATTAGAAGACATGTGAATAAACGTTGCTACTTCTAATGCTATTTACTCATGGTCCTAATATTGAAACCATAAATAAGTTTAAGAATATTGGCTCAGTTAGCATGAATTACTTGGTCTGAAATAACAGGCCAGGATTTTTGCCACTCCTGATCTCTATGGTGGTCAATCCAGGCTCCATGGCAGAGAGAAGCTCTCACCCTCCAGCTCTTTGGAAATCACAGAGGTGAATCGGGTCAGTTGCTCTGAGCTGAAGTGGTTTTTCCAGTCTCCAGCAATACCTGACAACAAAAACATGTCAAGCTTGAGTCACATAAACATAAAAACATCTGATGAGAAAAGAAATTGATTCTGGGAAGAAATCTAAAAATACACTTTTGATAGAAGATATGGAAACTCGCCTTTTCTTAGAAAAGGAGACTTGTCACTGTCCATGTACACCTTGGGGATTAGACTGAAGTTGGACATGTTGTTGTTCTGCATGCTCTTGAAAGAACAATGCTCTGCTATCTTCTGAATGACTTCCTCAGTCAGATTACAGCCCAGAAAATCGGAGATATGCCTGAGTGATGCAGGCAGGTCCTGGAAGAAACACGGTTGTTATATTATGTGAAACAGTGTGTGTTTTTCAAATTTAGCTTTTAATGAAAGCTCATTCTGAAGTCATTTTAAGATCATACTTTGAAAGGTCAGCGATTTGAGTGATTTAAGCTTCACATTTTTGGCACGATAAAAAGTCTGAGTTTTATTAGTTGAATACTATACGTCCAAACGTAATATGAACTTTGAGGGTTTTTTTAACAGCAAGAATGTTAAAATAACCTTTTCTATTGGGAATATTGCAGACATACTGACAACCCAATGCTCGAAGATAAAGTGTTCTGTACAGTGATCTGTTATGCTTTCCTTTCATGGAAAACAATGGAAGACGTTGTTAACAAAAAAATTTTTAAGTGTTTTACCTGAACCATTTCTTCGTAGGTAATGTACATTATTCTGTCTCCTAGTTCACTGTTTCTCCAGCTCTTTACGTGGTCTGTCCATTTTCCAAACATCACTGCAAATAAGATAGAAATTGGCAAATCATTCACATGCAACCACTCTTCTACTGGTGATAATAGAAGTGCAGTTTTGATCTCTGACCTTTGCCCTCAAGAAATTTATCCATGAACTCATCAAAGGTTCCTGGATCCTCAAGGAAGCCAGCCATCTGGTGGAAGTAGTATGAAGACACCATGATGTCCTTTGGGTTCCTCATGACGTAGATCACCTACAGCAGAAAGAGTGCAAAAACATAATGAGTGTAAAGTCTCTTATATAATCAGGAATGAATTGGGAATATCACACAGAGTCATTACCTTTGCTTTGGAGGCACAGAAGGAAGGGGGCATGAGGCTGTATGGAAAATGTGAGACCAGTGCCCGTGGAGATGCCAGCTTATCCACCACCCATGCCAGTTGTTTCTCTTCTAGCCATGGGACTCTCTCCCAGTTAGGAATGGTATGGATGGGGGTCAGATCCCCCCCATTCAGCACCAGTGGGAGGATCTCCTGCATCCAGATTGTACCTGAAGAAATAACAGTGAAATAACAATCTGTATTGGAAACTATGCCCGGGCTCAGGAACCCTTCTGAGAAACAATGCCATTGAACACAGTTTGTCATTGCACCACAACTTCAAAACAACATCCTGCCCTGCAAGGGAAAAAAGATCCAGAAAGGCTGTTGTCTTCTTTGAGGCTGACTTCATCTAACAAAGACTTAAGTGAAAGATTTTCCAGAGGTCTGACAAATCAAAATTTGAAAGGGTCGTCCAGATGATTCAACTTCTTTGACCAAGTATACGTAAAGCATGTGTACTTATACTGGATGTAAATGTACCCTCAGTACAAAAATAAAAAAAAACAGCTCTTTGAAAAACATTTCTACCAGCTATTTTTGTGCTAAGCTAACTCAGCCTTACATTTGTTGCTGCTGCCTGCACTGTAGATGGGTGACTTTGCATCAACATGTAAACAGAAAAAATTTATGTAGCCCAACATTACATTAGGATTTAGTAGGTGGGGGAATGCTAAGATCTGTTGGAGTGGTGGGCATAGGGAAAAGAATCACATAAGAACAATTCCCAATGTGAGCTCCAGTAGGATTTTTCTTTGAGTACATGCTGTGATCAGCTAAGGTATGCTGCTGCTCTGAGATTCACTGTTGTTTATGGATTTAGCCAACAGAGATGCTAGATGTTACAGAGTATGAAGCTGCTATAAACGTCAAGCTCAGTGAGTGGACTACTAATAATATTCCCACCATCATTGTCTGTTAAACTGACCATGAAGCCCACAGTCTGCTCTCTACCAGTCCTACAAGGTGCATTATTACAAACAGTAAGCTAACTTGTTGAGCCTTCACTTAACTGCATAGCATTTTCATGCAACCTCTGAATGGGATACAGAGAGTATACTCCAGTTTGTTTTTTAAATAAATAAGGACATTATGTATAATCTCTGAATTTCAAGAAATTCCCACTTTCCCCCCTGCTGTCCTGTCTTACAGCTGAGTATGAAGTGGTGGGAATGAGAATCAGCACCTCTAAGTTTGAGAAAGTTGGCAGAAATGGCCTTTCTCTGAAGGGAGGCTGGTCTCTCCATTAGAGATTGTGCCTCAGGGTAGAGCTGCTACTCTTCCATACTGAAAGGAGCCAGTTGAAGTAGAATCTTCTACTATGCTGTAATAGCTGCAGTATGTGGTTTAGCATTATGTTGCTGAAATATGCAAGACCTTCCCTGAAAAAGATATTGCCTGGACGGCAGTGTATGTTCCTCTGAAACCTGTATATCCTTCTGAGACCAAGCCGGTTCATTTATGTGCTCTGTAATGGATATTTGCTTTTGGTCTATATCGTTTGACTTATTTGAGCTACCCTCCTAAGCCCTGATGTGCTTATTAGAGGAGTTCCTCTCCAATGGTGGGTGGTCCCTTTAGGCCAAAAAGGCAGGATATCACAGAAAAAGAGGCAGAAAATCACAGAAAAATTTAACTAAAAGTTACTTTTCTGCTCTGAAGGCACCTTTCCAGATGTGCAAGCACTCACTCCATAAGCACAGACCCCCACACCTTCAGATATGCAGGCATTAATTTGAGGAACATTTTTCTGAAACCATTCCACAACTTGTGAATGCTGTTTTCAGAAAGGAACCGCTGCCTAGCGTCATTTTTGAGAAACTCTGCCTCTCTGAGATGATCTTTTGATTCCAAGTCATGTTGCTGACGACCTGTCGCTAATTAACCAAATAAGTTTTGAAATGCTCCTCCATGTGATTATTTTTAGTGTCACTTCCCTTTTCAGTGTTCTTTTGCCCAAATCTCAGCTTTTTTGAGATGTTTTGCTGCCATCAAAACAAATTTCTTAAATATACAGGAATAAATTCCTCCATATATAAAATGTGGAAACTAAAGCTTATCAACAAAAACCATCAGAGACAACTAGAAAAGCTAAAAAGCGACAACAGATATGAGAACAAACACATACCTGACTTCGGATAAGTGATGGCAAACACATCAGTGTCTTCCACACAGAAATTTTGGGCGTACTCCAAGCTCTCCGTGGTGTGGGCCTCCAGGGGCAGGAGGAGACCGTGGTACTTAATGTACTCAGTGGCAGACATGACAGTTCTCTGGATGAGTGAGTCTTCTGTACTTTTCTCCTATCCTTCGTTAGAGACTTTCTCCTGTTACGTAGTCAGTGCCCTTTCCCTGAGCACCTCCTTATTTAATAATCTAGTTGGCATGATTGGACCATTCTCCCCCAAGTACGTATACCTTCCTGAAAGGGAACTTTGTATTCCAAACTGCTTTTATATTTCAGAGGTTGAAGCCAAGACCTAATGACCACGGGTTGGTCTCAAATAGTATAATGTCTTTTTATTCGATTACTCTTGGCTTTATGTAGTAAAACTGACTTAAAGAAAATAAAACATAAACAACCTCATGCTGCAGACATTACTGACTGGTCATAGGTTTTGAAATTTTGTTGGGTTGTAATCATCAAGTTATGTTCTCCCTTTCTGTGTCTTGACATAAAGTTGGAGTGATTCCGTGTTAGTATAATGCCTGGCTTGATATGACTCACTGGAATTCACAACCGCAGCAAAGTAGCACGACAGTGTAAACACTACAGCGTTGTTCAGCAAGCTCGTAAAAGCAAGTAGTGTGTGTGCCTGTGTTTATGTCTGTGTCTGTGACCATTGTGCCTTTTCAACAATGACAGCTTTATTGGACTCAAGGGACAACAAATGAGAGACAGAAAAAAATTGGGCCGTGTGAGCTGAACTAGCAAAAAATGAGTGAATACCATTCGTTTTGTACGTCCTCCTTTTTATTCAGTTTTTTCTTACCGAAAAACAATCCTGCGTGAAAAATGGGCTCCTCTCCTTGATGACCTATTTGTCCACATGTGATCTTTTTATTAGTATACTGGATCTGACTGTATTAATGGGCAAAGTTTCACACCAGTAGTTCTTTAGTTTATAAAGAAATACAAGTTATCCTGCATTTGGAGTGAAAGTTCAGGAATGTGTTATTCTTTGCTTGTTCCAGATACAAATTTGATTACTTTCAGATTTTTGCAGCATTCCTGGCTGCTAACTCTTTGCAGAAGACTCACTGAAATTTTGATTCATATAAGCATGGTGTGTATTTTCAAAATACAGAAAGTAAAGTTTTAAATATTATAGGAGTTCTGTCTTTCATCCCAAAGACAGAATTCCTAAACACAAACTTAATAAGGTAGTATATGCAGTGTTGGGAAGGTTACTTTTAAAATGTATTCCACTACAGATTACAGAATACATGCCCCAAAATGTATTTTGTAACGTATTCCATTACGTTACTCAATGAGAGTAACGTATTCTGAATACTTTGGATTACTTAATATATTATCATGCTTTTTACAACTGCATGAATGTACTGTTGCTGTGTGATTTATTACTATTACTGAAAGCCCACGGCTGATTTGGTGCAACATTTGTTGGATATGGTTCATTTAAGACAGACAATTGCTTTAGTCTACCCAATGTCCTGTGTGGGCTTCCAACCCCTGTGGTCTGACATGTAGGAATGTGTTTGCATTTGTCTCCAAGATACAGTTCATCATAAAATGTTGCTGTAAGCACACCTGTATATGCTAGCAGCTTCAAATCTGCATAGCTGTTGCATTTTAAGTTGAATATGCTTGCAAATAACTTTTCTCCAAAACATAAAAAGGCAAGGCATTTTCAAGCTTTGACTTGCTCCATAAAGTTAGCAAAGCATTTTTATATCTAGTATCCTAGCTTTTTTTTCAGTCTACCATTGCAACATCCCAGAAGGATCAACTTGTGTGAGCTCGCCTGCTGACTAAAAGCTCCAGCTCTGTAATATATAAGTGGTGATTAGAGCACATTGAGTCACTATGTACACATAATGTACAGGCTTGAAAATCAGATTAGAGGAATGCAGAGTGGCTAAAGTAGCTTGATTCATTATGAGAGAAAAAAAGCAACCCCGTTACAGATATAGGGGAATGGAGCTTTATTTGTAGGCCTTATTTTTACAAAATCCAACAGAAATGTGTCTTTTCAAAGATTCATCCATCATTCTTGTTATTACAGCTACAGCTGAAATAAAAACAAGCCTGTGTGTCTATCATACGTCCGGAGAACAATATGATGTTTAGCATTTAAAATTTGACTACTATTTCATCAAAACTATAAAAGAAGTAAATAAGACAACAAGTTACTGTTAATGACTTTATTGATCTTCTTGTTAAAATTCTCAACAACAAATTAAATACAACATTACATCCATGTTAATTAAGATTGCAGTATCATAACTTTGTATTAGCAGAAACATGTGGACTGTGCCGTGAATGTGCTATGCTCAGTAACTTTAAAAATTGTACCAGTTAAATGTCAAATACATGCAGATCCAGAATATGGAGGTCCTAGATGGCAAAAGTTAATCATATACAAGGTTAACATGCAATAAGTATTACACACTAAAAAACAATATATATTAACCCTTTAAAGCCGGTCGGAGCGGGCACGCTCCGTTTTACATAACTATTTTTAAATCCCGGTAGCACTGCAACCACGTAAGCTAGCGCAATAATTTTTTTTGCATATGAAACCGGAGGAGTTGTACTTACATCTTATTCCATCAGCTTGCCCTAGGTCACAGTTTCCTTCTACATATAGCTTTGCAAAAACTGCATAAAAAGCACTTGTAGCAACAAAAACATAATATTACAGAAACACGCTTTGCCAATCCGATCAGCTGTTTGTAACACTTCCTACATCCATCAGCGCGAACTATCGCATGTCCGTCATGACCTGTTCGAAACCGGAAGTGACGTCATTTTGCGGCAATTTAGTTTTTTACCACTAGTTCATGGCACTAGTTTATGGGCTCAAATTGTGGTTATAAATATTTTAAAATATTTATTATAAATATTTTACAAGTACGAATATTTTGTAAATCAGACAGCATAGTTGTGAACTGAGTTTTGTAACCTGTAAACCAAATATCTGAAAATTTTATGTTTGTGCATCTATGGAAGAGAATTTGTGTCAATGTAAAAGAGATTTGTATTTGTAAAAAAATATTTACACATTACAAATTTGTTTTTTAAGGTCTGGTTACAGATGCAAAGCAAAAAACTATATATTAAACTTAAAAATTTTGACCAAATTCTTCTTCCTTTCAGCTGATTGGTCAATGTCAGGTCAATCACAAATTTAACAATCCAATCAGAGACAGATGGGTTGGGCTGTCGAAGGGGTGCTTTGCTGAGCTGCAGGTCCTGGAAGGGTAATATAGTTTGAAGCTGGAGGATTTCCATATGAATATTCATTATAAGCTAGGTCCCTTAACTTCCGGTAGCTGTTGAAAGGATAAAGCTGTGATATACCAGAAATCCCATTATTACTTTAGTATTACCTAACGCAAAGTCAGGGCTGACCTGGGACCTGTGAGTCACACTGCGGAGCATAAAGGCCCTTTCACAACGGCATGCGCTGCACTCACCGCTAAATCAGAGCGAAGGATCCAAAATTTGTTGTGCTGGTCGATGCACTCTTTTGTTTTTTTGGGGCAGCTCTATGTATACTAGATGTGCCTCCTATAAGAAATATAACATTACTCGCGATATAGGTCTCGATTTTGTCTTTACCACTCCTGATCTCTCCATCTCACTATTTCAGATGGTGGTCAATCCAAGCTCCATGGCAGAGAGAAGCTCTCACCTTCCAGCTCTTTGGAAATCACAGAGGTGAATCGGGTCAGTTGCTCTGAGCTGAAGTGGTTTTTCCAGTCTCCAGCAATGCCTGACAACAAAAACACGCATGCAAAGAGTCACATAAACATAAAAACACCTGATGAGAACAGAAATTGACCATGGAAGAAACTCTGAAAAGACATCTTTGATAACAAACGCGTCCAAGTTGGTGTGTTGTGTTCAATATCACTAATTTTTCAACCCAGTCAGATGTGTCATAATGGGATATGGAAACTCACCTTTTCTTAGGAAAGGAGATTTGTCATGATCCATGTACACCTTGGGGATCAGACTGAAGTTGGACATGTTGTTGTTCTGCATGCTCTTGAAAGAACAATGCTCTGCTACCTTCTGAATTACTTCTTCAGTCAGATTGCAGCCCAGGAAATCAGAAATACGCCTGAGAGCCGCAGGCAGGTCCTGGAAGAAACACGCTCGTTATATAATGTGAAACAGTCAGTGTTTTTTTAAATTTGGCTTTTATTGAAAACTTATTCTAAAGTCATTTCATGAGCAAACTTTGAAAGGTCAGGGGTTTGAATAGTTTAAGTCACAATTTCAAGTTTTGGCAAGACATAAGTCTGGGTTTGTTTTGCTCAAAGTGACAAATGTGGAGGGTGCACTCCAATGTTCCCTCTAATTTTTCATGTGTCTGAGCGAACACACAAACTCCCTGCGCGGTCCCTTGGACCACTGTGAGCAACATTAGAAGTGTGCACTGTGGTCACGCCAACATCGAATCCATCCAAGTTACATGGTTTATTAAAATAATCAAATTAAAGCATTTATGTTAGACTACTTTTAATTAACTGCTTCAGCACGCTGACAATGAAAATTTGAAAAAAAAAAAAATCTTGTTCATGACCTGTTTAGTATGTTAACACTATTGGAAGTGAAAATAACTCTAACTCCAATTTTGAAAACACAACTTTCTTTCTTTTTTAAATAAAGCTCTGACTTGAATTATGAGTATGAGTCTGTGGTCTGGGAGAGAGTCCTGTAATTCTCTGTTTGCAAAATACAGTATATAATGACCAATGTTGGGCAATTAATTATATAGTTACTTCTTCAAAAAAGTAACTGAGTTTTGCAAACAACGGAGTTTTTTGCAGCTGTTTACCTAAAAATGTAGCCAAGGCATTTTTTAAAATAAATATTTCAAACTATTTACAGAACAATCAGCTGTTCTGCATCAAATTTGATGCCACACAAATTATTTGTGTCACTCCAAAAAATTATTTCTGTCCACTATGAGATAAAGGAGAACAACAGCCTGATACCTGCCTGACAACAGGAGATGTATCACTCCTGTAACACCTGTAACATTCAGTAGTCGCCTCATTGTTCTGACACACACAACAAAACTATTGACTACACTACACACTAACTATACAAGACAACACGCTAACTACACAAGATTTGTGCTAAACGTCGCAAATCACTCACCTGGCAAAACACTGCGGTCACTCCTAAAACTTCCCCCCTTCCTAAACAATAAATGCCATGTTGCCATATCATTTTTGATTGGTCAACATGGTATATTTTTCGACC
Source organism: Aulonocara stuartgranti (assembly GCF_965226115.1). Lineage (NCBI taxonomy): Eukaryota > Metazoa > Chordata > Actinopteri > Cichliformes > Cichlidae > Aulonocara > Aulonocara stuartgranti. The sequence continues at coordinate 26,884,305 of NC_138947.1, forward strand.
AATAGGAAAGGGTGGGGGTTTTTTTGGTTTTGTTTTTGCTCACAGGCTTTCGAGCGTTTTCCTTATAAAACACAGTTTTTACCGTTTCTTCCCGCAGTAAATATAAACAACGATAGTATTCAGGAAGAAAACCAAACATTGCATATCTTTTTATCATAACTCTGGTTTTAGGTGGCCTATCAACACAATTTAAAAACTGGTATAAAGTCCACACTTTTTCCATCAATTGTTTCGTCTGTCCTGCTCACATCTCCAATGGTTGTACACGTTGTCATTAATGTGGCTTCACTCCACATAAGCCACGCCGCTTTGCTAGCTAAAACACCGGTGTCGGCACATAAGGACGCTGTCATAGCCTGTCAACCACATTGATTAGCTGCGAATGTAAATGGCATTATTGGCTGGACTATGGAATATGGTGGCATCGTTCTAATCCCATACAGGAGCAGCCAGTCACTCACTGACTAACACTGCAAAACAGAATTGTTAAAGTTTTAATTTTAATTTCAATTCAGGTTAGATTTTTTTTTGTGCACAACACAGATTTTCTGTGCGCAGAGACCGTGCCAGCAGTGCGCAATTGTGCATGTGCGCAGCTTAGAGGGAACATTGGTGCACTCGGGCCTTTAGGTGGAGCATCAAAATATGTGGGAAATTGTGTCTCAAAACTAGGGATGGGAATTTAAACATGTAAAATAATTTATTAATATAATTTAAATAAAAAATAACGCATTTAATCACACTTTGCATTTCAAGCAAAGGGGAACTTTTGTCAATGCACAATTTCCTGGAATACCAACTACACTAATGCACACATCAGATGTACAAAAAGGGAGAAGAAGAACGCGCATTGTTAGGACTGATCGGAGGCAAATTTCATTTCAAAAGACTACCTGACAGAAGCCTTGATAAAAGCATGGTTTTGTGCAAGCTGTCCAAAAAGGAGTTTCCGTACCACCGAAGCACCTCAACCTTACGATACCATCCAAATTCAAAACATGTTGCAGGAGGCACAGAACCTAGCACTGGCAGTGACAATAAAACATATGAACAGTCCAAATTTGATGAAATGACTGGCCCCAGAACCAAAATTAGTAAGCCAATATTGGACAAACTTACCAACTCTCGCATAAAAGGATTGCTCTGGACTGTAGACTACTATCAGTGGTAGAAGATAGGGGGTTAGAAAATGTGCTACAGTTAGCATCAGGTGATCCAACTTTCAACTGCTGTGCCGAAAGACTATTTCAAGTAAAATTGAACAGCCTTATGATATTGAAAGGGAAGCAAAATGAGATGCATTACAGACACCCCTGCTAATATGGAGGAACTACACCAGGAGCAAACAAGACTGGAGCAACAGAAAGAGCCACTCACACAGGATGTTACTACACAGTCAAATGATGGTGTAAACCATGATGTTGAAGAGCAGCAGTAAGGTGACTCCTGTGCGGATGGCGAATTCAGTCGACTGCTTGTTTCGGATGCGAATTTGGCTCAATGATCCGTTCTAATTTTCCTGTAGGAGCTTAATTACTTTCGGTGGGATGTGCTCAGTCTCCAGTGTCATCCAAAGTGTTGCCCAATCGATGCAGTCGAATGTAGGCTGAAAGTCAATAAAGATGATGACCGTCCGTTTCCCACATAAAATTTGCTCCTCACCTGGCAAATACTGAACATCTGGTCACAGGACCCGCGGTGAGATCTGAAGCCGGCTTGCTCTTTGCGGTTCGTTTGTTCGCGATGTTTCTGCAGGCATGATTGAATTACTTTCATGAAGACTTTTCCACTGATCAAGAGCAGACTGATGCCGCATTCGTTTTGGCATTCTCGGTTGTTGCCTTTCTTGAAGATTGGGATAATGATGGCCTTCTCCCATGTTCTTGGAATCGTCTCTGTGCGCCACATTTTTTTGCGGAAGAAGGTGCACTTGTTGGAGAAGAACATCACCGCCAGCCTTGATCGATTCCGCTGTAATTGCATCCACACCAAGCGCTTTTCCATTTTTCAAAGTCCCGATGGCTGTCTTCACCTTTGCCAGGGTTGACTCATTATCGGACCATCGGGGTCTCTGGTGCTTCGATGGGTGGCGGCTCTGCTGGTGGTCCTTGTGGCTCCGTCCAGCACTGTAACCGCTCAGTTGATGATCATACAAAGGTGCCATCAGCCTTTCAGATGTTGTCATTTGTTGATTTGGTTTTTCTACTCAGGCATCAGAGCATTCGATAAATGGTGTGGCACTCATGCTTTGAGGCCACTTCCTGGAGGAAGTCAGCCACTACTTGGTTCCAGTAAGCCTCGCGTTCTTCCTTCAATCGGCGTCAGACGTCCTTGTTGAGCTGATGATATCGTTTAAAGTCAACCAGCTTCACATATTTCGCTTCATCTACCATATCGAGACATTCGTCGGATATCTACGGCTGTGTTCGGCAGCGTGTGGGATGGCACAGGTCTTTGGCGCTTTCCATGATGACGTCCAAAACTTGTTGCTCTTTGACGTTGACATCTTCGGATGGCACCAATGCAGCAAAATGGCTGGATAATGCTATTTGAAATTCTGCCTTGTAAGCGGGATCTGACAGGCATTTCCAGTTGGGCTTTGCCAATGGGTGCGATTTGCATTTGGCTCTTTGTAGTAGAAGATTTATCACGGAAACAGGAGTCAATCAGGATGTAATCCAACATCGCTGAGTCATCACCTGTTGGATTTTGCCATGTGAGTTGATGTTTCTTTGGATGTTAAAATTGGGTGTTTTTCCGATGATGAAGTTGTTGGTGTTGGCGAAGGACAAGAGGCGCAAACCGTTGTTGTTCATTACACCATGTCCAAAATGACCCGACCCCGTGCTCTCCCACCCAGTCCGATTGAATCCAACGTGTGTTGTAGTTGGTTATAGAAATTGTTCTTGGCCGGGTCTGGATTTGTCTCGGTTGGTGTGTAGATGGTAATGAGGTGGGTTTTGATGCTACCGTTGATGGTGAGCACTACAAGGCGATTGGAGATTGGCTGGAATGAGACAACACTCTTGACTGTGCGACGGGCAACCATGAAGCCAACTCCTGCTTTTCGTTTTTCTCCACCCGAGTAGTAGAGTGCCATCTGGTCATCGTTGAGTGATGGTTTGACGACCGTCTGCCCTGATCCTGTGAGTCATAATTTGGATAAAGCTCTGATGTCGATTTTGCAGTTCAGTAGTTCTGGCAATGATTTCAAATTTGTATTTCCACTTTCGGTGTGATGATGTTTCGGTTCCTTCGGCCAGTAGCCCACTTCTCACCAGCATCCTTGTTCCCCAATACTGGCGCATCGGCTGCCCCGGATGCGGTAGCATTAAACAAAGAATTTAGGACATTATTTTCTTGAACTGTCTACTACAGGTTTGTGACTGAGCTTCTTGGAGGTGAGCCATATGTCTTATATTCCGTGGTTTTACCTGCTTTCTGCCACCTGCGTCACACCATGGAGGTCTCCAATGATAACTCAAACTACATGGTGAAATTTAAGACTGCCTTCACAAAGGACCTATCCCAGCGTGTAGCTACACTCAACCATCAGTGGCTCAAGATAGCTACTGTGCTTGACCCACGCTTTAAGGATTTAAAGCATCTTGCAAGCGGAGAGCGAGAAGAGTTTTGGACCAGCCTTGAAGCCCTGCTGCAGGAATAGCGTAAAGATGCCACTACAAAGGAGGCAGCAAAGACAATGGGCCTCCTCCTCTCTTCTTTGTCTTCAGACTCTGATTGAGATGAGGATGCCCTGTGCAACAGGGCTCTGAGTTTGTACAGAGCAGAATCCATCATCAGCGAGACAGACTCCCCGCTGCAGTGGTGGTCCAGTCGAGCAGAGACCCACCCACAGCTGTCTGGCCTGGCCTGGAAGCGATGATGATGATGGTTATGCATTTACCTGTCACTTGCAATGTTTCATGTACATGTTACCTGCAGTGAAATGGGTCCCCTTCTAACTATATACACTGCAAAAACATCACATTGGGAAGACAGGTCAGAGAGCTGTCTTCCCAAAGGATGATAAGAAAAACAATGAAATGCACAATACATGAGGGGAGAGGAGGAGAAAAGCAGACTGAGCTCCTGAGAGGAGAGCAGTTTGAGAACAGAAAAAAACACCTCAGCACAAAGCACATGAATCTTCATACCTTACAAGATAAAAACAGATAAAAGCACAGTTACTTTGTCTAAGTAACTGGTTAAAAGACACAGACAGTATGGAGTACGTAGGTATTGTGAGTCCAATGGGTTTGTTATTTTTTGCACTAAAATAGTCGATGATCACACTGTTTTAGCGGAATGTACAAAATAATTTTGGCTAAGGTTACTCACAGTTTAAAGGTGAAACTGGTCAAATAACCTTTTATATTTCTGCTTTATTTTTTTAAGAAGAAAAACTGCACGTTATGTTGAAATTTTTATCATTATTATTGAAAGACAATACCATTTTGAAAATGTACTTATAACAGTATTTTATTTTAAAGTCTGCCCAATTTTGGCCAGAGATATTATTTTTGCTTCTCTGTTTTGAATTGAAATGCAGTTTAATTTTTTTTTTCCCCCCAGAAATTAAGAGCTTGAGTTTACAATTTTCATGACCATGTCTATTATTTATTCTGTCGCCCACTAAAACCCTTTTAAATCAAAAAAAACATTTGCGCTTTGAGGCACATTTGCTTGTGCGATTAAATGTGATTAATCAAGATTAATTCATTAATTACAAAACCTCTAGTTAATTAGATTAACTTTCTTTTAATTGAGTCCCACCCCTACTCAAAACACAATATAGATGTAGGTAAGTAACAATTTTTAAAAACACAGTTGTCAGCTTGGTCGAGTGGCCATGGAAGCAGACATCCAACATAAGAACCAAAGAGTCTTTGACTGAATGGAATAGATGGGTTTAAATAACCTCACAGCATATTCCATTCTGCAGGTTTCACTCAGGACTATAGATGATACAAAAGAAATTGCATTGTAACACAGAAATATTTATAAAAATACACTATTTACAAACATTTCCAACTTAGGCCACATTTAAAATAATAACCAACAATAATCCTATTATAAATATGAATGAATGAATAAATAAATTCCCATACCCTATACTCGTGCCTTACTCTCCTCCCGGAACAAATAAATTGTTTGCGGGTCCTGGGGCCAGTGTTGGGGAGTAACGGAATACATGTACCGCCGTTACGTATTTAAAATACAAAATATGAGTAAATGTATTCCGTTACAGTTACCATTTAAAAAGGTGGTATTTAGAATACAGTTACTTTGTTGAAATAAATGGATTACACGGCGGTACTTCCCTGTTTCATATTGTGGCGGGTCAGGACTGTTTGGGTTTTGTTTGACAGCTATGTTCTGTTGTTCCAGGCGGCAGCGTTACGGTTGCCATGGTGACGCGCTCTCTCTGCGACTGTGTGTTTCCTGGGTTAGAGAGCGCTTTTTTGTTGTTGTTGTTCTCGTGCTAAGCTAATTGGCCTAAAGAATGTAGCCTTATGGCAGTGTAGTCCGTGCTGCAGGGAGAATGGACTGCCATACCTGTTATGTGTCTGTGAGCGAAGGAGGGAGAAAAATGTGAGTGGAAAAGTACGAGCTTTCACAGAGCAGAAACAATAATAACCACTGCAGCCAAGAAGAGTGCCTGACGAGCCCAGTTGTAAGTAAGCTATTAAGACTCGAGTGTACACTGTGTTCGTGTTTTCCTCCGAAACAATAAGTTCCGTTGGAGCAGCCTTTCAACGCTTCTCTCTGTCTCTATTTTTCGGCTACGAGCCCGACTCGGAACCGACGTATTAGCCAGAGGTCCCTTTACTACGGTTCGGAGCCACGGACCTTCAGTAATAGTAATAAATCACACAGCAACAGTACATTCATGCAGTTGTAAAAAGCATGATAATATATTAAGTAATCCAAAGTATTCAGAATACATTACTCTCATTGAGTAACGTAACGGAATACATTACAAAATACATTTTGGGGCATGTATTCTGTAATCTGTAGTGGAATACATTTTAAAAGTAACCTTCCCAACACTGCCTGGGGCACAATCTTCCCCGATCATAACATTGCAACCAGGAAGCAGCAGAGGTGAGTAAAAGGCTGAAAAAACTATTTCTTTCTATGATGTTCTAGCTGACTACTATGATTTATGTTTGCAAAAATTCATGTTATTTAACCAACAGATTTGTATATTGTAGAGCTGGGCGATAGAACGATAACGATATGTATTGCGAAATAACTTTTTCTCGATAGAAAAATTAAACTATTGCGATAGGCCTCACCGCTCTTGTCCTCTTAAAAAAAAAACAAAAAAAAAAACAGCCAATCCAAATTAAGTAGCGCAGAGCCGAACCAATCGCAGCCGCAGCGTCACGTCACGTGACTTGTTACGTACAGCACAAGTGCCAAGCCGCACATGTGTATTTGTTTTGGGAAGCAGCCAGCCGGCGTGCCGCCCGGGTAACGGAGGAAATGAGTGTGCTGACTAGAGAAAAATCAACCGAGAGCGTGACCGAAGAGAAAACAGATGATGGTTCCAATGCCGGAGAGATTGTCGAACGGAAGAGCCATAGAAGTTCCGTAGTGTGAAGGTATTTCGGCTATTTCAAGTCTGACAAAAAACAGAGTAGCGTTCACTGTAAATTGTGCCAAAAGCAAGTCTGGAAATGCAATAAAGCGGTGCATGCTCAATCTCTGACTGGAAGCACTAATTCGTCATTCGGCTTTTGTCAGACTAAAGTAACTGTTAAAACTGTTTGAAAAGCTCAGCTATACAACAAGGAGAGATTGAGAATTTCCTTTTAGTTCTCAGTTTATTTGATATTGACAAAAGTTAGTCAATTTTGTCTGTTCTTCTGTAAAACAAACTAAGATTTATTTTTAGAATTAATATTTTGTTTCTAAGTGGAATTGACAATTTAGTCTGTTCCGTTTGTTCTATTTTGAAACTTAAACGCTTTAGCGGCTGCCTTTTGTGTAGTTTGCAATATTTGCCTTTATTTATCTGAAAAAGTCTCATGTTCCTTTAGTACATCTACCCTGTTGAACTTATTATGGGAAATAAATATTTAAATCAAAACAAGCTGCTGATTATTTCACATTTTACTTGTGAGCAACGGCACATTTAAATCTAACAAATATAGTTATTTGGCTTATATCGTGATAGATATTGTTATTGCCTGAAATGAAAAAAACATATCGTGATATGAAAAAATCTCATATCGCCCAGCTCTAGTATATTGATATAGATCGCTTTCTTTACTTGTATATTGTAGGCGAATGCCGTAGTGACGAGGTGCAGGCTGAAGTTGAGCAAGACAACCGCACCCACAAATACACACACAGCTAACAACAGCTGCTCATGTAATTCAGCTGATGACCTGATAATGAATAAAAGTTTCAACAGTCCTCCAATTACTTTCTGTTTACTTCGATGCAGAATATGACAATTGAAAATATAACAAGAGAAAGTGTGAGTTAAAATATTTATTCTGTGCAGGTAATGGCAGCTCTCTGTTACACCTGTCTCTCATAGTGTGCACGCACACACTGACAATGCGGTGCACTATGAGACACTGTGTCTGGTAGTTTAGTCAAGAAAAAAAAAAAAACCTCACATGAAATACTTTCCTTTCAGTGAAAACATTGGAAGTGTTTTACCTGAGCCATTTCTTCATATGTAGTGTACATTATTCTGTCTCCCAGTTCACTGTTTCTCCAACTCTTCATGTGGTCTGTCCATTTTCCAAACATCACTGCAAATGAAGCAGACATTGGCTGACCAGTTACAGATCCAACCACTATTGTGATAGAACTTGCAAATATTGATTTTCTTGCATGTCTCCTCTTGTGCATATGTGATCTCTGACCTTTGCCCTCAAGAAATCTATCCATGAACTCATCAAAGGTTCCTGGATCCTCAAGGAAGCCAGCCATCTGGTGGAAGTAGTATGAAGACACCATGATGTCCTTTGGGTTCCTCATGACGTAGATCACCTACAGCAGAAAGAGTGCAAAAACATACGTGTGTGTAAAGTCTCTTACACAATCAGGAACACATTGGGAATATCACACAGAGTCATTACCTTTGCTTTGGAGGTACAGAAGGAAGGGGGCATGAGGTTGTAGGGAAAATGTGAGACCAGTGCCCGTGGAGATGCCAGCTTATCCACCACCCGTGCCAGTTGTTTCTCTTCCAGCCATGGGACTCTCTCCCAGTTAGGAATGGTATGGATGGGGGTCAGATCCCCCCCATTCAGCACCAGTGGGAGGATCTCCTGCATCCAGATTGTACCTGAAGAAATAGCAATAAAAAAATAAATGAGTATGAGCTACAGGGCCCTATTTCAGGAAGCCGGTTTAGTGCAAACTCTGAGTAAGTATACCCTGAGTTAACGAAAACTCTGGGTTTTCGGTTTCACAAAGCGAGTTTAGATTAATTCTGAGCAGTGTTGGGACTAACGCGTTATTAAGTAACGCGTTACAGTAACTAGTTATTGTGCCAAAATCAGGAACGCGTTAGTCGTTACTGGGATTTAAATAGGCTCGTTACTCGTTACTTCGTGTGGTGGCTATGGAGCTTCCACAGATTCAGTAACATTAGCAAGTGGTGGAGGGCAGCAGGTGGAGGATGGAAAGAGGACGCAGAAGGAAAAGAGACCCGAGGCGGCCGCCGGTCCAAGTGTGAACTGAACTTCAGGTAAGAAGTTATGACCTGCAGTCTCTCTGGGTCAGATATGAACCAAGTTTAGGTGGAGTTTATTTTCGTTATTCTGACTTTTTCCGTACTGCGTGCTAGCTAGCATGACGGAGTTTCTATACAGCTGGGTGGTGCTATGATACTGATGTTGAACTTTATTTTGTTCATAAGTTATTAGAGTTGCCAACCGTCCCGTCTGGTATTCAGAGAAAATATTAGGCGTTTCTTATTGAGGTGAAAAGGAACAGTTTGTCCCGTAATTCAGCTACAATGAAAAAGGCACAAAGCTGGAGTTATTCTGTGTCTTTACGCTGCACAGCTGCCTCTTCTTCTCTCATTCTCCCCCCTCCCTCCCTCTCCTGTTTCTACTTCAATCATGAAAACTGATCAATAATCAGCTGATCGGCTTTTCTCTCTTGTTTGTTTATCACTCACTTTGCGCCGAAAGAGGAAACCAGCGGATGTCGCGCTAAACAACAGCAGCACGTTTAAGCTTGATCAGCTGTTGTTAGAATTTATTTAATATTAATTTCTAGTATCAGCTGATGTTTGCTGGAGCCACAGCTGTAAAGCTGCTGGTCATGATATCAGTTTGGTTATCTGGTGAGAGGGAAACATGAAGATGAAACCAGGAGATGTCCTTACTGAAGCATCAGAGCTGAACAGGTGATGGAGAAACAGGTTTACCTTTTAGGTGACATGAATGAGTTGAAGGGAAGTTATGAACTGTTTCTGAGAGACAAATAACCCCAGGATCCTTTTCTAAGTAGCTGACAGCTGGTAACTGTGCAGGGGTGGGTCTAGCAAAGTGTTGCCAGGGGGGCAGGTAGGGCATTAACAGGGAGAGGGGGGCACAAGGAAATACTTTTCTTTCTTATTCCCATTTAAAATGTCTAGCTTTTAAAAAATAATTATCTGAATCTTACAACAAACGATTGATAGATTGATGCATATATACCATCAAAACAGTGTACATCACTGTCACAACAGTGTTTATTTTCATTCAAAGGCTTTATGATTTTTCCTATAATGGTGGGCCAGTCTCTAGTCAAAATGCCCGGGCCAATTTTCTGTCCCAGTCCAGCTCTGTATGCAGCTCATCTGCAGTCTGGTGTTACCTACATCTTCCTATTCAGAAGGCAGAATTTCCGAGTTCTGAGTACAATCGAAAGCACCACGACTGCAGTTTTTGTGTTGGATGTAAAAGGCGCGCATGACGCTGTGACGTAGGCTAGAATCATGGCAGCAGTCAATGACGGTCCAGGCGTGGGATTTCTCTCGTGGAAATGTGCACATTATCTTTTCCTTTCTATTGGTAGGTGGCACAGTGCACTTGTGGCAAGTAAGCAAGCTAGAAGACTGGCAAAGTTATGGAAGCAACACATTAACAAGAGAATTCTGAGTAAAACCAAAGTTACTTTCCCTAGTAACTAGTTACTTTGAAAGTAACGAGTAACTTTAAGTAACTGAGTTACTTTTGAGAGAAGTAACTAGTAATGTAACTAAGTTACTATTTTAAAGTAACTTACCCAACACTGATTCTGAGTGAGTTACTATGACGACACACTCCGTGAAGCTAACCTGCCCCCTAGCAGGTTTACTTCAACTAACCCTGACCTTCTCCGCCTCTTTGTCAGAAACCTGACTGTAGGAAGTGTCAGACATGGCGTGCCCCTTCCTTGAAGAGCCTGTAGATGTTGAAGCCCAAATTCTCCGCAGAGCTTTCCGCCGGGAGAGAGTGATTAGAGCGCGTTTGGACATTTTATCATTTCCTGATGATTTTCTGTGTGAACGTCACCGTTTTTCAGCACAATCTATAATTTATTTGAATAACATCCTCAGGCCTAATATTGCTCATGTGACACATCGCGGACATCCTCTCAGTTCTGTACATATTATTTGTATTGCACTTCGGTTTTTTGCAAACGGGAGCTTTCTGTATAATATTGGTGACGCTGAGCACGTTTCCAAGGCTACCGTCTGTCGGGCAGTCAGGAATGTTACAGTTGCACTGAAACGTCTCCTGTACTCGTTTGTGGTGTTCCCCGGTCATAGACCCACAAGATTTATCAAAGAGGGATGCCACAAAATTGCAGGTAGCAGGATGAACGAAACTTAATTCATGATGTGGTGATACTTGAACTACTACTTAAATTTTACATTTATTCTCACGGTTCCCAGGCGTGATTGGCTGTATAGATGGCACTCACATTCCAATCATTGCTCCTTCAGTAAATGAAGGAGACTATGTGAACAGGAAGTCTTTCCACAGCATTAATGTACAGGTACATAGCTCCCTGTAGCATTTCAAACTAACAAATTATTTATTATAGTAATGGATGCTAATTTGTGTTCTCTGCACTGTGAAGATCATATGTGATGCTGCCAACATTATCACAAATGTGGAAGCCAACTGCTCAGCCTCTGTGAGTGGTGGTGGTGGACGACCTCCACCTGTTTTTCGGGCCTCCGCTTTTTTTCTGTTGGCTATAACGGGTCACATTTGAGCATACAGAGTAAGCAAATATGTAATTGTAATGTGCTCAGATAATTTCAATAAGTGCTTACAGAGGGGAAATTAATGTAGCCTCTAACTGCAATTGATTTACATCGGACAAACAGACCAAGCACTATGGCTCATAATACAATTACACCTTACCTGTTTGGACTATATTTTTATATTTCATTTTTACTTGCTGCCAGGAACGTTTGGGGCCTGTTGGGTTGCACCTGCGCTCACGTCACATCACAAAATAAAATGTATAAAATATAAAATAAAATATAATAAAATAACGTGTTAAATGGGTGGAAATCCCTAGATCAATGTTTAAATTAACACTCACGCATTGACTCTGTCGGCTATGTTTTGCCATGCATGCTCCCTTTCTTTTGCAGCTGAGGCTGTGTTACTTTTTTCCGCAAAATTTGCATGTTATTGGCATATGCTGCCATCAGAATTTCGGCCTCAAGTGCTGTAAAATACATTGACCGCGCCTTCTTTCCCTCCGTCTCCATGGTGACTCGCTTAATCTGTGCTCCACTAATCAGGGCTTTATGTATCCTTGTGCGCGCGTTTAACTTGGGGTTAAAGCAACTCCGTGTTGATTGAACTAATTGTTATCAGCCTTTCTGAAACCGAATATTCCGAGTTGGACAGTTCGGGGTTACTCAACCCTGAGTATCGTTTTTCACTCTGAGTTTTCTAAACCGGCTTCCTGAAATAGGGCCCAGGTCTTCAAGTATAACTGCATAACGGGTTAACAGAAACAATAGTGGGAACCGGTGCTTAGTATCAGGAACGCTTATGAAAATCGGTCTTAGTAAATGTGAGCACAGTTTGTAACTGCTCTCCAATTAAAGATCCTGCACATCATACACACACATGACTGCCAGGTGCAGTGCTTTCCATCATCTCAACACACTCTTTTCACTTGTTGGTATATTTCATCTCTATCATTAACCACGCTAATCTGCTGGACATCCTTTCTACCTTGTCTTGACTAGCCAGTTGTTACAAGCCCCATTTTCTTTTCTTAGTGTGCAGCCTCACATACAACTCATTATAAACCATTTCCTTTCATAAGCGCTCTCTTTGCTGTATGACAAGCTCCCAGTACTCAGGTCTTTCTTCACTTTGGATACTTTTCTGTAGTTCTTCTTTTCACAACAAGTCTACTTGTTGTTTGGAAACTATCCAGAGGATACATTCTGCGCAGTTTTCCCAGACATCTGATAACCCTTGCCTTCTACCCAGAGCTATCTTAAATCCTCTCTGAACTCTGTGCAACATTCTTTGCTCTTCAACTTCAGCGACTCATCTGCCTAGCTACATTCTCACCTGCCACTACCTTGCAGACTCCCATTTCCTTCAAACTGCACATTTTATACACTTTTATACATCCCTCTATGTTCCTCCCTCTTCTTTAAGTACGTGTTCACCACAGCCATTTGCATCATTTTTCACAATATCATAACAGTTGACACACGGCTTTGGAGTGACTGGAAAAACTTTGCATAACTCTTGCATAGTGCACAGTATCTAGGCTTACTTAACCACATATATAGGTTTATGCAGTCTCTAGCCTTCAAAGGCAAACTGGTAATAGTAAACATTCAGGTTGAGCAGCAAACTGTTCAAGGACGGTGTTGTGCCAAAAAGTGATTGCCTGCCAAAAACTGATTTCCAATGTTTCCGTGTATTTTTTATGTGTAATATCTTTACGTATGTTCGTAAACAGACTTCGGTGAACAGGGTTTACAAAGGGGTTATATATAGAATTAAAAAATTATCTGTTTTTCAAGTATCTTTACAACTCTGTGTTATTGTACTTACATTATAACCAATTTGGTCGTTTATCCCCACTTAAAATATTTTTACAGAACTATTGTAATATTTGCTGCCATTTCTGTTGTCCTCTTGGCCAGCTTACTCTTACAAAAGACATTTTTAATGTTAATGACATTTTTTTAACTGCATAAATAAAGGTTACGTAAAAGTCACTGCCAAAAACTGATTGCGGCTTCTACCTTCTTACACTAATGTTGTTTGTGGCTCAAGATGACTTTATGTCATCCATAAGGGATGCATTTGACATATGTTTCACATATTATAGGCCAACACTTATAGCAGTTTAAATACGAGCAATCAGTTTTTGGCAAATACCGGAAATCACTTTTTGGCAGAACAACTGTTGTACTGTACAACAATTGTTGTATTGTACAACAACGGCGTACAATTCACTCGCGAACCTCATTTATTTTCACCCTCACCCGCAGACTCTGCGTGCTCTGTCTGACACCACTTACACAGATAAATGCGCAGGTGCAGCGTCTATCATCAAATTCTACCATCACAAAGGTTTAGTCATCAGTTTTCTGTGAAGTAAAAGCCGCTTGAGTGTTTTACAGAAGCTCTCACCTGACTTCGGGTAGGTAACAGCCAGGACGTCGTCGTCTTCAAACTTGAATCCCTGAGCAAACTCCAAACTCTCATAAGAGTGAGTTTCCTTGGGCACAATCAGTCCGTGATAGTGCAGGTACATCTCCTCGGAAATCGACATTTTTCGAAGTATGCAGAGAAAGTGTAGCTGTCAGTAACCGTCGTACTTCCCCGCCACGTTCACGCACGGTGGGAAATCACAGAGGAGGCGAAAATGCAAATCAAACAGTAAATATTTACTTTCCTCGTGCCCAGTGCTTGATTCCTTAAACATCTCCAAAGTTATTTATTATGTTACTTATGACCTCAAAATTACTATTCAGACTAATAGCAATTAACTGTCCCACAATCATGTCGAATAAAGTAATAGCCAGATTTTACAGGGTAACGTGAAGGCAGCACGTGATTTTCTGTATATATATATATATATATATATATATATATATATATATATATATATATATATATATATATATATATATATATATATTAATATCAGGTCAATACAGGGGCACTATTATGGGCAGAAATCTGTGCCATCAGAAACTGAATTTGAATAAGTTCAATTTGAAATTGAATTTATGGTTTGAAAATGATCATCACTAAATTGAAATTGAATTTTATATTTTGAAAATGAATTGATTTGCTTTGAAACTGCATTTTATCCTTTAAAAATTCAGCTCTCGAATAATTTCAGTTTCACTTCTCACTATTCAGTTTCAGTTCTACAATTCAATTTCAGTTCCAAAATTCAGTTTTTTGGAACTTACATCCGATTCCGGTTCAAGCGCAGATTAATAGAACTACGTTTTACTAGCGGACCGAAAGTGTTACTGACGGGAATCTACAGCGTCTTGAGCTGAATTAAGACTTCAGAAGTCATTCGTCATGTCGAATGACCAGCGGATAAACTCTCAGGTTGGTAATAAATGTATTACATGTATAAGAACAAGCGTCATGTTAACAAATGATAGCCGTGCAGTAACTTTTATGCTTATTGTAGCTGTTAGCTAAAAACGCTAATTTAGCGTAGTTTGCCCTGAATTCAGCTTTGACAAACAAATATGATCGACTGTTTCTAGTAGAATTCCAGAGTTGTCATCTTGTACCCTCTCAGAGTACCCCCTCTGTATGCTTGCAGAGACCCCTACAGTAGGGAAACATGCAAAACGGTGCCCAAACCTTTGTATTTTAGCTTCATTTATGTCTTACACAGCATCCCAACTCTTTAGCTAACTTAATAACTTTAGCTAAAGTGAATAGTTAGTCTAATTCATTAGTGCAGCATTACTGGATCACCTCTGTTTGAAGTGATATAATGTGGATGTGGATGTAAGTTCCAAAAAACTGAATTTTGGAACTGAAATTGAATTGTAGAACTGAAACTGAATGGTGAGAAGTGAAACTGAAATTATTCGAGAGCTGAATTTTTAAAGGATAAAATGTAGTTTCAAAGCAAATCAATTCATTTTCAAAATATAAAATTAAATTTCATTTTAGTGATGATCATTTTCAAAGCATAAATTCAATTTCAAATTAGACTAATTCAAATTCATTTTTCAAAAGCATTTATTCAAGTTACAATTCAGATTGTAAGCAATTCAAATTCAAATTGAACTTATTCAAATTCAGTTTCTGATGGCACAGATTTCTGCCCATAGGTATCGTCACTGATTTCTAGAATCGATTCAATTCCGATTCACAAGGTCCCGAATCAATTCGATCCACGATTCGATTTAATTCGATTCGATTTAAATCTGGGAAATTTTGACAGTCAGAAATATTATAATTCAGATCAGTACATTTACATATTTTTGTATCAATAAAAAGGAAGCTGACACACGCAAGACTTTATCACAGGTGTAAGCGTCACAGCAGATGCCTTTGTGTCAAAGTAGCTGAAGATAAAACACAGAAAAACATGAAGGTGATTTTCCTGGCCTGGGATTTTATAAAAAATATTCTGCAGTACATCAAAAACGAAAGAAAACCATTAATCAACATATGAACATTACCTCTGACGTTACAGCGGTTTTATTAGAGACACGGCTAAGCGTTTTGCATTTTGAATAATTTTAAAAAGTTTAAATTTGTTCAGTATTGAACAGCAGAAATGAGGTTTTCTTTTCAGAAGAATGTAAAAGGGGGTTTTTATGCATAGTCCTCAGATTTTGGGGAATGTTAACCTTCTTCATCCGTTCCAGTTTTGATGTGTGGTGCAATTTTAAAAGACCGTGCAGCTCATTCAGAACCACTTATTAAAAGATTTGAGTTCATGCCTACATTTCACCTATGCATCTGTACTTTTGACTGTGTAGAAGAATCCAAAATAAATTCAAACTTGACCACGATTCTTTTTTTTTAAGACACTAAAGATCAAAGCCCATGGTATTCATGTCCATGATGAGCGTATGTACCTTATGACCACAAGTGTATCTTTCTACAAATCCAGTCAACCAATCATGCAGCTGTGAAGTATTTTAAGCTTTTACTGTTATTATTGTGAGATTGCACTAATGAAAGCTAAAATCAACACGTAAAACTCTTAACTAGAAAACTAGCATGTAAAACACCAACTAATCCATTTAAAATATTTAATGAAATCCTTCTAATAGTATAATAAATATTCAGTTCAGGTTTGCAGGTTGACTGGGTGGCAGGAAAGGTGCATCCTGGAAAGATCATCATTCTATAGCAGGATTAGCAAAGAGAGATAGCCACCTATGGGCAACTTAAAATCACCAATTAACCCAACTACACTAACTGGATGTCTTTGGCACGAGAGAGAAAGCTGGAGTATCTGGATAGAAGCAATACAAACAAGGACGAAAACGCAACACGCTGGATTTCAACCAAGGACCTTCTTGCTGAAAGTCAAAAGTGCTAACCACTACCACTCAACCCCTCTCATTTCACAAAAAAAACCCCAAAAATCTGTGGTATAGTGATGTGCGGATCGATACTGAAATATCGATTCCTCCGATACCAGTCATTTATGTTCTTGAATCAATTCTCATATTAAAATATCGATATTTTAGTAATTTAGGGTAAATTTGTAGTTTATCATTAACAGGAACACAGTGGAAAGAAACTATATCATTTGGATTGTCTACATTGGAAGGAACTACTTCCTCTTCTGCCTTTCATAGTCATATGCGAAATATGGCTGTATAAATGTGTTGCAGCCCCTTGGCATGGCACTCACAACAATGGCTGAGCGTGAATGGAGTCATGTGTGGACGTATTTTACCTCCACAAACAGCCGAGACGTGGTTTGTGATACATGTGGCAAGAAAGTGAGGTGTTGTGGCCACTGTTATGGCCCTGTCCATAATCTGTTTTGGTGGCTGTTGTTGTCTGTGCCTTTAAGTCTTTGCAGGTCCCGGAGTGGATGAGCTGACGGCTGCTGATTGGTCCCCTGGCCATGTGATCTTCTTCAAATCCCTCACCAGCAGTTGTCCCGGGGCAGCCACTGACAGCAGCAGCAGACCTGAGCCTGGCCTTCAAAACTTGAGATTTTTGTGCTTGTGATTTGTGCGGCTTTTCTGAGTTTTGTATATAGTGTGTATATTAGCTTTCATTGTACATAGCACATTGTAAATAGCACTGCAACAGAAGGGGTGAGCTGCCGTATTGTTTTTCCTTGCACTGTTTTCTCCTGTTTATTTCAGTTAGGGAGTTAGGTGTAGCGCTTGTCTTTTGTTTGATGTTTGATTTCACATAGGGTTTTAGATAGCACCTCCTCCTGACTTAGCTTGTTTTGTTTGTTATTTTGGCCTTTGTTCACCCTGGAGCTTCATTTTTGCAGTGTAGATAATAAAACACGATTCACTAAGGAATTGGTTTCCCTCTGTGTATGGTTTTGGGGACCAGGGCGGGGCAGTCTTTTCAAACTTATGTTGCGTTCCTGTACCCCTAGACTGGGGCGTAACACCACACCACTAACCTCGTCAAACACCTCAGGGTAAATCATATCACAGAATATGACGTCTGTTAAGGTTCAAATATCCTTTCCAACGGTCCAACCGTACGTCTCTCGCGGAGTCCTTTAGTGCTGCAGACAGGCAACATGTTCAAATTGCGCACAACTTCATTTTTTTTATTTCTATATGATGAATTCTGCATTATTAAGTGATAAGAACAAGTAATCTGATATCCTGTAATCATTATGACGCTATAATTTGAGATACAATAAAAGATACAATAAATAAAATACGTTTTTGTACAAAGTATCGGTATCGGATCAGTAACGTCGATACCACCCTGAATTTTACTTGGTATTGGATCGGAAAGGAAATCAGTGGTATCGCACATCACTACTGTGGTACTGGATTTGGTCACAATACAGGAGTCATTTTAAGTACGTCTTTGCATCAGTACACATGCCCATCACACAGAACCACCTATTTACCCCTTTTCTTATCAATGGCACTTATGTACAGTGGAAACATAATAGTATTAACACCTTTAAATATCTTTTTAAAGATGGCACTTTCTTAACTTAAAGACCTCTGTTCAGAAACAAATCTTTCGGCTGCCCATCTATTTCATTATTTTTAGGCACAGCATCCAAGCTTCCAGATGTCCAACCGTGGGAGGAATAATTGTCCCTTAAGCCCAATAAGAAATGAATTATATCTGTAATATATAAACAACTCATGGATTTAGATGTCCATTTGGTGGTTATTATTAGGAGGGCTTGGAGTGGGAGTTAGGAATAATCTTTTTGGATCAGCAGTGGGAGAAAGCAGTATCCAATGTCTGTTATAGTACGTTCTGTGCTAGGCAGTGTTGGGTAAGTTACTTTAAATTAGTAACTTAGTTACATTACTAGTTACTTCTATCAAAAGTAACTCAGTTACTTCAAGTTACTCATTACTTTCAGAGTAACTAGTTACTAGGGAAAGTAACTTTGGTTTTACTCAGAATTCTCTTATTAATGTGTTGCTTCCATAACTTTGCCAGTCTTCTAGCTTGCTTATTGCCAGAAGTGCACTGTGCCACTTACCAATAGAAAGGAAAAAAATAATGTGCACATTTCCACGAGAGAAATCCCACGCCTGGACCGTCGTTGACCGCCGCATGATTCTAGCCTGCTTTTTACATCCAACACAAAAACTGCAGTCGTAGTGCTTTCGATTGTACTCAGAACTCGGAAATTCTGCCTTCTGAATAGGAAGATGTAGGTAACACCAGACTGCAGATGAACTGTATACGGGGCTGGACTGGGACAAAAAAAAAATCGTCCCGGGGAATTTGACTACGGCCCATCATTATAGGAAAAATCATAAAGACTTTGAATGAAAACAAACACTGTTGTGACAGTGATGTACACTGTCTTGATGGTATATATGCATCAATCTATCAATTGTTTGTTGTAAGACTCAGATAATTATTTTTTTAAAAGCTAGACATTTTAAATGAGAATAAGAAAGAAAAGTATTTCCTTGTGCCCCCCTCTCCCTGTTAATGCCCTACCTGGGCCCCTGACAAAACTTTGCTAGATCCGCCCCTGCACAGTTACCAGCTGTCAGCTACTTAGAAAAGGATCCTGGTGTTATTTGTCTCTCAGAAACAGTTCATAACTTCCCTTCAACTCATTCATGTCACCTAAAAGGTAAACCTGTTTCTCCATCACCTGTTCGGCTGTGATGATTCAGTAAGGACATCTCCTGGTTTCATCTTCATGTTTCCCTCTCACCAGATAACCAAACCGATATCATGACCAGCAGCTTTTACGGCCCTGGCTCCAGCAAACATCAGCTGATACTAGAACGTAATATTAAATAAATTCTAACATCAGCTGATCAAGCTTAAACGTGCTGCTGTTGTTTAGCGCGACATCCTCTGGTTTCCTCTTTCTGGCGCAAAGTGGGCGATAAATAAACAAGAGAGAAAAGCCGATCAGCTGATCACTGATCAGTTTTGTGATTGAAGTAGAAACAGGAGAGGGAGGGTGAGAGGATGAGAGAAGAAGAGGCAGCTGTGCAGCGTAAACACAGAATAACTCCAGCTGTGTGTCTTTGTCATTGTAGCTGAAGTCCGGGACAAACTGTTCCTTTTCACCTCAATAAGAAACGCGTAATATTTTCTCTGAATACGAGACGATTCCGTTTTTTACGGGACAGTTGGCAACTCTAATAATTAACCTTATGAACAAAATAAAGTTCAACATCAGTAACATCATAGCACCCACCCAGCTGTATAGAAACTCCATCATGCTAGCTAGTACGCAGTACGAAAAAGTCAGCACAACGAAAATAAACTCCACCTAAACTTGGTTCATATCTGACTCAGATAGACTGCAGGTCATAACTTCTTACCTGAAGTTCAGTTCACCTGACACTCTCGGACCAGCGGCCACTTCGGGTCTCTCCTCTTGCCTCCCTTTTCCTTCATCCACCTGCTGGCTTCCACCACTTGCTAATGTTATTGAATCTGTGGAAGCTCCGCGATAGCCACCACACGAAGTAACGAATAACGAGCCTATCTAAATCCCAGTAACGAGTAACGCGTTCCTGGTTTTGGCATAATAACTAGTTACCGTGCTCGTTACCACAATAATAACGTAGTTACTGTAACGCGTTATTAAGTAACGCGTTAGTCCCAACACTGGTGCTAGGTTACAACTTATTCAAGGTATTGTACAGGGTTTACTATTCGAAATCTCGCGTGTCCGAGATCTACCCACAAGTGGTGGATCAGTGTGAGAGATGTCATGCCACCCCATGTGACCTGAGTCACATGTTCTTTCTGTGCCCAAGACTCCATGACTTCTGGAGCCATTATTTAGTTATTCTGTCCAAGACTCTTGGGACCCAGGTCAGAATGAACCCTTTTTTGGCTATTTTTGGGCTTCCAGTTAATACTGGTCTAACTACTCCTACACACCTCAAAATATTAGCCTTTACATCACTTTTGGCTAAACTGGGCAGCATCACCTCATCCCCCATCACACTGAACACTGGTGCTCCACAGGGGTGTGTACTGAGCCCTCTCCTGTACTCACTCTACACCTGCACGGCCACTAGAAACTCTAACATCATTGTAAAGTTTGCAGACGACACTACAGTGGTGGGTCTTATCACCAACGGTGATGAGACGGCCTACAGGGAGGAGGTCAGCGCCCTGACCCACTGGTGTCAAGACAACCATCTCACCTTCAACGTCGCAAAGACAAAGGAGTTGATAGTGGACTTCCGGAGGTGCAGAGAAGTACACACCCCCATCACCATCAACGGCGCTGCTGTGGAGAGAGTGAGCAGCTTCCGGTTCCTTGAGGTACATCTGGCTGAGGATCTTGCGTGGTCAGTACACACAAACAAAACAGTGAAGAAGGCGCAGCAGCGCCTCTTCTTTCTCAGGAGACTGAAAAGATTCGGCATGAGCCCCCGCATCCTGAGGACCTTCTATCGCTGTGCCATTGAGAGCATCCTCACTGGATGCATCACCACCTGGTACGGCAACAGCACCGCACTACTCTCTGGAGAGTAGTGCGGTGCTCTGAACGGATAATTGGAGGTGAGCTTCCCTCCCTCCAGGACATCTACAGGAAGCGGTGCCTGAGGAAAGTGGGGAGGATCATCAAGGACTCCAGTCACCCCAGCCATAAACTGTTCAGACTACTTCCATCAGGAAGGAGGTTCTGCAGCATCCGGTCCCGTACCAGCAGACTGAGAGACAGCTTTTTCCACCAGGCCATCAGACTGCTGAACACTTCATAGACACCTCACCTTCACTACTGGAACTTCAACATTATGCACTCCATACTGTATATAAATGCCACTTGTTTTGCACAATATCCAACTACCAACCTCTGTATATTTTATATATTTATTTTATTTTACTCTATTTAATTTGTAAAATATGTATACACACACACACACACACACATATATGCACACACACACACACACACGTAGATATACATATTTAGTATACACATTCAGTAATATGTACTGTACCAGTGTACCTGCGCATGTGATGTGACAATAAAAGTGATTTGATTTGATTTGATTTGACCAGGGGTCTGCAACCTTTAACACCCAAAGAGCCACTTGGACCCGGTTTCCACGCAAAAGAAAACACTGGGAGCCGCAAATACTTTTTGAAATCTAAAATGAAGATAACACTGTATATATATATATTTTTTTTTACCTTTATGCTTTGTGTGAACAACTAAAGTAAGTAAGTAAAGTTTATTTATTAAGAGCTTTTCACAGACAGGCAGTCACAAAGCGCTGTACACAAATATTAAAATAAACAATACAATCAATAAACATTATACACAATGTAAAAGATCAAATGTAAATAATGTAAAGAATATAAAATACGTAGATCAACAAAAGGCTTGTTTGAACAGAATAGTTTTTAACTGCTTTTTAAAAGAATCCACAGAGCAACTAAAGTGTGTTGCTTATGAAATCCATGAAGTGCTACATTTTATTCATGTAAATAACTACGGTGGCCCCTAGAGACAAAGCACGTAAAAACTCCAAAACACTTGCAAACTCCAAAACACAATGCGGCCCTCAAATGCGTCCTTAATTTCCCTGAATTTTAAGGATGGGTCGGTGTAGCCTTCATGGCCCAACATATCCCAGATTTCATAGCGCGGCGGTAGTGTGGATAATTTTGCCGAAAAAAACGGCGGAAACGGAGCCGCCGAAGAGTAAACTTTCAGAAGTAAGTACTGAATATTATGTCACTTATTTGTGCGCGAATGTTTTTATAATGAAGAACATTAAAACATTACTGTTGGCCACATGTCGGGAAAGTTATGTGACATTAGCGATGTTTGTACTAACTTGTTTTTAAAGCCTTTACTTCAAAATATACGCCGTTCAATAGTTGACTTTAATCTTACAGAGAATGTGATGATTTTATGTATAATTAAAGTCAGTCATATATCCACAAACACAACAAGCTGAAAGTCAGTGATGCTGCTCGGTTTGCAGTCCTGAATATCACGGCACAAGCAGGATTCACTGCACTGTTAATGTTAGCTATGTTATATTGCTGCCTCTGTTCGGTGGTGTCGAGCTAAACGGACTTTAACGTGTGTTTGAACGAGCTGGCGGTTCACTCGTTACGCTGAAAGAAAGATGCTTTAATCACAGGAGTCACACATGTGTCCACTGTACCATCTGGGAACTCTTCTTGTTTCGTAATAACACAATCCTCCTTCTTTTGTGCTGTTTTGTAGCAGTGTATACACCTGAGACTGTCACCTGTCTGTCTGTCCTGCACTCTCTCTCTGTTTCTTTCTCTCTGATTGTGTAATAAAAGTATGAACATGTATTTATAAGTGACACTTGTGTTTGAATCCTGCAGCTTATCACACATTTGATTTCCATATGTGACGACTGCAAGTGTCCAGAGTGAGGACAGACTGAGGGACCCACTGCTGCATATCATCTGTGAGGCTTTGCACCCCTGATGATCCACCAGGACAAACTCAGCAGTGTGTGAGGAAGAAGAGGAGGAAGAGCCAGCAGCAGCTGACAGATGGAGAGAATAGACAGACTGTTCCCTGTTTGTGAAGGACTGCTAGAAAAGTTTAAAATAACTAATTGTCTGTCCTGAATCAGTCTTATTAGGTAATGGTCAAATAATTTGATCATTCCAGTGTTTTCAGTGTGGGAGAAAGTACTCAGGGCCTTCAAGTGAAACACTATGAAAGGCAGCAACAAGTGTAATATTCAGAAACCTAAAGTATGTATCAGCAGCAGAATGGAGCTAAAAATAAATGTTTGTTTCAGTTCTATGAAGCTTTGAGTATTTTGGATTAGTAGCACTGCTGTGTTTGTTGCATCATATTGCTGTAATTGTTTATATGCTTTATATATTCTGAGGTAAGTTGATCTATAGTGTTACATCATATTCTATAAGGATGTTATGTGTTTGTATACTTTCTGCCCAGTTTGACCCATTTAGCAGAGGCCAGCCTGTTTAAGGCTCTAATATCTATTCTGTATGACTTAAAGCAGTTATGACATGGTCTGATTTTCTCACCCAATAAAGGAATATTTCATATATCAGTCTACTCTTCATTTTATCAGAAACAGTTATCACAGCTTGTACATTTTCTTTTTATAAATATATGTAAGCAATGAGCCAAATTTAGTAATGCCAACATACTGAAGGAACAACATTTGTCTCTTATATATGATACACCTATATATGCACTGTCAAAGATACTTGTCTTTGAGTGAAGATTTAAGGTGATAAGACATAAATAACTGCAACTTGAATCTGTACTGAAGCTCAGTATTTGACAGAGTTCATGTTCACTGCTGTAATAGCTAATAATGATTAATATAATAACTATAATATTGGCCATATTATATTTACATTACCAAAGTGATATGACTTTAGTCTCATGAACAACATTAGCTAATTGTTATTTACTAACTAATCTTAAATGACTGTTCAGTACAGAAATGAAGCCCAAAAATCATGTTTTACTGTCCTGTGGTCTCAGCCTCAGATACTTATCAAATCACACAAAGCTCTTGTAGAAACAAACAAACAAATGAACAAAACATGTTCTCCCTCATTTCTGTCAAACAAAGTTGTATGACACGTTTCCAGCGGTTAGTATCATGGTTGCTAGGCAACCTGGGAAGCACGACGGAGACTAGACCGTCCCATACAGACAAACTTGCCGTTTATTTTGCACTTCGTTGTGTTTTGGAATTTACATGTGCTTTGGGGTTTGCATGTGTTTTGGAGTTTGTACTGCTTTGTCTCTAGGGGCCACCGTAAATAACACATTTTGAACTCTTAAAGAAATATAACAAAAGGAAAGACACCCAGCTTAACTAAAATGATCCATGTAGCAAACAAAACTGTTGTGAGCCGCCACCCTTATATCGTCTTTGGGCTTTTGGAGCCTTGACCTGACTTTTAAAAAATAATTGAAAAAAAAGCACTATGCTGCTAAAAAAAAAAAAAAAATAGATATTTGCAAAATTCTGCCTAAATATGTATTTACCTGGTTAATGTGTGTGGCGGGGCGTGGTCTGGAGCGCCGCTGCAGGGGAGGCGGACGCACCTGAGCGGGACCCGCAATCACGCCTCGCTGCCTTAAAGTCTGTGCTCTCTCTGCTGTTGAAAAGCTACAGCCGGCTCTATGCGTACAGCAATCGTGTGTGAAAAGCGGTGGGGCTTTCATCTTTAAGCAGGACTGTAAGCTGTCATCTGTGGGGTGTGAACTGTGTTTGTTTTTAACATAGTTCACAGTGGAGAATGGCTGCTGACATAATGTGGATCCGAAGATCCATAATTGGCCTACCTGGGGTTGAAAGTCTCGATAAATGCACGCAGAGGCGGAGCCAGACATTTGAAACACCCAGGGCTTAGCCCTAAAGGGTAGTATGAATGTGGGATTTTTTTTTTTTTTTTGAGGGGGGGGGGTTAGAAATGACTGAAAGATTAATTGGCTCTGTTTCGAGCTTTGTTCAAAAAAGAATGGCTTCATATAGGAAAAATATATATCACATATGCAGGACACCTTAAACTAGTTTTTTAATTAAGCAGCAAGGCAGAACAATGTCGGGGCTGTATCAAGACAGGCGGACTAAACCCCAATTCAACCAGACCCAGAACTGATCCAGAACTAAAACAGGACTACAACAGTTCAAAATCAGGACTACTGAGGATTTAACAAAGACAGAACCAGAATCAGAACTAGATGATAGCAGCACTAAAAATCATCATAGACCTGCACTAAACTTATTTTTTTTAAAATTCTACCAAAGTCCACTATTTAGATTGAGAAAAGTTTATATAATTATTTAGCCTTGTTGTGCAAACAAGCCTGTATAACTTATCAGAAGCTTCTTCAGCTCAGAATGGAATCGTCTGCAGTTTTCTTATTAATTAACAATAAACTTAGTGTACATGGACTCCTAAATTTGATCAAAGTGATAAAAAATAGACAGCTCTGTCTCTCTTTATTCTGACATTTAACTAATTCAAAAGATATTTCAATATTTATCTAAAACAAAAGTTTACTCTAAATTGAGGTTGTACAGTAAAAATGTTTTATGTTTTCTCCCTAAAGTGTATGTAAATATCTGGTTACAAATGTGAATATCCTGCTGTGTACTGAAATCCCTCGTTTTGCATAGAAATATACTGAACAACTTACAAAGCATAATATATAAAATACTACCTGAGTTTTTTCTTTGAAAGAACCCTCTAATGTCCATTCTTATATTTCAGTACATAACTGAAACCGATTTAGTCGGGGAGGGTAAGAACTGAAAATATGGAATAAACACACGTAAGCTAAGACTCTCTAAAAAAAAATAGCATTTGTTCGGCTTTTCATTTCGCCATTTGTTGATTCACTTGAACAGCAAGTAACGTAATATGGGTCAAGTGATCAGTTTGATATCAGTCTTTCGTGATTCACCGTCATATTTACATTATTTGTACGGTACTAATGATTTGCTTTGGTACCTGGTCAAACTTAAGCTCTCCTTAGTATGGCTGGCTCCGTTTCTCCAACAGCGCACTCGCAGGCAGCAGCTGCCCCGCCCTCTCGCTCAGTCGCTTAGTGCCTGAGCTCGGATCATACCAATATCAGGGGGGATTCACGCACAGTCGTAAATTCCCACAGTGTGCACTATGTGCTTCGAATATTGTGTGTACTTTTTCTTTTATACAGTTGTCAGCCAGGTATCTAACTATGAAAAAATTACATTCCAAAAGACCCTGGGTTGCTTCTGACAAAACAACCCAGGCTTAAGCCCAGTAAGCCACCCCCACGCTCCGCCCCTGAATGCACGGCGTTTCTGCGGGTACACCGGCTTCCGCGAGTGTGACATCACGCTCCAAAGCCCTATTTTGAGCGACGAAAAAAATAAGATATAATTTTATTTTTATATTTCAAAATCACAATCTTCCAATTTAGAACTACAAGTTAAAAAAAAAAACTAAACACAAATAAAATACACTTCAGCTAAATACTTCTAATTTATTTTCCCAAACCACCCAGAGCCGCAAAATGAAGACTAAAGAGCCGCGGGTTGTCGACCTCTGGGCTAGACGTATCTTAATCCATTGGAAATCTTCAAAGACACCTTCAGTTTCTTTTTGGTTTCGAGATGTTATGTCATTTTTTAAAATTGCAAAAGATAGGCCTAGCAGCAAAGGCCGAATATATCGTGTCTGGGGCTCCTTTGTCAACTATTGCAAGTCACTGAACGTTTTACCAGCTGATTAATATTATCCCCCCCCCCCCCCCCTTTAATGAATTTTTTAAAACTGTATTTTTTTTAACGTGTGTGCGGGGAACAGCTTGTATTGTAACTGTGAACGAATAATGTATATTCCTCTTTCTCAATAAAACTATTTAAAAAAAAAAAACAAACCCAAAAAGTGGTAACCACGGCACCCACCGTGCTGGTCATGAACAAATTCAATTAAAAAGATGAAAAACAGAAAATGAGAGTTACTCTAAAGTGATTTTTAACCCCAGATGCAAAGCCCAAAGTGTGAATCTTTGAATACAAAAGAAACCAAGGAAACAATGCTTAGATTGTTTTCTTGAGATAGCTGCAACTGTGCTTTATTAAAAACAAATTAGGCTGATTGTTAAAGGACAGTTGAGAGAAAGAATACAAAGACATTTATTCATGTCAAAATCACAGAACCTGTCATTAATTTTACAAGGCATTTCTGATTTTTTATTTAGACCTCAAGTCTTTTCAATAATTAGAGAAAAAAAAGTCCTAGAATGCATGTTTTTACTACTTTTATACAAACAAAAAGACACATGTGGGCAAACAAACTACTGATGTCATTTATTTGTTATATATTAAACTTCTTACGTTGAGCATTAATGCTGGAAAACATTTAAAACTAAATATGCTGTTAACTAAGTCTTGATTCATTTGATATAAAAGTCACATTTCCATGAAACCAACACAGCTTAGGTAAGCCAATCGTATTACAGAAGCCTTCTGATGTCACCACCGCAGCTCTGCAGCTTCAACAGATGGACTGAAAGCACACACAGTTTTTAACAATGGGTTCATCACAATAAACTGGGAGCACTGGTAAGTGTTCCAGGCAGACCTGCCCAACTTCTGCTCAATATCAACTGTAGTTTTTCAGCCATCTTGAATGTTGTATGGTGACAGCAAGACTGATGTGGTGTCAGCTCCTGATTCAGGACAACCCCGGTCCTATCAGGACCAGAAAGACTGTCAAAGGCTTTGGCCCGGTGGGGGGTTAGGGTTATTTAGTTGGAGTGAACCAGAGTGACAAAGAGGAAAAGTGAGCACAGAGAGATGGCCCCAGTCAGCACGGCTTTCACCAGCAACACTGTCCAGCTGCCCAACAGGAAGACATGAACGAACAACCTGAAGACAAAACCAGGGAAAATGTGTGTAAGTTTCAAATTAAAAGAGCAAAACAACACTGCTCAAACACACAGAGGGATAATTAGTATATTCAAAACATTTATTCAAACTCTGACCCCATTTTCTACTCACTCCACTCACACCAACAGAACAAGAAACTTTTCTTTGCAAGAGTTTCTAAAGATGCCAAACTGTGAAGTCATTCATTGGAGAATTTAGCACTTATGGTGCACAACATGCAAGTTAGCAATTCTTCCAATTACCTGCAAATTATGTCCTTTATATATAAAAATATTAGGTCATATACTTGTCCAGTGTTGTACTGCCATCTTGTGCTTCACAAAGGCTTTCTCAATACTTGAAATGTGCAATTCACTTGTATTTTTATCTTTATTCCTATTTATTCTATTTATCCCCTTCGTCTATTTTATTTATATATGTCTCTGTATTTATATGTGTGTGTGTGTGTGTGTGTGTGTATATATATATATATATATATAAAAATATAATATTCTGTAACTGTAACTTTTGTCGGTGCTGTGCTTTTGGAAACCGAATTTCCCAGAGGAACCCACCCGAGGGATTATTAATAAAGTTTTATCTTAGCTTATCTTATCTTCTGCTGCCACATCTTTAAATAATTTCTCTTCATTTAAAGTGTATTTAAGTCCACAAATCCTGCAGTTGTACTGCAACAATTTTTCACTTATTTTAACCAGTAAAAATTATGGAAACAGATCATTTTGATTCCGGAACCATATTTCTATTAGTAATTATGTCTCCAATTTTAAAAAAAGAAAAAGAAAAGATATTTCTAAATATGTTTTACTTTGTTTTTTAATGGAAAACTTAGGAAGCTATGTATAAGTTTGAGAGTGTAGCTCCACTCCATGCTTTGTTTTCTCAAAAATGTCTCATTATTACCGTACTTTCTGGACAATAGAGCGCACCTGTATATAAGCCGCATCCGCTCTATTTTTAAAATTTTTTTTAAAAAAAAGATATACAAGCCGCACCCAGCTATAAGCCGCAGATATCTATGATGAAAAAATAGATATTTACTGCATGTACAGAACAATCTTGTAGTGCAAATGTACAAGTATGTACCTGAACAGATTCTTTCCGAACAATGCCTTTTAACACGGCAGCAACTTTGCTGATTAAAACGTAACAGAACCAAGAGAAAATAACCGCTATTTATTTACCTCCATTTTTCCTGTATTTGAAACCACATGTCACTTTAATCATCTTCGCTGAAACCCATGAAGTAGTCTTCTTCAGTGTCGGAGTTGAACAGGCTCAGAAGCGCTTCATCACATCTGTCTCCATCAGTCTCGCTCTCCGTGTCACTGTCATCCTCCGGTGAAGTTGGCTCTGAAGGTGCGCCACTCTCTCCGCGCAGCAGTCCAGCCTTTCGGAACCCATTGGTGATGGTGGATTCTTTCACAGCACTCCACGCTGTTAGGATCCACTGACAGACATCAGAAAAGGATGCTTTTCGCATGCGGCCAGTTTTTGTGAATGACTTTTCACCGCTTGTCATCCAAGTCTCCCACTAAACCCGTAGTGCAGCTTTAAATGCCCGATTTACACTGATGTCAAGTGGCTGCAAAAACTTTGTTGTACCTCCAGGAATCACAGCTGGAATGGAGTTTGTTTTCTTGATCGCTGCTTTCACAGAATCTGTGATGTGGGCCCTCATGCTATCCAAAACAAGCAGTGCTTTTTTCCGGTGAAAAAATCCTCCCGGGCGCTTCCCATAGCACTCCGTTAACCATTCCTTCATTAGACCTTCTATCATCCACCCTTTGGTGTTAACTTTGACCACTATGCCTTTCGGGAGTTGTTCTTTCGGCATAGTTATGCGCTTAAAAATCACCATTGGTGGAAGTTTTTGTCCGGATGCCGTGCATGCCAGAACGCAGGTGAAGTGCGTCCTCTCATGGCCTGTTGTTTTCAACAACACGGATGATGCACCTGTCTTGTTAACGGTCCTAGTCAGAGGCAGATCAAATGTTAAAGGTACTTCATCCATATTGATTATATCGTCTGGTCCGATGGAGTTTTCTTGTATCTTTTTTTCAACGAATTTGTGGAAGTTTTCAACTTTTTCCTGATAGTCAGGGGGGAGTTGCTGACAGAGAGTGGTCCGTGCCCTGACGGACAGGTTTTTACGTTTCATAAATCTGAAACACCATGACGGCCCACCTTTGAAATCTTTAATATTCATTTCGCGGGCGATTGTTTTGGCTTTCAGTCGGATCTGTACAGTGGATACACCTCGGCCACCTGCTCTCAGTGTGTTCACCCATTCCTCCAGGACATTTTCAAGTTCAGGCCACCTGCTTTTATGTCCTCTGAAAGCTTTTCTCGACTTTTGGCATTGCATGAGCTCTTCCCGCTGCCGCCTCCAACGTCTCACCATAGACTCATTGACGCTAAGCTTGCATGCAGCAGCGCGGTTTCCCTCCTGGATAGCAAGATCGATGGCCTTCAACTTAAAACTTGCATCATACGAACTTCTTCGTGTGGTTTCCATGATGAAGGGGCGAGGATTTGAAAATAATTACCAGTTGGTAATTTGTTGTGCGTGTTCTATCTGCTAAAGAAAAAGTAGTGTATTCTTCTTTGCATTGATTTTTCATCTATCTTGTTTTTTATTCTAATTCTGGTTAGAGTCCCCCTAGTGGTGGAAGAAAAATCCACAGAATAGCCGCACCTTTGTATAAGCCTCATGGCTCAAAACCTAGGGAAAAAGTAGCGGCTTATGGTCCAGAAAGTACGGTATATGAATCCCATGAACTCAACAGCAGATCAATCCCAAAAACTAATTTCAAACAATAAAGCAACAGTTTATCGAGTCAAAAATATTTTTTCCTAAAAGCTATTTCAGGTATTTTTTACAGACTTTTTATTTTATGATTTTACGAACATTATTTGTAATATTTTTTAAAATTGATAAATATTACAGGCTTTGTGCTGATGCCTTTCATGAATCCTACACCTCCTAGATTTATATTGTTGGAGCATCACTGGTGGACTAATGCACTCCCACCTAAGTTGGACGTTTGGCTTTGATGTAAAATCAGAGTTACAAATATAACTAGGGTTCTATGCATTCTGGATAACTGCTGCAGGCAATGTGAAACACCTGGACAGTCACTGCACCCAACTGCGTCTCCTGTCATTTTGTCACGACTCTGAGTAACAGAGTGCAGAGAGTTGTGATCTATGAAGCCTCTGGGAGAGAAAAAATGAGCTCCAACTGAAGGATCGAGGCTACTGGCACAGGTGGTAAGCACTGCAGCTAGCTAATGGTAACAACATACACAGTATGCGCTTAAAGGTGAAACAATGAAAAGGAGACGACTGCTGGCTGCTGCTCTTCCCCTGCACCCAGGTTGCACATGTAACTTTGTAGTACCTGCATGCACAGAGGTACCACAACAGAAACAGTCTGTTGGTACCTCTGTGCATGCACATGATGGACATCCAGGTACCCCAGACAATCTCTGTTGCATTAAATGAAGTACCGAAGCAAAAAATTTGCATCAGGGATTTTTTTGTATTCGAGTTATTCAAGTTACTCAAATTGTTGCAAGTGTGATCTGATATCCTTCTGTCGGTGCTGTTCCTACATCTTCATAACAATGTTAGTCCAGGATACAACATATTACTGTACATACAGTAATATGCTTGCTACACCCACACAGGGCAGATAAATGTTAAATATATTATTGTAGGTAAAAAATGACTTTAATGTGGTAAAAATACAATAATTCTTATATTGTGTAAGCCTATATAATATAAGAATGGTAACATGAAATATGAAACATCCAAGACTTACTCCATTAAGAAGGCCTTATAGACACAGAGAGCCAGCAGCACAGTCACAGGCAGCCTGAAGCTCTTTGGAAGGTCGTATCGTGTAAACATCCATACCACTGATGCCGTAGCAATGTAATGTACCTTAATAATGTACCAGAATAAAATCACTCATATTACAACAATGGCGATAATGCCAATTATAACAGAGAAAAGAAACGCAGGAATGAAGTCGTTTAAACTTCAAATTTCTCTGAACATGCAAAGACCAAATTGTTTCTACTGTGATGTTTCTGTAAAACCGCTACAAACAAGATGAGTCACTAGTGTGAAAATATTAAAAAGGGAGAAGAGCAGCAGTCACTCACCAAACTAATGTTTGAGTCAAAGCTCATCTGGATGTATTTCCAATCAAACTCAATCCCTCTGGCTCCGACCCACAGGGGAAGACACCTGAAAAGCAGGATAGTGAGTTATGGGACCTGTTTTTCATGTTTCACTCGGTGATTATATAATATGATTTTACATATATACAGTTCTTAATAAACTTAAATAGGCCACCTGTCATAAAGACAAAAGTAAATATTTTAGAAGTCTGTGAGAAACTTAAAATTGAAAATTATCGATAAGAGAAGAAACAGGTATGTTTGTTCCGCTTTTAATAGGAACAGTTGTCTTGGATATTTTTCTTTTACTTTGTAGTGAGGGAAAAGTAACAGGAAACTAATAATCAAAAAGCATGCTGCAGTAAGATATTCATTAACTGTTGCAACTTCTGTGTCCATCATGTTAATTAAGTTATCATTTACATGTTTTCTTATGTACTCTGTTAATATTCAAGGTAAATAACATTTATTTATAAAGAGCCTTTCACAGACATGTGGCCACAAAGTAAAATTTAAAAATGAAATACTATAAAAAAAAAACAATATAAAACAGGTTACGGATTTAAGTAATATTTAAAGTTATCAGCTTTAAATATTACTTAAATGTTATGTAGGATTTTTTTTAACTGTTGTCTGACTTAAAAACAAGGCAGCAGAAATGGCTGGTGTCATGGTGAAATGGTGTCATATACTGTGGGCAGTGAATGCATTTCATATCATTTATTTAAGTGACATCTTTCTAAAAGAAATGAGCAGGCAAAGGGATTTTAATGACTGAGCTATTTTCCTTCCCCTTAAATCCTCCCGTTATCACTGGCTCGATTAAAACCAGTTCCTCTCACAAGAACGGCACAGCCATGGTTAAGCAACACGGTTTCAGGTCCTCACGCAATGCTGCTTATGCTACAGAAAACGTCTCCTGAGCTTGTTTGAGCTTATGCAAACTTCACTGTGACAGCACTTTAATCGTGTGATCGTACATGCAGAATGAGCCCCTGTTGTGTAGATGTGTAGCACATTTTGATAAAATGAGACGTTAGTGCTAACCTCGACATCACGAGCTCTGCTGTTGCCCAGCCCATGGCAGCCACCATGATCTTGTATTCTCCTTTGCCAGCGTTGCGAGACATAACGAGATGGAGGCCTAAAAGGTCTGCCAGGTCCACTGTGGCTTTCATGAATTCCTGAAACGCAAACAAGAACATTACAGCCTAATGCTAAAGCTGGTATTCTGTATGCTTTCCTTTCTCTAATGATATACACATGACAAGAACGATTATCTTCCTTTTTGGTGTTGTTACTGTCATTAAACACTCACCCCTACAAAGTCATACGCTCCTACTCCTCCCTCCCACGTGGGAAAAAATGTGGCTAGAAACAGCATCTGAAACCCAAACTTACTTATGTTAACTTTGTGCTTTTTTTCCTGCCTCAAAAAAATATGATCCATTTTCATAACCACAAAAAATGTCTCACCTTACAAAGTTGGACAAACAGGTACGTTGCTCCAGCTTGGACACATCTCCAGAAGGCATTGTACTCCGAGCTAAACAGAGAACATTTGTTCAAGAGGGTCAAACATAAGGCCCGGGGCCAGAATAGCCCCAGCAAAAAACTCCAATTGAGCCCACTGAACAGCTTAGATTATGAACTTATTATTATGCATTTTCATACATTTAACAGCTTTCCATATCAATAAAAAAAACAGCTTACCATTCATACTATACAAAAGTAATTTGTATAGTATGAATGGTATTATACAGCTCACTTGCATCTTAAGTGGGTTGGACCAGTGAAACCTCCCTTTGTGCATTTAACCTCTTAAATAGCTTAATATTTCTTTTAAAGTGCTTAAATTAAGGAATAAATGCATAATTGTACAGAAAATGTAATAGTAGCTCATAGCCTAGAATACCCTGTAATTCTAAAAGACAAAGTTTTTGTTCATTTACGCTATATAAGAACCAGTCCATTTACATTTACTGTGTCAACTTGCATCTGGCCCTCGCACCATATGTTTGACACCCCGAAATTAATTGACAAACAATTAATAGACAAAGGTTTCTGTTTTTCCACCATCTATTATATTATGTTTAAAAAACCAAACAAACAATGAGGCCACAGTTTTAAAAATAAAAAACTTCTGTAAATTAATGAAACTTATATTTTTTATAATTAGTCTTGGCAATCAACTAATAGAAATTATTCTGTAATTTTACATATTCATTATGTACTTTCACTGGTCCAGCCTGCTTAAAATCAACGTGGGCTGAATATAGCACATCATTTAAAATGAATTTGACATGCCTGAATTAGATGAACAGAGCTTTAATATATCCATGCAGTAATGGTGACAGAAAGGGTTTACATTATGCCTTTAATGAACGTACTATGCACACTATGCAGGTCTAAGAGGATTATGTGGACCCTCTCCAAAAGCGCGAACATTTCTAAGAAGATTATTAGCAGACACTTCCCAGTCTGGCAACATATGTTACCACAAAGAAGAAGAAGAATGTGAAAGAAGGGTCTATGTGAGCCCATGTATGAGTGTGTTACTTGTAACTGCATTTAAATCTTGTACCGTCAAGCATTACTGACTGATTCACACAGACACTTACAGGCCGCTGCACTTGTAGGTTATAAAGTACGGAAAATAGGCCAGAGCAAAGCAGTTCCCAAAGTGAAAAAGTGTCATGATGTCTCGTCACAAAATGCAGCTTCCTGCAGAGAGAGAAAGAGAGAGAATGATCAAAGACTGGGGGAAACAATTGCATTAGTTTAAGTCAGTAAAACCACTTACTGTGTTAGAAAACAAGAGAAAACATCTCTTTAATTATATATGATACTATAGTGATTTAAAACACAGAAAAGCTGCTCACTCCCGCAGCAGACAAAAAGTTCGAAATAGCTCACTTACGGGTTTGAATTACTATCAGTTACAGTTTAATAATATCTGCTGTATTTACCGTCACTGGGTTTTTGGTTCATTCAGCACCATTTAAACCTTAGCCAGCGTTTACTTCTTTACTGTAAAAGTATTTTAATATCAACTCCTCACTGATGACACTGCACTGATCGCGGGAATTTAAAATGTTAAAAATTCAAAGACAGTCTGCCGTCTCTGAGTGAGTCGTTTAGCTTGTGTATTTTATATGAATATTAGCAGAGCTACAGAGTAGTGTAGGGTCCTAAAGGAAATGAATAACCAGTGCATTAGCTGGCTAAGCTACATCCCGCACACCCTGTGCGGACACACCGCGACATCCAGGTAACAAACCCTCCGGCACCTTCTTTTCCTATGTTGTGATTACGAATCTCATTTCTTTCCTTGTTTTGACGTATCAAAACTTTTTAAAGAGAAAAGGAGAACGTTACTGCGTTTTAAATACCTGACAAGCGACACACCATGTATCCAGCAGCTCTCTAGCTGAATGACAAACGGAAGTAAGCTTAGCTCCACCTCGGAATGCATCCGACAATGCTCTACTTACTGTAGGAACCTAACAATTGGTTCCGGGGGCCTTTAGCGCAAAACTATGGACTGTATGTATAAATAATCTGTGGCCCTGCTTCCTTTCTTAACCCATCTCCCTCGTGAATGATTGATTTTAATATAAGTAAATAAATCTACTTTGTTTCATTTATTGCATAAAAGGGCGTCAAAAGGCAATCCTAGCTTTGTAAGGCTCACATTTAGAAACTGCTTACGATAAAGACAACTGAACAATTCATTGGAGCCATGTTTTATTTGCAGTAACGGACACAAAGCATCAGATTTCCTAATTTACAGTGTAATGGTTCAAAACATGAAGGCCAAAAAAATCGTAAGTGTTAAGAAATCTTAAAAAAATCATAATATAATAAATGCAAATAATAATATAATAAATCAATAATGATAATGTATAGATGATGATGGAGTTTATTCCTCAGTAACATACCACTTGGCACATTTTCTTTTTAGCAAAATCACTAATTAGATCTTTAAAACTAAATTATCTGGCCTATTGGATTTCAGTGGTGAGAAGTGCAAGCCCTATCTTGGGACATTGCCAACCTCGGGTAGTTTTTCACCAGTTATAACTTAATGAAACTTATAATAATGGTTAATAATGTAATTACATTTTTTATTGATTATTATGAAAGCTTAAATGATTGTCCAAACTTTTAGATATAGTTCATATTCATGAAACTGTAATTCTAAAGTAGAGTCAACCTAAAAACAGAATGTTAAATTGCATTAGATTAAATTTTTCTAAATGTTATATGATATATTTTAACCTGTAGCTGCTCTGCTCTGCTTTTCTCTCCACACAGCAGACTTCCCTGACATTTCTTCCCTCCCTTTCTTTTTCTTTTCTGGTGCGATTTTGCTTTAATGGAGGCTCGCAAAGACCCTTCCCACCACTAGAGCCCAGGTGGTCAGTTATACTTCTCTTAATATGTTATTTAATTGCTTAAAACATCAAAATGATGCAATCTGTCTTCAGCAAACAAGAAATATTTTGGTATAGACTGAGTATTTTAAAAAAAACTAAATAATATTCTTACGTTTTGAGAGCTAGAGTTGTTTGAGATGGTTGTTGAATTGAAATATTTTACAATAACCTTAACAGAGCCAACATTATAGGAGCCTGTATCACTGTAGCAGCAGTAAGTCATGATTTCATGTTAATGAAAAATTAATTATAAATGAAAAGCAAGGCAAACCAAAACAATTTATATGCTGGATGCAGAGGTTTAAACACAACAAGTGAAACATCACCTGCACTTTTCATTTCAAAGTATCTACAACCTCAGAGTACACCATTGTTTTCAGAGATTGTTACAGTTATATTGCATAAAATGAAAGGATTAATAATATTAGAATCAAACTTAGAGGTGTACAATAATTAAATATATGCTAAAGAACTGATAGAACAAGCATTATTGTAGCATTTGATGTTAAGCTGCCAGTTTCATTCACTGAGGGGTTACTTGAATGCAGACAAAGTTTCTTCTGTCTGCGCAGTCCCTGATCATCCACGTGCTGTTTGTCCCACAGTGTTCCCAGTTGGACGGACAGTCCGGCAGCATATCTTTGGGACCTGGTTTGTCTCCAAAACCATTTTCCTCCCAGGAAGCGCAAGCCA
This sequence comes from Aulonocara stuartgranti, assembly GCF_965226115.1. NCBI lineage: Eukaryota > Metazoa > Chordata > Actinopteri > Cichliformes > Cichlidae > Aulonocara > Aulonocara stuartgranti. The sequence goes on from NC_138947.1 coordinate 26,921,681, forward strand.
ATCCAAACCTGAGAAATACAGGACAAAACTGGGAGAGTCACTCCTGGCTGTGGAAGTGTTGGTAGTTTTCTGAGAAAGCTGAAAAATGCAAATAAACTGGCAAATCAATCAATTACTGACAAAAAGATTTATATTTGCAAATTAAGCCAGACACAAATGCTGATTACTAAGGCTTTAGTGAAGCTTTTTCTGAAATGAATATTGATCCTTTTTTAAAAAAAATAAAATAAAATAAAAAAAATATATATATTTTTACACGCACTTCTTTTCTAGAGTATACATTTTCAACACATTGGACATGAAAGGACATCTCCACAGCACAGCCTGCCTTAAAGCACTGAACTAGTAGAAAGAGTAAAGCCACTTGAACGTGAACTCCTCTGGTGTTTAATGCAGAATCTATGAACAAGTGATGCATTTAGAAGAACATCTATAATTCAAAACTAATAAACTCAAACCTCATCAGTGGTTGCTCTGTAGATCCTGTCTCTGACATAGTTGTACTGAGAGACATCGGTCAGGCTCAGGAGGTCGTATGTACAACCAGCACATGATGCTTTCATCTCTCTGCAGTGAATCAAGGCGTCCTCCCATGTCTTGTTCTCATTCACCACCACCAGGTTGTCAACAAAACAAAAAGGGTTAAACTTTTCAGAGCAAGCATAGCCTACCCAGCCTCCGATAAAAGCATGCAAAGAGCCACAGTCTGCAGTGAGGGGCTGTCCTGGTGCCCAGTTTCTGTAGCTAGATGCTAAACTACCCGTCCAGTTCCAGGTCTTGCCTCCCACTCGATACAGTCCAATCCAGCCCCGTTTGTCAACATCACCTGAGTTTACCTGGGTGACAGTGGCTAGGTAACCATAGTTTTCCATACAGCACTTTACAGCATCATACCAACTGAGCATAACAGTGTGATACTGGATTACATCACCTCGGGAACAGTAGACATTATTGATACTTGAACATTGTGCACTGTACCACATGAGGTCATCTCCTACAACTGCACAGTAGTCCTGCTGTGCAGAGGCCCATTTGCTGGTATGTGAGAGGTCATCACCTGAGACACCTTCACCTGTTCTGAAATCAACACAACAATCATCTCAAAATCAGCATAAACAGACATGGATATTGACATAAAGGTCATTTCAAAATTGACACTGACCTTAGATTTATAGACTTCCAGAATGAGTCATCTTCAGGATCTCTGAGTAGACCAATCCAAGTGTTTGGGATATTCCTTTGGACCAAAAATGGTATAATAACTTTCATATTTATCATCTCCAAAGTAGCCAAGTCAACATAATGTGTCTGGCAGAATAGTCTTGCTTGTGTCCAGTTCCTTTTCCCAATAAAAATGTGTGTGTCACACTCAATGTTTCCTTTTAAGCCACAGGCAGCCGTTAGTACGAGGCAAAGTGCCAGTTCAAAGTTGCTTTTCCCCATATCTGCTCCTGTTTGGACAACAAGCCACACAGATCAGTTTTCAGAGATTGTATTTGCTGTCAGTCAGTTTATGATGTGATCCGTGGCTGCTGAACAGCAATCACCCTGCTTTTATAGCAACCAGCTATGTGATCAGTGCCACCTACACACACCTCAACATCCAGCTTACCAATAGGAACTCTGCACAATTTCAAATACAATTCAAATGGCCCTGTTGTTGTACTCTGTTGTCACCTTTGACTTTGTTCTTAAAGATGCTTTCCTTTACAACTCAAATTCTACTGTGACACTATATGTTTTTAGTTATTTGATTAATGCTAGTTTTATTGATGTTTGTACCAATCTTGCAGGTATTCTAGTGTGATCATTGCATACCAGTGAAGCGGTCTGCATTTGCATGAGTTTTCTGAGGTTTCTCCTGTTTCCCTCACAGTACACAGACAGAAAGGTTAAGTTGATTGAAGGGTCTAAATTAGGGGTTATATGTAGAAGTGAGAGTATTTTTTTCTGTCTGTCTCTCTGTGATCAGTGATATTTATTCTTTTCTGCCCCCATATTCTACTACCTAATGAATTACCATTTCCCATCCCCAAGAAAGACTGAACTGGCATAGACAGCCTCAATGACTACAGGCCTATAGCCCTCATGTCTGTAATCATGAAGTGTTTCGAGCACATAGTGTCTCTGCACATCAGAGACTGTCTACCCCCCGTCCCTCGACCCCCACCAGTTTGCGTACAGACCAAATCGATCCACAGAGAATGCCACCACCATCACCCCTCACAGAGAGTTGAGCTATCTGGAGAGCAGGAAGAGCTACATGAGGATGCTTATTATGGATTACAGCTCAGCGTTCAACACCATAATACCAGAAATCCTCACAGCCAAATTGGACCACCTTCAGATCCTCCGTGATCCTCCTGGATCAAAGTTTTTCTTGCAAACCGGTCTAAATCAGTCCAACTCGGCCCCACCTCTCCCCCCACTGTCACTCAGCACCGGATCCCCTCAGGGCTGCGTTCTCAGCCCCCTGCTGTATGCCCTGTACACATATGACTGTACACCAACCCATCCAACCAACGTCTTTATCAAGTATGCCTATGACACCACTATGATTGGACTCTTCTCTGTTGAGATGAGACAGCGGACAGGGTGGAGAGAACTTGTCCCGCTTGTGCTCATAACCGGAAGCTGAACGTCCTTAAAAGAACTCATAATGGACTTCATGAGGCACAGACAGGTCCGCTCCACTCTCATTAGAGAGAGAGCATGCTCTCCTACTGCCTGGGTGTTTGGTACACAGTGGGCACTATTGAGAACAGGAAGGCTGCTCAACGGGTAATTAATACCGCCCCAAAAATCATTGGCTGCCCTCGGCCACCCCTGGAGGCCATCGCCAGATCCTCCTGTCTCAGAAAAACCAGGACCATCAAAGGTGAGCCCCTTGCACCTGACCCACCACCTGTTTGTGTCTCTGAGGCACCGACCCACATCTCCAGACAAACTAACAGCTTCTTCCCCTGGGCCATTCAAACCTTAAACAAACACTATGCCCCCACATTCACACTATGATGAGTGAATGTGGCCTAATCTCATTTGTTTCTAATGTAAGTAAATGGAAATCATGAGAAAAAAGTTAAATAAACACACAAAGTACAACCAGTGGAGTAAAAGGCTCTGTTCCTCTGTGTCTTAAAGTTTTAAAGAGAGAAAGGAGAAAGTAAAAGAGCAAAGCTATAGACCCACAGCCTCATGGGTTCCAAGATTTAGCAAAACTGTTCAGATGTAACTAAGTGAAAAAGACTTTTACTTTATTTTTCAAAAAGTTTAAAAATTGATCTATTAAGATAAAATAGTTGCTTTTGTGCGGCCCCTTTTTTCTGAAATATTCAACAGACTCACGACAAAGACGACTGGCAAACATGTGCAGGGAAAATCCACCAATGATCATCATGAATTCAGTTCAAGTCAGTTTATGTAGCTGATTTATGACGTGCAGAAGTCCACCCAGGGATGTGCATCATGAACAGTCCTGAATAGTACAGAACCTGAATGTTGTATCGTCAGTTAAACATTATTAGTAACAGAGATCTGTGAAGATCTGCTGCAAACACAGAGGTCATCCTACTGTCTGCTGTAATCAGTCAACTTTTATTCTTACCTTTAACAACAAAGTCTTCAACACTAATGTCAACAGACAAACATGACCTGAGTCACCAGGACAGGCTTGAGTTTGTGTTTGAGTTCTTACTGAAACGATTCAGGATTGTTTTGCATTTTAAACTTGTAACATCTAAATTTGATTTCGACACACACACACACACACACACATATCTCACTTGTGCGTATTGTGTTATTATGTAAGCTCACCTGCTGCTTGTGGTAATAAGGCTCATTTAAAGCTTGCGCCTGCGGCAAAGAAACCCCGGCTTATGTTTTTCTCCCTAATGTTGAGTCTCGTAATGAACTACAGTAGGGGACTGCTGTGTGGACGGAGGCCAACTGAAGGAGCTCATTTGTTAGTGTAATCATTCAGCTGTTGACTTCAGTGTATGGGACTGAAAAGCTGTTGTTCACACCTGCAATGTGTTATTTGTGTGATAAGCCGTTCAGATCCACTGGAAAGCAGAGAATGCTTTTCAGCTCCTGGAAGTTTTTCATCTGCGAGCTGCACTGTCCTCTGGTCCTAAACGAATGCAGTGGAAACTGATTCTACAAAGGCCCAAAGAGGATGGAGGTCTAGTATTTATGCAATCCAGGAACATCCGTGCCCTTTGTGCTGTTCTGTCCACAGTTATTTGGGGAAATGGGATTCTGGGCTGTAACCACAATACTGCAGTAGAAGCTCCCGCTGTGCCCCGGGGCTGCTGGGAGATCCATTCGGCAGATATGATTGGTACCTTTGCACAGGCTAATAAACAACTCCACAAGCTGCAAAGATTTCTTTGTTACCCTCGCCTGCACGCTGAAGAAATAAGCAAAACATAACGGCTATTTCCTGATTGTTTTCTACACTGTACTATCTGAGCATGAAGGAGCGTGACATGTATTAAAGTATATGGCCTAAACTGAGGGCGAATCAGGATGCGTGATATCCCTGTGTTCTCAACAGACAGTCTGTTATCACGAGCTCTGATGTGACTTACGGTCTGCAGTCCTCATCATAGTCAGCCTGTCCACGTTCCCTCAAAGCAAAGAGCTCACGTCACTGCTGAAACACACCAGGCTACAGGTCTGTTAGCGATGCTGAGGGTTGATTTTATTTTATTTTTTGCAGGCACATTCAGACAGTGTATCCAACTACAACAGGGCTGTCGAACTCCAGGCCTCGAGGGCCGGTGTCCTGCAGGTTTTAGGTGTCACCCTGGGTCAGCACACCTTGACCAAATGATTAGTTCATTACCAGGCCTCTGGAGAACTTCAGGACATGATGAGGAGGTCATTTAACCATTTGAATCAGCTGTGTTGGATCAAGGACACGTCTAAAACCTGCAGGGCACCGGCCCTCGAGGCCTGGAGTGTGGCCAGGGGTGTCACACTCCAGGCCTCGAGGGCCGGGTACTTCAGACCCAGCAACACACTCAGACAATAACTAGAACTGAAGAAGCTTCTCGGATGAGAGGTGAAACGTCTTCAAGCAACTCAAAGAAGTCCAGACGCTTTTCTTTCCACGCTGTGGGCAGGTTTTATGCCTGAAACACACTGAACACATTTACAGGTCACATGCCCCGATGCTCAGCCCCAGACTAAGCTTTCATTGGTTGTTTGTTCACACGCTCACATTCTGTGCAGTTTAGGCTGATTTCTTTGGATATTGATGAGTTCAAATGAACTTTTTTCCTCAGCTCTGAGGAATGAATAGATACTGCTGTTCTCTGATCTCTCACTCCACTACCACCAGTGCCAGATATGATCACAGAGGTCCTGCGACTGTCATCAGCCACAGACGCACTGTTCATGGAGCTTTTCAGAGAAGTCAGGCTTGAACCTGTTACGGTGCTGCACAAAATGATATTTTTCAGCCGTACATCTAAATGTGGTTCCAATAAGTTTATTTGAATTTCGAGCTCCAGTGACTGAACCTGAACTGGAACACACACACACACAGTAACTGATGGTTAAAAAGACGCTAGGGCAGGTCCTGACTTAAACACAGGGTGGTGGGGTGTGGAAAAGGGCTCAGGTAAGACTGGCTGCAGGGGCCCGGCAGCCCCGCCCCTCCCTGAGCATAGTTCTGCTGCAGGTTACTTCCTGTTAAAAGGGTGTTTTTCCTTCCCACTATTGTAGAGTGCTTGCTCACAAGACATTTATAGTTTTCACTGTAATTATAAAGCACCACTGACACCATCAGTGAACTGGTGCTATAGATGGGTCTTCTCTGGGAAAATAACCCAAACGGCAGCAACATGGCTCTCTTCCTGGTGCTGCTGAAGGTTGTCACTGTCCCCCTGGCTGAGGTCAGCGTTATCTTGGATTCCAAAAGGTTTCATGCCATCCCACAGAGGTCGATTATCTTGTTAACAATTTCACTTCTTTACTACATACGAATCTGCTCCTCTGAAAAAGAAATTCTCACATCAGAGGTATAACTTTCAAACACTCACCTGAAAGCAGATGACTCGTAAGCTGGAGAGTCACAAATTTAGAGGATCATCATTTAGCCTGGAGAAATAGTTTGCTGCTTTATAACTGTATTTTTAACTGTATTATTTTATTGTTTTTTGTAAAGCACTAGGCTTTTAATGTGCTCTATAAATAAAGGTTGTTGTTGTTGTTGTTATAAGAAAGCCCTCCGCAAAGCCAGAACATCTTACTATTCATCACTGATTGAAGAAAATAAGAACGACCCCAGGTTTCTCTTCAGCACTGTAGCCAGGCTGACAAATAGTCAGAGCTCTGTTGAGCCTACCATCCCTTTAACGTTAACTAGTAATGACTTCATGAACTTCTTCACAAATAACATTTTAATCATTAGAGGAAAAATGACCAGTAATCATCCCGCAGATGTAATATTATCTACAGCTACTCTTAGTACCATTGATGTTAAGTTAGACTCTTTTTCTCTAATTGATCTTTCTGAGTTAACTTCAATAATTACTTCCTCCAAACCATCAACGTGTCTTTTAGACCCCATTCCTACAAAACTGCTCAAAGAAGTCCTGCCATTAATTAATGCTTCGATCTTAAATATGATCAACCTATCTCTAATAATCAGCTATGTACCACAGGCCTTCAAGCTGGCTGTAGTTAAACCTTTACTCAAAAAGCAGCTCTAGACCCAGCAGTCTTAGCTAATTATAGGCCAATCTCCAACCTTCCTTTCATATCAAACATCCTTGAAAGAGTGGTTGTCAAACAGCTAACAGATCATCTGCAGAGGAATGGTTTATTTGAAGAGTTTCAGTCAGGTTTCAGAGCTCAGCACAGCACAGAAACAGCTTTAGTGAAGGTTACAAATGATCTTCTTATGGCCTCTGACAGTGGACTCATCTCTGTGCTTGTCCTGCTAGACCTTAGTGCAGCATTCGATACTGTCGACCATAATATCCTATTAGAGCGATTAGAACATGCTGTAGGTATTACAGGTACTGCACTGCAGTGGTTTGTATCATATCTATCTAATAGACTCCAGTTTGTTCATGTAAATGGAGAGTCCTCTTCACTAGGGGTGCAACGATATTCGTATCGATATTGAACCGTTCGATACAGTGCTTTCGGTTCGGTACGCATATGTATCGAACAATACAACATTTGTAATTTATTTTATCAATTTTCCTTCTGACGATGCTGTCTGTGTTGAGCGCTCAGTGAATCTGTGTTCGACTGCTCCGCCTAGGCTGCACTGTCGAGCGCAGATCCACTGAGCGCTCAACACAGACAGCATAGTCAGAAGGAAGAGCGCAGGGCAAGCTAGCGAGACAGAAATTAAGCTCTACTTGCAACAGGCAAATTGAACCTCATTCAGATCTGGCGTTTGGAATTATTTTGGTTTTCATGTGACGTATGACCCTGAAGGTAAGCGAGTCATGGACTAAAGTAAAACAGTATGTTGGATGTGCCATGCAATGCTCAATTACATTGGTGTGAACTAGTGTGTTAGCGCAGTTAGCTCGTTAACGTGTTGGCCGTCTAGCCCCATGCACGGAGCGATCGGCGGTAGCTCGTTAACGGAGATTTGCCGTGTTGTGGCGTTAAGGTCATTTCAACGAGATTAACCTGAAAGCACTAGTGGGAACACAACGAATATGACTGCACATTTACGCCGACATCATCCTAGTGCAAAGACAAGTCGAAGCAGACAAAAAAAGCAAGCACTAACTTTAGCCGAGTCATTTAGACAGCTGTTAGCACATGATTCTCCTTATGCTGCTGAGAATATAGCCCAGAAGAAGCGGATAGTATAGCTTTTATTTTGGAAAGAGCCATTTCTCTGTAATAAACTCTCTTTTCCAAAGATGAGTGATTCCTCAATCAGATACAGGGCTCGCAATATCGCTAGCCCGACGTCCTGGAGCTAGCGATTTTTTTCAGTCGGGCTACCAAAATCTTTCTCTTCCCTGCCCGTCGGGCTATTGTAGGAAAAATATATGTCAATGCTTTTGCATTCTTTCAGAAATGTAGCTGGGTAATTATGTCATTGGCATCGGTGAGCCACTGTCAATATGTGACATATTGAAGTCGCGTTTGAATTTGCGCTTGTTTTTTTGCTTTCACTTTGCAATCGTGCGAACTGTGTATAGAGAGCGACAGCACTGATCTGTGAGTGATGATAATTTGTGCACCAATTCCTCTGACATCGTCTTATTAATCGTTAGCTTACTATGCAAACATGACAAGTGAAATCTCCCGCAGCTTACACATGTGAGAGGTTGATCGCGCAGAGAATCGCTGAGCTTATGTGAGTGAGCGTGTAAAAGCATTTCAGTTCTGCTGAGCCAAATAAGACAGGTCAGGGTGAAGAAGTGACAGCCAAAGAAAAGCTTACCACAAAACGGAGAAGTTATGACAAATCAGACTATAAGGCAAAAAGAAAGTGCAGCTTTATGGTTTCATGGACAAAAGAATTTCTGTGGCTGCGATATGATGAGCTAAATAACCAGGGCTGCACATAAGTGGTCCGCAGGTGCGCATTCGCTGTCAAAATAAAAAACACGCACAAGGGTTAGGGTTAAATTTAAAAACTGTACTTTTGAGTTAAAATATATATTTATAATTTTAATAAATGACAAATTAAAAATGCATGAACATTTTTTTGTATCGAAAAAATATCGAACCGTGACACCAAAGTATCGAACCGAACCGAACCGTGAATTTTGTGTATCGTTGCACTCCTACTCTTCACACACTGAGGTTAATTATGGAGTTCCACAGGGTTCAGTGCTAGGACCAATTCTGTTTACATTATACATGCTTCCCTTAGGCAGTATCATCAGAAGACATAGCATACATTTTCACTGCTATGCAGATGACACCCAGCTCTATCTGTCTATGAAGCCAGATAACACACACCAATGAGTTAAACTGCAGGAATGTCTTAAAGACATAAAGACCTGGATGGCCGCTAACTTTCTGCTTCTTAATTCAGATAAAACTGAGGTTATTGTACTCGGCCCTGAAAATCTTAGAAATATGGTGTCTAACCAGATTCTTACTCTGGATGGCATTACCTTGGCCTCCAGTAACGCTGTGAGGAACCTTGGAGTCATTTTTGACCAAGACATGTCCTTCAACGCACATATTAAACAAATATGTAAGACTGCGTTCTTCCATTTGCGCAACATCTTTAAAGTTAGAAATATCCTGTCTCAGAGAGACTCTGAAAAACTAGTTCATGCATTTATTACTTCCAGGCTGGACGACTGTAATTCATTATTATCAGGATGTCCAAAAAACTCACTGAAAAGCCTTCAGCTAATCCAAAAGGCTGCAGCAAGAGTCCTGACAGGGACTAGAAAGAGAGAGCAGATTTCTCCTGTTTTGGCTTCCTATTAAATCCAGAATTCAAAATCCTGCTCCTCACATACAAGGTCTTAAATAATCAGGCCCCATCTTATCTTAATGACCTTGTAGTACCATATCACCCTATTAGAGCACTTCGCTCTCGCTCTGCAGGCCTACTTGTTGTTCCTAGAGTATTTAAAAGTAGAATGGGAGGCAGAGCCTTCAGTTTTCAGGCCCCTCTTCTGTGGAACCAGCTTCCAGTTTGGATTCAGGAGACAGACACTATCTCTACTTTCAAGATTAGGCTTCAAACTTTCCTTTTTGCTAAAGCATATAGTTAGGGCTGGACCAGGTGACCCTGAATCCTCCCTTAGTTATGCTGCAATAGGTGTAGGCTGCCGGGGGATTCCCATGATGCACTGGGAGTTTCTACTTCAGTCACAGTTGACATCATGTTCATACTCTGCATTCAATTATTAGTTATTATTAATCTCTGTCTCTCTTCCACAGCATGTCTTTATCCTGTCTTCCTTCTCTCACCCCAACCAATCACAGCAGATGGCCCCGCCCCTCCCTGAGCCTGGTTCTTTCTTCCTGTTAAAAGGGAGTTTTACCTTCTCACTGTCGCCAAAGTGCTGCTCATAGGGGGTCACCTGATTGTTGGGGTTTTGTTCTGTTTCGTTTTTGTTATTGTAGGGTCGACCTTACAGTATAAAGCGTCTTGAGACAAATGTTGTTGTGATTTGGTGCTGTATAAATAAAACTGAATTGAACTGTATACAAACATGTCAGACCACACTAGACTTTTGAAATCTAGCTGACTTTGTGTTTAAAGTCCAAACTGTTGCTCAGCTCACGGATGGTCACCATATTCTCTGGAAATTAGTTCAACCAAGCCTGATTTTCTTTACCTCAGCTGCCTCAACTAAACCAGAAAATCAGTATCAGATCGTGGGTATCACAACATTTGTTAATCATTCATGACCCCCCCTTTGCAGCTCATACAAGTCTAAGAGCTACAGTACAAGACGATTCTCTGAACTTTTATTGAGGTCTAAGTCTCATAATATATTTTCTGATTTGACAGCTGACAACTTTACTGTGTTAGTCGCTCAGCTTTGTTGTTATCCAGTCTATTGTATTTTATAATTGCCACCTGTGTGCTGACTAGATCTCTGAATGTGAGGCTTTTGTTACTACATCAAGTGAAATAAAATCAGTGCAACAGATGACTGCGCCCTGACAAAACAAAGGTTTAATCGTGGATTTGAGAAGTTCATATGAAGTGTCCATATTCAGATTAGTGTGACTCTAAACAGCAGCAAGGATCTTCCAGTGCCGCCTCCACAGAAGCTTACTGGTACAGCTGGCACTGACAGAGCTGCGTGACTGTGGAGCAGCAGGGCTGCAGCCAGGGCTTCCACATCAGGTTCGCGCGACTTAACTGGTTCTCCACTGGCTTCAGTGAGCGCCGATGCATCTTCACAGCTTCCTTCATTGTGGCCAGGACAAAGTGAAAGGCAGGCTCAGTGTCTGGGGTCAGCGGTGTGCTCTCTGATGGGTCCTTTGAGAGATCGAAGAGCAGAGGAGGATCGTGGAAGGTAACGTGCTCCGGCGTGCAAAAGCAGATATGTGTATGGAAACATCCCGTCTTGTTTTCTGGGTAGAAGTTTGGAGTGAAGTAAAAAGCTTTCCACACCGAGCTACCTGAGAACGATAAATGAAAGCACTCAGTGCCACTTTCCCTCCATGAAGCAGGGTGTTGAAGTGCAGACTTTCAGCCTTAAATGTAAGACTTTTACAAACCAAAGGAAGCACAACATTTATACATTTTCAGATGCATTAATTCAACAAACTAACAATTTTATTTTAATGCTTGGATGAAAATCTGTTGTAGAAAATGACCAGCTGGAGTCTAAAACCCATGGACATCAACAAATGCAGCATTTCTTCCTGAGAGACGCTCCGTCAGGCATTTACTGCATCCACCTTCAGTTTGTGGATCCTTCTGGTTATCAACTGAAAAGCTGCTCTGCAAGATTTCGATCAGGTTTCTGCAGCATTTGTCTGAATCTGAGCAGAGTACAGCCCTGTGCACGTCACAGCTCACCCTAATAAAGCTAACATTAGCTTCATCGTGTTTGGGCCTCTTATTCAAAATTACAGCGAGAAGCTATAAACTGTTAATTCAATATTCTCTCCATGGACGCCCCTCTCTGCCTTACTGCTGTCCCAAAGTGTTAAAAATAGCTTTGCAAAGTCATGTTTTCCAGACTCATACATGTTAATGACTTTGGTTCTTATCTGTTCTAGAGTGTATTTTGTGTCATGATGTGCAACTTTTTGAGATCTTTTATCCTCCTTGATTCATCAGGTCACACAGTATCCAGTTAAACTCAGCTTTCCATAAAAATGGATTCATCACAGTCAGTTGCTGATTTGACATGAGGGGGGGGATTACTTGAATAGCTATGGCCACGTAGGTTTAGTTTCTTTCTCCTAAATCATCATTTGGAAACTGCATTTTGTATTTACTTTGTCTTTGTCTAATATAAAATTTGTTTGATGATCTGAAACAGGATGTGGCAAATGCACAGCACTGTATATCTGATACATTTGATGAGGGAATAACCTCGCATGGTCATGAAACTGCTTGTCATTGAACTACCTAATTCATTTTAGATCTCTGCATGAAAGTGGCTGTAATTCAGTTAATGCATGTTTGTAAAACCCCTTAAATGAAAGCTGAAATACTTCAGTCACATATGGTTTGAAAACTACAAAAAAATGATGTCTTTGTCCAACAAGTTATGGACCTAACTGTAGATGACCAGCCTACTGGATCTCTGCAGAAGCCACATGTTATCAAAAGGTTGATGAACAGAATCAACCTTTTGTAAAGTGTGTAATGTATGTTTTGTCAAATAATATCAAAGAGAAACACATTTTCCATTTGCCTTTTTTCATGACCTGATATGGTACATTACAAAATTACACCCTGCACAGGCCGCCACTCGGTCGCAGAGCTAACACTTACAGGCAGACAGCCGTTCACACTCACAATCACACCTATTCACAATTTAGAATAATCAGTTAACCTCACACTCTGCACACAGTGCTAACAACTAGCTGTTCGATATAACCATATATATCGATGACGATATAAAAGCGTCTATCGTTTGTTTCATGGTGTCGCAAAATAAACTGTTTACAGCAATATTTTTCATTGTTTTTCAACGTGGCTCCGCTGTCCGCTTGTTTGTTTTCCACATAAACCTTTCACAATAAAGCTCAAGATCCTTTTGAGACTTTTCAAAATAAACTGAATCACGTGAAAGAGCATGCAGAGAGTTTACGGATGAGAAGCAAAAAAAGAGCCGTCAGGTGCTAAAAAATAAAGCTTAGACTCAAACTTTGAGAGAAAACGGCGCCGTTACAACTTATGTCTAAAAATGTATCGTTTCATGCATCGGTTAAAACACTCGACTCCAGCTACATGACGCGCAGCTGGAAACACTAAACGCAAGTCGAGCTGCCTGAGATTCACAGAATTTACAGAAAATGTTACATTTTTGTGATTTATATCGTTGTCAGGACGATAAATGTCTGAGATTTTTGTCATATCGCACAGCCCTACTAACAACTGCACCACGGTGCTGCCCTTGGATCTAGTTCAGCTAAATGAGCAGTTGCTACAATACACCTGGGATTGTAGTTGGTCAGTTTCCTCATTTGTTGAAAGCTCTGGTCAAACATTTCCTGCAGAAGGCTTAAAGAGCCTTCTAGAAGCTCGGACGGCCTCAGCCTGAGCTGAGTGTGAGAAATCTGCAGGAAACGTCTGAAGTTGTTTTCATCCATGCACTTGTATCATTTGGTCCATGTGACGGCTCACATCACCTGCTGGTTTCATGCTTTCACTTTTTAAATTTTAACTCCAAACACGAGTATGGGGCCATGGTATACTTATTATCCATAAACTCTATAATGTGTAGTAATATAGTATATGTTTCAGTGTGATACAGATCAGCAGTGGTCGGGCACTTTGGCCAAACTGCTGTCTTTAAAAGTGACCATAAATAGAAATGCAGCAGCATGCTCAGGTTTTCAAATGAGACCATTGCTGTTAATGAACTCCATTCTGTATTTTATTAACTTGGAAAAACTACATAAGTAACTGTGGAATCTGTGAAAGTGTGGACACCAAGTCATTCACGCTGCAGCCTGTAAACACTTTTGGTGGCAGTTAATAATATTAAGCTGCCACTCCTGCAGATCTCTTCAGCTGAGAGATCTTTTCAGACTGTCTTGCGGTGTCAGATCTCCCCTGAGACCTTCTCTGATATTCAGGCCAGGGGACTGTTACAAATATTTAAGTCTGCTTTGGATGATTGTTCTCTTGAGGAAGCCAGCCTCTTTTCATCTTTGTATGTTGACTTCAAATAGCACCAGGAATATGGCCTCAAATACCAGAGTTTGTATCTGTCTGGTACAAAGTGATCTTTGTCCTTTAGTTTGGTATGTTACATTTTAGTAGTTTATTAATCCATTTCAGAAGTGGCCAACCCGCGGCTCCTGAGCCGCATGCAGCTCTTTGCCTGGTTTCATGCAGCTCTTATATTGAAGTTTGTGGTTTTTTTAATCTGCGTGTTCGCTTCGTTTGAGTTTAAGGCAAGGCAAGGCAAGGGAAATTTATTTGTATAGCACAATTCAACAACAAGGTGATTCAAAGTGCTTTAACACTGTATTTTCATCAAATGCAAATGTGCGTGAGATGGAAATACCACAAAGTTTCCCAGTAGGTGCGAGTGTCATGATGGGTGTGACCCTGTGTTTGTGTTTGATTTATACTTGATTATTGCAAACAAAGCTTGGAGTTTCTGTTTCTGTGCCCTCCCCATGTTTCACGTTTGGTTCCACTGCATCATCCACAGGGAGCAACTCGCGTCTAAATCACTGAATTTAGACAACGTCATGAAGCCTGTGATGGAAATCATCAACTGCATCCACACACATGCACTTAACCACATGCAATTCAAGAATCTCATCGCTGAGCTGGACCCGAGGCTTCCAGGTGACCTGCTGCTGCACTGCACTGTGAGGTGGCTGTGATAAACCCAGGCACTCTCTCGCTTCTTTGAGCTTTTGGATGCCATAATAATAATAATAATAATAATGGAATGGATTTATATAGCGCTTTTCAAGGCACCCAAAGCGCTTTACAATGCCACTATTCATTCACTCTCACATTCACACACTGGTGGAGGCAGCTACAGGTGTAGCCACAGCTGCCCTGGGGGAGACTGACAGAAGCGAGGCTGCCATATGGCGCCATCGGCCCCTCTGGCCAACACCAGTAGGCGGTAGGGTAAAGTGTCTTGCCCAAGGACACAACGACCAGGACAGAGAGCCCGGGGATCGAACCGGCGACCTTCCGGTTACAGATACACTTCCCAACCCCCTGAGCCACGGTCGCCCATGAAACTGTTAATGGTAGAGAAGGACTATCCCGAGCTCTCGGACCTCAAGTGGATTATGGATCTGGTCTTTTTGGTCGACATGCTGTGTCACTTGGACAGACTGAACCTGACCCTGCAGGTTAGGTTAAAAATGCTGCCTGACCTGGTGCAAAGTGTGTTTGCACTTGTCAACAAACGGTAGAGGTTATCAATACGGCTTCATCTTTCTCTGTTGCACACTTACTGTTTTGGGGATGCCATCTGACAGCGTTCAAGTTGGCATTACAGTAGTGAAAGAGAAATTCATGCTTGGAACGTCCAGCTCTCCCCTGTAGCAAATCCATGAGGTCATGACCATCTATTTCCCTGCAGAAAGAAAGTGAACATGAATTACAATGGTGGCTGCAACTGATCAAAGCCTCTGGATTACCTTAACACCCCACTCTTCATTAGAAAACATGTTCCCTCTGCTCACATCCAGGATTCCCCTCACTGTGAATCGCTCTCACTGCCTCTCCTTTCTTTAAATGTGACCTAGATTTCAGGCTGACATAAGGAAGGAGCACAGTCTCACCGCTGTGCAGCCTCACCTGTCCTCTGGGACTGAAGCTCCACTCAGCTGCACCACAGTAGGAAACAGGTCCATGTTGCTGGTGGGCTCATCTATCTGTCTGCCACCAGGGATTTTCCCAGGCCAACGTAAAATTCCAGGGACCCTGATTCCTCCCTCCCAATTCGTGGACTTCCCTGCTGCTCGGTAAAAGAAAAAAAAAGAACAAGAAGTCATGAAAATAATTCTCATCCGGCTACCAATTAAGCCTAAATGATAGCACTGCACCAAATCCCCACTGAGCCGTCTGCACAGGTGGTACTGTCATTGTCTACATTTGCTCTGCCGGTGGCTGCAATTATAATTATTAACTAAATGGTAAAATCCTGCTGATGTATACAGGCAGAAAGGTCTTCAGCTTTAAGCATTACAACCAAGAACAGTTTTCCGTTTTTCTTCTCGGTGTACCTTTATATATTCCGTTCGATCCCCCGTGGACATCGCCTCTGGCAGAGATTTCCTCCAGATGAGCCCCTAATTATTAACTAAATGGTAAAATCCTGCTGATGTATACAGGCAGAAAGGTCTTCAGCTTTAAGCATTACAACCAAGAACAGTTTTCCGTTTTTCTTCTCGGTGTACCTTTATATATTCCGTTCGATCCCCCGTGGACATCGCCTCTGGCAGAGATTTCCTCCAGATGAGCCCCTTGATCTGAAGTCAAGTAAACAAGAGTTTTTCCTCTCAAGCTGAGTCTGTCCAGCGTCTCCATGAGCTGACCTGAGAATACACACAGTGCAAACTCCAGTCTGTAATTATTTGGAAACATTTTTCCGTTTGAGTATGAATAACAGAACGAGAAAGAGAAACTGTAAAACAACACATGTGTTAAAGCTGCCAGGCAGGAGGAAAAGAGGAAGACCTCAGAGGAGGTTCGTGTTTGTCGTCAATGATGTCAAGCAGGAGAGTGGGTGTGACAGAGGCAGAGGGACAGAGCGGGATGGATGCAGATGAACTGTGGTGACCCCTAAACGGAGCAGCTTAAAGAAGGAGGAAAAATACATCTTCTATATTAGATTGGTCAAAGTAGGCATCAGTGCTCGCTGGCTGCTCTGCTTTCTTTCTGTGCCTCTCTCCTCTATCTGTGCACGTGTGTTTGTGTCCTCATCTCATCAAGGCCACTCTTCACTGGACCGTTCAACAACACAATGAGTTAAACCTTCTGTGTTTGTGGTGCCTCCGACATCCTCGAACACTAAGTGTGTTTCTTCTGTACATTTCCCTGGATTCCCCTCCTTGGTGTGTGGTGGGTCGAACCCTGAGATGGACTGTTTTACATGGGTTCTCTTCCCCCCGGACCCCTGGACCACTATTCCACTATTTGCATTGTGTCTTTGTGCAAATATACTTTCGCTGTAAACAAACACACTGAACTTTGATCTCCTGAGTCCAGCGTGCCCATCAGCCTTGACACAGGGATTGTATTGATCATGTCCATCATTACTACTGGACATTAACTTTTTTCAGTCGCCAAAAACAGTTCAGTTCAACTTTATTTATACATCGCCAAATCAAAACAACTGTCACTTCAAGGGGCTTTATTTTTAGACCCTAATATAGAGAAAAACTGTTGGCTTTGAGAGTGCTGACGGAGAAGTAATGACTATTATAATTGTAATGACAGAGAGACCTATTAACACATAGTGAGTGAAGAAGAAACTCCCAGAGCATCATGGGAATCCCTGGCAGCCTACACCTGTTGCAGCATCACTAAGGGAGGATTCAGGGTCACCTGGTCCAGCCCTAACTATATGCTTTAGCAAAAAGGAAAGTTTGAAGCCTAATCTTAAAAGTAGAGATAGTGTCTGTCTCCTGAATCCAAAGTGGAAGCTGGTTCCACAGAAGAGGGGCCTGAAAACTGAAGGCTCTGCCTCCCATTCTACTGTTAAATACTCTAGGAACAACAAGTAGGCCTGCAGAGCGAGAGCGAAGTGCTCTAATAGGGTGATATGGTACTACAAGGTCATTAAGATAAGATGGGGCCTGATTATTTAAGACCGTGTATGTGAGGAGCAGGATTTTGAATTCTGGATTTAACAGGAAGCCAATGAAGGGAAGCCAAGACAGGAGAAATCTGCTCTCTCTTTCGAGTCCCTGTCAGTGCAGTAGTTATGCTGTAATAGTTGTTGATGATGATGCAGTTCTTCACTCCTATTTATACTCCTCTATACACCAGTATTGCATTTAATATTTAGTAATCCTTACCCCAATCTAGTCGGCTCAGATGGTTGAGCTTCCTGAGCCTGGCTCTGCTGGAGGTTTTCTTTTAAAAAGGTGTTTTTCTTCCCACTGTCGCCACGTGAGACTCATAGCGATTTGTCTGATTAGGGCTTCTCCCTGACATGCAGTATACTAAGGTCAGGTCATGATAAACACTACAAAGCACAGTGAGATCAGTTCTCCATCCACAAGGTTTTAAGTGGATCTCCTCACATCTTCCATCTCGCCTCACTCACTGGTTCTTCTCTCCTCTGCAGCAGCAGGTGAAGCTGGGGGGGTTTCACAGAGCCTACCCTCCTAACATGATAAGATCGTGACAAGATGTAATTGCTATGACTACACACTTATCTTCTGTTCCCACTTTAATGATTATTCCTGAAGGCTCTTTCTTTCTTAGTGTCATTTGACTGAACTGGGCAAAGAGGAGAGGTCGGAAGCTTCTGGGCTTTTTTTACTGGATTTGAAAGAACTGACAGACATAGAAAAGCAGCTTTTCCTTTAAACAGACAGAATGACCTACCCACACTCCAGTCCACCTCCTGCACAGCGTCCCCGTAGATACCATGGCGGCTCGTTCCTCTGAAAGCTGCTGAAGCAAAGATGGCTGTGTGGACTTGGAGGAAAGAGAAAAGGAGCAGGAAAGGCCTGTTTGAATTTCTGCAGAAACAAACAATGAATATGAAACATTGCAACAAGAGAGTTTTCAGATCCAGGTGAATCAGGAAAGCTTCACGTACCGCTCTATGAAGTCCACTGCCTCGTGGACCATCCTCTGTGTCATGTTTTCAGACTTATATGGCTGCTCCACAATGCTGTGGTCCCTCAGGAGAACACAGTTTAAGTATGGGACAACCATGATGAACGCTACTAGCAAACCAGTGACCAAAAGCAACAGAAACATCAAGCTCAGGATCGACCTTCTGCCGATGACCCCGCTGTAGTGCAGCACAACTGTAGTGAGCAAAACGATGCCCATTGTTCTGTATGGCAAATATTTATGGAACTGGAAAATGGTGCCATGTCCAGGCTGGCAGTCCCTCAGGTTAGTCAGAGGGATACCGAAGAAATAATTGAAGCCGTGGTTGTTAGGGTGGTGGCAGTGATCGTCACGGCTCTCACAGTTCAGGCCCAGGTGCCATTTTCCTGCAGACAAGAAGAAGAAACAAAAACTCAGAAAGTAGAAACCCGATTAAGCTCGAAGCCACAATAAGAGAGTAAACTGTACACGTCCTATAACAAACAAATCTCACTACGGTTACGGGTATAAATATTGACATCGGTGTGAGCTCTGTCACTTCATTTTTAGCTGCTAATAACGCTCAAAACTGTCTGCGATGAGCACACGAGACACTCAGCCAAAGACCTCTTTATTCAACTTGTCTGACATAACATTTAATGCTGTACTTAATAGACTGGCGCTTACATAGCACCTGCTGTCTGCATTCATACACCAGCTTTTTCTGTGCCTAAGCACTTTTACCCGCGTGTTCACACACTCACAGGCAATGGGGTCAACTCAGGGTTCAGCATCTACCTCAGGATACCTCAAGACAGAGCCTAGGAGATCTGGGGCATTCACCACCTCTCTCCTTAACCTGGCTTCAACCAGTCTTTCCCATAGTGTACTTCATGGTATGGCTCATCAGCATTAAAGCTCTGTAGTTACTACATCTGTGCACACCACCCTTGTTCTTCAAAACTCTCCATTCCTCAGGCATCTTCTCACTCTCTGTGACTGTTAAACAGTCAAAGGTCCACTGCCCTGTCTCCTACACATCTCCAACCAACCACCTTTTCACTCTTCATACACCTTCATAGCTGCCCTCACTTCCTCCTTTCTTAACCTCTGCACTTCCGCATTCAGCCATTCCATCCTATTTGCAAAATCCACACCAAATTCAAATTCAAATTTTATTTGTCACACACACACAACCATACACAGTATGACATGGGGGTGAAATGCTTGTAGCTGTACAATGCCCGACCATTAAATGACAGAAGAAAAGTTTTACAATATTTACAATTTACAGTTTACTACAAAAATTTACAAATTAACTTAGGAATTTACAGTAAAGAATGTGCAAATAGCAGAAGAGATTATAAAGATAAGGATTATAAATTATAGGAATTATAGGATTATAGGAAATGTGTGGTGGTGCGTGTGGTGACGTGTGTGAGAGTCCAGTCTTATAGTGACGTGTTTGGGAGAGTCCAGTCCTACACCTGGTTCAGGGCCCGAATAGCCTGGGGGAAGAAGCTCCTCCTCATTCTCTCTGTTTTGGCCTTAAGGGAGCGGAAGCGCTTCCCAGACCTCAACAGTGAGAAGAGTCCATTGTTGGGATGGGAGAGGTCCATCATAATCTTCCTAGCTTTGGACTTGCACCGCTTGGTGTAGATGGACAGCAGGTCAGGGAGCTCTGATTGAATGATGCGTTCTGCCGAGCGCACCACCCTTTGCAGATCTCGTCTGTCCTGCTTGGTGCTGTTCCCAAACCAGGTGCAGATGTTTGACGTCAGGACGCTCTCGATGGTGCAGGAGTAGAAGTTCTTGAGCACCTTCAGTGGCAGATGGAAGTCTCTAAGTCTTCTGAGGAAGAAGAGACGCTGACGGGCTTTCTTAACCAGGGTGTTGATGTGACAGGACCATGACAGGTCCTGAGTGATGTGGACACCCAGGTATCGGAAACTGTCCAGTCTCTCCACTGGCGTGCCACTGATGATGAGGGGTTTGTAATTCCTCGCCTGCTTTGTAGTGAAGTCCACGATCAGCTCCTTAGTCTTGCTGATGTTTAGGAGGAGGTTATTCTCCTGGCACCAGGTCTCCAGGTTCCTAATCTCCTCCAGGTAGGCCGTCTCGATGTTGTCGGAGATCAGGCCCACAACAGCAGTGTCGTCAGCAAACTTGACAATGGAGGTGGTGTCGGATGTGGCTACACAGTCATAAGTGTACAGTGAGTACAGCAGGGGGCTTAAAACACAGCCCTGAGGCACTCCAGTGCTGAGTGAGATGGAGGGGGAGACTTGTTTTCCTACCCTCACTGATTGGGGTCTGTCTGTGAGGAAGTTGAGGATCCACTGACACAGTGATGAGCTGAGTCCTAGATCCGTCAACTTGGTGAAAAGCTTAGAGGGAATTATTGTGTTGAATGCTGAACTGTAGTCCACGAACAGCATCCTAACATAATTCCCTCTGCCAGTGTCCAGGTGACTCAGGGATGTGTGGAGCAGGTGAGATATGGCATCGTCTGTGGAACGATTAGTCCGGTAAGCAAACTGAAGTGAGTCGATGGTGGGAGGAAGTGAAGAAGTGATGTGATCTCTCATCAGTCTTTCAAAACACTTCATCACAATTGAAGTCAGTGCTACTGGACGGTAGTCATTGTGGCAAGCGGGCTGTTGTTTCTTTGGAGGTTGAAGATCTCCGTGAACACCGGTGCTAGTTGATCAGCGCAGGCTCTAAGGACTCGGCCAGGGATTGCATCTGGTCCTGCTGCCTTCCTGGTGTTCACCCTCCTGAAGGTGTTCCTCACGGCATGCTCTGTGATGACGAAAGCATTTTCTTCACTGGTGCACTCCGAGCGCGCGCAGCCGTTTGTTGTTTTAATTGCTGCGGCGTCGAAGCGAGCATAAAACGTGTTCAGCTCATCAGCCAGTGAAGCATCGGCATTCATCATTGAAGAAGCTGGTCGCTTATAGTCCGTTATAGTCCGCAGTCCTTTCCACAGGCTCCTAGAGTCGCACTGTCGTAGCTGTGACGCTAGTTTTTCCCCGTAGCTCCGCTTTGCCTTTCGGACCGCGCTGCGCACGTTGTAGGACGCAGCCTTGTATAAGTCCATATTACCGGAGACAAGCCCTTCATTGTAGGCAGCGGTGCGTGATCTCAGAGCGTCGCGGATGTTTTTATCCACCCACGGCTTCTGGTTGGGAAACGTTCGGATGATAGTTCTTTCTGCTGTGTCGTCCGCTAGTTTCCCGATAAATCCCACAACCGCTTCCGTAAACATGTTGATGTCATCAGAGCTGCGCCGAAACATGTCCCAGTCTGCGTCATCCAGTGCGTCCTGCAGCGCGGCCACCGATTGGTCCGTCCAGCGAGCGACCTCCCTCCTGATTGGTGGTTGCTGCTTTAGCCTTTGTTTGTAAGCAGGTATGAGGAAGATGGCGGAATGGTCCGATTTTCCAAATGCCGGCAGGGGTTGAGCCTTGTAACAGTTCTTGAACGGGGTGTAGCAGTGGTCTAATGTCCTCGTGCCCCGGGTGGGGCAGTTGATGTGCTGGTGAAGGTTGTGAAATGTCAGTTTGAGATTCACTCTGTTAAAATCTCCCATAACAATGAGTGCGGCATCTCGGTGAAGTGTTTGTTGATCTGTGAGAGCCTCATGTAGCTCACATAAGGCAGT
This sequence comes from Aulonocara stuartgranti, assembly GCF_965226115.1. Lineage (NCBI taxonomy): Eukaryota > Metazoa > Chordata > Actinopteri > Cichliformes > Cichlidae > Aulonocara > Aulonocara stuartgranti. The sequence continues at coordinate 26,943,751 of NC_138947.1, forward strand.
GTCCGAGTCCGCGTGAGGCGGAATGTAAACAGTGCAGGCAATGACCGCAGTGAATTCCCGAGGGAGATAGAAAGGGCGACACTTAACGATCAAAAGCTCCAGATTGGGCGAGCAAGAGCGTGTGAGTGGGGAGATGTTTGTGCTGTCGCACCATCTGTTGTTCACCATCAAACACACTCCACCACCTCTTTTCTTCCCCGACTCCATTGTCCTGTCCATGCGGTAAACCGAAAAGAACCCCGTCGGCTGCACGGCGTGGTCTGGTATCGCTGGGTTCAGCCAAGTCTCGGTGAAGCAGAGGAGGTTGCAGTCCCGAATGTCTCTCTGGAACTTGATTCTGGCTCTGAGGTCATCAAGCTTGTTCTCGATGGATTGAACATTGGCTAGCAGGATACTGGGCATGGGTGCGCGGTGTGCGCGAGCCCGTAGCCTATTCCTGATGCCGGCTCTTTTACCTCGAGGCCGTCGCTTAGGGTCGCGTCCTTTGTTCTCTCTCAGGATCTCCTTTGGCCAGGTTGGGTCCGGAGTTAAACATGGTGAAATGTTCGTGTACTGCAGACCAATAGAAACCAAAGTGTCTCTACTGTAGCGGATTTGTGTGTTTTGCATGATGCCCATGCAAGATTATCGCAGATATAGCAAAAAGTGACGAAAAACTGCAAAAAGTGGAGAAGTTAGGGCAGAGCATCCAGCACGGCAGCCGACCTCACCGGCGCCATTTTGGGTTGGGGTCCTTCTGCATTTCTCTCCTTCAATTCAATTCAGTTTTATTTATATAGCACCAAATCACAACAGTTGCTTCAAGGTGCTTTATATTGTAAGGTAAAGACCTCAAAAAGAAGACGCCACACATGTCCATTAAATTCTGCTTCAGTTACCACGCTGGCAACATTCAACGTCATCCTTTGATTTCCAGCTTCAGACTCATGATCTTGTCTGACCCTCTCTTCACCTGCAAAACACTATTCACATAAAAGTAAAGATTACCACGACTCTATTTCTTTCACCGTGGCTCAGGGGGTTGGGAAGCGCATCTGTAACCGGAAGGTAGCCGGTTCGATCCAAAGGCTCTCTGTCCTGGTCGTTGTGTCCTTGGGCAACACGCTTCACCTACTGCCTACTGGTGTTGGCCAGAGGGGCCGATGGCGCAATATGGCAGTCTGCCCCAGGGCAGCTGTGGCTACAACTGTAGCTGCCTCCACCAGTGTATGAATGTGAGAGTGAATGAATAGTGGCATTGTAAAGCGCTTTGGGTGCCTTGAAAAAGCGTTATATAAATCCAATCCATTATTATTATTATTATTATATTCCATGTAGAAAGTGTGAATCAAGCTGCCGTGCTCCTGGCTTTGCTTCCCTTCCACTTGGTCTCCTTCCATCAGCACACTGTTGGCCAACAGCACCAAAGGCAGTTATCATTAACCTGGGCCCCCCACAGTGTGGAAATCTTACTCTTAATGATTGACATGTTTGATTTGGCAGAGACTTTACACCAGAGGGAATAAAAAATGCACTGGCTTGTACCTGTAAATGCACTGTGCTGTTGTAACAGTGTTTATGTGGTATTATTCCACTTGCCACAAATGTCAGTGTAATGGGGAAACAGCGCCCCCCCTCTCGGTGTGGCTGGTTAGGTGAGGCTGGCTGCAGTAATCGCTGCCAGTCTGCCGTAGCCATACGAGAGGTGAGTTGTATTGTTCCGCACACAATATAGCTAAGTAGTACAGACACATAAAACATGTTTGATTAGCTGACGAGCACCGAGTGTAATAAGTGCTTAGTGGACACATGTCTAACATCAGTTTTATGTACTTTTCATTTGTTTATTAATGTGTGAAACTGTATGCTAAAGCGGAATGCTAATGAGATGTTCTGCCGTAGTGTGCTGTGCGGAGTGGTGTATGGCGAGCCTGTGCACTGATAATACACCGTTGTTTCCATTCAGGAAATAAAGTGGCAACGATCGATCAGAGACTCCTTGTCTTTTTAAAAACACTACACAACGCAGAGTTGAGGAGTCTGTTTGGGCCGAACTGTTGCAGCGGGATGAAGCAGAAACCGGTTACACTGTCACGATCTCAAGCTCTATACACACAAACAGAATTTAAACTAATAATACACAAAAATCTGATTCACAGGAAAGGATGGAAAAATCAAGTCTCTGTACTAAGACCTGTCTACAAATACAGCAACATAATTGTTATCATTAAGTCATATCAGCAACACAATCTAAACTGCAGATGTTAGAAACCTTCTTCCAAATCACTAAGTCGAAGGTAACCAGGACTGCACTGCAGTGTGACCAGTGTACCAATGGTTAGACTCCCAATGACACTGGGAGTCTGCCAATGAAATGGCTATCCACGGTATACGTTGCTCATTTCTTTCACGCTGTGTCTAAAACAACTGCACTGGTAAGTTCACAGAGTCACCAGCTTAGACTCTACATCAGACAAATCACACCAAAGTACAGCACTTATAATGTCAGCTTCTAAACATGTTTCTTGGTGACATAATGCTTTTTCAGCGTTTCCACATATTCATATTCATTCCTAACAGATGTGTAAGGGTCTGAAATGACAAGCTTTTTGTTGTTTTTGCTAATAAGACACATAAGATTCATGCATCATACCTATGAGAGCAGTCTCGTAGCCTTGTTGTTTGACAACCTTGGCAAACGTAATCTCCTGGCTGGGGAGACCTCCAGATGCTGCATTAAATAAAAAGACACCTGGTCTGCTATAACCAGCGATACCTGGAAAGAAAGAAAAACAAAAACAAACGTGTGACTTTAGCATGCATAAAAAAAATGACTCAATTCACAACAATGTGCATAAAGAGTTTTATAGACAGTTTTATTGTAATTGGGCTCAAAGCGATCTTAAATAATTCACTAAATGAATGGCCTCTGTTAAAGGTGGCTGTGTTTAACGCTCCTGTATTCTGGAAACTTCTCCACCAGGCCAACATTGAGCACTGCTCCTGTCAGGGAAGCTTGTTTCTGTGTGCAGCTTTTAACTGGCCTGATCGCACTGGGTATCGTCCGGTGAGAAACGCTGCCCTGCTGGGAGTGCAGAGGCTGGCTGCAGCAATGTGGTGGGTCAGCTTCACCCCTTCCTTTGCCAGCTGGTCAATATTGGGGGTCCTGCAAATCACATCATCAGCAATTACAGAACAGGTTTCTCATCAAAGCAGAATATGTCAGACTTGTCAATGCCTGAAATAAAGTTAAAGCAACTTATCTCCAGCTGTTGCCCAAGAATCTCTTACTCAGTTCTTAATGCCCAAATTTTCCAATCAATCACAAATCACCACTTTACTGTTATTTTACAAAATCAGTGTCCCTGTTTCATAAAAAAGGTCTTATCAAAGAAAAACTATGACTTAGATAAAAATCAGTAAACAAAACTAACCGGGACACGCCGCTGTGATCATTCTGAATCTACTCAAAAACACTGGAGATGAACGTAAATATTTGAAAGCACCGACGTCTTTGCAGAATTAAAGCTCTATTAAAATTCCACTCACCTTTACTGTAGCGAGATAGAGAAAGAAATATCAGAAAGAGAACCTCGACAAATAAAACTTACTGCATGGAAACAAGAGCACAGGAATAAAATCTCATTCAACAAATATAAAATGGTATGTATGTATTTTTATTATTGCACTTGGATGCAATAATAACTGCTCGACAGCAGTCATCTATAATAATATTGCCCCTACAAGCCAAAACTCCCCAATGGGCAGAACTCGACAGGAAGAGACCTTGAGTAAAACCAAGCTCGACGAAAGGCTCTTCACACAGAGGCCACAACAGGAAACAGGACAAGAAACAAATGAACAGACAAAGAAATCTTTATTCTCAATTAGTCGGCCCCAATTAAGTCAAAGGAGAATTTTAGAGCAGTACATTGAGTCAGAGGTAGTTTGAGATTGATCTAAAAATATCTTTTAAAAAAGTTCCCTTGATTTTTGTACTTAGCTCACATAGGCTTCATATTAGCGGATATTCTTGGGTAGCGTCACTTTAGTATAATAAATGCTAAATGTAGCATTAAATAAAGCAATAAATGCTGAATTTATGTTGTTTGCACAGTATCCAATACAGTGAAGTAATCCCAAATGATAATATTTCCACTGGCACAGTTTCTGGGAGAGGCTATCTCCTGTCATGGTCCTGGGTCTGTGGGTCCAGTGTTTTTGAATATTCTTTGAATTAGTTAGTTTCTGGTTATACACTCAACAAAAATATAAACGCAACACCTTTGTTACTGCTCCCATTCCCCATGGGATGGACGTAGAGACCTAGAATTCATTCCAGATACACAATATAACCATCCCTCCCAAACAGTGGTCACAAATCAGTCCAAATGTGTGGTAGTGGGCACATCTGCTATATTGAGATAATCCATCCCACCTCACAGGTGTGCCACATCAGGATGCTGATCTGACATCATGAGTAGTGCACAGGTGTACCTCAGACTGCCCACAACAAAAGGCCACCCTGGAATGTGCAGTTTTGTCTCACAGCAAAATGCCACAGATGCCACAAGCAATGAGGGAGCGTGCAATTGGCATGCTGACTGCAGGAATGTCAACCAGATCTGTCGCCCGTGCATTGAATGTTCATTTCTCAACCATAAGCCGTCTCCACAGGCGTTTCAGAGAATATGGCAGCACATCCAACCGGCCTCACAACCGCAGACCTCGTGTAACCACACCAGCCCAGGACCTCCACATCCAGCAGGTTCACCTCCAAGATCGTCTGAGACCAGCCACCCAGACAGCTGCTGGAACAATTGGTTTGCACAACCAAACAATTTCTGCACAAACTGTCAGAAACCGTCTCAGGGACGCTCAACTGCATGCCCGTCGTCCTCATCGGGGTCTTGACCTGACTCCAGCTCGTCGCCGTAACAGACTTGTGTGGGCAAATGCTCACATTCGATGGCGTCTGGCACGTTGGAGAGGTGTGCGCTTCACGGATGAATCATGGTTCACATTGTTCAGGGCAGATGGCAGCTGAGAATGTCCCAGTTCTTGCATGGCCAGCATACTCACCGGACATGTCACCCATTGAGCATGTTCGGGATGTGCTTGACCGGCGTATACAACAGCGTGTACCAGTTCCCACGAATATCCAACAACCTCGCACAGCCATTGAAGTGGAGTGGACCAACATTCCACAGGCCACAATTGACAATCTGATAGACTCCATGCGACGATGTGTTGCACTGCATGAGGCAAATGGTGGTCACACCAGATACTGACCGGTTCTGGGTCCCCAGACCCCCAATAGCGCAAAAAACTGCACATTCCAGGGTGGCCTTTTGTTGTGGGCAGTCTGAGGTACACCTGTGCACTACTCATGATGTCAGATCAGCATCCTGATGTGGCACACCTGTGAGGTGGGATGGATTATCTCAATATGGCAGATGTGCCCACTACCACACATTTGGACTGATTTGTGACCACTGTTTGGGAGGGATGGTTATATTGTGTATCTGGAATGAATTTTAGGTCTCTACGTCCATCCCATGGGGAATGGGAGCAGTAACAAAGGTGTTGCGTTTATATTTTTGTTGAGTGTATTTGCCAGTCTTTTATGAGTCCTCTCTCTTCTACTGGGCTTCCTGTAGTGTATATCCAAAATATCACAGGAACATGTTGTGCTCTTCTACCCTCTCTGCAGCCTGCTGTCCTGTTTATCTACAGATTCAGTAGTCTACCCCCGACAACTGTGAACAGTTGAACAGTGAACAATCAACAGAGCCACAATCAAAGATATTCACTCCAGTATGGGAACAAAACGGCCTACAATAACAGGAGGTCAAATGAAAGAGTTCTGGGAGTAGCAGCTTGAAGAATTACAAGTTCCCCCCCATTTCTGCCAATCACGTCTCTAAGAACCAGTAGCCAAATTACACTTAAGCTTCACCAGCGTCAGTGAGAAGCAACATGTTCTTACCTCAGTGAGTTATTGCCATAACAGCCGAGGTCTCCAATTCCTAGGTCATCCACCATTATCAGGACAAAATTAGGCCTGTTGGTCTCCTGCAGAGAAGCACTGTTCACCTCTAAGAGCAGCAGCAACAGAGAGGAAAGTGGCCACGTGCACTTCATGCTGTCAGAACAGAAACACTGGAAGAAAAATCAAACCACATGTAATTGTAGTGTAAAGATACACTGACAGGTACCTGTATTACAGCCAGTAGTATTCTGGAGTTTCCCACCAATGACTCTGAAGCCTCCGTCAGTCGCTGTCAGTTACCAATGAATATAATTTAACTGACCATAGTTGACCATAGCTTTGACGCTACAGTAACATTTTCACAAGCATTTCACAAACCGTGGTGAAGTCATTAACCAAGGACTGTACTCGTGTCTTCTTCTAGTGCTTTTAATCATGAATAATACAAACTGGTTATGATTCCAGCACACAGTCGAGTGAAAGGTTGACAATGAAGACTGTTACAGGCAGCATTAGCAACACGTTCTCACTCCCAAAGCGGAACATTTTACGCTAGGTGACACATCGTCAACATATTACGTTTTCGGCTACCCACCACGTTCCTAAATGACGACCTCGGAAAAATGAGGAAATATGAGAACCGTCTGGACTCAATCTACATATGTTCGCTCTTTTTCTTCAAATCGCTTAAAAACACGCTATTTAACGTTTTAAGTCCTGGTTAAGGTCGGGGATAAGGTCATGTTTAGGGCTGGAATACAGGGCTGGAACGTCTACTACCGCGGGAGTGTCATTGGACTGGATTTCATAACCCTCCGCGTACCACAAGAACGCTGAAGGTCTCCTTTCACGTTCCTCAGAAACGCCGTGGGACATGACAAAACGTCGGCATGTTACGCCTCGGGAGTGAGAACGGGCTGGCAAGAAAGCTGAGAAAAAGCTACTAACTCCTTTTACTGCTTTACATTATATTTTTATTACTTTTTTACATTTACACGCTTAGTCCCTTAATTTTAGAAACACGGGAAACTTGAACTGTCTGGATCAGTGCTTAGAAACCATGGTGGAAATTGTGTCCCCACACTTAAAGCAGCCACAGCCTAATCTTGAACAGGTAACAAAATCAGTAATGAGCAGTCAGACTCCAAGACTGCGGCCACTGTGGTGACGGCTGTGAAGAGTAAAATGAACATTCCTAACACCAGTGGTGGAGCGGGGGGTGGCTTACTGGGCTTAAGCCCGGGTTGTTTTGTCAGAAGCCCGGGGTCTTTTGGAGTGTAATTTTTTCATAGTTAGATGCCTGGCTGACAACTGTATAAAACAAAAACTACACACAATATTCAAAGCACATAGTGCACACTGTGGGAATTTACAACTGTGCGTAAATCCCCCCTAATATTGGTATGATCCGAGCTCAGACACTAAGCGGGGCGGGGCAGCTGCTGCCTGCGAGTGCGCTGTTGGAGAAACGCAGCCAGGCAGACAGAGGAGAGCTGAAGTTTGACCAGGTGTTCCAGATCTACTGGCGTTTAGATCAACTGGCGTTGGTCGAACAGATGTGTGGCAGTCTTGCGTTTCAGGAGCTGCTACCGACAAACCAGCAAAAAAAACGGCAAATGTGTCATCTGTGACACTTGTGAGGTTGTCTCAAACACACTCCGTCAGTCTTGATGCTGTTGAACAACAAAATGTATAAAAATGTGGCGAGTTTACCTGGTGATATCCTCATGCGCAACGCGATCGCGAAAACAGCAAACAAGTAACACCACACCGATGTTGTTCACAGGACAGCAAGAGTACGCGATCGGGAGACTGTTGTCGTCGTTATCGTTCCCCTCGCACGGTTTGTTTCTCCGAATTCAGCGTTTTTGCTTCACAACTAAAGCGAGCAGTTTACTTTGTGCACTAACATGGAGTCAAGTCAACCAGCGCCACCTCTGGCCAAGTGCCACAGCCTACAGCCAGATCAACTTGTGACACACATCTGCACCACGTTTGAATTCGTGTCATGCACATTTGTACCTTTCAATTGTGTCTGTTTGTGCGTCATGCAAATAAACCTTTGAAATGAATGAAATGACACTAATATTTCACTAGTGTTGTAACATCACATGTCGTTAGCGTAGTCTGTCTGTGTCTTTTCTCTGCGAACAAACATGTTAGAGTTGGTTGTTATATACAGTTTGTATAAGTGTGGTTAATCTAACGAACATTTGTAAGGAGATGGCAGTTACTGTGAATGTACAGTGGGTGATTAGTAATAAACAGTCAGACAATGACCCTGACAATCTCATTCAATCTTGCAGATTGAATGCACCTTCTGTGGAAAGTGGTACCACACAGTGTGTGTGGACTTCCCCTGTGCAGAAGGCGACTACAAATGTTGTGCATGCTAAATAAACAGAAACAAATGATCCCTGTTGTCTTTGCTTACTGATTGTTTTCAGTGTTGACAATCCACATTGCTGGCATTGCATCTTTCAACATGTTTGTGGGTAGATCTGGATGTACCAGGGGTAAGTGCAGCCACTCAGCCTCTACTCAATGTGATCATAGCAGCAGGTGTAGATGTGTCACAAGTTAATCTAGTAGTAGGCTATGGTAGTAGTGGACTGACCTCCATTTGAAACTGCTCCAGCTGCTGTGTGATAGTGGATCTGCTACAAATTGAAGATCATATGGAAGTTTTGGAAATTAACCCTTGTATTAAGTTGAAAAACAAAAAAGTGACATTGATTTTGTTGCGGGTCATTTTGACCCGTACTGTGTAAATCCACTCAGAATTGTCAAGAAACTGCAATAAACTGCAATAAAACAATAGCAACTTTATTTTCCATTAGATAAACATGTAGAACACAGACATACAACAGTGACTTTCCATAACTATTTTAGGAACAATTTGGTTTTTCGTTCTTACAAACACATATTTTGAACTTGCCCAACGTTCTCAGTTTTTCAATGCTCAACATTTTCTATTTTGTCCACATGATGGACAGAATGTAACTGTGTGCTTTCTGCAGATGTACTTCTTGCATTTCTCACAAAAAGTGCTTGTTTTCAAACAGGAACCTTCCTAACTAAGATTTAAAACAAAGGATTTCTACGTCTCCTCCAGTCTCACAAACAGATGACAAACCAAGCGACACACCTGAGTCACTGACTTTCTTAAATCCACTCACTCTCACTGGCTCTGTTTATTACTAATCACTGTGTAACTGCTGTGAATTCAAAGTAACTGCCGTCTCCTTACAAATCTTCATTGGATTAACCACACTTATACAGACTGTATATAACTACCAACTCTCCAGCCATGTTGATGGATTGCCTATATTGGCTGGAAATATCATTTCCAGAGAAAGGACACAGGCAGATGATGCTTACAGGATGTGATGTGACAACACTAATGAAATATTGATGTGTCATATTTGTCCAAGGCATATTTCATTGTTATGGAAAAAGAGAATATCAAAATCATGATGACCAATTGGAGTGGTGATTTCTATGACTTTGTGTATATAATTTGGAATTTTGTACAAATGTAGGCCAATAAGGAATACATGAAATATTAGTGTCATTTCATTCATTTCAAAGGTTTATTTGCATGACGCACAAACAGACACAATTGAAAGGTACAAATGTGCATGAAACGAATTCAAACGTGCTGCAGATGTGTGTCACAAGTTGATCTGGCTGTAGGCTGTGGCACTTGGCCAGAGGTGGCGCTGGTTGACTTGACTCCATGTTAGTGCACAAAGTAAACTGCTCGCTTTAGTTGTGAAGCAAAAACGCTGAATTCGGAGAAACAAACCGTGCGAGGGGAACGATAACGACGACAGCAGTCTCCCGATCGTTTACTCTTGCTGTCCTGTGAACAACATCGGCGTGGTATTACTTGTTTGCTGTTTTCGTGATCGCGTTGCGCATGAGGATATCACCAGGTAAACTCGCCACATTTTTATACATTTTGTTGTTCAACAGCATCAAGACTGACGGAGTGTGTTTGAGACAACCTCACAAGTGTCACAGATGACACATTTGCCGTTTTTTTGCTGGTTTGTCGGTAGCAGCTCCTGAAACGCAAGACTGCCACACATCTGTTCGACCAACGCCAGTTGATCTAAACGCCAGTAGATCTGGAACACAGGTACCAAAGCAAATCATTCGTACCGTACAAATAATGTAAATATGACGGTGCATCACGAAAGACTGATATCAAACTGATCACTTGACCCATTTTACGTTACTCGCTCTTCAAGTGAATCAACAAATGGCGAAATGAAAAGCCGAACAACAACAATGCTGTTTCTTTAGAGAGTCTTAGCTTACATGTGTGTTTATTTCATATTTTCAGTCGTTACCCTCCACGGCTAAATCTGTTTCAGTAATGCACTGATATACAAGAATGGACATAAGGAGCTTCTTTCAAAGAAAAAACTCAGGTAGTATTTTATATATTATGCTTTGTGTGTTGTTTGGTATATTTCTATGCAAAACAAGAGGGATTTCAGTACACAGCAGGATATTCACATTTGTAACCAGATATTTACATACACTTTAGGGAGAAAACCTAAAACATTTTTACTGTACAACATCAATTTAGAGTAAACTTTTTGTTTTAGATAAATATTGAAATATCTTTTGAATTAGTTAAATGTCAGAATAAAGAGACAGAGCTGTCCATTTTTTTATCACTTTGATCAAATGTAGGAGTACATGTACACTAAGTTTATTGTTAAATAATAAGAAACTCCAGACGATTCCATTCTGAGCTGCAGAAGCTTCTGATAGGTTAGTAGAGTCCATGTGAGTAAATTGGTGGCACAGCTGTGGATGCATATAAGGCAAAACACAGAGCCTGTTTCTTTGACATGGGAAAATAAAGAGATGTCAACCAAAACACCAGGAACAGAACTGTGGAGCTCCATAAGTGTGGCTCAGTTTGAATACATTTGCAATTAAGAAATACAGATAGAAAGTTAACGAATATGTTTTTATATTTATCAATCTAAAAAAAATAAACATTTAGTCTGATTTGATGTTACAATTAAAAAAGTGTTTTTATCTGAAGAGTAAATATCTGGTTTCAACTGTATATTTGATGATTGTCAGCACAAAGAGAGAGAGAGGGGAACACAGAGAGGGGAGCAGAGAGGGAGACAGAGAGGGGAGCAGAGAGGGAGAGAGAGAGAGGAGCAGAGAGGGAGAGAGAGAGAGAGGGAGAGAGAGAGAGAGAGGGAGAGAGAGAGAGAGAGGAGCAGAGAGGGAGAGAGAGGAGCAGAGAGGGAGAGAGAGGAACAGAGAGAGAGGAACAGAGAGGGAGAGAGAGGAACAGAGAGGGAGAGAGAGGAGCAGAGAGGGAGGAACAGAGAGGAACAGAGAGGGAGAGAGAGGAGCAGAGAGGGAGAGAGAGGAGCAGAGAGGGAGAGAGGGGAGGAACAGAAAGGAACAGAGAGGAACAGAGAGAGAGGAACAGAGAGGGAGAGAGAGGAGCAGAGAGGGAGAGAGAGGAGCAGAGAGGGAGAGAGAGGAGCAGAGAGGGAGAGAGAGGAGCAGAGAGGGAGAGAGAGGAGCAGAGAGGGAGAGAGAGGAGCAGAGAGGGAGATGGGGAATGAGGACAGAACAGAGATGGAACAAGAGCAGGTGAGACACACATGTTAGTCAAATGGTTGTTTACCAAAAGTATCACCGTATCATAGGTACTCATGTATCTCGTGTTTCTTTTTATGTTTGTTATTTTTCAAGTTATATATTTATTAAGTTTTGCAGGCTTGTTTGCACAACAAGGCTAAATAATTATATAAACTTTTCTGAATCTAAATAGTGGACTTTGGTACAATTAAAAAAAATAAGTGTAGTGCAGGTCTATGATGATTTTTAGTGCTGCTATCATCTAGTTCTGATTCTGGTTCTGTCTTGGTTAAGTCCTCAGTAGTCCTGATTTTGAACTGTTGTAGTCCTGTTTTAGTTCTGGATCAGTTCTGGGTCTGGTTGAATTGGGGTTTAGTCCTCGTGTCTTGATGCAGCCCTGACTTTGTTCTGCCTCACTGCTTAATTAAAAAACTAGTTTAAGGTGTCCTGCATATGTGATATATATTTTTCCCTATATGAAGTCATTCTTTTTTGAACAAAACTCAAAACAGAGCCTATTAATCTTTCAGTCATTTCTAACCCCCCCCCCCCTCAAAAAAAAAGAAAGAAAAAAAAATGCATACCCTTTAGGGCTAAGCCCCGGGTGTTTCAAATGTCTGGCTCCGCCTCTGCCTAACACTGAAGGTAGAAAGTATGAAATCACTTTTGATTATTGACAAAACTGAAAACAGCATTACTAACAATTACTAATGACATTCTTATGCACTTGGGAAATATTTGATTTCATTCCCACTTGACCTGCAGCAGGTGACACCATTGATCATGCCATTCTGATTGATGAACTGTGTTGGTATCTGTGACAACGTTCTCAAATGGTTCTCATCAGACTTCACCGAGAGACATATTTGTAATAATACGAATTCTGAAATGTACGTATAAATTTAAATGAAGTCCCTCAGGGCTCCATCCTTGGACCAATTCTATTTTCATTACATATCCTATCCTACTAAACAGCTTCAAAAGCATCTTCTGTCATTGCAGATGATACACAGCTGTAAGACAAACAACCTCAACAGCTACCTCAGGCAATCTTTCACTGCCATTAACTAACTGGATGTCTCAAACTGACACTGTTTGGGTCTGGCAGCTTCTCTGAGGAGAGCCCTTACATCAGCAATATCAAATCATCTGATAAAAACCTTGGTATTACTTTTGACAAGCATTTGAATCTCACATATCAAAGCTTTTCCCAATCGTATGTATTTAATCTGAAACGTTGCAAAAATGAAACATTTAATGGTTTCCAGTCATTTGGATCTCTTAGTTCCACTAAACTTTAATTTGTCCTGGTCTTGATTAACTCTAAACACTGGCACCTTATAACTGCAACTTATTTCAAAAATCAGTCGATTCGGTCGAATGAATCAGTGGTTTGTTTAACAGAACTGTTTAAAACTCATATTTGTATGTTCATTTGTTTTTAATCTTCCACCTGTTATTTTGATTATAATTCACATGTAATGTGGATGTGGAAGTGTATATGCAGGAAGGAGTGTAACTGTCATGATCCTGGGTCGTTGACCCAGCGTTTTGTGTTTCTTTTTGGGTTCATCTTGTGTTTGGTATTAATTCTTTGGGTTGGTTGTCGTGTTTATTATCCCTACCTGTGTCTCCCCTCTGTGTTCCGTTCAGGTCCCTGCGTTTTGTTGTAAAACAGTCTGTGTGTTTCCGGTTTTACTTTGTAGGTCTGCCTCTCATCATGTCCATTAGTGTCAGCTGTGTCCACCCCTGCGCGTCATCTCCTCATTACCTAGTGTGTATTTATAGTGTGTGTTGGCTTCTGTTCATCGTCGGATCGTCTGTGTTTGTTGGTGTAAAGACGGCGCTCTGCAGTCTCCGCTCCCCGTTCCACGCTTAGGTTTGTCATTAAGTTTTCCCCAGTCTAGGTTTTTTTCAGTCATTCGTCTTTTCTCACTGCCTGTTCAAGTTGCTCCACTTCTGTAAATAAAACATCACTCTCATCACCAGTCAACTGCCTGCATTTTGGGTCCTTTTCCTCCTACACCACACGGCTCACCCCGCCAGCCGTGACAGTAACGCCACGAGTCCCAATGATCCACTTTGATTAGAAATGTTCCTAAATTAGAGTGATGACCAGAGGTAGTGTAGTCGCCATAATAAGAGATGCTCCAATTCCCCAAATACTGAGGAAAGGAGCTTTGGTGCTTCCTATATCAGCTCTGTTGGAACAGCATACACTGGGCCATATTTTCTTAATAGAGAGGAGAAAATGCTGTCCCATGATTCACTGGGACAGACCCTCCGGTCATTCATGAAAACAACAACATAATAAACAAAGTTGTGCAGATCATGTAAATGTTCATTATAAATGCATATTGGCATTCAGTTCAATTAGTGAGAATTGTGTGATTATCATAAATTAATTTTTACCTCAGGTCTCGTGGGGTAAGTGATGGATGGAGGGAATTTTACTGCAGTCACAGAAATCCTAAACAAGGAGGAAGGAAGACATTCCACTAGATCAAAGCAGTTAAATAAGTAATTAGGACATTTACATATAATATTTAAATATTAACAAAAATTCCCACCCGTGGGATTAATAAAGGTATCTTATCTTAAAATAACATGCATTTGATTTTATAGGCTAAATGTGTGTGAAAGCAGACCTAACATCATTTGCCATCAGATGAGAGAGTTCCAGGTACTATGTCGCACATTATCACATGGAGATTAATCTAACGCACTAACACGGATTCATTCATAGGACATTTCACTTGTATTCGTTACAGATTCTTCAGCCAGACGTGGCTTGCTGTGTGCGCTCTTCACACCTCACTTCCTCACCCTGCGCACCGAGTGATTTAGGACAGAGAGTTTTGGCACTGCGCTCACAGCTTAAGTGCCAATTATGCAATCGTTTTAAAAACATCTGCCACGCCTTAGAAATATCGAAATCTTTATTCTAAAAATGATCAATATTGTTTTTTCTTATCCAAGTAACCTGCAAAGATCAACAGGGTAAGAACACGTTGGTGAAGCATTTCTACAATTTCGCTGGCACATGTTCAATGACAACAAAGGTCTATTCTATTCTATTCTATTCCATGCGCATGTTGTCACCCATCTTCTCCATACTGTAGTTTCCACACCACGCAACATCACACTACATCACGCATCACGTCAGGTTGTTGTTGTCAGAGCACCGTCCTTTTCTCAGTCAGTGTTCAGGACTGTGTGTCTGCATGCGGGAACATTTATCTTTAATGTGTGGCTTTATCCAAACTGCTATAAATGTATTATTGTTATTTATTGTTGTTGTTGTTGTTGTTACTGGTCTCCATCCTCTAACAGAGGAGTTTTAGTAGCAAATAACTTTTGCCTTTGAGTTTTACTTCTAACCTGCAGATAAATGAACAGAGTTCGAGTATTCAGCACACTTGCTCCTGCAGACAGACGGAAGTGTTACTCACCTGCTGAATGACAGACGGTGATCCGGAGCGCAGGCTGTACTGTCGCTCTGTGGGACGCTTCTCCCAAATTTCTGCGCCACTCAAATCTTGCAAAGTTGTTTGAGCTCCTGCTGTGAAGCCAGAATCACGCAAGAAGTGGGGGCTACTCTGTTTTTCCGTTTAGCTTCCGTTTAGCTAAATAGAAGTACTTCCTGTCATGAATTTCAAAACAAACTCCACAGTCAGACCAAGGAAAACAATGGAGAAAACTTAATTAAAAATTCGCCCATCATATTTGACTAAGCCTGCACCGCCTGTCTTTGATGCTCAGCTCAGGGTTACACTGCTGCTCACAGTACAAACTACTGACAAATATGTGACCGATATGTAGGGTTGCCAACCGTCCCTTAAAAAACGGAATCGTCCCGTATTTAGAAACAAAAGTACACGTCCCGTATTGAGCTAATAAGGGACGCACTTTGTCCCGTAATACAGTGAGAATCAAAAGTAGTCTATAACTTTTAATGGAATTAACGCTTTGTTTGAAAACATAATTCCCAGCCCCTCTCCTGCTTTGTGACCAATGAGCTGACAGCACACTTATGACAATTCGAGTATGACAATTCAGATTACCGCTCATCTCATTGGTCGAGGAAAGGTCGCTTGCGGAGAAAATACCGGAAGACAACAGATGACCACAACAAGAAGCATGGCCAACAGGGAAACAAACGCCGACACTGCGGTGCAAGTCTCGGACGACAGTACACCTAAAGCTGGGCAGACACTGTGCGATTTTTTTCAGTCGCGCGATTCAGCTCCTGCTCAAACTGCACGATTGACTCGCAGGGGTTAGAAGTTGGTAGGTCACGGTGCAGGGTCTCACACTATACGGCCCGATGCTCTGATGCGACCTGAGAGCTCACACTGTGCGTCCATAAAATTAAGGTTATAACAGAAAATCTGTCGCTCGCTCTCCCTCTCTGTCTTTCACTCACACACACACACACCACCACCATCAACTTTGCTAAACTGCTAATGAAAAACATTGATCAGGCAGCTGTGATTGAGCAGCAATGTAAATCCAACTGTTTTCACGGTTGTTGTGGTCGTGATAATTTTGTGATGCCACATCGAAAAGGCTCGGATGAGCTTTCCAAAGTTCTACAAGTTGTGCCTCCATCGCTTGTGTCCAGATCACACGCTGCACAGCCGTGCTGCTCCGTCTTTTTCACCGACGTTTACGTGTTTGCGCGTGAGCAGTGTGAGCGGCTGTGGTGAGACCCTCACGAGCGATTGATGATCGGGAGCTGGTCACTTCTCGTTACCCCACGTATACTACACGATGCACGATGAAGGCCAAAATCGGTCAAAAATCGGCTCAAAATGGGCCTAAAACCGCACAGTGTGAGCCCTTGCTTCGGCAAGCGCGTACGCTAAATTGGATACGATACAGAGAAGATTAGCATGGCCCCTGCGCAAGGATGACACGCAAATTCGTGAGACCCTCACGAGCGATTGATGATCGGGAGCTGGTCTTGAGGTGTTAAACACGACCGGCATTGACCAAAGTGCAGCATTCAACACAAATTCCACAAAAACCGGGACATTCTTTAAATTTGAACAAAATGAAAAATAAAAGATTTTCAAATCACATGAGCCAGCATCTTATTGAAAAAGGAAAGTATATAACACGACAAATGTTTAAACAGTGAAATTTTGCAATTTTATGCACAAAGTGAGCTCATTTCAAATTTGATGCTTGCTACAGGGAAAAAAATAGTTGGGACGGGGAAATGTTTTCTGCGATGTAGCATTTCCTCTTCTTTCCAAAACTGTTTCTGCACATCAAGATTATGAGATCCTAGAGGTTTGATGTTGGAATTTGGTCCCATTCTTGCCTGATATAAGTTTCCAGCTGCTGAAGAGGTCATGGTAAAATGTTTAGCATAGTTAGGTCCTCAGGTCCCCCAAGGCCTATATTGCTGTGAAGTTTGAACATGATTCACCCCAAAGATTGTGGGTAATAAACCATGCAAAATTGGAAAATTATATCTTCAAAAGTGTGGACACTTGACTACTAACAAACAGACAGACAACAAAATAAGGGAACTGATTACAAACTACCTCCATGTGGGGGGAGGAAAAATGGCAGTAAATTAAAGTTAGTCTGAAGTTGGAAAAACAAATGAAAAGAAAATGTTTTCTGTTGGGATTTAAAGATTGTTACTGGGGAAAATAGGCAGCTAGAAAATTCATTCTTAAAAACTTAAACCAGACCCCTTCAATGCTGGTTAACCTGAAAGAATTGATAAATCCACGTTTATCAGGCAGAAGTTCAGAGACTAGGTCTCAGTCACATGGTGTGTCCAGTTCACAAGAACAACAACAAGAAACGAACAAAAAGAGTCCTTTAACATAAACATTTTCAACAATGCAGATGATTCAATATCATCTTTTGTGTTTCCATCAATCATTAAGCATGGCAGTCTACGGCCATGAGATCTAAGAAACTGTCATTTATAAAGTTAGTGTAATATTTTACCATCAGAACTTTTTTGACCTTTAAAGTTGTTATTTTATAAATGAAATAAAATCTCAAGCTTTTGCCCATTTAGCCGTAGCACTAAAGCTGATGGTAAACCACGTACAATCCTTATGGTCATACGCATCTAATACTCGAAAACTATCTGTGTTTCTGAAAAAGGAATGATGGGAATGATATCCCTCCGACTCAGTCCCAGATTTTCACTTTTACTGCCATTGCTGTAGCTGCAAGTGATGTGCAGTTGTAATAATATACACATTCTCATATCACTTCACGATACACACCCGTTGATCAATGTAACATGCTCATGGCACTTTTTGCCCCTACTGAGGTGGTGAAAATATATACGGTTAAACAACAGGAAGCACTGCAGCACAGCTGAGTTCAGAGTTTTGCATGTCAAATGCTCTTAAGAGCAATTAAAGTTGCCAAGGCAGCGACAAGCTTAGTTAAAAAATGTTCCTGCATCACAGCAGCATGCAGACTGTGCCTTTCTGCAGTATTGCAAAAAAGACAGCAGGTGTCCTCAGTGACCAGTCCCCTGTTTTTGCAGAGCTGACTTGAACTTTAACGTTAAAAATATGCAGTTATTCTCTCATGGCAGCATTAACTTGATACATCAGAGCTGGCAATGTATTATTAATCTCCCACGTTTTTCCTATCTCTGTATACAAAACAAATTTTGACATTTACTAGCCAACTTTAGTTTTTATAATTATGACCAAATACTGACATATCAATACACAAAAAATGGCTATTGTCTTATTAGTTAAGAAGCCCATGTTTACATCTCAGTGTCTGTAGAACAGCTGTTTCTATTCTACAGAGCACGAGTAGAAACATTTAAGCATGACAATCAAGTCAGGATCAAACTGAGCAGGTTTGAACTTGTGACGCTTCAAAGTTGTAACCTACGATCTAGAGTGGATATTATCTGCATCCACGATTCTCTCGTGTGAATTAAATCAACTCATACTTTTGTTGTTAAATCTGAATCAAATATGATTTATATACTTGACTTGTGCACAGTTCATTGAAGAACAAGAGCATCTAAACACATCTGTGTGTGTGTGTGCGCTAGGGGGTTGCCTTTAAGACACATGCATGAAGTACCTACCTTTTCTTTCCAAAATTCTCGAGGTTTTCAATCTGGTTTTAAACCCTTTCATAGCACTGAATCAGCCCTTTTAAAAGTTTTTAATGACATATTTTTAGCGACTAATGCTGGGGACTGTGTTGTTCTTGTGCTTTTAGATTTGACAGCTGCGTTTGATACCGTGGATTATACCATTTTATTCTCTCGTTTGGAGGACTGGGTGGGCATTAGGGGCACAGCACTGGAGTGGTTCAGGTCCTACTTGGCAGGGCGAACTTTTTGTGTCAGCCTCGGTGACTATGTGTCGTACTCCGCTCCCCTCTTGTGTGGTGTCCCACAGGGCTCAGTTCTAGGCCCCCTCCTCTTCTCTTTATATCTGCTTCCTCTTGGTTCTGCACTGAGAAAGCATGGCATTGCTTTCCACTTTTATGCTGATGACTGTCAGATCTATGTCCCTCTAAAGAAAAAAGGCAGATACCTTACACAGCCATTATTTCAGTGTCTCGATGACATTAAGACTTGGATGTCTGTTAACTTTTTAAAATTCAATGATAAAAAGACAGAGGTGATGGTTTTTGGTAGCCCCACTGAGACCCCCAATGTGTATGTAGATTCCCTGGCCCAGTATGTTAAGCCAACTGTCACAAACCTAGGGGTCAAAGTGGACTGTGATCTGAAGTTTAATAATCAAATTAAGGCAGTGGTAAAATCTAGCTTCTTTCACCTCAGGCAGCTGGCAAAAATAAAGCCAATTCTTTCACGGCAGCACTTTGAGACAGTGATCCACGCCTTTGTTACCACTCGGCTGGATTACTGTAATGCACTTTATATTGGGGTCAGCGCATCATATATTAGTCATCTACAGAGGGTGCAAAATGCCGCAGCTCGTCTTTTAACTGACACTCAAAAGTTTGAGCACATTTCCCCTGTTTTAGCTTCACTTCAGTGGCTGCCCATTTCTTTTGGGATTCATTTTAAAATTCTTTTATTTACTTTTAAAGCTCTCCATGGCCTAGCCCCATTGTATCTCTCTGAGCTGCTACAGCCTTATACACCCACCCCACTCTCTCAGGTCAGCTGATCAGCTGCTCCTGAATGTACCCAGGACTGGGCATAAACTTAGAGGGGATCGTGCTTTTGCTGTAGCAGCTCAAAAACTGTGGAACGAGCTTCCTTTAGAGATTAGACAGGCCAGTTCTTTACCTGTTTTTAAGTCACTCTTGAAAACCCACCTCTTCACCCTGAATTTGACTCGTGTGAGATGTTGGTTTTTATTTCAGTTGTTTTTAGGTGATTCTATGCTGTTTTATCTTGTTTTTGTTTTAATATAGGGCTGTTTTAATTTTATGTTTTATGTGTTTTATTTATTTATTTTGCTGTTTTCTGTTATTCTATTGTTTTAACTTATTTTCTGTACAGCACTTTTTTCCTTTGCTGGGTATTTAAAAGTGTTTTATAAATAAAATTGGAAATTGGAAGATTATCCTGTGGATTAAAACACAGCTGCTTTTGCCAGAACTTTTGAATATGAAGTTGGAGTTCAAAGCAAATCACGATAATTTTCAGTGTGGATCTTTTGTCGAGTGCATCCACCATCCCTCCTCTGCATCTCCATACCCAAAGATCACAGTGACAGCTAATTTAAAATGCTGTCATGACCAGGAGTAGTGGCTATGTCATGGATCTTCTTGTTATCATTGTTACAGTAATTCTAGTAATTCTGTATATCACAGTGTTAATGGTTGTTATTACATATTTCAGTCAAACAAGTTGTGTTTTGGTTGATTGGAAGCATAAAACAGGACAACATGAGGTTTTTCAACTTTTATTTATCCTTCAGCAGAGTTGGAATAGTTCTGCCTCTCAGCTTCCTCCTTTTACTGGTGATAAAGCCTTTAAACACACCAACAGGGCGATGGATACAGTAGTTACCATAGTACTGAGTCATAATGACACATCTAAGGTGGCAGTGGGAGGTGGAGAGGGGCACACGGACACAAAAATTTCACCAAACAGTCGCCTTGGAATTATAAGAAGAATAAAACAAAACCAGAATAACTCATAAACACTCAAACACACTGCTGCTGCCTACATATACTGTAGTAGAGCTAATGGTTGTGATGCTATGACTATGGGTTGGGCTTGTGTGTAAAAGAG
Organism: Aulonocara stuartgranti; assembly: GCF_965226115.1. Classification (NCBI taxonomy): domain Eukaryota; kingdom Metazoa; phylum Chordata; class Actinopteri; order Cichliformes; family Cichlidae; genus Aulonocara; species Aulonocara stuartgranti. The sequence continues at coordinate 26,964,579 of NC_138947.1, forward strand.
AAGGGTGGAAGTAAAGGATGAATTAGGGGTGGTCCCTTTGCTGATTTCCTTGGTGGACAGGAAGTGCCTACTCCTTGGAGTGCATGTACAGCAGCAGGTCGGCAACGCGGTTGCTGTAGCCGTACTCATTATCATACCTGGTTGGAGGAAAGGAAAATGAATTAGTTAGCATCTTTTCTTCAGACTTCCTGTTTTCTATGAGGGGCTGGACGGGACATGCTGAAAACTCACCAGGAAATGAGCTTGACAAAGTTGTCATTGAGGGAGATGCCAGCACCAGCATCAAAGATGGAGGAATGGGTATCACCGATGAAATCAGAGGACACCACCTGGCAAACACAAAGCACACCACGTGAGTGTAAAGTAAAGCAAATCACAGATCGATGATAACAATATTAAATCAGCTGTTTATATAGAATACCTGGTCCTCGGTGTAACCCAGCACTCCTTTCAAGGGTCCCTCGGCGGCCTTCTTGACGGCTTCCTTAATCTCAGCGTATGAAGCAGGCTTGGAGAGACGGCATGTCAGATCCACCACTGACACATCGGCCACTGGCACCCTGAATGCCATGCCTGTCAGCTTACTACAGAAAGAAGGAGGCAGAGGACAAAAAAGTGATTTCTGCACTTTTTATTAATCAGTCTTCATTTCTTCAACAACTGGCTAAAGTGTACACCATCTTAGGCAGCTGAAACTTTTGTATGTGTGTCTTTACCCATTGAGTTCAGGAATGACTTTGCCCACTGCCTTGGCAGCACCAGTGGAAGCTGGAATGATGTTTGCGTGGGCACCACGGCCGTCACGCCAGGCCTTGGCACTGGGACCATCCACTGTCTTCTGTGTGGCTGTGTATGCATGGACTGTTGTCTACAGATATCACATGACACATTATTAACCTTTAAGACTTAAAAAAGAAGATCATAAATATTACATTTGCTTATCATACTCAGATACTGTATAGAATTACTCTTACTTACCATGAGGGCCTCCTCGATGCCAAAGCTATCGTGGATGACTTTGGCCAGGGGGGCCAGGCAGTTGGTGGTGCAGGAGGCATTACTATGAACAGAGCAACAGACACGATTAGTTATTTTACAATATACTAGTAGATATGATATTTAGGGTTTCTTTTGAGGTTCTAAAGCTAAATTTAGGTTAACAATTAAATTGTGTTACCTGACAATAGTCATGGAGGAGGGGTCGTATTTGTCCTCATTAACTCCCATGACAAACATTGGAGCATCAGGTGAGGGGGCTGACACAACCACACGCTTTGCACCACCCTGGATGTGAGACTGTGATTGGGAGAGAGAGCGCAGGTTCGAAACATTTCCTGGAATGTCATTGCGTTTGTCTGTGTTTGTCTGTGTTTTTGTACTTACAGAGGCCTTCTCAACACTGAGGAAAACTCCAGTGGACTCAACAACATATATGGCTCCAGAGCTGCCCCAGGGGATTTCAGCTGGCTTCATACTAGAGTTATAGAAGAAACTGCATCAGTCCAGAATCACCTTAAATTTGGCAGGTCTCTGTAAAACAGCTTCTTTTGCTTTTGCCTGGTTCACGTTACTGTATTTTATCCTAAAAAAAAAAACAAAAAAAACCCTCGAAACAGGAGTATTACTACATACAGCTGGCTAATTGATTTTAAAAGTCTTTCTTTTCACATGCAAAATGCTAAATATGCGGCCCATCACATCCTAAAAACCTCATATTATCCCAACAAGGCATATCGCTCTGAGACTCACTTGTGGTTCCTGGAGTTTCTAAAAGTAAAATGGGAGGCAGCGCCTTCCGCTCTAAAGGCCCTCTCCTATGGAACCAGCTCCAAGCTTGGATTTTGGACAGAGACACCCTCTCTATAAGATCAGACTTAAAACTTTCCTTTTTCAAAAGCTCATAACTAGGGCTGGGTCAGGTGACCCTCAATCATCCCTCAGTTGTTGCAGTCATTATATCCTCAAGCTGCTGGGGGGGGACTTCCCATAGTGAACTGACCACTTCTTCTTCACTTCCCTTTTCTCACTCCCTGTTTCTTTATATGCCACAATTGCAGAGCAGCAACTTTTCTTGGAGCCATAGTCAGTGCTTTGTACCGCTCCTGTCTACACTCTTCCCCACTCTCATCACATGCCTGGTCAGAGAAGATTGCTGATGTTCTTCCTCTAATGTCACTGGATGTTTACTTTGAAAAATGAAGCAGCTTTATATAAAAAAAAACTGAACTGGAACATCTGCTCTCTGTAGCAGAACACAGCCACGGGCCAGTTAATGCTGTCGTTACTTACCACTGGAAGACAGAAATGGCTTGGCCATCGACGACAAGTTTGCCATTATCTGCAGACACTTCACCACGGTAACGGCCATGAGTGGAGTCGTACTTGAACATGTAAACCTAGAAGCAGGAGGGATGACAGTGATGACGTTAATATGGGGAGTGCTTCACAAGGAAGCAAACACGTTCTATACCCTCCTGGAATTTTCTGGGCAGTTTTCAGAGATTAAGTTTTCTATTAGCACCCAAACAACAGACGTCCATTCCTACATGACAACATGTCATGGATTTATACTACACAGCCTGAATAATTTAGATAACTTAGCAGTAGGGCTGTTCGATATAACGATATATATCGGATGACGATATAAAAACGTCTATCGTTTCATTTTACGCTATCGTTTGTTTCGTGGTGTCGTAAAATAAGCTGTTTACAGCAATATTTTTTCATCGTTTTGATGGTCACTGTAGTGGCTATATTCATTTCTTAAAGTTCTCTCTTTCTCTTATATTTAATATGACCACACGGACAAGCGCCTATTTTTACATGTTGTCGTTAGCAACAATGATGGTAAAACCATGGCGTGGCTCCGCTGTCCGCTTGTTTGTTTTCTACTAAACCTTTCACAATAAAGCTCAAGATCCTGTTGAGACTTTTCAAAATAAACTGAATCACGTCAAAGAGCATGCAGAGAGTTTACGGATGAGAAGAAAAAAAAAAAGAGCCGTTAGGTGCTAAAAAATAAACCTTAGACTAAACTTTGAAAGAAAACGGCGGCCGTTACAACTTATGTCTAAAAATGTATAGTTTCATGCATCGGTTAAAACACTCGCATCCAGGTAAAGGACGCCCAGCTGGAAAAACTTCACACAAGTCGAGTTGCCCGAGAGTCACAGAATTTACAGAAAATATTGCATTTTTGTGATTTATATCGTTGTCAGGACGATAAACGTCTTATATCGGGATATGAGATTTTTGTCATATTGCACAGCCCTACTTAGCAGGCAGTAGATTTACTCACCATGTACTGCAGATCAATGAACGGGTCATTGATAGCCACAACCTTGATGCCCTTCTGAAGGCAAGCCCTCAGGACCAGGCGGCCAATGCGACCAAATCTGCAGAGACAGAGATGGAGAGATTAGGAATAGTTGCCATGGGAAAACAGTGGGAAACTTCCTCAGGATGTCACAGCACCCATGGGATCAGTCCATGTCCACTGCAGCAACACTTTACAGTTTTAATACGAGGAACTTTCACTACACTCTTATATGTCCACATCATGTCATGCTTTTTCAATTACTCAAAAATAGACAGATTGTGTCCCTCACTACAAGCACATCTGTGACTGTGATATTACAGAAATGTTACGGTGGATGAAATTATTTCTGAACAAAAAAACAATTATCTTTTTTTTAGTCCTGAAAACAAATATAGCCTCAAACTGTAACCACAATATAATATAATTTGAACGATGGCTAAAGGAAGAGGTGGCTCAATCATGGAGAGTGTTTACTTCTAATAATTTCAATTCAATATCACAGTAAACCTTTCAGCATCAAAACAGGCTTTACTGTGCAGTTATTACTTGTTAATAATGAATTTGTTATGGTGTTATGGTGCATTTGCCCTTTGGTTCCTCTTTAACACATCTTTACTAACCACCAATGCTTGCCCAGCCCCAGTTTTTGCTTCAATGATATCCTACTGTAACCACCAGAAGTCACTCTTACCCATCTTAGTAGTGTCCGTGTGTGTGTGTGTGTGTGTGTGTGTGTGTGTGTGTGTGTGTGTGTGTGTGTGTGTTTCAAACTGACCCATTGATTCCAACACAGAGGTCTGACATGGTGGCTGCTGCTTAGGGAGTGTGGAGTAACCTGGAAGAAAAAGAAAGAAAATTAAATAAATCATCACATTTGAAATGAATTAATTTAAACAACATTGAACATCAAATGACAGAAAATAACAAGCAAGCCATCAACCCCAGATAAGGCAGATAAAAATGCCATCTGTTGTCAACCCTGCGACAGACTGGCGACCTGTCCAGGGTGTACCCCGCCTCTCGCCCTATGACAGCTGGGATAGGCTCCAGCGCCCCCCGCGACCCTGAGAAGGATAAGCGGAAGCGAATGGATGGATGGATGGATGGATGTTGTCAACCCAGCCAAAAATAGCTGATATATAAAATTTTTAAAACATCAGAGTCAGGCAGGGTGCAGCCCCAAGAAAATGAAGCAGCTTTAGGAAGGACAGATATATTGTTGGCTTGCAGTGTCAAAATGAATATAATATACCGGAAGTCAAGAAAAAAAATTTGTGGCAAGTTAATACATGACCTTACACTCATACAACCACAGGAAATGAGCAGGCAAAACCAAAAAGAAGCACATGTGCAATAAATCACAAATCCATTTGTGCCAAGCTACCCTCTATCATCCATTTCACTTTGAATTTACAGATGGTCTTTTTTGTCTTCCTCTCCTTCTCTCCTCCACGTTTTACACTGATCCTCACACTTGTTTCTGTCCTCTCCACTCAGTCGGAGGCCGTGTGGGGTGAAGTGAGGTTACATGTTGTCGTATGCAACATCTTAAAAAGATTTGAAATGCCCAAATTTCAACATCAGCCCCTTCGGTGATTTCAGCATTGAGGCAACACTGTAAAAAACTGTCATCTCACAATACCTGGATGCCCTCTGTGACGCATTAGCACTAAAGGCAAAAACACTTAACACCTGTGAAGAACGCTCATGAATTTGCATGACATTTTTGAGCCAGGTATGATGACTGAAAGCATAGCACAAGCCAGAAAGTGTGCAAGAGTGTGACTGTGTTTAATGGCAACAGGGGAAAAATACAGGCTGCCAAAAAAATGTGTTGTACAGGCAACTGCCGCAGGAGTAGGGAGGTGTTACCTCATGCAGCGACATGTTTCGACAACAATGGGATATAAAGGGAAGGAGGTAGGAGCAAGCAGGGACTTGATAGAGAGGAAGCATGACCTTTTTCCCTCTACCTTCCTCTCCCTTTCATACTGGAACACTCTGGTTCCTCCTCACTACACCTCCTCCTAGTCCCACCCTTCTTGTCTTTTCTACCAGCTCTGCTTCCCCTCTCCGCCCCTTCAGCTCCTTCGCTGTCCTCGCTCTCTCTATATTAGTCTCCCAACTCATGCAACCTCATGTTGGGGGGTTATGGGAGGTTTCCATCTGTAGCTTGTCACCAACCAATAACACGTTCACAATCAAAGCAGTGCTGGTGATGCTGGTGCTGTGTGTGTGAGACAGCATGTGCATGTAAGTGTGTGTATATGTGCGAGTGGCAGGGCAGGTAGAGTAAGTAAGGGCAATGCGGATTGTCCTTGGAACTGGCTGTTCGTCATTTTAGACAACTGTAATCTCCTAATCTGTTGTGTGTGTGTGTGTGCGCGGGTGTGTGTGTGTGTGTGAGAGAGAGACAGAGAGCGTGTGTGTGTCTACACAAATGTGTGCGTGTCTCTCTGACAAGCAAGTAGGGCAGGTCGTGGATCTGGTGAAATGCATTGTGGGAGCACTTTAAATAGAATAAAGGGAGTGCCAGATTATGATGAATAATCGCTCTCTTTCTTTCACGCAAAAATAACTGTACATGAGACTCTGGATTATTTTCACCTGGATGTATCTGCTGTAGTCATTAAAGCAGAGAGGAGCGGCACCATTTGTTTCCAGTCAGAATCAATTTATCGAACAGCCTGCCAGCAGTGATGTGATGCGACCTGTGATGGCCTCAGTGCTTTCAGTTATTAGACTTCTTGTCTCCATGTTTGCAGCACCGTCCGCTGAAGGCAAGAGCGGCCATTTTGTGTTCTGCTGCTTGCATCCACACACAAGGTCACCAAGACAAAAAAAAAAAAAAAAGATGGAGAGGGGACAAGAGAGAGGGAGAAGGTCCAGTGTGACCGCGCAGTTCTCAGGTTTCACCTTTTGTGCATTCACAAAACACTGCAGGGTCCCCCCCTCCACCTCTCTCTGCCCTTGTTGCCTGTTTCACAGTTCATTTCCCTCCTCGATTTTCTCTCTTCTTGCTCCAAGTTTTTCCAACACGGAGCAGCTGCCTCGGGTAACCATAACAAAACAGCCGCTCTCTTACTTTTTAAGAGGCTTTTATACTGAACTAAAGATAGAAAATGGAATAGCAGGGCGCTCACAAGGAGACAGATCTTTGCAGGACGGCATGATGGAGCACATACTAAAGACAGACTCATGTCATGGCAGGCACTTCTGTCATGACACAATGAAGGTCGCTGGTATCAGGCTGCATGCATCACTATTTAGTAGTCCATTTAAGGAGCACTATGATAACCAGTAAAACTCTTTGCATCATGCTAATGGTGAGGTATATTACATTACACTTTGTAAGGTTTTTGTGCAACAATTACAACACCATAGTTTCACTAAAGGTCGCCTAAATTGCACCAGGTTTTTATTGCGCATATCTACCGAGGACATTGCATTTGAATTTACCGTCAGCCCAAACAGCACTGGTCTGTTATTACCCACCCCCCAAGAGTGCTCGCACAGACGTGCCACATCTCACAAAGACAGCACTGTGCAGGGCGGAGAGGTGATATGCTGGTAACTGCAGCTTCCAATCTGCTGATACTCATTCAATTGTTCAAAGAAGGAACATAAGCATTCTATACTTTTCTGACCATGCATTGCACGCAGATGCACCAAACACTGTTCGGCATTTACAGAAAGACAGACTGACCTGAGGAGTCAATGCAAGACTGGGAAAAAATTGAGATCTGATCTAAATGTAGGTGAACAAGGCTGCTCCAAGAAATTGGTGGTGAAAATCGTTCTGAACAGGTGAAAGGAATAAAAGAATGAATGGTATTAAAGCTTAGATCATACTGAATAGCTGGACATATGGTGCGTGCTTGTTGTCCTTCCCTTCTGACCTGCACTTCGAGCTGTTATCCCTCCCTTACTTTTGCTGGCTCCATGAGTTCCACACATTTGCCCTCTGCTCATTCCCACCACCCAAACTAATCATTAAAATTCACCACCCTCCCTCCATCCCTCTATTTGTCGGCGCTCATTTGTCTGCGTAACCCCACCACCACCGACACAGACTCCCCCAACCCCCAAGGCTTTGGCCTATATTCCTCACCCAGGTTTATGCAGAGGGGGTGCAGAACAGGGGCCCCTCCAGTGTTTGCTGTACGTGCACTGGAGGGACTGTTGAGGGAGAGAGATGACTCATAATTATTCGACCAGAAAAAGGACAAAGACGATCAGCAGCTGGAAAAAAATAAATTCTCAAAATTGAGAGCGGACGCGTAAGTGAAAGGAGTAGAGGGGAGTGGAGCATAATGACACAGCATTTCTTTCCTTCTGTGCACATTTTTTACAGCGTCGAGCACCTACGATTGACAAAACAAACACTGATTGTGTTTCTTCAAAATATGTCTCCTTTGAACAACATACGATCTGCAGGGACTTGCTACAAACCCTTATATGGACATAAGTTTGAGGTAGCACAGATGTTCTGCTACGTAACACTGTTCACACACAAGAGACGGAGCTGAAGGAGAGACACAGCTCACTCTATTGACTGCATGGGAGGCAGACTGAAGCTAATTTTCTCGCTCTTTGGTTTGCTTTGGTGCATTCATTGGAAGCGCTTCCATCTGAAAGATTTGTCAGTGAGTGAGTGAACTCACTGACTCTGACAGGGCTTTTCCTGCCCACTAACTCCTCTGGCTTTCCTCCTTCATTTGCCCTTATTTTGCAACCCCTCCCCCACAGCTATCTATCCCCCTGACACACCCTCGCTCTCTCTCCAGTGGTTTTCCACTGCAGTAGGTTGATTGGCCAGAGGCCGGGCGCACTATCCAATTAGGTAATGTCTTCTGTTCTTGCCGCTTCTGGATGATTTGCAAAAATCAAACAAGTCGCAGTGAGCTATACTATTATGTTATTATTCTGAGAGAACGCCATAAAAATGTTCGTATCACTTTCACTATGCACTGCTGGGCACTATAGAGTTAAAGTTATATGGGAAAAGTCATACTATTACTGCAATTTCCATTCCAATAAGGGCTTTTCCCCTATTTCACTATTTTACTGTTGTATTTTGGTGTTGTAATTAATATACCGGCCTTCTGTGGACAGGGACAGGCCGATTAGAAGACCTACTTTTCTATTAGGCATTTAATTAGTGGCACTCAATTGTGTATTCCTATGACCAGATACACCAGCTTTGATAAGATGAATACAATGAGGCCTATAATGGTTTGGTAATCCACTAAAACTTGTATAGAGTTTGTGCACACACCGGCCATCATGAATTAGTAAAGCCTGTGCTGTATCAAACTGCAGAGGACTCAGCAGAAGGACACGTGACTCCCTGATCCCAGTTATGCTGATCACAGACACACACAGTCCTCACAGCACTAATTTGTGACTGGTTTTTAAGTGTTAGTCCCTGTCTTTTGCCTCCTTTTATATCATAAGCTAAGCCACAGCACGTTGGTAAAATGATGCGGTGTTCTCTGCTTGTCTTAAAAAGATGTTGGTTATGCAAAAATCCACATACTATAACATATATTATAACTGTAATATCCATAAGAAGTGCTGTGCTGAATAAGTGAGGCAATCTTACATCCACACGCTCTACTTCCTACATTTTTCAAGAGTTTATTTCCTCAAATTGGGGGCAGTTACGCACAGAGCGCTGAATCACTCTGGAGTTCCTTCTCGCTCAGACAACCTAAAAAAGATTGCAGGGTGATAAGACGTCTGCAGAGCACAGTCAAGTGGGACACTCACACCAACCTCAGCCTGTAATCCACTAAACTCCTTTGATGGAAAACCTGAATTAATCTAGAAACAGCGACTCATAAGTGCTTCAAGAATGACTCAAGGCTACTTGTAAATCTGTGTCATCGCAAAACTAACTTTTAGTAGAGGGGACAACCCACCATCTACAGGATGTGGTCATTTAATGTGGGTAGGGTTTTACCCACAAGTACCTGGGTGTAAAATGAGTGGTTCAAGGTAGGGAATATTTTCCGGCATGACTAACGTGGCCTGATAGCGTTCTTCCTGCAGACAGCACACGAAAATCAAGCCCACATTTACACCCAACATCAAAGAGGCCACATGAGCCCCTGCTTTTCTACATCTTAGTAATTACATGGTTGAACTCCACCTCAGGATAGCATGTCCCGTGTGTTACAGGCAGAGACTAGCTAAACTCCCCGGCATTAATTTTAAATTCTATATTTCTTTACTCTGTAGAAGAAATAAATCTAAAGGAACAGGTCATCATCGGTCATGCACATCACCTGAAGGCCTCTTGACAGCACAGGGTGTGACTACAGTGCTTAGCATGACTGCTAAGGATCCTAAGATACTGTGACCTTCAGCGTAGAGCAGTATGAGCTAACGTGTGAGTGCCCCTTCATGGTTGAAATCTCAATAAATGATTTCAGGCTGACAAAGGAGTCTAAGATGAAGCATTACTGGCTGATCGGTATCAGCACTGGAGCTCTGGGCCTGCTGTGACCTTCACTAGCCGGAGGGATGACCTTCAACAGTCAACCATGGCTCCATCTGCATGTAGCCCACCACACCTGCATATGAAATCAATCAGCAGCAAAAACACTGTTCACCTTAACTAATAACCCAACATCGTGGTATTTATTACTACACAAATAATGTATTACTACACAAATATTGACAAACATCACGATTCTCTGTGGAGTTTAAAATAATGAATTCACGCTTGTGATCTCATTATAATTCTCCTGTACTGAACTCATCTGACCTTTTCTATTAATAACGAATTGAACAATAACTGTATCCTGTATGCTTCTGTGCCATTAAAGGAGAACACGGGCCTCCTAAGCAGAGAACTGCATCAACAGGTCAGTCCAGTCTGGAGTAAACTGCGGCAGAATCATGCGACACTGCGCCGTCAAGAGGGGGGAGTTGCAGCCTCCTTCTCTCTGCCATGAAATAAACCATAGCTTATTCATTTTGTCCATTCGCTCATCTCTGAGGCCTCTGCCTCATGTAGGCTGCAGTAATTGCAGGCGCACAGCTCAGCTGAGAATAGCGCAACGTCGACAGACTTCATGGTGAAGACAGGAGCAAGCACGTAGCGTCACCTTCATCTACTCATCCTCCACCTTCAAGTCCCTACATCCCCGTGCATCACTGCGGGACATATTCATTCAAGCATCTGCCTCCTAACTCTACTGATCAGTATGCTTCTGAGATAGGCTTCATTTTTCTATTGGGTTACATAACATGGAGACTAATCCACTTCCGCAGATGCAGCACTCCGAGCTGCCAATGTCACGTTGCCCGCTGAGACGAATGAATGGAGCAAACTTAATACACGACAATTACGTCATGATAATTCACAGTGCAGTCTAATTGGGATTGTTTTCGTGTTTTTCGGGATTTATTTCTTAATTGAAGCCACATTATGTTAAAAATGGCGCAGACAGAACACATAACACAACAGCCTGCCTCTCTCCAGACTGCAAGGCCACGGCCGCATCCTCTCTTCCTGTACAATACAAGCGTGAACCCTGCCAAAAATGACACACTTAATAAACCATAAACCACCCCTGCAGCACACGTGGGGCCTATTTCCTCTCATTCTGCACCACTTCGACGTTTTATGTGCCCGACTTAATGAATCGTGGATGCAGGGCGATGATAAGCTCACCAGCTTCCGCGAGTCACGTAGCTACATCCTGAAAGAGGAGTGAAACACTGAAAGTAGAGCGGAATTCATTTCTTCTACCTGAATACTTAAAAATACTTGAAAGTCAGACGTTAGTTGGGTCCTTGCGCTGAAAAGCAAAGCGGTGTAGCGGCTTACCTCACGGATGATGCTTCTTGAGTTGTGTGCGCAGTTCACCGAGGCGCCTTCCGCTTTTATATTAGACACGTGACTCGGGAAGCCTGGTCGCCCTGGTGACGTGACGTCATGCCATCTTCTGTCAGGACTCCATTCTGAACGCGTACATGCTCACGGTCTCTCCTCGCTGCCATAGTAACGGAAGAATGAATCGTCGGTGTGGTTAACGTCTTTATTCACAGAGCCTGTCCGCAGGGCAGGATCGAGGGTGGCGTAGAGGATGAAAGGTGATATTCATAAGAATATCAAAAGAAATGCACAGACAGGAAGAGCGAGGCTGGCAGGACGCCAGCGATGAAATGATGAAGATTTTGGTCCGATGTCCCAAGATGCTCAGCGGTTACACGAGGCTCTGATGTAATATAATGGGGCACATTTGCTTTAATAAAGCTGTTACAGGCTACATAGGAACAATTCATGAGCCCGCACTAGCTGGTTTAGATCGCAAAAGTGCGAGTTAAGCATACAAAGTAACTAGGCTGGTGACACTCTACGTGTGGGAGGGTAGGATGGAGGTAGGGTTGCCAACTCCCTGAAAAATAAATAAGGGACACCTCGTGGCCAGGGCCGGGCGACCCAGTTGTCTTCACCCTTCCCAGTGTGGTGAATTTTCTAGCTCTTTTTTTGTGTGTGAAATTATTTTTTTTAACCCTTTGACTTGAATTTGATTTAAGTAGATGTGTATTCTTTGTGATATGAACACATGTGAAACAAATGATCATTTAGCCATTTATTTTTAGCTCAAAATGACAACATTAACACAATAAAACAGGTCTCCTTCTTAAACAGAAGCCTGTCATGCTTAACTTTTGAGAATATAAGTAAATCTTTCTTTAAAAGCACTCTGTCCTGCTTAACTTAAAATAATAGAAAACAATAGAAAGAAAAACATTCTTGTAACAGTGCACATTTAGTGCATTTAGTACAATCGGCTTCAGTTGAAATATTATTTCAGCTTTTCTAATGCTAATCAGCTGCTCTTGTTTGTAAACCCGCTTGTTCCCATGATTACGCATCTTAACTCATCATCATTATTCATCTATGTATTACTTTTATGTATTAGTGATCTATTTGTTGTAATCATCTATCCTTGCAGTTGTTTATTACACAAAATAAATTATATTATCACACTTCTGGCCACATAGCGCTGATATTCACTGCACATGCCCATATTAACGTTTTCCAGCCAGGTGTTTTCCTTTTCCCATTCTTCCCTTTGTCTGAGGGGAACAAACATTGCTGCTCTAATGCTGGGCTTACACTGTGCGGTTTTAGGCCCATTTTGAGACGATTTTTGAGTGATCGGACCGATTTTGGCCTTCATCGTGCATCGTGTAGTATACGTGGGGTAACGAGAAGTGATTAACACCTCACGACCAGCTCCCGATCATCAATCGCTCGTGAGGTTCTCACCACAGCCGCTCACACTGCTCGCGCGCAAACACGTAAACGTCGGTGAAAAAGACGTTGCAGCACGGCTGTGCAGCGTGTGATCTGGACACAAGCGATGGAGGCACAACTTGTAGAACTTTGAAAAGCTCATCCGAGCCTTTTCGATGTGGCATCACAAAATTATCACGACCACAACAACCGTGAAAATAGTTGGATCTACACTGCTGCTCAATCACAGCTGCCTGATCATGTTTTTCATTAGCAATTTAGCAAAGTTGATGGTGGTGGTGTGTCTGTGTGAGTGAAAGACAGAGAGAGCGAGCGACAGATTTTCTGTTATAACCTTCATGTTATGGACGCACAGTGTGAGCACTCAGGTCGCATCAGAGCATCGGGCGGTATAGTGTGAGACCTGCATCGTGACCTATGAACTTCTAACCCCTGTGAGTCAATCGTGCAGTTTGAGCAGGAGCTGAATAACGTGACTGAAAAAATCGCACAGTGTTTGCCCAGCTTTAGATGTACTGTCGTCCGAGACTTGCACCGCAGTGTCGGCGTTTGTTTCCCTGTTGGCCATGCTTCTTGTTGTGGTCATCTGTTGTCTTCCGGTATTTTCTCCGCAAGCGACCTTTCCTCGACCAATGAGATGAGCGGTAATCTGAATTGTCATACTCGAATTGTCATAAGTGTGCTGTCAGCTCATTGGTCACAAAGCAGGAGAGGGGCTGGGAATTATGTTTTCAAACAAAGCGTTAATTCCATTAAAAGTTATAGACTACTTTTGATTCTCACTGTATTACGGGACAAAGTGCGTCCCTTATTAGCTCAATACGGGACGTGTACTTTTGTTTCTAAATACGGGACGATTCCGTATTTTAAGGGACGGTTGGCAACCCTAGATGGAGGGCCAAACGCTTTGGTAGCAGGCCTCGATTGTGCATTGATCTGACTGCAGACTGGCCCTCCTATGGAGGGCAGTTAGTGTGTGAGAGAGCCCATATGGATGTATGCAGCGATATGTAGGGAGCCCTGGACATGTCACGTAGTCATACATGAAGAACTGGCGGTATTCTAAACTGGACTAATCGATTATGACCGTACGACCAATATGCAATAAAATACAGTATCCCGCATAATGATACTACTACTACTACTAATAATAATAATAAAACACACACACACGTAAATATGCTAGCTCTGTTCTTTCTTCTTTTCTTCAGATCACATGTCAGACTAAGAACAAGCCTACGTGAGGCAGGATGCGTGCAGTCATAAAATGGGAAATCCCTGCAGTGCGGTAGGAGGGACGTTATTTGCACATGCTTCACAACCCCCTTTCGAATTTCGTCAGTATAGATTCAGTGTTTGGTTTCAGCATCGTACAGCAAGCTGCTCCGTCTAGAGGATGTCGTTTAATGAAAGTGACGAATCATAACGAATCTGTAACTTGTTTAGCTCACATAGCCTTATAGTTACGGTAAAAGGCTATGAAGGCTATGAAGCATCGGAAATAAATCCGAAATAAGGACTAACAGCGCCATCTATCTATCTATCTATCTATCTATCTATCTATCTATCTATCTATCTATCTATCTATCTATCTATCTATGGTGTTGTGTAAAATAAAGAGAATTATGACAATGCATTATGTTAATTAGGTAAATTGTGTTTTAGGTTGCGTCTGCGTGCGTGTGCCTAAAGTATATTACATTTTTAATGAAAGAACTGTAAAGAGAAAGTTAAAGAAATAAAATAAGATATGTAGTTAGTTAGAAATATACTGTAGTATATTATAAGGTTAAGTTATTCATGTCAAGTTATTCATAAATCAATACCTATTATCCCTACTCCTACATAATGTTTATATACAAAATAAATAAATAAAATAGTCTTGAGTAATAATTCTTCAGGCTTTCTGAAGCTGTTGGACATTGGATGATTTCTCATTTTCAGTCCCATCCTTGTACCTGACCATTTTCAGAGGAATGTTTATTTACTTATTTATGTTAAACCACTTAGGCACTTTGTGACAAGCTTGTCACAAAAACACATAATTTGATTGAATCTATACACAAGAACTGGTCTTGTCAAAATTGATGGAATTATGAACACCGAAAAGTATACATTTTCATTTTGATCACCATGTAGTACCGTTAGGAAAGAGTCTGATTCTGACTCGAACAGGTTTATCTTTCAGCATGACAATGATCCCAAACACACTGTCAGTGCAGTAAAAGCATATCTGGATAGAAAAACAAATATGGGAACACCATCAGTCATGTGGCCTCCCTTGTGCCTAGACCTCAATAGTGAAGCACGTGTGATCATATTGATGCAGAACAGAAGAAAAGGCAGGCAACATCCGAGGAATCTCTTCAAATATCCTTCAAAAAGCCCAGAACGGTATTCCTGAAGACTACTTAAAGAAATGACAAGAAAGCTTGTCAAAGAGAATTCAGGCTGTGATGAAGAATAAAGGTGGTACTAAACTGACTTTCAAGCTCATTAGAATTGTACAAACAGTTTCCCCCCTAATTAAATACTGTATTTCCATGTATGTTTGCTCATATTGCTGCACATATTTCCCATCGTCCTAGCAATATATAGAAAAATAAGTGGTAGCTTAAAACCTTTGCACAGATGTATTTTTCTACCGATGTTCACGGGGTTAAACACCAAAGTCATTTTCGTTTGAGTGACGGTAAACACGCTTGAAATCTTGCGCCATCCTGAGGCCCACTCGGGACACACAAAATAAACAAAAGCGCCATCTCCTGGAGAAACCCAGATCCTACATGTGGATGAGTCTTTCTTGGTTGCTTTGGCATATTTCTGAAAACATTTTAAAAGACTTTAGCTCTAAAACTTAATTTACCAAAACAGCCCTTTCATCTTGCACTACAATCTACAAAAGATGTAACCTCCCTAAAACCTTTAATCCGCCTGTCAAAATGCAACATGAAGGTTTTTGGTCATAGACACCACAATGAATCTTGTGACACGATGTGGAGCAAAAATGTTTATATCCCATTTAGTCAGAATGACAGAAAACTAGAAGTATGTTCTTGTCTTCAAATGTAACAAAAATCTTATCTTACATGTATTTACTGAATGCCTACAGCAGGGGTGGGGAACTCCAGTCCTCTAGGTTTTAGATATCACCCTGGGTAAACACACCTGAAATGACTAGTTCATTACCAGACCTCTGGAGAACTTAAAGAAATGTTGAGGAGGTAATTTTGCCATTTAAATCAGCTGTGTTGGATCAAAGACATCTAAATCCTGCAGGATACGTTATCAAACTGACTGCTAAGCAAGTATTCCTGAGATGTTCATTTACAAAGCAAAAGGTTTTACATTCTACTCTGTAAAGCAAAGGAGCACTTACATTTCTTTGTAACGTGATGGGTAAATTTCCTGCATTGTCTCACATTAAACAGAAAATGAACATTTTACAATAGAGAATAAAACCACAATCAGTGCCATTAGTAACACAATATAAGCTGTACAGTTGTACATTAGAATAAAAACAAATGATAAAAAAAAATATCCGGGATTCAATCTTGATCTGTTTGGCTGCAAATTCTCACTCTTTCTTGCAGCAAATGCATTATTCTGCATAGATGAGTCTAACAGGTAAACATAATATTCTCCATCTGATTACCTGGTGTCATACTTTGGAGAGGAAATCTTTTCCACTGAGATTAAACATAGTGTATTAAATGGACAACAAGGTTAGTCACTTTATATAATGTGCATAAATATTCATAAAACAAAACATGAGAGATGCTTGCCTTGTTGTTCACAAAACAAAACAAAAATATAGTGAAAGATTGCTGTGACTGAACTAAGCAGCATAGCACAGAGAGGGACTGTGATTTGCACCTAAAGGTTTTGTCACTAAATATTGAACCTGTACTAAATTTGGATTTTTCTGCATTGCTGTCATGTTAAACAGCTCTGCTCAAGGTTAGAGAGGTATGAAAGAGTTACAGATGCAACGTGAGATATTGAAGTTTGAAACAGAAACAGGATCTGCCTGTGAGCGTGTAACTGTAATTGCTGGACTGGATGTTCCCGTCAGTGTCTGGAGACCCGAAGAACAAACTCTAAAACTTTTTAAGAGCTATTTGTCTTTCAGCCAGCCTGTCTTCTTCTTAACCACATCATTCTGTGTTGAGTTAGTAAGGCTGAGTTAGTTCCATAAATGAAGTGTGTCAACTTTATGGGAAATTACACTTCAACAAACAGCTGTGTTAAATAGCACGCTGCTGTACGTGTGTGAGTGTTTCCTGTTCAGTTTTTCACTGGCACAACGAGATGACCTGATGAAAAAGAGGAGCAGCACGGTCATTTATTAACAGTAGCACACATATAGTTTCATGCACCAGGGGGCAAACTTCCCTTTATAGTAACAGTGGCCTCTGAAGGTCAGTGCTGTTGCTCATTTATGTTTGGCTGACACATGAAACACATATAAAATATTGAAGTGTATATATATTTAAGAAATAATAAAGAAACATAAAAAAAATGTATACACAACAAATTATACCTGTTATAAAGAGCCGTGTTGATGCGATTATGCTGATGAACATTTTTGGGTTTCATAAACTACATCAAGAGGCCCAACAATCAGATTTGAGCAAGCATTTAACAACAGTGGGAAGAAGGAACTCCTTTTTAACAGAAATAAACCTTCTTATCCTCTTAATTTTCACAGAGCTTAAAAATCATGGATTTAGATACATAAAGATTGTGTTTGTTGCAGAAATTGTATTTTTGATAGTAAAAAACATTAGAAACTTTTGAAAAAAAGAAAAAAGTTTGCAAGCACTGCCTTGGAAACACTAATATATGGCAGTATTAGTGAGGAGGGAGTTACTTGGAGGTAAGAAAACAAAAAAGAAACACCCCCCCCAAAAAAAGTCTGTACACTTAAAATATATAAATTTAACTGTTCAGTTGGACCTCAAGACCTAATTCAGCAGACATTATATATGCATTGAGCCCCCGTTTTGTTTGTAGTACATAGATTATGTTGTAGTGCAGCCTTATTTGATGTCATAAACTCAGCTTTTCTTGGATCGTTTTCATCATTTCTTGCCTCCACACACACCATACATTAAACATTATAAAAGGAAAGCACCTGTGTGGCAGGACAAAGTATTTATTGATATTTAAACTTCCTTATGTAAACTGTCAGCTGAAACCAGCCACCGGCCAAATGACATATCTTTCATGTACACCTTCCACCACTACCTAACAGGAAATTTAGGTCGGAGCAGAGGTGTGTGGGTGTGTACATGTGCGGATGTGAACATATGAGAATTCAGGCTTTCCTTCATACACAACTCTGAAAAAACAAACCATTTATCATGTTGTAATTTGAAAATAATTTCCACATGTGGCAGTTATGTGAAGGTCTTAATAGCCAGAACATTATGGCTAATTTTCACGTTTACATTACAGCACATATGACCATATCTCGAATAGTTTTTCTCCACTTTCTCAACCTACTGAAAGTGATTTAAGAGAAGTCTAATGCTGTGAGCTCGAACAGTTCAACACACTGAACCCACGGTGCCATTAAAACAACCTCCTGACCCCCTCAGGCAGAGAGCTGGCCCTCTCTGATAATATTTTCATAGGCTGTGAATTATAAGTGTTTAAAAGGGCACTAATCGCAGAGTTATGCTCATGCCAAGAGCTGCTTAGCATCAGTAACCACAGAGTCTGGACGGAGAGTCTAGCGGACCAGATTTTAGCCAAAGTTAAAACATTCATTATAACAATTATTTTTTATAGCATATCTGCCTGTTAAGAAAGCACAGAGTGGAAAATGCAAGAAAGGAAGGAAGACGGGGGATGAAATACAGCAAAGCCTTCTTTAGTCAGATTTAAACCATCCGCACCACTTATATGTGTAACGTGGGCTGGGGACGGTTGCATTTTCAGAATTTTCCAGTCTTTCTAGCAGAGTTCAAGAATGGGGGAAGGAAATGGTGAGCCGTCCTTTGAAGGTCTGGAGAAAGGCAATCCTCTGAAAAGTCTACATCGTGAGTATCGCCAGAACTGGGCTTAACCTCCAGCTGATCTCCTAAAAGTGCATAAAGTATAGGCATGAATGCATGTTAGTTTACCTCAGGCTAGATGTGACTTAAATATGCTGCCTCTAAGTAAGTGAACATATAATAAACAAACATTTACTCAGGCTCTGGATGAGCTTGCAGTGTAAATCCAGAGATCAAGGCCACTTTGTGAAGTGGCCTTGATCTCGGTGAGAAGTAAAGCAAAACACATGTACAACATGCTTAAAAACAAAACAGTCAGGGCGTTTGTCAAATGGGAAGAAGAAAGGAAAGCTTAAAATCCATCATTAAAAAAAATCATGCATTTTATTTTTTAGGTCATTTCACTGGATTTATTTAATCCAGTGAAATGACCACTGGATTAATTAACCATCACTTATTGGGAAATTCTAGTCAAGCAGTGGTGGCGGGTTGTCAGTGCATTGGCAGCTTCAAGCTGCCCGTCTACCTGCAGAGTGTCCTTCATCAGATGAAGGCAGTGTCAGTGAGCCTGTGAGCCACTCTTGCTCCTGATATTGTTGGTCAGTTAGCGAGCCAGCTGCTGTCTTTACTTTTCATGCTGTATTCTTTGGTGTTTGTTGTGCTTCTCCTGTTCATGGTGACGTCTGCTGTCTCTCCTTACCCTGTTCTGGTTCACTTGTCAGCCAGTCAGCATTCGAGTGACACACAGCGTCATCCACATCGAGCAGCCTGCGGTTGGGATTTTGGAGAACTGCGCAGGAGAACGTTTGCCGTGGTTGAAAGCCCCTCTTGAAACTGTACGCTGTCTGTAGGAAAATACTGTCACAAACAGACACAATTGTGGTTACATAAACTGAGATCTTGGACAGTGATACATGAAAAATGCAAAAATGACAACAGAATATCATGTGCTGAAATTATTTTTACACCCTATAATTACAAAATGAGCTGTGATCAATCAGTCCACACATCCACACACTTTACATTCCTACCTTCATAGCTACCTACCTATCTCTCCACTGTCTGCATCTTTTCACTTCCTCTCCCACTCTCCTGTGTTTTCTTTGGCCTGGCACTGAGGATCTGGAAGTGTCACCTCATCACAGCAGAGATTTGTTTCTCTTGGAGGCTTCCGTAGGATATCTGCTAATATGATTTGAAATCCTCAACTTGAAATTGGCAGATTCTTACAAACACTGCTGGCTCTGACACGACTCTGTGAAGTGCAGCATTTTAGTCTATCTGAGAGACAGACTACCTGCAAAGACTGCAATCAGACCCAGCGGTCTGTGGGCTGGTGCCAGTTTGAACCTTTCTTTACTTTGGCTGGATCATACTGTGGAAACAAACAACCTATCAGGCAACATATCATGGAGTGAATATGTAGTATTTGAGTATTTAGTACTTGACATTTAACAGAAACTATCGATCAGCTTGGCACATTAAAAAGATCATATAAAAGAATCTCCAAAATCAGCGATGCCCAATATATGTGGTACAGACAACATTATGAATGTGTGAGACATAAATTCGGGGTTCTAAAAAATGTAATAATACAGCAAATCAAATTATGCTAAAATAGACTGGAAAGATTTTGTTAGGTCAAGGCCATACAGCGTAGATGAGGTACTAACATAGCCTACGAGATTAGAAAGTGAAGGCATGCAGATGTACCTTAAGCTTGCATTCTTCCTAATGACCAGCAGAGGGTGTGCACGGTTCTGAATGTTAAAGAAATTAGATCATGTAGATGTTTATGAGAAGATGTGTGTGTGTTTGTGTGGGCAGGGGACAGCTTGTCATCCTGCTGGCAGTCTTTTAAGTTCGGGCCCTCTACCAGAGGTCTGGGAGCTTGAGGGTCCTGCGCATCATTTTTGCTGTTCCTAGGACTGTGCTCTTCTGGACAGAGATCTCAGATGTTCTTCCTGGGATCTGCTGGAGCCACTCACCCAGTTTGGGGGTCACTGCACCAAGTGCTTCGATTACCACTGTTGCTTGTGGTAATCAAACACAATATATTGCCACATCATGTCAAGCTCTCCTCTCAGCCATTGGCATTTCTCAGGCTTCTTGTGTTCTTTCTTTCTGATTTTGCTTTCACTTGGCATTTCTACATCTGTCACTGCGGTCATCTTCCTCTGCTTGCCCATCACTACAATGTCAGGTTGGTTACCCATCACCAGCTTGTCCATCTGTATCTGGAAATCCCACAGGATCTTAGTTCGGTCATTCTCAACCATCCTAGGAGGCGTATTCCATTTTGACTGGACCTGGGACTTCTAGGGCTAACATTCGGCCCATCGCCTAAAGGGTAGCCCACAAACTGATGGGTGATGTCACTGTGGCTAGTGAGTACAGTCTATGGACCAGTCAAACCTCAATAGAAAAAGAGAAGAGTGGTCGATATTTAAAGGGCACTCACACGACTCCTGTTTATTTTGACAAAATCCTGTGTGAGGAAAGTTGGTATAAAATGTCCAACATTTTCAGAGAGTTGATGGTTTGCCCTCACTGATGGGGGCTAGGCTTGATGCTGGGCAAAGAAAGAAAATGGGGCTACTAGACTGTCCTATCATTTATCTGTAATGCTGTGTTGGCTGGATCAGATTAGACCAAGAGGTGAGGACAGTGATTGAATGTACATGAGTGAAACTTTACTGACATTACCTAAAAGCCTCCAAAATTCCCCAAAGCTCAGATGCTGGTTTTGGCAACTACTCTGTCTTCAAAGAGCGCATCAGCTAGGGTGAACACTTTGAAATTATAAACAAAGGGCTTGTAGAGTTTGGAAGAAGTGATTTGGCCAGATCTCTTCCAGATCTCTGCAGCCCACTCCACATCTCTGCTTGAGCCTTCAGGCTATATTTGTCAGTACTACCATAACATACCTAAAATGTCCAGCTCAGTGCTCTGTGGTTGAGTTGTATGATGGGTAATGACTGTGCCAGGTTAAAAGAAACAGTAAAAATCCTAAAAATTCTCACTTTGAGTCCAGCATTGTTAGAAGAGTACCATGCCGAGTTCCCTTCACTTTGCACAGTTTGACCACGCTAAGATTTGCTTAAATGTTTTTTCTTTACTCTCTGATCTCAATCCTTCTTTAACAATGCATTTCTTGCATTATATTTTATTTCTCTGTTTCTTTATGTCCCCAGTCGTACCCGCCTTGAGCATCTTGCTGCCAATTTCTCTCATTTTTTCTTTTCCCCTGCTCTTCAGCACATCTGAAGTCAAGGTGATTCAGAAGCAGTTCTCTTCTTTCTAGATGACAGGCTTTGGCAGCGGCAAAAAGATGGACAGTTTTTGCATAGGTGGTGTGTATATTACAACATCTAACTGGTTTTCCAGCTGGCGAGAAAGTGATGTGCATGCAAAACAATAATGTTTTGTGTTACTTTGTTCTGCCGCTTGTTGCGGTTTGAATTCAGCACAAGAGCAAAAGTTCAGTCACATAGTGGTTTGGATGAATGTCAAGGGTAAGGTTTAAAGAACGACGCAGGTTGGTGGAATGCCCTCACAAATATTCGTGTGTGTGTATAAAACGTGGTGTGGCAAGGGTAAGACAACATTCTTGAGATGCAACGTGTCTTCTCCCTTTTGCTCACCTTCTGTCGAAAACATCAGGTGGCTCTCGGGAGACATGAGCAAAGGCTTTTGGGGAGGAACAGAGAGTCGGGTATGGAGGAAAAAGCACAGAGAGAGTGTGTGTGTGAACAAGACACAGGAAAATGAGTAAACTCTTACCAGAAATCCTAATGACTGTTTTTGTGTGACAGTTAACTTTAGACTAAAAGGAACTGGTAGCTCACAAATCTAGAGTAAAACTGAAAGAGAAAGCCATGCTGACCATATCTAAGTATCATTATTAACAACAACCGAACAGATAAAAACAAATTCTTGCTTGAAAAAAGCTTTACACACTTTCCCAAGTCCAAATTTGGTAATAGGTAAACAGACTGGAGTCGTAAAAGGCTTTTTTACTCTGATAATGATAAGCGAAAAAGATCAGATTCTTTGATGTAGTCATATATTTCTCATTTTGTGTATTACATTATTGCATTTTGAGTCTCGCTATATCACTAACACAATCAGCCAACACTGCATTATATTTTTCAATGTGACTGCAGCTAATTACTCTTCTCACTGCTCATCTATAAAGGTTTCATTTTAAGGTCTTAACCGTGGTAATAAAAGTACAGATCTTATTTATTTATAGTTCCTAATGAGCTCAGTAGATTATATACTGTCAATAATAAAACACACACAATCAGCAGTGAGGTGCTATGATGCTTTAACACACAGGTGTCGAACTCCTGGCCCCGAGGGCTGGTGTCCTGCAGGTTTTAGATGTGTCCTTGATGCAACACAGCTGATTTAAATGTCTAAATGACCTCCTCAACATGTCTTGAAATTCTCCAGAGGCCTGGTAATCAACTAATCATTTGATTCAGGTGTGTAGACCCAGGGTGAAATCTAAAACCTGCAGGACACCGGCCCTCAAGGCCTGGAGTTCGACACCCCTGCTTTAACAGCTGTTAGTGAAGCTCTTCCCCAGAATGCCCAGCTGTATATATGCAACTCCTGACTTTTAGTCTTTGCTCAGCTCTACACATTTCTTTTTCATTTCCCTCCTTTCTGTTTTTAGCTCTTTGCCTTCTCTTTTCTTTCTGTGTTCGGCCTCTGCTATAAAATATTTTAACACTTGAGCTTTACTCATCTTACGCTCCCCTCTTGTCTCCTCTCGCCTTCTAGCATCAACACCCAGTCCCGCCTGTGACCGTTCCCCTATTGCTCCTCATCTATCCCTCTTCCTTGTCACTATCACGTGTACATGTAAATGTTAAGCATATATAACACATCATCTGTTGGCCACCCACAAACCATATATAGTACGTTCTCTCTGTTTTCTAATGCTTTCTTTCCTATTTCTTTGTGTTTTTGTCCCGTGTTCCACCTCCTCTTCTTCTCTTTCACCTAATTCTGCCTATTTATTGTTACTGCGTATCTTTCTTCTCTCCCGCCTATATCGCACTTCATCTCTCAGTTTCTCTCAACACCGGTTTCTGTGTGTCTCTGTGAGCATGCCTCTCTGTGTGCTGATGTCATGTGTTTGCTTTGGGCTGCCCCGCACCCTTTGACATATATATGGACCGAAACATGTGATAATGTTTACCCAGACAACTCCTTTAATTATCTGTTTAAACACAATAATTCACACTTTTAAATTCCAGAGAAGGAAAGGTCCGAAAGGGAACTGTACAGGCGAGAGAAAATAAGAGCAATATGTCCTTGAAGCATAACTTTGAAATGAACTGAAGGAGGTCGTATTAATTATTACTGAATTATTATGCGATTAAACAACGACTAGTTAGTTCCTTCCAGCCATAAACAAAGAAGAAGACTTTTATGATGAGCTGCAACAAGCTTGGTGTTACCTGGAGATCTGCCTCCCGCTCTCCTCTTCCTGTATGCCTTTGTAGCTGTGTCCCATAAGTCTGCACATTAGCAGCGGGATTTAAAACTCTGACACTGAAGGATGCTTCATAGGAACAGCTGCCAGGATTGATCTATGTTAAAGACATTCGGGGGGCAAACACAGGGGTGTATCTTATTTGTAACGGGCCCAAGGCCTCCTCTCCATCATATTTATACACACACCTTCTCCTGCCATTAAACATGCGAGTCAGTTTGCTTTTGCTATGAGGAAGGTGGACGAGGTTACTGCCTCTTAAATAAGACCATGACACACCTGCATGAATTTATGCCATAAAGACACCTGAAAAACTGACTTCTCCCAGTTAGTTCTCTCGGTCCCTCGGTCTCTCACCCTCATTCTGTGTCTTCTAGTCTTGTCTCTGTCTCCTCCATCCGTTCCCTGTATTTAGTCAGTCTGAGTCTGTGTACGTGTGTCCCATTTTGTACGTGTTTTCCTGTGCCTGGTCTCAGTCTGTTCCCTGCTTTATTCTTTTTTTTTTTTTTTTTTTTTTTTCTTAAATGACATCAGAAACAGCAGTATGCGACATTACGTGATGGCAGAGCTTCAGTTCATCCTTTGTCATTTTTTTTTTTTTTTTTTTTTTTTTAATAAATAGGACAGGGGGAATGAATGAGAGAGAGAGGGGGAGAGAAAGAAAGAAAACCCAAGGGGAGAAGAGACGGTGAGAAGGGGGGGAAGAGAGACAAAAAAAAAAAAAAAAAAAAAAACTCCTGGGTCACCTGTATGGAGAAAAAACAAACAAACAAACAAACAAACAAACAGAGGAGACAGCAAACAACAAAGAGCAACATAATAATAGAGAAAACAAAGCACCATCACAATAAACTAGCTAGTCATAGATATCAGTATTTACTAAGTAATAAACGATATTGTGCAGCACGCAAGATAGACAGCGCACAGTGTGCTTTGAGGCAGCAGCCAAGAAAGCTTTAGTCCGCGTCTGTGAATACCCATGTGTGCATACCTGTGTGGATCAGCATGCTTGCATTCCAAAGGTTTCTCCATGTAATGATCTGCTAGGGAGTGTGGGGGGGCCACAGCCCCATCCTCCAGGGTGTGAAGCGGGTATGGAGGAGATCAAAACTCCAGACATCCAGAGGCCCCCAGAACACAAGAGACCATGGAAGACCAACAGAGGGGCAGCCGCGCCACTGTTCCAGTAAGAGCTGAGGAGAGTCCCAGATGAGGGCTCACTCAGCAGCCGCGGAGCAGAAGCCAGGGGGGGTTGCAGTGACGCGCCCGTGAGCTCCGCCGGCCCCCAGCTGCGCCTGAGTGACCGAGCCCTAGGCCGAGAGGCCGGGGGCACCCCACCTCCAAAGGGGCCCGAGCGAGCCCCAGGCCCCAGGCCCCGACAAGCGGCCGCCAAGGAGTGAGCCGGTGTGTACCCGGACGCCCACCCCCAGACACAAAGAACCACCAACACACCGACACCTGAGGGAGTCCGCCACCGGCAGGGGAAGTGGTGGTGGGTGGAGATAGGCCTCCAAACCTTGGAGGGCCTGAGGTGTCCCCAGAGAGGTGGCGTCTGATACCCAACCTGACATATAGACACAGACATACAGGCACACACAGACACCAACATCCATTCCCACCCTCATGCTCTCATATGCACTCACTCCACACTCAACCAACGTGGAGACAGACATAAAGAGACGCTGTACACACAATCACACTCCCCAAGCGTACTCTACAAACCGGGTCTAGGTACCCTTGCCCCTGGAGGGGGGAATTGCACCCAGACCCAGGTGGTGTTACCCTTTTCCCTGCGGTGGGGAGAGGCAGACCACCCCGACTCCGCAGCAGCAGGGAGGCCCCACACCCCAGACCGCAGTCGGACGGCCAACTCCTCCTACTAGCCCCCCCGCTCCAGCAGGCCGCAGAGAACGGGGGTGGGAGAAGACTCCAAACCTCCCTCCACCCGCTCATTGTAGTGTTGATGCATATGTGTTCTAAGGTGCAATTAAAACCCAGGAGGGCATGGAGCTACCTGCCAAGGAGCAGCAGGTAAGCGCATGGTCCCTCCTGCTAGCCCTCAATGACTAAGTGTATTTAAAATTGAGAGGTGGGCAACGACGTCAGGGGTGAGGTATACACCCTGATGGTGATTTGGACTCCGTGATTGTGCCCACCCCCAAGATCCTATATGTATGTGTAATGAGAGTGTGAATAATGTGAATGTCTAAGTTGTGGGATAAAATTGAGGCAGAGGCAGCCAGAAGGGGACAGGGGGGGGGGTAGCCTCCTCTGCACCCTGGTGACATACCCCCACTCCAAGGCCCTGCATGTGTGGGTGGTTGTGGAGGAGCGGGAAGAGGGAGGCAGCTGGAGATGGGGAGGGAAGGAAGGGAGGGGCAGGTAACCCCTCCCTGGGGCCAGCTCCCCCGCTGACCCCAGTAGGCACTCCCACCCTCCGCGACCCGCCAGGGAAGGGGGGCCCAGGCCCATCAGACCGGGGCCCAGTGCAGTAGCGCCCCCCGACTCCTCAGAGCCCTGGACAGTCCACCCAACCCCACCACAGAGAAAACTGCACCCACCCCACCAACCACACATCTTCCAGACTACATAAGACGGTAAACGCCCAGGCTGAGATCTTCCTCCACCTCTCCTGTATCTCCCCCTCCTGCAGAGAGTTCCTGAGAGAAGAAAGCTCCTGCCAGATGTGACCATCCCCCCACCAGTTGAAGAGCCCCCCAGGCGGCTCGATGCACCGGCGGCACCCTGCTCCAGGGCCGGGCCCCCATGCACCCACCCGCCCACAACCCCGGCAACACACCAACCAGGACCCGAGCCCCCGAGGCCCGGCCCGGGCCCCCGCCCAGAGACGGAGCACCCCCAGAACCTCACGCCCATCCCGGACCCACCCAGGGGCAGCCAGGTTGCCAGGTCAGTAACCCACGTCCGTCAGCACAGACCCTCCCCTAGCCCCGCTGCACGCAGCCGCGAGGAAACAGTCACCTGAGAGCCAACAGAGCCCTCAACCGGACGTGACCGCTACCCCGGGTTGAGCCCCCCAAGGAAGATGCCTCCGGGGAACCCCCCGACGCCCTAAGCCTGTCCCTACCCCCTCACCAATCACAACAGTGAAGGCGGGACCAAACTATGACCCCCCACCCCCACTAGGTGATGGAGCTGATAAAAGGGGCCCAGAGCAATTGATCTGATGTGGTGGCAGAGGCTGTGTCAAGACTAATGTAATCTAATAGATAATTTCTATATTGGTTAGAATTAAGATTATTTTTATTTTTCCAGTTCATGAGGACTGTTTTCTTGGCTATGCATAGGGCAGTGAAGATCATATGGGCTATATTCTTTTCTGAAGTGACATTATCTAAGCTGCCCAACAAACACACTAAGGGGGAAGTTGGAATGTTACATTTCAGACATTTTGATAAGTCTTCACATATCTCGCGCCAAAACTTTTGCACTGGTGGACAGAACCAAAGAGCGTGGATGTAATTGTCTGGTGTATTGCCTTGACAGTGTGAGCAGTTGTTGGAAGATGTAAAGCCCATCTTAAACATCCGATGACCTGTATAGTGCACTCTATGAAGTATTTTGTATTGTATTAATTGCAGACTGGGATTTTTAATTAATTTAAAAGTTTTTAAGCAAATCTGAGACCAGAAGTTTTGGTCTAGGTTGACTGATAAATCTGCTTCCCACTTTGCAGTAGGAAGGGATATTGATTCATCTAATTTAGAAAGTGTTCTGTATATTTTAGATAATAATTTGGGGGATTTAAGAGTAAGAAAATGTGCCGCACTTAGTGGTGTTTGTAATTCAACTTGACTGAGGTTAAATTTCTTTTTTACTATGGATTTAATTTGTTGATATTCTAAAAACCTTGTCTTGTTGATCCCATATTGTTCAACTAGTCTGTCAAATGGAATAAATTCTGTTCCCTCTAATATATGTTCTAAGTATTTAATTCCTTTACAACTCCATTCTGGGAAATTAATCATATTATTGTTTTGTAATATGTCAGGGTTATTCCAGATAGGTGTACGTTTGCATGGGATTAATGAAGACTCCGTTATTTTTAGAAACTCCCACCATGCTGTTAGAGAAAAGCTGATGTTGATACTTTTAAAGCATTCATGTCTTTTGATGTTTGAGCTAATAAATGGTAGGTCTGAAATCTCTAGATCCTTGCATAGTGCCTGTTCAACATCTAGCCAGGGCTCAACTAAGAAGGTATGTTTTAACCATTCTGAGATGAACTGAAGCCTGTTGGCTAAGAAGTATTGGTGAAAATTAGGCAGATCTAATCCTCCTCTATCCTTGGTTCTTTGTAGCGTTTTTAAGCTAATACGCGGGGGTTTATCTTTCCAAAGGAATTTGGAAATATATGAATCCAGAGATCTGAACCAATCTTGTGATGGTTTGTTAGGGATCATCAAAAATAAGTAATTTATTTTTGGCAAGATCATCATTTTTATAGTGGCGACCCTTCCCATGAGTGATATGGGTAAAGATTTCCATCTAGTCAGATCGCCTTCTACTTTCTTTAGAAGTGGGATGTGGTTTAGTTTAGTTAAGTCTGAAAGCTTAGGAGAGACATTAATACCTAAATATTTAATATTTCCGGATTGCAGTGGGGCAGAGGAAGAATTATGGAAGGAGCAGTTAATGGGGAGAACTGTAGATTTTGGCCAGTTAATTGAATAATCTGAAACTCTTGAAAACCAGTTTATTAAAGTAATTACCTCAGAGAGGTTGGTTTGTGTGTTTTGCAGAAAAAGCAACACATCATCCGCATAGAGACTGATTTTATGTTCTATGTTCTTACATTTTATGCCCTTAATTGTTGTAGCCTGTCTAAATGCTGCTGCTAGAGGTTCGATAAAAATTGCAAAAAGTGAGGGGGAGAGTGGGCATCCCTGTCTGGTGCCCCTCAGGAGATAGAAGCTGGAGGATGTCTGGTCATTTGTTCTGATACGAGCCGTTGGGGAATTGTATAATATTCTTATCCAGTTTATGAAAGAGTTTCCAAAACCAAATTTGTGTAAAGTTGCGAATAAAAATTTCCAATTAACTCTGTCAAATGCTTTTTCTGCATCTAGAGATAATATTATGGCTTCGATGTTTTTATCGTATGAGTAGTCTATTAAATTAAGTAATCTACGAGTGTTTGTTGAGGAGTGCCGACCCTTTATGAAACCAGTTTGGTCAGGATGAATTAAGAGGGGGGTCATTTTCTCTAATCTCTTTGAGAGAGCTTTGCAGATTATTTTAAGGTCTACATTTAAAAGAGAAATTGGACGATAGCTTGAGGGAAATAAAGGGTCTTTGCCTGGTTTTAGCAGGAGACTAATGTTGGCAGAATTCATATTTGGTGGTAGTCTGCCATTTTCCTCGATTTCCTGCAACATGCTGTGGAATACTGGTGCCAAAATTGTCCAGAATTCTTTGTAGAATTCTGCAGGGAAGCCGTCTGGACCTGGAGCCTTATTATTGGGCATACTTATCAGGGCTTCCTGGAGTTCACTTGGCGTCAGTGGCGAATCCAATTCCATTGCTTGACTGTCTAGTAATTTTGGAAGAGTTACGTTGTCAAGAAACAGATCAATTTCATTTTTAGATGGGTTTATTTGTGGTGAGTATAAAGTTTCATAGAAATCCCTAAAAATGTTGTTTATTCTTCCAGGATCATATATTGTGTTCCCCGATAAATCTTTAGCAGCACATATAGTTGTTTTTTCTTTATTTATTTTTAGCTGGTTAGCTAGAAATCGACCTGATTTGTTACTGTGTTCAAAATTCTGCAAGCGAAGTCTTTGTATAAGGAATTGTGTTTTTTTATTAATAATTTCATTTAATTCTAGTTTTGTTTTGCATATTTTGTTCAATGTTTCCTGATCTTGGTCGCACGCGTAGGCTTCTTCTAGTGATTTGATGTTTTTTTCTAATTCCTGAATATTTTTGTTTTCTTCTTTCTTTTTGTGTGATGAGAAAGAAATTATTTTACCTCTCATCACAGCTTTCCCTGCTTCCCATAGAACAGAAGCAGATATTCCGGGAGTGTCATTAAAGTCTAAATATGAAGTCCATTCCTTTTTAAAGTATTTAATAAAGTCTTCATCTTTAAGTAGTGATATATTAAATCTCCAGTTTTTACTTGGCGTAGTATTATTCTTGTGCATTAGTGTTAAAGATACAGGAGCATGATCGCTGACAGCTATAGGATGAATCTCAGTGTCTGAAATGTCACACAGCAGTGAGCTGCTGACCAAAAAATAATCCAGACGAGAGTAAGAGTGATGAACATGCGAGAAAAAAGTATATTCCTTACTGGTGGGGTGAAGAGAGCGCCATGCATCGCAAAGACCAAAGTCGTTCATATACTGTTTGATTATATTTGTGGACTGCCAATTACGCTGAGTTCCTGTTGTGTTGAGCCTATCCATTTCTTCATTTAGTCCAAGGTTGAGGTCACCGCCAAGAATGAGTGTGCAATCAAGGTGTTCAGAGAGTGCACTAAAAAAACCGTGGAAGAATGAGGGTTCATCAACATTTGGACCATATATACTAACAATACATAGTTTTTTGTTCAATATTGATAGTTTAATAATTAGAAATCTACCCTCTGGATCTATAACTGTATCGAGTACTGTAAAATTAACATTTTTATGTATTAAAATTGCTACTCCCCGTTGTCTAGAATTATAACCGGCTGCAAACGCGTTAGGAAACTCAGGTGTTTTAAGTTCGTTTAAACCTGTGACAGGTTTGTGAGTTTCTTGTAATAAAACAACATCTGCCTGTAGTTTTTTAAGCTGGTTAAATATTTTTAACCTCTTTCCTCTGGTGCCAGCTCCATTTACATTCCATGTGACAAACCTCAGCATGCCCTTAATTGTGCGTGTATGTTTAATGATGTATGCTGGGTGTTTCGTTTAGACAGGTGGAGAGAATATGGAAACATCCCTTGTTTGTAAATAGAAAGAGAAAAAGAAGTGTGGTGAGAGACTCCATAAGTCTGACTATGTGTGTGAATATTCACTAATATGAACAAGCGTGGCTTGCTTATGTGTCCTGCAAGTCTGTGCGTGCTGTGAGGCTGTTGTGAATGTGCTGCCGTTGAGCTGATGTGTTTGCGTGATCGTGTTGTGAAAATATGGAGAAATAGAGGGTGTTGTTTGTAGGTGAGTGGGGAAGTAGGTGATCACAGCAGTGAAAGACAAGAGAAAGAAAGAAACCACATGAACTGTGAGCGACAACAAAAAAAAGGAAACGAAACGGAAACATTCCAATTAAAGCAATGACGGAGGGTGACGGTATTATATCTGCTATGACATCCTACTGATATTACTAGGTTAAACACATTTTAAAGGAGAAAGTGTGAATGAATAAGAAAAGAGTGTAGCGGGTTCTTATCTGGAGTGCAGTCAGTATAACCACGGTGTGGTGCCGGGGTCGCGGTACAGCTGTCCGTCCACGTAGAGCCGGTCCACAGCGATGACAGCACGGGAGCCTTTCTGGATAAAGCTACGTCGAACTGGGAACAGGACCTTGCGTCGTTCCAGGATCTCTTTGGGGAACTGGTCGTTCACGCTGAAGTCCGTTCCTTTCAGCTCTCTGCCGCGACTCTTCACCTGTTCCTTTTGTTTGAATTGGCTGAATTTGGCCACAATAGGCCGTGGTCTCCCGGTCCGCGACCTCACGCCCCCCAAGCGATGTACTCTATCGAAGTCGATGTTCTTTACGGTGTCCTCCGGCAGCTTCAGGTGGATTTTAATGAAGCTTTTCACCGTTGCCTCTGCGTCCTCTCCGGCAGTTTCTGGAATACCAGAAAACACAAGATTATCTCTCATGCTACGGGCTTGTAAATCGATAACGGACTCTTTTATTTTTTTATTTTCAATGTTTAGCTGGGTCACGTTATCGGTGAGAGATTTAACCGACTCCCGTAGCGTGGCATTTTCAGCGGCAAGCGTTTCCACCTGCCGCTGGCTGAATTCCAGGGATTCTCTCAGAGATTTAAATTCCCGGTGTAAGATCTCCACCAGGGACAGCCTCGCATCGAAACTGGACAATCGCTTGTCGATGGACTCCAGGATTTCTGCGATGTCTTTGCCGGCAGGCGATGTTGTACCGGGGGAGTCTGCCTGGCGACTTCTCTTCGATGACGGCGTCTCGATTTTGGCCGGGGAAGATGCACTCTGGGCCTTATGCATTACTAAATCTTGAAAACAGCGGTCGATGTAATCTTGGAGAGCGTCTAAACTCTCCCCGTTGTCCTCCAGGGTGTTAGAGATGATAAAACAGATGTTGTTAGTTATATGACAATTGATTAGTATATTTGGAAAATATTTGGAAATACTGAAGCTTGGAAAACCTTTGTTAAACTCTATGCTACCATTTGCTTTTTCTCCGCCAAAATCTCCGGCGTCTGACGTCACCTACAACATCACTTCCGTCACTTACCTCTCCTTCCGTCACTTACCCTCTCCTCATTCATGAATGTGTGTACAGTATGAAAAACATCAGAAAAAACACGCTCGTCAAGTTGCACTCCAAAGGCTGCTGGTCTGACTTCCCTGCTTTATTCTGACAGTCCCGTGTGCATTGAGTTTCTGTGTCGAGTCCGGGCTTCTGCCTCTGTGTTTCTTGCTCTTCCTGTTTTATTTTGACAGGCCCTCGTCTTGTGTGTGTTCTGTTTAGTTTTGCTTCCCCTGTCGTTACTCTGACCTAGTTCACCTGTGCCTTGTTTCCCTCAGCTGTGTTCCATCTCCCTAATTACCTCGTGTGTGTAAGTCCTCAGTTTCTCATTGTTCTTCATGACATTGCTATAGCAGCTTCCCTCATGCCGTGTGTTTTCTAAGCTCTCAGTTCCTTGTGCTAGTAAAGATTTTGTTTGTGAAGTCCAGAAATGAAGCTGTGCTAAGTTCTGAAGTTTGTCTACGGACTCCTGCATTTGAGTCCTCTCTCTGCCTGCAGCACAAAAGATGCCAAATAAAAGATGATGTTCATCTTTTATTTACAGTACATGTGAATACCTTGAATAAATACTTTAAAAACTATACCCTCCTCATCAAACAGATAAATGAACTGGAACTTATAATTTTACTCAATTTGAGCAGTTTGAATTTAAACAGATAAAATATTGGTTTCTAAAATCTTTTCAAGATTAAGCTTCGATAAACTGTTTCTAAAGAAACTTTAAAAATCCAAATCCTGCTATCAGTGTGCGTATCTACAGTTTATCATTCACTGAAGTCAGTGGCAGCCAAGCTCAGACTCATGAAGTTGCCAGCACACAGCCTCGGCCCGCTGAGCCACAGATCACCTTGTTAGTCTTGATTTCCAAACCTGGAAGTTCCATCTGTGTGATTCACTCCAAGGTTGACTGAAGGATCAGGTTGCCCCTCTGGCTTCCTGATGTGTGTGTGTGTGTGTGTATCTCTACGGCATGTGTTCACATGTGTGCGCTGAATGAGGGCCAGGTATGGGTTGAGGAGAAGGATTGATGGTCCTGGAGGGACAGAGCAGCTGGAACAGAGAACACCGGATAGACAGACGGACGGATGGAGAGGAACAAGGGAATAAATCAGAGAAGAGAGGACATAAAGGAAGGTGGCTAGCAGTGCCGAGGATGGAAAGAAATGGAGAAAGAAGACAAGAGAGAGAGGAGAGGAGAGGAGAAATGATGAAAAGGAAGGAGAGGGGATCAGAGAAAAAAGAGATTTGTCGAGACAAACAAACTGCAAATTCTTCAGAAATGATGTGATGTAAGATTTTAGTAATAGTCCAGCAGGCGCAATATGTGCCGTCATTCAAAAATGCCAAGAGACCATAGGAAATATCATATAATACTAATGTATCTGACCACAACCATTCTTGAGTCTGTGCAGACACAGACAGATACACACACACACACACACACACACACACACACACACACACACACACACACACACACACACCTCACATTCCTCCCTCCTTC
This sequence comes from Aulonocara stuartgranti, assembly GCF_965226115.1. Lineage (NCBI taxonomy): Eukaryota > Metazoa > Chordata > Actinopteri > Cichliformes > Cichlidae > Aulonocara > Aulonocara stuartgranti. Next base: position 26,998,662 of record NC_138947.1, read on the forward strand.
CCTCTTCCTTTCTTTCACTCTCCACTTCTCTTTTCCTCTTTTTACCACATCCCTTACTTTCTCCCTTCCCTTCTGCTGCTAACCCATTCAAGACAGACAGACAAACACACACACACACACACACACACACACACACACACACACACACACACACACACACACACACACACACACACGCTATATGCCTCCTTTTCCTGACCACATCCCCTCCTCTCTCCTCTCCTCCCAACCTCAGGTCGTGTGGTAATGAGTGTGTGATGGAGCCTCGTGGCTACCAGACTGGCAGAGGTATTTTTAGCACTTCTCGTGGTTTCCATCACTAAATATGCTCCAACTTCATATTTCAAACTTGAAGCTAACCTCAAAGGGGAGAAATGGTTTAAGCTATTAGACGTTGCTGTTAAATGTGTCGGTGAGAATTGTAGATAACTCAGCGGTGGGGAGTTCAACTCGAAAAAAAAAAAAAAAAAAGCTACATGAACTTACATTAAGAAGAACAAAAAGGCTAAAATTTCAGACAACCAAGAGTTATATTATCTCTGTGTTATACTGAGGAGAAATAAGTGAGGAGAAACACACGTAAATCAGTCAAAGCAAAAATATTTTCACTATATTACAGCAGTTTTTATTTTAAAAAGCTGCAGAGCATTGAAACAGAGATTATTTCTACCCATCAACATATATAATAATACCACACTGTGTATCTTTTTAAACCTGGTGCCTAGATACCTAATGATTAACATCAGCCTGAGATAAACTATTGATTTGACACCAAAAAAACGGGTTAAATTTTGCACTGGTGCAGTTTCATTATTTGACGCTGGGTGTGGAGGAGAGTTAAACAGGCACGAAACGCCATGGAAAAGTACTGCTATAAATGTGTACCTCACTGTGATACCAGCATCCTTACAGCAACACGAGTACTGTGGACATCAGGGTCTGTCAGGGCCTGGAAAGGAACCTTGACCAGGGCTGGCTTTCATTTAAAGGTGACATCTTTCCTGACAAATGCCATATGGGTATTGTGTTGCATGCGGTTGTATGCTGCTGGCAAGAAACAAAAGTCCTGACAAAGTGTGCTCTAAAACAAAAAGAAAGCATATCAGCAGTTTCCCCAAAGTAATAACTGACCTAAGTCTGCAGTTTGTGCCTGCTCACGTGGGCCATTTTTGTTGTAGAAATATTGCTGTCTCAACCACAATTTGTGTTGATAAAAAAGCTTGTCATGCATTGCTCACTTTATTTCCATACGGCTCAGTCAGCTGCAGTTGCCACTAAACAGTACATTTACTCTAAAATGCTTAGCAGAAATTCCCGTAACAGAGCCAATTTGTTCCCAAAAGGGTCCCAGTACAAATTTTCCTACCTCTTTTTCCACTTTCAGCTTGTTGTTGTCTGAAACTGTAATCAGCATGAGCTGGAAAACCTTGCAGATAATCCGGAAAGGTTCATTTATTAAAAAAAGAAACCCAACAACACACACATATATACACAAATTCATTTATGTTTAAAAGAAAACCTGTAAACAAACAGAGATAGAAAGTATTTCATGGTAGGCACCGTAATCTATTTCTGCTTGTGGTGTGCACTGACAATCAGATTACTGGCCAAAGTGATCTGAACATGTGGAAAGACAAAAATAAGAAGAGTAATTCCCTCTGACAACAGAACACGATGATTCCTCTCATCTCAGCAAAGTGCTTCTCAAAGTGCTGAATGAGTCGGCTAATTTCAGATGATCAAACCAAAAGCGATTGGGTTTCATTTAACTGATCTCTCTGATATTATATCTTACGTTTACCTAACAACAAAACACAGGAGACTTCTCTGGTAATTCGATCTAACTGCACCAAGTTCAATTCAACGTTTACCAGCACAAAGCAACAAATATAAAGAGGATTACTCCAGTCTGTCAAATGTTTTTGAATTATTCAAAAAGTAAAATGATTTAAGTATTTAATTCTGCAGGAAACAAAGTTAAGCAAAGAGATGCTGCAGAAAGCCAAGAATCTACTTTACTCCCTTATATGACTTTCTGGGGACAGATTATGTGTAGACCTGAACTGTTTTTTAAGATACTTTAAAGTTTTTCAGTTTAAGATTAAAAACGTACAATCTATGGAAATGAAATACTCTGTTATGTGCAAATCCTAATTTATGTTGATCAAAATATTATCATTTGTTCTTCTAGCAAAAAGCGAGTGGCTTCTGATCTGATCGATGGCTCACAGAGGAGCAGGGATCTTATTCTTTCTTTCTTTTGAGCGCTTCCACATTTCTACAGAGCGCTCCATCTCCTCCATCTTTATTTCTGTTGGCAGGCTCAGCTCATTCTCCCTGAACATCCTTCCTTCTCTCACAAGGAGGTTCATTGTCCTTAGAGGAGAAGGTGGGTTTATGATCCATACAGAGACAAGTGGCAGAAGCACATACCGTAACTTATTGGGACCTGTAATCCCATCACTCCCCATCTGCCAGGGTATGTTTGCACTGTGTGACTGCTGGCTGGGTCAGCCCACTGTAAATCCAGCCTTTACAAAGTGTAAACAGAAGCTGATCTCCACCCTCGGTTCTCTAGATGTTTTCACTGTATTCTCATATTTCTAAACATAATCACTTTGATGTTATAATAACACAAGTTTGCAACCATGGCACACAAGGCTGTCGTTCCAAAGCCAAAGCAGTGAAAGCAAAACAGAAGTAAAACAAAAATGACTAGCGATGATCTCGGTTTTCGGTCTCTTTAGTCATCATCTTCATTTAATGAATCATCGCAGGATGTATGTTTTGTGTCACTATTGGAAGCATCTTCCATTTATTACATGTCATCCATCTGTCTTCCCATCATTTCTCCTCCCGACTTGCCTGTTTTGTCATTTAAATTTCCCGATCCTTGGAGTCAGTAGACCATCTGGGAAAAAGACTGTAGTCGGTTCCAGTAAAACCACAGCATCACTTTTTTTTTTATGTACCTGTGTGTTTTTCTTCACTTATTACATGATCATGTTCCATGATAAAAATAGAAAACTAACATAAAATTGTAAGACACGTAAAACCATTCATCAATGAAATGTCAGTTTGCTGCTAGCTTCTATCCAAGCTCATATATCTGGGCGAGGCTCGAGTGCAGCATCATTATTTAGAAATGAAACAGTGGCTCGAAGACAGAAGAACAACCATAACTCTTTACAGCTCATCATGCAGACAGTTTTTAGGGAGGATTTATGCAAGCTTTTTCCTGATATCATCCAGTTCTGCTGTTCTTTTGCTCTAGGTTGCACAGTGGTTTCATAGATAAGGGTGTTTAAACTGTTTCATATTGTTTGGACAAGATAAGAGGTAACTGGACTTTTTAACACTGATTCCATCAAAGATGTTTTCCCATAAGGAGCCTTTAAAGATATTTCAGCCTCAAAGGAGACACTGTCCTGTCACACTGTAAAAATGCAGCAGTTAAAGCTGCAGATAAGATTTGATGGCTGAATACACCACACCTTAGATTGGATTAAACAAATGTGATGGTTTTGTGCATTGTTGAGATGAGGACATAAATGGGTCGTGTGGTTGTTGGATTTCTCTGTATAATTGTGGGGTCTCTTCCTTTACATTATTAAAAGCCTTGAGGTGACTGTTGTTGTCATTTGGTGCTATATAAATAAAACTCAATTGAATTCAACTGAATTGAAGTAATTGACCGATCTGAGTTATGCCGAGCAGGATCACAAAAGCAACAATTTTCAGCTATTCCTAGAAACATCCACAAAGAATAAACAGCAACAGAAATTTGTCTCACAGAAACCACACTTCAGACATGTCACACTGAGCTGAAGTGAACAATATAGGAAACAATTACACGCACAGCTCGCTGCTGTGCTATCAGATTATATTTAGTTACTCATGACACGAGCCTGTTATGGTTGTCCTGTATTTTTTCAGCCATTGCTGCTGCTCTATAGGGAAGCACGGTGCGCTCTGACCTCGCCCTGACCACAAAACCCTGCTGTAACTGACTGGCTAAACTGCTCATGGAAGTGGCTAAAAATCCGTGGCACCCAGATTCCACAGGGCGTATCCTGCACTGCCAGGTCACTGCTGCTGCTAGTTTGGTATATTTCTTTCCTCGCATACAGCACGCATCATCTGCTACAAGCTCTTATAGCAAAGCAAGCTTTGCAAAGTAAACATGCTGCTGAGTAATGGACAAGAACACTAGGTCAAATCTTTGGCAGTCGCTGATGTTCTCCTGGATTATAAATTGCTCATATTCTTGGAGTTCCCAATCCCTGATGTCTTGTGCTCTTAAAATCATTTTTGCCTCGCCTCCTTTGGTGGGCTACTGTAACAGGCATTTTGTCCTGGGGCTGTATGAATTATGGGTTATCTAGGGAGTGAAATCCTGGTTTCTATTTTACTCCTTGAGATGTATCGTCTTACTGCATGTATCATCTTTCTTTGAGTCACTTTCATAACAGGCTCTGTATGTTGGCAGTGCAGGGGGTAAGTGAGTTTTTGCCAAAGGAAAAATACAATTTTGCAAATAAACAGTTAATTCAAACATAATACAATATTGAAAATCAAAGATATAACACATTCTGTTCATATTATGTACAGCTACACACTTGATTTATCCCCATCATGCACAGTAAAGTTATGTAGAGAGAACATTTTAGTGCCTTTCGAGCCACTTTACTCACAAGTCAATCAATTTTCCTTAAAACTGACCAACTCATTAAATGAGATACAGTACTAACCTGAAGCTTTCTTTCTCTCTGGCACAGTTCCTTGACCAAAAAATTTCCCTTGTTTTGTGTCCATGACAGATTAATATCACACACAGGCACACACAAATTTGCACTGATAGCAAATGTCTGGAAGCAAAGTGAACATTCAGAAAATGAGATGCCTCCACACGATGGCCCAAGTCACCAAGCTCTTCATGGACACCAGAAATACCAACAGACAGCTGGTCCGTGAAAATGTCCTGTAAGATTAATATTACAGCAGAGTGAGGTACGCTGAAAATTCTTCACTCATAGCGTGCACTGCTCTGTGGGGCAAATTTCCATCCACACAACTGTGACTGATGCCCATTTTTCCATTCGAGCTGCTGCCAGTGTATAATCCTGTTTGTGTTATAAACCATAGGCCGAGATACCTTTCTCTAATTTGGGGGATGATGAAGTCTTCAAAGAAGTCAAACCATCCCAATTTAGTGTTGTTATATTGTTGCAACTACCTTGAAGTTTTTTCTCTCCTTTATTTTGGAAGAGTCATGAGAAATGATCATTTATAGTCAGAAGACTAAAGTTTTCTGGCCATCATACTCAGAGGTGCTTAGTAAAGCACACTTCGTTCCTATTAGGTACAAGTGTGGGAACATCTCCTGGTGTGGATTATGTGCCATCAAATACTGAAAGCTTTAAAAAATAAAACTGTGTGCAGAATTGTAGGGGCAAATTGACCTGTAGTTGCGGATAATTGATCTTCCCACAGGGCACTGATCCCAGACACATAACCGAAGGGGACACAGAGCCCAGCCCCAAGCTGAACTTGAATTTCATTTTGACCTTTTTCACCTTCTCATTGAGATGGAGCAATTTCGTCAGGAAGGACTGAGCAAAAATTGCTATGTCCAGATGTGCAAAGCTGATATTATTCAACCTAGTCCCACAGCTGTAATTACCGCAAACAGTGCTCTCTCCAATTTTCTTATAATTAGATAGCAGGTTTTTCTCTGTGTTTATGCTACTGCATTGCATTGTCTGTAACAACATTCATTTATTTAGAGGGAGGGATTTCTCGTTGCAATTATCTATTGAATGATAGATTAGGAGGAGCCACTGTCTATATGCCGAAGTTGCAGCCTTGTTGTGCTGGCAGTGGTTGTGAGCCGCCCACAATGACTGAGCTGCCAGAGGCTCAGCTGAAGTAGGGTATAGCCTGGAAAAGAGTTATTTCCTTAGTTGTTAAATTTGATTTTTGCATTGTCATCTTCATGTTGAGATTTCCAGGTTTTTTTAAAGTTTTTTTTAGTAGTTTAATTCTTTGTCTTGGGTTTAGTTTTTTCTTCAGTTCTCTGCCTGTACAGTAAATATGCTGCTCCGATCCACCACTGTGAGGAAAAGAGTCAGAGAGAGAGCTACAACAGCTGATCAGTTCAAGGGCCACAAAGTGAAAGCTTAAAAAACCTCCAAAATGTTTCTCTGAGGGCATTTTGTAACATTTGGTTGGCACACAGGATGCATCACTAGCATCTTAACTGCACGACAGCACAGTAGCTTGTGAGCACGTTTAGCTGCGGTGTCACCTTTCATCGTGTCCCAGGAGAACATCTCACTCAGTGACGCTACAGTAAACAGTGAATTGCTCTGACACTGATGATTTTGTCTTGTCCCTTTTTTATTGGCTCCAGACCAGTACCAGTCAAAGGATATATGCTTTACAAATCCGTGCAGCCGGGGGTTGGATTCGCAGCCAAACGCTGACAGTAGTGAGGAGTGGGATTCATCTGGAACATATTGTTGTTATTATGAGCGGTGGAAACTGTCCAGCTGCCTACAGAAGAAATGTACGGGATCATATGGTCAAAAACCGCAGAGTTGTTACTCTCCACAGTTAAAATCCACTCTCTCCCTATTTTATCCCCCTCTCCGCCCACACACACACACACACGTGTGCACACACATACACTAACACACACACAAAGCTGAGATGGCCTTTCTATATAAACAAATAGATGCAAACAAGGACACCCAGCAGGCACATGCACAAATCACCCAAACGCATCGCACACATGCACACATAATTAATGCTGACATAAATCAGCTGCCCAATTTTTTCTGTTGGAGTGTGGAACCACTTTTTTCCGTAATTCCACAAAATGATCTGCTGCAATTTATGGTGTGTTTTCCACCAAGGGGAGTGATACCGGGTTCTGGCCTGTAAACGCTGCTCTGCCATGTTTATTTTCATTTCATTTTGTTCTGCCTCTACTAACACTTTACCTTGGTGATTTAAGGAGGTTAAGAGTGGTTTTGGAGTGCAACCAGCTGGCAGCCTGTTTGCGTGCATGTATCTTCCAAAGCATTGAGCTACCAGTTCCTCCCCGTGTGCTGCTTCGTTTCTCCAATCTGCAGAGCTCTGGTAGCAAAGGTGGGATAGAATAACTTTATCTTCGATGCATGCTGCACCTGTCATCTCAGCATGTTCTGTACAATGTCGATATAACTGGTATTTAAGTTGATTACAGTAATGTTGAATATTTTGCAAATCACCAGCAGTTATTATCTCTTTCCTATCATTTCTGATGTCTTTGAAACAGGCCTTCTTTGCTCTCAGCTGATGTTGTTGTCTTCTAAAAAAATAAGGACAACAACATCAGCTCTTTGAGGAATAACATTGAAAACCTTCAGATTAAATAAATTAGTAAATGAGATCTCACACTCAAAAAACAAAAAAAACCTCAGTAGAAGCATTATTTTGGGGTGACTGAAATATATCAAATCAAAAGCAATTTGTTTAGATAATTAATCATTACTGAATGTGTACCAGTTAAGTCAATTTAATTTGACCAGTTTTCATTAAATGTAACACTTCACATTTTATTCACATAATACAATTAGATAAACATTTTACATGTCATTGATTGGTTAGGAATTTGAGCAGATTTTTTTTTTTTTTTTTTTTTTTTGTGGCTGGGCAATAGTATCTGTCTCTTCCAAAACGATTACAAATGATCAGTAAATCAGTTTTATGATGTCGTACTGCTACGGTCTGGGTTTAGTTTGGTTCGGACACAAAAACAACTTGATTATGTTTAGAGAAATGTGATGCTACAGTTTCAAATAAGCACTAATCAAAGTGTTGGAAGGAAGTTTCTTTATAGGAAGCTGCCTAATGCAACCAGCTTTGGCTTATTTTGTCTGAGCATGTGCACATGTCATTGACTGTAAATAAAAGCAAAGTGAAGCCAGTGCAGAAGTGTCTCGAATCTGCATGCTTTCTAATGATCAGTAAGGGGATACTCCTGAGAAAGTTACCACACTTCTCACTTGATTTACGACGTAAAGACGTTCATAATATATCCATAGTCATAACTGCTTTTCATTCAGATTATGGTTTATGGTCACATTTAGTGTAAAATAGACAATAAAGAAGAGTATGCCTTAGGGCAGGAGTATCAAATATATAATCAGCCCTGCAAAGGGTCCAGTCTGACCATGCATTGTCAGAAGTGAAAAATGGAACATTAAAAGTAATTCCACATCTAACCTAATGTTACTAGTGATGGTTGCTAAGTAGCAAAACTCTACATTAAGGTTTCTTCATGCAGCTCAGGAGTTCATCACCTGCTTTGCAAATGAGTCACTCACTGAGTGAAAATGACATGAAAAGCTACCTCCTGTTGTATAGAGAGTGGGAAGTAGAGTAAAATGTGTCTTTTACTTTGCATTATGATTTCAGTGCTATTAATATGCTCACTCTGCCTCAGGTGTCTTTTACTGGTGTTTCGTTTTACTGGCCCATCCCACTTAATACAGTGTTTTATTTTAAGTGGGAAGTCAGAAATTGTGACTGGAACTGGAACACCACCTTTATGCAGTGTTTCCTGACAGGTGATGTGTTTAGCACTGAATTCTATATAACCATATTTTATGGAAGAACTTCCACTCCACTATCAATCAGCCTTTAATGAAAAAAAATCCCCTCACACCTATGGGATTCCCAGGTACTTATAGCGGTCCTCGATGTCTGCAATGTCGCCTTCTGGTAGTTGTGATCCTCTCGGTTCTGACTACCTTCTCTCTGTTTGTTACCATCTGACTACACTTCTCCAGTCCGAATGACATCCCGATGTCATTGCCATATATCCTCATGGTATCGTTCAGTGAATCGATATATTGTTCACTCCTGGCATACAGCTTAATGTCATCCATGTAGAGGAGTTGGCTGACATTTGGATCCTTACCGCAGGCTCCCTCTCTCCTCTCTAACAGGGTCCGATGGCCTTTGTCCATCTCTCTGGTTCTCGCTCCTGGTATGCTGGTTTCACCTGCTTTTTATCTATGGTATATAGGTGTATCTATCCTATGTTATCAGGATTTCTTGATAAATCTTTTTTTTTTAGTAATTTACTGATCATTTTACCACTGATGTAATTTATACTTGTTGATAATAACACATTTATAGACTAAACCCAACAGTCTCTCACAGTCCTTTAATGCTAACCAAGCCTTTAAGTAGATCGTAGCCCTAGGCCTCTTTTTCCACTGGAAATATAAATGTGTTGTCTTTTAAAGAGGTTCACTAATTTGCCAAAACAACTTACCAGTGATTTTTTAAATTCATTTTCAATTTGTGGAGAAAGTATGCACACCTAAAACTAAAGTAACATTACGTCTCATAATACTCTAATAGTTAATATGAGACAAGAATGGATCTGTGCCTCAAAAGAATAAGATAACGACCAGTAATAATTAAAATCTAATGATGCCTGCCTTGCAGTGCTCTCAGGCCCAGAAATAAAAGCCTAAAGGACTATTTCTTAGTTTGACAGGTAGAAGAAAGAGTTCATTAATGTCACACATGCGATACAATGCCAAATGCCACTCAGCCACTCAGTAATTGTCACTCATCAGTCAGCCAGTCAATCACTCATTCTGTCAGCTGCGTTAGCCAGCTTGTCAGCACCCAACTAGCCCATCAGCTAGTGAGTTAACCAAACAACTGAGATAAAAAAAAATAACATGCAATGAGCCAGTCAGTCAAATCAGATCCCATGTAGGTTAAGAATAGTTTTCCTAAAGGAAATCTAATTAAGCATGAAATAGAAAGCTGGAGAAACAAAAAGCTCCATGAACCATGTCTGGAGCACAAATGCATGTGAATGTGTGTGTGAGTGAGTGAATATAGGAAGATATGTATCTGAGTGTGCGTGTGTATGCAGGCAGATCCTGGAGTTATTTTCTGTAATACCCCCAGTTTCATTTCAGGTTTGGTTTGAGTCCAGGTGGTTGGCTTTAATGTAGTCCAGATGGGAGACACAGAGAGGAGAGTGGCCAGATTTTTCCAGAGTTTCGGGCGAACCAGGGCTTTGCTAATAAAAGCAGAGGAGATTTTCACAGTTCCGCAGACAAAACCTTGCATTCTAATTCTCGAGGGAGAACGGAGAGCGAGCGAGACCGCAATGTTATACTTTGTTTTTATTAAAGGAGGTGATTGACAGCTTGGAGAGAATTTTCCAGCATTAAACCAGGGGTCTTATTGGAGAGGACAGAGCAGAGAGCACAGGGACCTGGCGAAGCAAAGCAACGCTCTGGCAAGCTGCTACTGACTGAAAGCTTGGCTTCTTTTCTGATTCTCTCTTTCATGCCATTTCTTTCTGTCTCTCTTTCTGAGCAGAGGATTGCTATAGTCTGGATGTGCTCCTCCTCGCTGCCACACCCAAACCTGCTGTCAAGTTTTGTTGACCTATTATTTATGTTTGTGGAAAAAAAAACCTTTTTGCTTTCTTCTTTTTTTTTCTGATTAGTCCTGTTTTGGTTTTTATTTCTCATCTTCCAACTAATAACTGTGTCTAGGGTGCTCTGAGTTTTAGTCTGGGGAGAGCTATACGTGGTCACAGCTGGATCTGTACACGCCTGCTTAAAGCTAATAAAACCTAAAGTGCCTCCTGATTCACACAGCCTGTAAAAGGATGAAACGCTTATTACACTTGCAGCCCAGTGTGTGTGTGTGCAACTAAGGCAGCTTAGGGTGTGTCTCAAACTCCCATCTATCTTAATATCCATCTAGCCCAGCCCAGATCTAGTAGAAATGTCTGCATAGGTCACCCACTATTTCTGTTGGTCGAAAACTTAATGCAGGACTGAAGGAAGAGTTAATGAACAGTTAACTGATATTCAGGCTTTGTTTTGGTTGATAAGATTTTATAGATTTACCCGAGATTGTCAGCTGGCAGTGATTTAGCCTGTGCTTGGTTAAGGTTTGGCTCTGTTTTCCAACCCTGACAGCGCAGAATTATTCTGTCAAATGGACACAAATCTACCCTTAACGCTATTTTAGTGCAGGCGAAATACACACAATATACAGAGCAGTATTAAGGGTATCTGCTTTTGTTGTTACTGTCAAGGTTTAAAGTTTGAAAGTCCATTTGTTAAGTGTTCAGCTGTACCTGGCCTGTCTTTGGTTTGATTTAGTATTTTCCCTTGCAATTATGAGCATGTGGGTCTGCACATTTAAATTGCTACCATGAAGCCATAGCACAGCAGCTTGTGTCAGTGTTCCCAGTATGAAAATGAGATCTTAAGCAATTTCTCATCAGCCTCTAATGTGATCTTGGTTTATTTTCCTTTAATTTCCTGTTTCTTCAGTGGTCTGTTCAAAGGTTTCCTGTGTTACTACTGTCACTGCAGAGGGCCTTTAAGCATCTGGTTATCAAACTTACAGTACAGTAAATACATAAACATACTAGTATGTTTTATATGGATCACTCTTTCTTTCTCGTAAAACGTAATTCAATTATTTAGCGCTGGAAACATTTGCTAGAGAAATTTTTTTGACGTCTTCTTCCTTATGGATATTGTCCTTTCCCTAGATTTGACCATAGCACGGACTTTATTTTTATGTTGTATGTGAGGTAATATAAATAAAATAAATAAATAGTTTAACAAAGGATGCAAAGAGAGAGAAATTAGATGTAATCCTGTTGGCTGGTGGAAAGACAGCCTGAGACATATCCATATGTGTTTCACTGATGCCAAACGTAGTGTTCAACATTTTACACATACAGCTTCACTCCAAATGCTTCCGAAATTCTTTTCAGACGTTCAGCCTGAGCTCAGTGCGATAAATGTTTTTGATAAAAGCACCTACTGTAAGATCTTTAACCTGGAACAACTTCTTATGGAACTGTGAGTAGGTAAAACATCATGCACCTAAATACACCAATTTAAACACAAACAGGGATTTCTTGAGTTTACAATTTGTTTGTTTGTTTTTTTAACTCTAGGTTTCAAACTTTTTTCTTTTCTTCTTTTTTCCTTTTTTTCTCTTGTTTTTTTCTTTTTTCCCTTTTTTTCTTTTTTCTTTTTCTTTTTTCTTTTTCCCCTTTTTCTCTTTTTTCTTTTTTTCTCTTGTTTTTTTCTTTTTTTCCCTTTTTTCCCTTTTTTCCCTTTTTTTCCCTTTTTTTCCCTTTTTCCCCTTTTTTTCTTTTTCTTCTTTTTCTTTTTTTTCTTTTTTTCTCTTGTTTTTTTCTTTTTTTCCCTTTTTTTCTTTTTTCTTTTTCTTTTTTCTTTTTTCCCTTTTTCTCTTTTTTCTTTTTTTCGCTTCTTTTTTTCTTTTTTTCCCTTTTTTCCCTTTTTTTCCCTTTTTTTTCCCTTTTTTCCCCTTTTTTTCTTTTTCTTCTTTTTCTTTTTTTTCTTTTTTTCTCTTGTTTTTTTCTTTTTTTCCCTTTTTTTCTTTTTCTTTTTTCTTTTTTCCCTTTTTTCTTTTTTTCTCTTGTTTTTTCTTTTACCCCTTTTTTCTTTTTTCTTTTTCTTCTTTTTTTTTCTTTTTTTTCTCTTGTTTTTTCTTCGTTTTTTTCTTTTTTTTTCTAGGCTTCGAACTTACATAAAGTGTTCATCTCGTTAATTGTCAGTTCATGTGATACATTACATTTCAGATGGTAAATGATGTATCAGATGCTTGTTTTGTTGAAAAAAACAATACAAACTATGTTATTGTAAAAGTTGCCTCTGCTAAATGGAGGTCACATATTCATTTCCTTGCTACCGCAACTAAAGCAATAGTTAAACTATTAAAACACAATTCTTAAAATAAAAAAATTCTCTTAAACCAGTGTTAAAGTTCTTTAAAGAGACATCTGTATTGAGTCTAGACAGTTACTAATGGCATTTTTGAAAAGGGTGGAAAATGTGGGATCAATGGATGAGTGAAATGGAGAAACAATCACTGGCACTAGACAGTGCATCAGCTTTTGTTGTCTGACCTTACCTGACAAGGCAGCAGAGGGAAACAGCGAGCCTTTTAAATCTGAGAAGTGTTGAGGAGATTGCGCAAGACTCACAGCTTTGCAGATGATGAGGAACTGTGGTTCTCTGGTCAGCCGCAAAGTTGTTTTCGCTCATTCTGCTCTCATTTTCACGTGTTTTTGTGGTAAGGTGACTAAATATGACTGATGATTGCAAGAGTGATGCACAAGTTAAAAGATAAACATTTGGACACCTTAATTACCCTCTTGTTGGGGAAAAACACATTCACACACATTCACATGCAATTATATAGGCTTCCATGGTGGTATCCTCTTCAGCAGGAAATGTCTTTTTAACAACCAATTAAAGGTGAGCCAGGCTGCTAGCTTACAAGAGGAATGTGTACTCTGAGGACCTGTCGAAGAGAAAAAGGGGGAGAAAGATTCATTGTGGGGGGGCGGAGATACAGTGAGAGGAGGCATTAAGAAAGCTAGAGAGCCGAACAAGTCCGGGATTTGGCACTTTCGCAGGTGTGCACAACAGGGGGTTAGAGGAGGAAGGAGTTTGTGTACCTACTCATACGTGTGTGTTGGTGTGTATGCGTGTGTCAGAATGTTTGCAAGTGTGTGGAGCTGCCAAACTGGCCACCTGTCTTTCCCTCGTTGTAGTTTTAGTGTTTCCTTTCATCCGGCCCGCAGCAGCACAGCTCCCACTTGGAGCAGTTAGCCTCCTGCCGTGTGTGTGTGTGTGTGCGTGTGTGTGTGTGTGTGTGTAGCTCAGGTCCCACTTGGGTTACAAAGACTAATGTTCCTAAAGGTGCATTTCACTCTTTCCTCCACATTTTTATATCTTTGTTCTTTATGTTTTATTGAGACAGTTCAAGTGGAGCCAGGAAGTTGGCCAACATGCTCACCGAGCACAAGAGGACACCAGAGGAAACTTGTGCTCCAGTGTCAACAGGAGGTCATGCTTCAGGAAAAGCACTGCTACCTGTGCATCTTTAATTAATAGGCCTTATTCAGCTGGGTACCATCTGAGTACAAAAACATGGATGAGTTAGAGTAAAAAACAGGAGGTGCTTCTCTCTACTTCACTGATTCTCGTGTCATGATTGTTGATTAATGTAGAAAAAACCTGGTAACGCTTTTGAGAGAACGGCCAATGTAGCCACTTGTTTTTAAAAAAAGATTTATTTGTCAATAAATACCATGATAAACATTAATTTGAGCTTCACAAAGCTTCATTTTATGGATCTACAGACTGACACCTAGGGCTTAGAAAGCTTTTGCATAAAACAGTTTTTAGGGAGGTTTGTTTAAATAATTCCATATGTGACGTGTTAAGAGTTGCATTCACCAACATTTTTTTACAGTATTATCAGCTGTGTGTCACATGACACTAACAGTAAGAAACCCAAACCTTTGGGAGCCTTGGCACATATTAGCATCATTGGTGGGATTACTGCAAACTGAACAACGTAGAGAAAACCAAATCTATTTCACCCAACTAGTCCTGCACACTTTGTTATAGAAACACCATTCATACATCTAATATCCAGTGTGTCCAGTGAACATGGACAGCTATATTGGGTCTACCTGTGGCCTTTTCATTAGGGACGCCTGCGTAGATACATATGTGGCCACTCTATTAGGTACAGTTGTGTGCTTTTTAAAATGGCTGTATTAGTTACACCTACATCAGTGCCATTTTATTAGGGACACCTTATTAGATACAGAGGTGGCCACCTTGGTAGGTAAAACTGTTGCCAGCCACTTTGTTTGGTCCATCTGTGAAAGTCACTTTATTAGGTACAGCTAAAGTGTCTAATAAAGTGAGCAGCCATAGAGGAACTTGATAAAAATGCCGGGTCATGTTATTTGATACCTTGTGTACCTCTGTATGTCTGTGTACCGAAGTGTCCTTCTTCCCAAATTTTAAACCGCAACCCACACAAGAAAATGCACTCCAAAATGTCCAACAGCAGTAAAAATCCCACCAGTTTCTCCAGAAATTGCATAGTCTAGTTTAGCATATTGTTTTGGTCATAGAATTTGGAACCTGGACACTTTCAGTATCATTTTTCAGCTGTTTTCAGCAAAAACCTGGGAATATTCCACTGCATCTCACAGCCTAGCACTGAATGGCAAACGTTAGCAGCTATCTGGAGAACTTAATATAGTATTTAGTAGCTTAAGAATATTTCTCTCTAGAGGTGGTAGAAATTGAGCTCAAAAGGAAAGTGTATATTTGTTTTTGCATTTTCTGGGTTGCCAGAAAGTCAAAATGAATTAAACCTCATGTTAATCTTCCGCCCTGTCTGCTGGACGTTTGAACTGCGAATTGTTTTACAAGTTGAAATTATATTACTAGTTTTTTGCTCATCAGTATTATGTTTGGAGCTTTCTGTGCTGCACCCAAATGACCATAAAAATCTATAATTACATGTTTTAAAACATAACCTTCTATGATTCTTTTTTCCTTGTCACTGAACGTGGAAGAGGAGATGAAAAGCATCCAATATAGCGTTTAATAATAGTGAAGTGAGAGCTGATTGGGCAGGACAATGTCTTAATATTGAAGCATAATGCTATATGTTTGGGGAAATTAGTTGAGTAGGTTTTGGGCAGACATTTTAACACTAAAACATTTATAGGAAACATTTTATTTTTCCTACTAGCCAAAACAACTTGTGCCTACGTTAAGTTGAGGGACAGAAGCAGATTCAGGAGGCTGATAACTGCCCCCCGATGCCTGCAAGGCACCATATTATAAATTGAGTAATTACATTATAGTTACAGTTATGCAATTACTTGTGTTTCAAAGGTACTTCAGATATCTGTACACATGGCTGAGAGAAAGAAAAAAAATCATACAAACATGCTTTTTTCTTCCTTCACAATTAATGCAAAAATCAACTGATTGCAATTCGTGTGCAGGCAGCAGCCAGACCGTGAACTTCAACAGGTAACAAACTGATGAGCAGTCAAGCCGCTCGTTTCTACCTGTTCGTGTTTCTAAAGCAGAATCTGTGGCGATCGCTTTAAAGTCTCTTTGCGCTGGTTTCCATCTTTGCTTTGTGTTGTCATGTTTGTGTTCACATGTAAAAACTAAAAGAAAGACAGTGTGTGTCCTCATTAGGATAGGGCTTTGCGTTGGTGTGTGGGACTGTAGCCACACATCAACACAAATAAAAATGTAAACTGCAAATATACATAGACAATAAAAAGAAAGCTCTGACTGCAGTTCCAAGGCCATAACTATTTAAAGTTTTTGAATTTTACCTTTAATTTAAGACGTTTAACAAAGCTACGGCAATAACTGTTTAGAAATTACAGCCATTTTTATGTGTAGCCCCTATTTTCACAGGCTCAAAAGTAACTGCACAAACTAATATAATGTTTAAAAAACTATACTTTTCTTGATTCTTTCTAATACTTAGATGAAAATCTCTTTCGGGCAATGACTGCCTAAAGTCTAGAACTCAATGATGAGTTGCTGCTTGTTTGTGGGTCTCTCTGCATTCATTTTTGCATTTACTAAATGAAAAGCATGCTCTGCTGGGTTGAGATCAGGCGTCTTACTTGGTCGTTGGAGAATATCCCATTTCTTTGCCTTGAGAAACTCTTGGGTTGCTTTTGCAAAATTTGTGGGCCGTGAGATGCCATCTGATCAGTTTTGCAGCATTTCGCTGAATCTGAGCAGAGAGCCTTGTACACTTCACAATCCATCCTGCAACTTCTATCAGCAGTCACATCATCAATAAACACTAGTGGCCCGCTTTCTCTGGCAGTCATACATGCCCATACCATAAACTTTCATCCACCATGTTTGACAGATGATGTGGTATGCTTCAGCTCATAAGCTGTTTTTCTCCTTCTCCGTACTTTTCTCTTCACATCATTCTGGTTGAAGCTAATCTTGGCTTCATCTATCCAAAGATTTTTTTTCGCTGTCGTGCAGACTCTTAGATGTTTTTTTGGGAAAAGTCTAATCTGACCTTCTTGTTTTTGAGTTTAATCAATAATTAATAGACATCTTTTGATTGTAGACTTTAATAATGATACACCTCCTCAAGAGTGTTCTTGACGTTGGTTAGTTGTTTTTCTAAATCACTGAAATGAATTTTTTTCCCCGTCATCTTCCACTTTGGCTGTCTTCTGTGGTCCTTCCAGCCTTTTGGTGTTGATGAGCTGGTCAGTGCATTCCTTCTTCTAAAAAAGTACCAAAATGTTGATTTAGCCACTCTCAAAGTTTTTGTTATCTTTCTTATAGGTTTATTTTGGTTTTTCGGCCTCATGATGGTCTCCTTCACTTGTGTCAACATCTCTCTGAGCCTCATATTGAGTGTTCAAGTGAACAGCAACCAAATGCAAATTTAACAGTGGGAGTCAACTCCAGATCATTTATCTTCTTAATTTGTCATGAAATAACAAGGGAACAGGCCATGAAACCGCTTGTCAGTCAGTCATCCAATGAACTGTTTAAATCCTAAACAGTTAATGCAATATTTTTGTGAAAGTCTACAATCATCAATCACATATTGATTGTTTGATTTCAAACAAACTGCGGCATTGGACGGAAGCATTTTTTAAAATAAAGAGTCAATGTCCAAACATTGAATGAAGTGAAGTGTAGTTATGTTTTATCTGAATCATTTACTTTAAGACAAATGGTCCATACCAAAGCCGGTGGTGCCGTAAAAGCGTGCAAATTCCAGCACAAACTCTATTTTTTTTTTATAACTTCAGCTATCAGCGTTCACATGCCAGATTTCCGTGGGGTCATCTCTGTCAGATCATTATAGTGATAATAATAAGAGTCAGTCGGTCTTCCAACCTCCGGTTCACATTGGTCCAAAACCGCCCACTTAAATAAAAAGCAGTTTGCCCTCTCAGCTGATCTGTTTCATCAATATAAAATACAGAGATCATTAGAAAGCTAAGCTATATCACAGATCTTCCCGTGTGTGCAAATGTGCACGTCCGCTCACACAGTACATCCATCTGTTTGTGCATATGTAAGTTCATCTGCGCACAAACGTGTGAACGGTCATCTGTGTGTATGCTAAGTTGTGCGTGCGTAGGCGTAGGGGGAACCTGATCTGGTCTGTGTGGGAGGAACCAGTCCCCCCCTTTAGTATCCAGACAGACGGCCTGCTAGAGAGATCAGACTGTCAGACTAACTGGACCAGAAGTCATTAGGACACGCTAGACACACAGAGCTTTTTCAAAGCTATTGCTTCCTTTTAAAAAGACAAAAAAAAAAATACCCCAGCAGTAAGATTATCTACATTTCATCGGCTCATGATAGGACTAAGATCTTTAAGACATGCGGTGCTTTTCAGATCTTTTTCTCAGAAACCTATAAGCAGCAGGGACCACTTATTTTGAATCCGTGTCCTGAGATTTAGTCTTTTGTCATCCCGCGTTACGTTTTAGAAGAAAAAAACTCGTAGGGCATATCAAACAACTGTATTCTTTGGTATAAGCGATTATAGGCTTTGAAGCTATCTTTAATTCAGATTTTAATGAACTTTCAGACGACACGTTTCTCTCCTTCATCACCTTTGTGAGTTGTTTCTTTAAAGTGCGTGTCCTCTAAAAGACATCCATCTGGGGACATATTAACTCTAGAACTGGCTGTGAGTCCCCAGTAGTGATATAATTTGGGGGTGTTTGTAAGATCTGACACATGCACACACACAAAATAAATCAGCTTTGTTTTTCAGCACCATTTCCACTAAAAGCTGTTTTTTGGCAGTGGAAAGTGGCATTTGAATTTTTTGTTAGTTGTTTTCCTTCATCGGGCACTTGTCACATTGTAGGAAAAAGCTCGATAATTGGCACCTCAGTCGCAGAAACAGCTTGTTAGCGTTGTTAAAAAATAATTTGGGAACACCGAACTAGTGCAGCACAGCGGTTAGCCTCCATTAAAAGAACAGGCTCAATTTACATTTCTTTTAATGGTGGAAAATAGCTTAAGAAATTCTACTGTTATATGACTTTGGGACACCAGTGGCATTATAAGATTTTAATACTCTTCATGCAGGATAATATATCACCCAGATGATGCAACATTTTCAGGTAGCCATAACTTCTATCCTCTGACCTTGAAGATAATGTAGGAAAAATGTGTAGTAGTCACAGGAGAAAGAAAAAGATAAATTATTACTTTAAAAAAGAGAATATGCTCAAAAATGAAGGGCAGAATCTACATTTTCCATCACAGCAGTTGCCAGACTGGAGGAGATGCTGCATGAAGGTGATGGAGGACACAGAGTCAGAAACACTGGAAAAGGCAGCAGAAAAAATAAGAAAACAAGTAGATGATGTATGGATGCATCAATAAAAGGACAAGTTCAGAAGAATGTAGCTGGTGTGGGGCTAAGCACACTGGAAAGCCATCAATAACCAGACTCTGGGCAGTGGCACTCCAGGGAAAAGAGAGGAAGAGCAGAGGAGAAGAGAGAACAAGCATGTGGAAAGGTAAAGAAGAGGACAGCAAAGGGACAAAGGCAGATGTCCAAGTAGCCAACCTGCAGATTCAATTTTGCTCATTTTCCTCTCCCCTCTCCCTTTGCCTTGCCTTTTTCTTTCCTCCTTAAGCCTCTGTTGCCAACCTCATCTGCAACTTTAGTCAGTCTGAGCAACAGCAGCACCAACTAGAACCGAGTTCTCGAGGAGAGAAGGAACAAGCATGTGAGAGAGAAAGAGAGCGTCGCAGGTGAGTAAGGGTAATTAGGTTTATGTGAGCTATGGGATCAGACAGAGAGGAAGTTCCACTTAATTCTCTCCACCAGCCACAAAAGCATAATACAGCATTGATTTTAAAATATATCTGCAGCTCACCGGAAAGTCACGGTGGAAACTTCTACAACGTTTATTGGTTGGGACTGGCAAGAATTAGGAGAACATTTTAGAGTACAATCTGTTTAACATACCAGCAGCATATGAATGAAATTTAATCCCAGATATACAAACAATTTATTGCTCGTCTTGAGTTAAGTTCAACTCTCAAAAATGATTATTAGAAATAACCAATGCCAACAATGTTCCAGCATATTTTTGTGATGTCATATAGCCAACGATTGTACCTCAAAACGATGCACATTGTTTGTCAAAAAAAAAGTCATATAGCCGTTAAATAACATAGTTTCATTATATAATGTTATGTCACATAAATATACATTTATACTTCAGTTTACACATTAATAACACACAGCTTTTCGGGAATACAAGTTTATGAGTGTGTTTTCAGATCATGTGCCGTAAGTTCTCAGAGTCACTGATACAGTCAAGAGTCTTTTATAAGTGGTATTAAGAGGTTCTTGGTGGTGTTGGTATGCATGTGAAAGCCATTTGAAAGTTCTCAAACTGTAAAAAAATTTTTTTTTTTAAAAAAAAGGTCATTTAACAAAATGCAAACTTTAGTTAAAATGTTCCTGGAAAATCCTGGAAGTGCTGCAAGGAGTCCTTCAAAAGTCTTTGAGTCTGGTTAGTGTTCAAGTTGCAGTAATTTTAAAAATCGCTGTAAGCAAGTGATGAACATTTTATCCACGTGGCTCGTGTCGTCGTTGTTAGCTCCTTATGGCGGTCTTCCTGTCTCTGTCTTTATTCTGCAAGAGACAGAAACAACATCTCACATCATTGACGGGTTCACTGAAATCAAACTGAAACAACAGTTTGGGTTTTGCTCTCATGAGTTAGAGCTGGAGAAAACTTAAACGGTAGGTGGAAAAAAGGCTAACTGCCATCGAACATTGATTCTTTATGGATGTTGTTGGTGTTTTTACTTGATATATTTCATAGATTTCTCAGGAGGGTGGCTTCAGAAAGTCTTCCCTCCTGTAAGTCGACTTTATCTGTCCAGTCTCACAAATATAAAAAACAATTTGAGGTAAGCTCAAAGAAACAAACTTCTTAATCGTCATTTCATGAAAATTTGCCAGTTTTGATCGAAGCTTTCTCTGGTTTCACTAACACAAGTATACTTTACGTTTAATGAATTTATTCAAACCATATTTCATCACAGAGGCTCTAAAGAAGCCCAGCAATTTTACAGTAAAAAAAAAAAAATCATAACAGGTAAAAAAGATGATTTTTTTTATGTAAACCATACAAAATGCACTCAAAAATATATGGTTTCGTACTGGAATCACTGGCACAGCAAGTTCATGTGGTTTTAGATGTACTCTGCTTTTAGTTGATGGGAGAGTAAATTAGCCTTGACTACGTGCAGCAAACTCACATAAACACATTCTGTAATGTAGCACACAACATTAATTGTGGTGGCAGAGAGAAATGAGCTTTTCTTTAATACTATTACAGCCTGCAGATTGACATCATGAGCTGGTTCATGACAGCAGAGCATGATGATATGCTTCTCATTTATCTGTGGTATCAGAGCAGGAGGCCCTGATTTCCTGGCTGGTTGGGAGACCTTCGCTATCTGGCCAGGAAAATAACATCACTTTTTCCCTCTTCACCTAACCTCTTCTCAGCTCACTTGGGCCATCTACCACTGGCTTTTCAGGCAACAGTCAAGGGATTTTATTGAACACACCACTGAGTGATATGCAACACATATCATCCATGCTTTTGTAAAAAAAAAAATTTAAAAAGGAGAAAAAAGACGGATGTTTTAAGGATTAACTCATAGCTGACAACGGATCTTTGTTATTTAATTCTTCAGCTGAAGAATAAGGCTACCATTATCCCATATGCTAATATAAGCACTCATGTCCTCTCCTGACTTTTCTCTACCCCCTCTCATATCATCTCAACTAACCCTCTCTGCCTCCCACTTTCCTTTCCTCTCATCACGCCGAACACCTGTTACACATTTCCTCTCAGACGGCGCACAAGGTGTAGGTGTTTGGAAAAATCCGTTTGCCTGAGATCAACATAGGTGGGTTGGTGGTTGGAAGGGTATCAGGCGGTAATCAAAGAATGAGATCATAAGACTTGGACAGGAATTGGTACTCCCACTGACGGAGGTGAGTGAGTGTGAGGAGACGCAGAAACTGTTGTTGTCAATCCTTCCTCCAGCTGGATCAGCAGAGGATCATTAGATTACACTGAAATTGAACCATTACCGTTGCTAGACATGAATCATTACCACTGTGTTACTGGCTGCGAGTGCAAGTATGAGCAACACCAGCGGTATAATTTAGTATGTAGTAGCCACGCTTAAAAGCAACTACTTCATGTGACCAAATGTGTCTTATTTGTTCTTCTGTTGTCCTGTTTTCAAAACTAAGTAGATAGTAGATGAGATATTACTAGCATAAGGAAATATAAGAACATCAATCAGCACATGTAGGGTTTCCTCATTTTAAAGATCATAGAGGTCTTTCAGCATTAATCCTAATGCAAATAAGCATATGTTTACCACCATTTATACTCTCAGTTGCCTTCTGGATTGTTTGTACCATAAATAAATAAGAGGCACTTATATCATATTAAGAGTTTCTTATGACCCAAAGACAAAACGAGTGGGAGAAAAGGACAGAAAATCCTTATTTTGTTGGTGTCCGTGGATCCCATCTGTAGATTTGCTCTTTTTTGCTGAAGAGCGCAGTTTTATAATTTATAGTAAATCTCTTGGCTGTGATTCGTGGAGCGCTGGGGGATCCCCCCACATTAAGAACCCTTGCTTCAGGCACAAATCCATTCCTAGTACAACTGAAGAGTCTTGATATGATCACCGTAAAAGATTACACAAGACTAATGATCTGCCTCAAATTATCTGTCAGTTTAACCATCTGACATGACATGTAGTCTTGCTCAGATGTCTATTTTGTGTCACTTACAGCCTGGAAAAACCTCGGCTTCATTGACGCTGTGATCTCATTGTGCTTGTTCCCTTTCACAAACCATCAAAACCATCAGTTGGAAGACAAAAACGCAGCCATGCTCCTGGGTGTTTGTTGGAAAGCAACGGGGAAAATTAAAGGCATTTGTCAGTGGAAGGAAAAGTACTTGAGGCAGTTTAGAGTTAAAGTGGGTACGTGAGAAATTTCACTTGAAACCTGTGTGTGAAAATTGGATGATTTCCCAAATTACATCAAATTGCAGCGGAATCGGTAGGAATCAGCCCACGTCTCATTGTTAGTGCTCCGTGACAGTTTAGAGGCACAGCTGTAGCTGGTGTAGGCGGTTCAGCTGGAGTGAAGCCGGTTCAGTCAAAACAGAAGGTGGAGGGGATTTGGGGAGGGGGGCTTTAAGGCCGGCCTGGTAGTCAAAACAATCTCCTGAAGACTAATAGGGCATGCTCGGATGACATCTCTGCTCTCTCTTTTCTCTTTCCAAACAGGCTCGCGCGCACACACACATACCGCTGTCTTCCCAGGAGGCCGATTTGTCTGACATTAATATGATTACCTGCTGATGTTTACTTTAGATATGATATGATGATACTACCAAACTTGAACAATATTTTTGGACCAACAAGGAGAAAGCAGCCTGTCTTAACCCTAATGTGAAGACAGTAAACACTGTCTTCACAGCATCTTATCAAGTCCACAAATTCAGTCTTTAGTATTGTTTTTCCGAAACCCAATCCTGCCGTTCCTTCACCTATAACTGGATTTTCCATTCTCTTTTTTTCCTGTGTTAAGCTGTTCTGTCAAATACAAACATCTAATTTAGTTTCTGGCTGCACGAGGACAGGAATGACTGGTTGGAAAAAATAATTTCTACTTGGGCACTGGCCCGCAATCGTATAAGGAGATTGGTATTTAACCATGAAATGAAAACTGGTAATATCCTTTCAGTTTAGCGAGTGAAAGTATGTGTATGCGTCAGGGCCTCTGGTGGCTTATAGAAGCTGTAATTTCCCCCATAAATGATCATTAATTGATAAATAAAACATAAGAGACTTCAATTGAGTGAAATAAAACACAAAATAAGGCCCCAGTCTGCCACTACGTGACTTGGACACATCACAAATTCATGTTCATTGCAGCTTTGCCAGTAAGCATGGCTCTTGATTAATCTTAGATTGCCTAATTAGATGCTGCTTGCACCAGGCAGCCACACATGTACTTTATTTTCCCCAGCATTTTAAAAATCTGTTTTAATGACTCCATAACAAGCCAGACTTCATTTTCACTAGTCTCAGATGACTTAATTTTGCTACATTATGCACTAACCAGCGCTTGATCATCAGTGCTAAGATGTAGACCCTAAAAAAACCAGTATGTCATTAGCTTCAGTACATATTGTTTCAAGAAACAGCATAAATCCTGCTTTGTCGCTGTGTTTCTCTAAAGCCTGGCTCGACTTTCTGTATTTTTGCTTTAATTTTCTGGGTGAGCGGCCCTTTCCCCAAAGACCGAATGGCTACAGAATGATAGTTTTGCTAATAGATTTTGTTAGTTATCTGACCCGGCTTCTTCTGCTGGTGTTAAATTAGGATTTAACCGTTTCCATCTGTGCTGAAAATATACAGACAGGTCCACGCTCGAGGGCACACACTCGTACACAAACTCACACACACCGAGCGTGGCTGAGAATACATTTAGACGCTGCCATCAGCGTGTTAGCTGCCTTCGATGCACCTCATTAGCATAGCGAAGCTCTTGCTCACAAGGCACGAAAAACATTCCCTCCAACTCAACGCTAGCATTATCAGCAAATGAGGGCAATTTAGTTTTCATCTATGACGTTCTACCGAGACGTCGACTCCGTGCACAAAAGTGACGCAATGCTTTTTTCCAGTGAAAACAGACTAATATCCAAATAACTGCAAAAACCGCAGTCATTAGCGCGGCCCCGCACATGTCCTATGCATGCATTTAAGCCCTCTTTAGGCCCATGGTTCATTTGATCTCTATAAAGAAGCAAAGTGTAGTTTGAGCACAGCCTAAAAACCAACTGTCCAAACTGGAGGATAAATAGCTAAGTTGATTATCCCGCTGAGTCGTTGGCTATTTCTCTTTCTCTCTCGCTCTACTTCTCCATCTCTGTTTCCACAACTTCCTGCACACCATTAGTTTAGAAAGTGTTGAAAACGCAGTCATGATCCAGAACTCCTTAACTAAGTAATCATATTTAAGACTTTTTTTCTCTCTTTTTTGCACGCTGTCTAGAAGTGGTGAACGGCTGTCTGGTTGGAAAGACTAGGAGGTAGGGTGAAATGCTTTTGATAAAAGTGTCTGAGTGCGGTGGTGTGCTGTGTGCCCACATGTGTGTGTATATATATGTGTGATTGGTGTGGGCGTGAGCGTAAGCAGGGAGGGCGTTTCACAGTGAGTGGTTTCCAGGCTCCTTTAACATCACCATCAAAGCCCAACGTCAATGTGTTTCTAATAGCAGCCGCTGAATTAAACACTGGCTGTATGGCCTCAGCAGAGGATAAATCATTTACAGAACAATTAGCTCATTTGTTGCTCCGCTCTGTGCTGCCAATGACTTCCAGACACAGAGAGCCAGCCAGTGTGTGTGTGTGTGTGTGTGTGTGTGTGTATCTGTCTGTGAGTGTGTTTGCAAGGTTGCTGCTTAAGACACATTAAAAAATTCACTCTAGATGTGTCACTCACATCCGTCTCATGCAAAAACAAATGCAAGTGGTCCTCGCCCTCACACCAGCAGAGAAGAGGTGTTTCCAGTTGCACAGTGAGATTTTAGTGCCCCCGTCTCTCCATCCACATACAAAAATCACCATGCGTAGTTGTGCTGCAGCCGAGATATAAATCAGAACCGTTTGCGATATCAAAGGCAGAATGCATTGTCTGCTTACGTTTGCTTTTTGATTTCCAGAAATTCCAAATAAATGACCTCCGTTGAGTGCGAGTAAAACTCTGGGCCGTGCCTTAAAATGCTTGTAAACGCATCTAAATTTAACCATTTCAAAAGAAGCGCTGGTCTATTTACACCAACCACACCATAAGCACCAGAGCAGTTATATTTTCACCAGATTTTTCTTTCATTTTTTTAAAAATTTTGTTTCCGAACATAAGATGTTGCTTTTAATTAATCAGACGAGCTTCTTCGAAATTCAAATGATGGAAAACGCTTGGGCACGTCACATCCAGCTAGAAAGGAGAATGCAGTGTGATTGCTCTTATTGGCAGACGAACTGCTATTTCTATTTACTTTAGCCCTTTGAATTGAATTAACCCGCTCTCTGTTTCGGGCCAAAAGAAATAGGCCACAGTTGAACGCTGCGGACTAGAGACAGATAGATTAGCACATTTTAAAAGATGTTTGTTTTGAATCACGTTTTGCATAAATTCAGATTGTAAAATAACTGCAGCAGACAACCACCTCAGCACTTTCACCATCACTGAAGGTGACCTCTACCAGATATTGACTTAAGACAATAAAGAGCTGATGATTATAAAAGCTGCCACTGTGAGCTTCTCCTGTCACATGTTGAGTCCAGGCATCTGACAGTTGCACTGACAGCAAAGAGCCTTTGCACAGGATAGCTGCATCAATCAAGTAGACAGCACGGGGATTTGAGCCGTGCTCGGCTCACCTCAGTCGTCTGTCCTCAGTATTGTACATCTCATTTACAGATGTAGCCATCAAGCATGTCCCCCCCCTTTTTTAAATCCAAGTATCAAAGGCACCAGCATGCAAGAGCTGCTATCCACTTTGTCTTTGCCAAACTGCGTGTGCTCCACCCCTTACACATCAGATTTTTGCTGTGATATATATGAACATTCAAGGAGGTATTTGGCATCAAAACAAAAAAGATACTGAGAGTAAATTTCACAAAGTAGCTTTTCATGCTTCACCTGACACTTTAGGGCATCAAGAGAGAGATTTTGTTCTTTATGTTGGCATAAAAAATTAAAAATAGATACATTTTTTTCCTGACAAGCCTCTACTAAACCTCTCGAATTTTTCAGACGACTTGAAGGTGGGTGAAAATTTTTAACCTAAAATCTGACAAAAAAAAAAAAAGACCCGTCATTCATCAAACGGCTGACATTTGACGACGCAGCGATATTGAGAGGGTTTTAATCATGTTCTGTATCATTTTCAGGAAACTCACCGTAAATGAGTGAAATTCATTTTAAAGCTCCTTAAGACATGTGTACAAAGAACCGACACATAATGAAATCCCATCACTATTCCTCCGACTCTGTAAGATGTAAAGCGTAGCACTCCGTGTGCAGTAGTCATTACTAACAACACTGTTTGTTTTGAAACAGTTATACAGTATTCACACACATAATAAGAGGAAATGAGCGTATACTTTTCTCACTTTCGCCCTCTCCGACGCTGGAAAGAAGTGTAACTGAAGCAGCTGGTCTAAGCAGACCTGACAGCTGTGATGAACCTCAATGACCATAAAAACATACAAAGAGAGCACTCAGGACACAAAGTCTCATTTTACCTTCACAATCGTTTCCTCTCTGTAATCACCAGCACCGACTCTGCTCTTTAGCCCACTTAGACCCACTGTAGCCACTTTTCCAGAGAAAACGAAATGCTCTCAGGTTCTGCCAATCAGAGGAGGCCAAATGAACCTCATTTTTCTCCTAAAATATATTTTAGATAATTGCATCAATTTACACACACACACACACACACACACACACACACACACACCAGGCTGCTGCCCCCGCGACCCGGCCTCGGATAAAGCGGATGAAGATGGATGGATGGATGGATGCATCAATTTAATTTGGAAATCGCACAATAAACATTCAGCGTGGATACATGAGCCTCTTTGCACTGCGTGTGCCGATATGATGGCGAGGAGGAGCACTGGAGCCTGGTGGAGTGATATTATTATGACTCCACCGGGCCTTTGTTGAAGGGTCCAGCTAACAAGTCCTGTTCTTGTATCCAAAGCCCAGCTCAGCTTATTCCTGTGTGCCAATACAGCTTAACTTTAAACATAGCCACACAGTGTATGCTGTACTTGTACCCACACAACATCCTGCTGCTAACCGTCTAACTAACCAAGTGAAGATTAATCCACCACTGAAATTAGACCAAGAAAGTGCACCATTTAACATTTTTTACTGGTTGTATGCAGTAAAAGAAAATGCAATATAGAGTTAAAAAAAAAAAAGATCTTCACATTGTGATACTGATAAGCTACTAAATTCACTTTAAGCAGAACTGCAAAGACATTATAGTTGTTTGTGTGTGATTCATAAAACTGTTTGCATAAACCAAAACTAAGCAACCATTTCTACACCCTTGTGCTAACTCATCTTCTGTCTTCTCGCTTGCGATTCTTCTGGATTCGTTTGGGGAAGTCAGCCAAGTACGCTTGATGCAACGTACACAGCACACAGGGGAGAATAATGAGACTTTTCATTGAGCTACCGGGAAACATCATAACGTGACTGACAGTGTGTAACACAGAGTAAGCTGAAGTGTCTGCGCTCGAGTGTTTTGACATGAGAAATAGTTTTCTACCCAGCATGCATTTACAGGTCAGTCATGCAACCACAGCAGCGAGCTGACAGCAGCAGATAGTATTACAAAGCTCCTACTGGCAGCTCTGACCTCCATCAGGTCGATCGATATGCACAAAGGTGGTGGTGGTGGTGTTTGAGGGGAGCCGGGGTGCACATGTTGAAGGTGAAGAAATGAAACAGAATGAGATGTTTGCGAGGACAAAGGAGGAAGTGAAGGAGGAAGTGAAGGAGTCAGCGAGGACAGACAGGTTAAAAAAGAAGGGACGGGGTATAGGTTTCAGGCGAGTTATCTGCGAGCTGAGGACGTCTGGGTTTGGACGCTCAGGACGTCTAGTTTTTCACTCGCAGAAGTTTGGAGGGGTGGGGGGGACACTAAGACTGCTGAGTCTCAGGTTATCCCCCAGCTAAAGGGTCTCTGGGTTGAGACACTGAGGAGGGTATTAGCTTTCACACACTGCTGGGGTAACGGCGGAGTCTGCCAGATGTCAGCCCCTTACCCATAAATCCTGCTAAATGGGCGGCAGCTATGGGCTGGGGGGGGGGGGGGGGGGGGGGGGGGGGGTCAACTCTTTATCATCTTCTGTAGCATTTGTCAAAATCAGAACTGGGGTCATATATATTTAACTTCACTCAGCTGATCCCTCATTTTCTGTATTTTCTCATCAAGCTGATGATTTTCGTCTGCGAGAGTGGCTTTGATTATGTTAATTTCCCGCGATGACTCAATCAAATATGAGCAGAAACAGGTTCGCCCTAAGGTGTAGCTTATCCATTTTAATAGTTGTAGAGAAATGTAGATTTTTATCAAGATTATTGACAAAAGTGGAGAAGAAAAGTTGGTTGTTTTGGTTTTTTTGCTCTAAAATGTTATCGATTCTCCACCTACATTTTGTCCTGTGACTGTGACTTTCACTGGAACAAAGTAATTGCCAGTTACCAATTTGTATCTCTCAGGTCAATCTCGAGAAGTTATGATTAAAACCTTCTCGTATTCGGGCTGACGTCAATGCATTCTTGAAATTATACGCATGGTTTTGGACGGATTTCACGGGCTCCTGGTCATAAATCTCAGTCACTGCATAAATACCCTTGTAAACTCTAAATTCATATTTTTTAAAAAGAGAGCACAAACAACACCATAGATGGGTTTAGACACAACACTCGTACACATTTAGTCTGGAAAAAGCCTGCGTGCTGTTTGAACCCAGCTCTCGGAGAGAAAAACAACTACTGCTGTGGACTGTAATGCTCAGAGATTTTCAGAAACCACCTGCTTAATTAAAACTAACCCCCGATGATACAATAACACTGAGTCCTTTAAAAAGTGGTTTTGCTTTTACAGTCCCTCTGGGCCAATCTGGTTTATGGGCACATTCACTGATCTCAGGTCAGCTGTCCTAAACCACCACACAGTGTCTCTGACCGCACTGGTCTTCAGCTAAATCTCTATCATTTGTATTTTGGAAAATTTAACAAAGATAAATAAAGAAAACAAGACTTTTCTTTTTAACTTCCCGCCATTTAGTTTTAGAGGATTTTTAAGCAAAACGCACTTTTAACTTAATGTTTTCCCGGATTTCCCTCTTCTTCTTTAACTGACTGAGAGTTCGTTATCCGCTCACCATTTTCCTCTGGTTACTGAGGCAGAAGGTACAGATGTGCTTGGGCTGCGCTGATTGGTCGGATCCTCGGTTGGGGGAGGAGCTGACATGGAAAAACGGCGGTGAGGGAGCGTGGCAGGGCTGTCCGTCATGAAGCCCTTCGCCCAGGAGCAGCACGTTACCCAGATGGCTTATGTAGCTGCTGGCCAAACGCAGCGTCTCGATCTTTGACAACTTCCTGTAATCATGAAAACAGTTGTGGTGTTGACAGAGGAAAAAAAGAAATTTGGAGGGTAACGTAAAGATATCTGCCTCATAGGATATGTTCAAACCTGCAAGAGAATGATGCTAGATGCTAGAATTTTTCTTCCCTGTTCGAGTTTGGAGAGTTTCAGATTAAAGGCCTAAATATAAAACCATCATTTATTTGGCTCTCCAGGTGGAAATCATTCTGTCCCTGTCTTATTTGTGCATGATGTCACAAAACAGTAACTCATGCAGGTCTTTACCTGTCTGCAGGCTCGGTGGGGATGAGTGTGCGCAGCGCTGTAAATGCTGTGTTGACAGAATTGGTGCGATCTCTCTCCCGCGCGTTGGCCGCGTTCCTCTGGCGATATTCCTTAGGTGGAGATGAGTCCGGGGGGACCAGTCTCGCGGCCATGCCCCCTACTTCTATCCCTCCGCCTCCTCCCCCGCACAGCTTCCTCTTCCTGTTCACCTTGATGTGAAAGGCAGATGGGGAAGACGAGGACAAGCGAAAGGCGGCGTTGGAGGAATTGCTGGTACGCTCCTCGGAGCCCGAGCCCTCGCTGCCGTTCTCGTCATCGTCTTCGGAGAGAAGGGCGATGTCGCCGTACAGGAAGCGGCCCGCGGGGGGTGCCGTGCGCAGCATGGCGAATGTCATCTTGGGCGCAACAGCGTGACAGTTACCGGTCAGTCTTGTGGGGGCTTCCTCAAGGCAAGGTTGAGCTGATGAAGCTTGTTGGCTGAAGCTGGCTGAAGGTGTCCACCAGAGATATTTCCCCCAAAACTTCTCTTCTTCACAAAACAAATTAAGCCAGGAGAATCGGATGTTTCCCTTGCGAGTCTAATTTGCCTCAACTTGTAATCTCCCCTTATTGAAGTTGATCCTAAAGCAGGTTAAGAGGTCACGACAACTTGACCTCAGAGCACTCGGGTCATGGACAGCTGCAGGTTCCAAGTCCTTCTTGTTCTTTCTGGATCTATTCACATGCACTTCACATCCCAAAGATCTGTGTCTCCTGCAGCTATCACTTCAAAATAAGAATCAAAAAATCAGTTTATACTTGCATGTTGAAGCAAAAATTGGTCTCGTTTCTCATTGCTTCTCTGCGCGTCTTTCTTTGCCCTTCGTTTCTATATTTGCCCGTTTCAATTCCAGGAACGACTCTGCGCCAGCCGCCTCACTCTCTCGTGCTCTCTGTCCTTTCTCCCTCTCTGTGTGTCTCTGCTCCACATGTGCCTGCAGTCTGAGTGTTTCCGTCTGTCTCTGGTCTTAAAGCCAGTGGGAGGGCAAAAGGACTGCACTGCTCCTCCCTCTGAGCACTGAGGGTCCCTTGGCTGCTCTCTAGAAGCAGGCCGGAGAGACCGGAGGCAAGAGGCAAACCATCCGCAGGAGTTTGTTTTGGCTGCATGCTGATATGTTCCAGGGGAAATCCACCCTAAAACAGATCTTGCATCACCCACGGGGCCCTCTAAAATTTAAGAAATACGGTCGATGTGTTGGATAAAATGCTGTCATGTGGCATTAGTAATAAAGCTGTTATCTTGGACGGTACAATCAGATGTCAGGTTGATCTATTTCTCTATATTTATTTTCTTTTTTCCACAGAAATGTGTCCAGAATCAAATTTACCAAACTGTCTTTTGAATAACGACTGAATATCTTAAAAGAATTTCTGTTGTGTTAACTTGTTTTCAGTTTCTCACATGATATGTTCTTCCTGGTTTCTGTCATTAGTCTGACAGGGCACGCTACCAGCAAGAGGTACAACTGGGTTTTGCGTTTGCAGGAAAAAAAAAATCATGTTTCGTTCAACCACTTCCTCGACTGCAGTAAGCTGTGAAGACAGAGTGGCGAGTGTGAGTGTTTTTTCTTTCCCTCCGTCTACATCTCTGATTTCATCCCGGGACAGCTGGCCGGGAGGCATCGCTGAGCTCATGGATGACGCCAAAATGTAGGTTTATCCGACCGCAAGACTTTTATCTGTACGAGCTGTGGCACTAAAGAGCTTTGCAATGTATCTATCCTCATGGGACTCAGACATTTAACGTGAATTTAAGGTTCATGCGATTGGAGATTGTAGTAGGAGAGCTGCGACTTTAAACTGCCTTCATCTATCTGTCATCCTCTCTTCGAGAAGGAAGTTAATAGTTCAAAACGAGGTACAGCAAAGGAAGCAGAGACAGAGGCGAGAAGACAGACACAAGTGGGAGTAAATTAGCAAGAGACAAGGCAAGACAGGAGCGTCAAAGTCTAATTGTGTTTTCTGCTTAAACTCTTTGTGATATTATTAGTCATGATCGCGCAGCTTAACTCTTATTGCCAAGAGACTGTGTGACCTTTATGTGTTTCTTCCTACTTTAAATGTACAGCGGTTAAAGGTTGACAACCTATGTAAAGCTCAGCTATGAAGTCTGTAATCCTCAGCAGTACCTCAGTGAAAACTCTAAACCCAACTGCCATTACTGGTATGCCTCTTTTGTGTAGATTGGCAAGAGTAAGCTGCTGCTGAAAACTAATAGCACAATGAATAATCTGTCAGAGTTACACAATGTTACAGTCGGCATTCATCACTCTCGATTTCTCTGTCTTTTTCCCTCTTCTGCCCATATTTCTCCCTGACTCCCCTCCCCTCGGTGTCCATCCCTGCCCTTCAATCTTAGTCGTGGTGTTTATGCTGTGGTGTTGAGTGAATGAACCAAAGCCAACGCTGGTTGCAGCGGTTGATTGCAGTACCTACAGGAAGCACAGAAAAGTGCAGCATAGGTGGGAATTAAACTCCAGTCGGACTACTATAATGAAAACAAAATGTGCTGCTCTTCCTACATACGAGTGCTTCACAGAAGCAGAGAAGCATTAAGTTTTGGCACTGATCGGTTCCTCCTGAAGGTGCAATCAAACAATGCGGTTCTGCTCCTACAGTTCACGTTACACCACCTTTGCAGAGTTCACACTGCTACCATGAATAAATCTCCTTAAGAAAAATAAATAAATAAATAAAAAATAATCTTCAGCTGCAGGACGTAATGGAAACAAGGAAGAAAGCAAGGGAAACACCCCCCAAGTGTAACAATTTTACACTTTGTTGGAAAAAACCTTTTCCACTTCCCTTCAACTCTTATTGAACACATCCGTTCATGAGATCAGGCCAACTTCCAATCAATGTTTTAGATTAAAAGAAAAAGAACCTTTAATGATGCTCTTGTAGCTATTTAAACTTTTCCTAATGCCGAAAAACTAAATAAAAGTGGACCAAAAATAACAAAATCCCTCAGTGAAAACAAACTTTGTCTTTCAGGAGCCAGCGCCGTATCCGACAGCTCATCGCTCTTGCGAGGGAGAAAACTAGGACAGTATGTGGTAAACAGTTGGGTTTGGGTTGGAGAACATTTTGGATCTCTTCTAAATATTATTGCTTTGGCATATATGCCTTTAATTGATAGCTGCGGCAGAGACGGACAGAAAATGTGGTATGTGTGTGTGTGTGAAGGAGGGGGGGCATGCAACAAAAGGTCAGGAGTTGCGGTAATGTGGCATGTTAGTATTGTCAATGCTTGAGGAATCCTGCGATGATTTACAGCCCTGGAGTTAGAGAGAGATGAAGACATGATCTTTGAAACGACTTGTTCTGCGCTGTGCTCTGCCTATCTGCATATTTTTGACTGACCGCTAAAATGTGGAGGTGTATTTCCAAACCAGCTGCGCTCTCTCTGCGGCCCATCATTACATTGCATTAGCATGATCTTCCCCTAGTTTGCATATCCCAGGAGCGTGTGGCTGGTCTAATACAGTATCCATTTCTCTCTGAATCACTGCCAGAACCCATTCGACTGGGTATATCCACTATTTATAATCACGTATGTTTGCCAAGTGAATGTTGCATAAGAAGAAAGGAGTCGCATTACAATTCAGTAATGGCAACATTTACATTTAAACTACATAAAAATATTGACCAATATTCCTCGATGCAGACTGTGCATTACACAGTGATGCTGAATGTTCCTGTGTCAGATATTATCGTTGTACTGAACTGCAGACCCAATTTGCAGTGTAACACTTACAGTTTTACACTTAAGTTGTACATGTATGATGCATGATTTGCATAGTGCAAATAATGAAAACGGTGACATTTGACATGCCGTGTTATATGACAGAGTCCTACCAGAATGTGGGAATTGCATCTTGTATAAACTTAGCATTAGGTTTTGAGGCTTTGCACCAACCAAGTGCCAAATGGCCATATCGTGCACTGGTGAACGCATACTTAAAAGCAAGTATATGTTCAGACTTGGAGCTTTTTCACTGGAAACAGCTGCGCGACGCAGCTCAAAGCGGAGCCAGAAGAAAAAGGCAGTTTCAAAAGTTCTTTTATTTGTGAATGAACAGGTAGCCACTCATGGTATTTTTAAGAGGTGTTGATTGTACCGAGGATGTAATTTCCCGAGCACACACCTTCTGGACCGTGGACTTATGGCATTTGTCAGGCTGAAGCAAGTGATTTAGTACGAGCTGGCAAAGAGAGTTTGGCAAATTCATTTTAGAGAATCCCATGAACCAACATCACAGAAAAAAAGGCCAATAGGATTGATTATTGAAAAATGAGCAGTGAACTTTATGTTCGACTTGCATCGCTCTTTCTTCTCACACTGGGACTTTGGAAGTTCTTTTTTTTAATGACAGTTTTAGATTTATTTATTTTTTGTGTGTGTTTTTTAATCACGCATTTTGAAATTGAGTGGTGTTCTCCTTTAAAGACACAGCAGCAGTAGTGGTGGCAGCAGCACAGTAGTAGAGCACCATCTGATAGTCATTACCCCTCCCCTCTCCTCCCCCATCCCTTCTCCTCCTCTTCTCCTCTCGCTTGATACTCTTTGCTCAGCTCAGACGTATTATTCATTAGTCTGATGAAAAACACCCACCATCTTAGTAGGGCCCAGCCTCGCGCGCACACACACACACACACACACACACACACACACACACACACACACACACACACACACACACACTCTCTCTCTCTCAGTCAGAATAAGTGAAGTGAACAACTCTGGCACAGGTCAGGGACCTGTCAAAACTCGGAAGCAGGTCTGGACTCGATACCGTACCAGAGAGCAGGCGCCTAGCAGGGGAAAGACACTCCAAGGAACTGAGCTATTTATTGTAGTCCTCGGATAATCGTTTCTATAGCCTCCACCGAAACTGATAGAAAGAGGGAAAAGGGGAAGATCTCTGTTATGATGCCACTAAGCAGACGTCTGGACTGGGTCATTACCAAAAGTAAGTGTGTGCTCTCCGCAGCAGGGAGCGCACAAATAATGACAATGGGAAGAAGAGTAGGGATAGAGAGAAAAGAAGGTGGGAAGGTGGAAAGCAGGACAAGGAAGAAAAGTAGGATGGAAAAGGGGGAAGTGAATGGGGGGGGGGGGGGGGGGGTGTCAAAGAAGACGAAGAGGAGAGAGCTGGTGGCAGCCTGCCAGCGCTCCGGACTGCAAAGTGTATTGTATGGGGAAAATGGTCGGAAGTGCTCGCCCCCCCAACTTGCAGCCCCCACCACCACTAGCCCCAATTTCAGCCTCATTCAGCCTCAGCGCCAGCCACACTCTACTGTGTTTCCCAAGAGAGCCAGACTCTACAGCTGGCCTTATTAAACTGAGAGAGGCAGAGAGACAGAAAAAAGACCGGGAAGGAAAGAGAGGTCACACAACTGGAAGACATCAGTCGAAACTGCGCTCGTTCTCTTAGTTTTTTCCGTTCATATCCCGTTTTATGATAGAGTTTCTCACAAACACGCTTGCGGTGCACTGGGTTCAAGCGTGTAGTAAAAAGCTATTGTTTGATTTGACATCCCTCAGAACGCTGTAAAACAATGAAAGAAATGCTGGGAAATTAAAGTCTATGTGACTTTTATCTCGTTTGTCTGAGTGCGTCTGAAGGCTGTCGTCATACATCTGAGCCCTGCTGTATGAGCATGTCTCCTTTTAGTTTGTGAACACAGTGGGCCAATAAAAGAAACTTTGAGAGACGGAAATCTGCTTCTAATCCTTTATCTTGTGGTCGTTTTGAATTTGCTTCATTTCTACTGCATTCTGAGTTTCTGTTCCACCTTGACGGGGTTTTCATCAGATGCCTTTACTTTAAAATAAAGAAATTAGGTTAATTCACACATGCACTGTGTTTTTTCCACAAGCAGCTTCTGGTCACTGATCTACTCCTATGGGAAAACCGAGGATAAAGTCCACCTCCACTGCATAATGAGAGTCTGCAAAGGGATACACACTCCATTTATGTCTGCCTTTAAATGCTTGATCAGTGGAACACCTATATGTCAAGTATACACTGCTTTGTCTTTTGTGATATTGGTAATTGATCAGAGTATTAGTTGGATGAGCAATTAAAGGCTTTCATGCCTGCACCAATTACCTCCTGACACCCAGCACATAGCTGGGAACCATTTGGGATGCTATTTGTGGTGAGTTGGATGCAATAAATTTAAAAACTAAGCATCGTCTTTGAATAGAAAGTCTTTATTTTGGTTTTAAAGTATGAATTCATATGGGAACAATGGGTTCATTTAACATCATAACTCAAGAAAAGTGCAGAAAGGTCCAAATGTAATGCCCAGTTACTAGGGTAAAAACAAAAATTACCAGAATTTATCAATTTCAGTTTGTTTTGTTGGTTGGTTACTAAAAAAAAGAGAATTGTTGGAACAACTCAATGATATTATGTGAACTGGTAACACATTTAATTAAGTTATTTTAAAACAACTTATTTCAGCAAGTCAGAACCTTCCAACAGATTTAAGTTACAAGCAACAGATAATAAGTAAGACTTAACTTGCACGCTTCACTTAAGAGAAATTAAGGGAAGAAGTTGTGATTTCAAGTTGATAGAAACCCCCAAAATTTTCAATGGTAACTCAGCTGCAACACTTTTTACAGGTTTGGTTTGTATTTTTTAAGATTGCTTCCAAGGAGTCCTACTCTTACCTTTTGCCAGTGGTGTTCCATAAGGACAAGCAAGGCAAGCAGTGCTTTCCAGAAACCAGCGTGTGACGCGAGCTGGCGCTTTCACTGCTCTGAGATCAGTTAGATCCATGTCTTCTTATGGAAACACAGCTAGCATTAGCAAGCAAACTAGCTTCAGTGATTTATTATTGTAACAGTTCAGTTTCATCTTGCTAACGGTGTATGTCGAGAAGATGGAGTTTGAAAAACCTGTTAAAAACGTATTTAATAAGCTGGCAACGATGGAGAGAGGACAGTTCTCACCATGTCCGTTCTAATAAAACTGGTAAGCTAAGCAGGTGCAGGATCAGCAGCACTTTCAGATTAATTTATGATTATGTTTATGAGCTCATGAACAACTGAGATTCTCACAGGACAGCGACCACAAGCCCGATTTTCTATAATATAATGCTTGTCATTAAACAGAATATATTTACAATGATCTCAACCTTAAACACATGCAGCAGTAATCCATGTAACACTGATTTCTAGGATGGCAACTCTGCTTACCTCTTAGTAAAAGTCACTGCATTGGACTGCATTTTAACATTAAACTTCAATGGACAAGCCCAAAATCAACATGTCAGGAATCTAAGTGAGGGCGTGTTGTATGGTCACTTTTATTTATTTATTTATTTTAATTCATTATGGACTGTGAATTAATCCACAAAGGTCAGAGTGTCGAGCACAGCTGTTACATCCTGATGTGGGAAAGCGTTTGGCAGAAACACCCATTGCAGTGATGTGTGCCATTGTGCCAGATTTTTTTTGCCACATCAGCACAATTTCTTTCAACCTACGTACCAGATTTGGCGCCCCATGGCTCCATTTTCTTCCCCAAAGTCTGACATATGAGGAGATCCAGTACGCGTCACAGACACACAAGGGAAATGCTCAGACGGACTTCAAGGACTCATCACAGCAGAGCAGCTCCACTGAACGCGGTGTAGTCCTGCCAAGGAGACAATCAAAATCAAAGCTGGTGCATAGTCCAGGAGCCCAGAGACATAGTTACTGCATATCTTTGAGGAGCCTGTAACCAGACTGGCACGAGGTTAAAAGTTCTTATTGCCATATTGAGACTTGCACCCAAACAATCTTCTGGTTCTCCTCCACACAACAAAGGTTTCCCTAAAAGACAGCCAAATGGCACTTTAAAATGGCTTCCTGCCACTGCAAACTACAATCAGTGGAAATGAAAAGCACATGCAAGCAAAGAATGAGCGACACAACTGAAGTCACTTGTTACAGTGCACAACTGGCTCTGTAATAGGTGCTGGACATCTCTGATAAAGTTTAAAATCAAGTCAACACTTAAGTAGCCCTCCTTAAATAAATGAATAAAAACACAGGAGACTTAAACAGCCATGAAGGCTAACCTTTAATAAAAACCCAGCAGCAACCCAGAAAAGTGATGCTGGAAATAAAACTGAACTGGCAAAGCAGCCTTGGCTGCATAGAGAAGCCGACCCCACTCAGTATCAGGCAAACAAGACTGAACCATGTTGTTCCTCATCTTCAAAAGAAAGACCATGGAGTGGAGGTGGTCAACACATGACTTGTGTGTCAATTCCAAACAGGTCAATTCCAGGTGGGCGGAGCCAACATAACCCAGCTGGTTACACATTAACTTTAACCCACACTCACACGCATTTTGTTCCAGTGTAAATCAAAGTCCTGCTACATTTCAAGAACAGCCTTCTTCTGATTATCGGGCTTATATTTCTTGTTGAGTTAATGCTGTATGCAGAAAATGAGCACAATCACACACACAAACAAGTAGTGGGTTTGTTTCTGAATTGAAACCCAGTTTGGAAGCACTGCTGCTCACCTGTGAGATATTTGCTTTGTTGCTACATAAACGTCCTTGAAATCTCTCTATAGGCATTAATGTGAGCCAAATCCTCAGGAGAAACCGTTAAAGACTCTGCTTCAACTAAATCAGTTGAATACAGACAGCTGCAGCTGCTCTGCAGCGTATTCATGACGGGGAATAAATCTAACATTAAAAAATCAAATCTCAAAAAAAAAAAAAAAGACGGCTTCACCAATCACGGTGGATCCTGCCTCCTTTTCTACTTTCTCTGAGTTATTGACGACATAAAAGTGGCTCCCCAGACTCTGCCGTTAAAGACTGGCCAGTAGCAGCTCTGTTAACAGAGGAGTGGCGGAGCAGTAGTAGCGGACCAAAAGAGGAATCAGCTGTGATGTCATCGCCACTAATGAGGTGGCAGGAACGATTTGACCACCTGACTCACTCACCACCTCAGCTCTCTCTCTCTGTATTTTTAACTTTCTCTAAATGTCTCTCAGTCACTTTCTCACCCACTTTTTCTTCCCCTCCCATGTGCCACCATCTCTGCCGTCCCCCCTCTTTTTTTTCTTTTTCCTGGGCTGTGTGTTTTCCCTCACTGGTTATATGAGCTTAGTCGGCTCTGCTGGTTCACTTCAATCATTTCCAGTGCCACACTTGAATGGAAGAGTTGGGCAGCTATCACTGGTATAAACTAAAACCTCGCTAAACCTTTGATCAAGTCTCTTATGAAACAAATCATTTATGCAAACAGGATTGTTTGTAATAAATGAGTGGTAACTAAAAGGTAATAATAAATAAAACATTACACATTGGTTTTCCAAACTCCTGAAGCTCTGGTTGGCTCCAATACGTTCCATGGTGTAATGACTGGCTGCCTCAAATGCCAGGGAGCTCACATCACTAAGAGAGCGAGAGAAAGGGGGGACAAAGAAAGGGCAGCTTGGAGCGCAACAGAGAGAAAGAGAGAAAGGGGTATGGACTATCTATAGCCTATCAGCAGCAACTTGCTACTGAGTGTGAAATCCATGAGTGAGCTTTGAGAGGTACTGGAAGAAACACAGACATAAACACAGAAACATTTATTTAGCATTGTTTAAAATGAGAAACGGGATCTGCTTACTTGAGGTTTTGAGATTAATTTATTTTTGGCAGGTTTTGTAGTTTTTCAGAAAGAACAACAACCACCAAGAAAAATAAATTCAATTCATTTCAGTTTTATTTATATAGCACCAAATCACATCAGCAGTAGCCTGAAGGCACTTTATATTGTAAAGTAAAAACCCTACAATAATACAGCAAAAACCCCAATAATCAAGTACTTGGCGAGAGTGGGAGGGAAAAACTCCCATTTAACAGGAAGAACCGTCAGGGAGGGGCAACCAAACAGACAAAACATGCTGTGAAGTAGAGCCAGAGATTATTCATAACCAGTGATTAAATGCAGAGTGGTGTGTAAGCACATAAGACAAAAAAGGTGAACAAGAATAATTAACAAGTGCTTGAGAACACAATCAAGTTATAGCCTTAAACTTTAGCTCATTA
Source organism: Aulonocara stuartgranti (assembly GCF_965226115.1). Classification (NCBI taxonomy): domain Eukaryota; kingdom Metazoa; phylum Chordata; class Actinopteri; order Cichliformes; family Cichlidae; genus Aulonocara; species Aulonocara stuartgranti. The sequence continues at coordinate 27,039,231 of NC_138947.1, forward strand.
CACTTACCCTTTTTACAGAGCATATTCTAGGTGGCAGTTTGCAATTTTGTTTTTTTGTTGTTGTTTTTCCGTTTTTTGCTCTCCTTTATTTACATTCCAATACTGTGTGTCATTACCCTTTTGTCCTCTCTCCTGTCTGTCCTCTTTCTCCCTTTGCCTTCTCCCAGGCATCTCTGGTTCTGGAGCTCCAGTTACTGACCTTACTTGCCTTCCAGGTATTGTTATTTTGCACGTTGTCTCCCTGTGGTCTTGTTTTGTCTCTTTCTTGGGTGCTGTTGAGTTTCTTTTTATCTAAGGTCTTTACTTCACAACGTAAAGTGCCCTGTGATGACGGCTAATAAAACAGAGCTGAATAAAATATGTTGAAAAAACACACTAGAAGTATTTTTCACTATTGCACTGCAACAGAAATTTTTCATTGTGAGGTTTTTCTATATTCCTGCATAACTCCCATGATATGCTGGGAGTTCTTCCAGGGTGCACCCTGCTTCTCACACAGTCAGTACCAAGGCTCCAACCCCACCTTGCAAATCTATACTCTCACATCTTGGAAAATAGCCTTGTTTTGTGCAATAGACATGCAGGCGTACCATTATTTTCTGACTACATAAATGTACCCAGGACCACTTTGCAGACTCCTTCCAAAGTTCTGCTTTTGAAACGTTAATGCAGAGGTGTGATGAAAATAAACATAAAGTGCAAAGGGAGTTTTATGGCAGGTCAAGTACAAACATTTCATACTTCATACTACATTTTATGACAGTTCTACTGTGTTGCAGCAGTCAAGCAGCTTTCACCCATCAGACCTTGGAGAGTGAAAAATAATCCCTCTTTAAAAGTGACACTGAAATTATTGGGTGGCAGGGGTTGAAGAGAACCTTTCTGCACGTTGTGCTCCTGGCGGCTCAGAGATCATGGTCACCTCTGGTGCTACACCTATTGGTGTATAGCTCATATTTAAAGATATTTTAATGTTGCTCAAAAGCTCAAAAGCAGCAGCGCGTTGACAACTCTTGTTTAATTGCAGGTGATTATCATGTGAGTTATCCCATTATAAACAATAGGAAACTGCACTGCATACACAACATATTAAACAGAAAAAAGGGAACACATTCATATATATAATATGTATATTTATATTTCATGTCACAGGGCGAGTGTGAGAGAGAGAAGGTCAGCGGCATGTCAGGAATGGAAGAAATGAGAAGCGTTCATTTGATGAACTTGTTAAAGCAGGCTGACGGTGTAAGGGAAAGATGTGTGAAGTCGAGCCCTTGTGTTAAGTGTGTGTGTGTACGTGTGTGTGTTTGATGTTAGAGTCTTGTAAAGGAGCAGCTGGAGTGGGCTGTCCCCTGAGAACCACCACAGCCCTCTAGTAAACCACACACACATACACATACTGACATGCACAAACGCAGCCTTTAATAAAGCTATTGCTCGGTAAAACAGACCAGACTCGACCAATCCGAAGCTCTTTTAAGGCGAGAGTGACACGGTCACGCTCGCGTTCATATAGATTCAGGCAGTTAATGGGTCAGTACAGGACAGCCTTATTCCTCAGACCAGAAGGAGGGAAAAAAGAACACATAACCTAAAACGATGGTCTATTTTGAACATTGTGTTTTGTTTTGTTTTGTTTTCTTTAGGTGATGTGCGCAATTATAAGTATTTTGCCTGCATATGGTTCTACCGTAAAGCCGTGAATGTACTGTAGAACTCCCTCATCCAGATGTGGGGTTAGTAATACAAGCCACAGCAGGGGGACACCCAGTGATTGCTATGAAGTCAGTAGTTCAGTGAAACTCATTAGAAAAGTGGAACACCTGGAAGAACCTGAGAAACAGCAGACTGAGGTGCTTTTTTTTTCATGTGCACTGTATAAAGTCTTTAGTTTTTCACATGTATCAAATATACTGACAGTTCACATGGTTTGCATATTTTTTGTTTCGAATAATAAGGGACAGGTGCTCCGGTTAAAGCAACATGTTTTTCTGTTTATGGCACGTCTCTGTTTAGACAAACATCAGCTGCAGACAGAGCTCAAAATTAGTCTGCACCACAAAAATCTCCTTATTTAAGGAAACCACCGTTCTTTGCACATTCACATGTCATCAGATATCCCTTTTTTTCCTTGATTGTTTGAATTATATTGGATGACATCATGCTGCAGCTGACTGGGAGCAAACACTCCTATTTTAGAGCTGTGGACCGTTTCCAGGGCGATGATATAACTTGGTCCAGATGAGCCCCTCCAAGGATTGTCTCATTATCACAAACGCCGCAGCTGCACACGACCACTGTTTATAGGAGTGACTGCGTGCACACGCTGCATGCGTATGTGCCTGTGACCATTTAAACTCTACTTGCAGTCAATTACCAGAAAATGACTTGTGCGGACAGTTTTCCCTCCGAAAAGCTAATTATAGGGTTTAGGTTAAAGTTAGGATTGGGGTTGGGATTGAAGGAAAGTCCTGGACTGAGATTGTTCCATGTGGAAGATGTGAAACCAGGGGCGTAGCCAAAGGGCTGCCAGGGTGGGACTGAACATTGGACAAATCTGATGACTCCCCCTCTGGACTAACCCCAAACTATAGAGTCTATAGAATATACTTATTATTTTTTAGATTTATTGGTATCAAAATATTTGGTAGTGACATACAAACTGACAACAGCAAGAGAAAACTAAAATGTTCTAACAACAGTTTTTAACTTTCAAGTCATTTGCAGCATGCAAATGTATTATATGCATACACATTATAAAGACAAAGTTCCTGGCAGCATGCATAGCAGAGTTTTCCTGTCCAGTCTTCAATCAGGAGGAAGAGGAAGAGGAGGAGGTAATAGCAGAAGGAGTGTTTCCGACGGTAGCCCAGATCTGACAGGTTCCTTCACATCCGACTTCATTCAGCCTCATGCAGCGACTCTGCACATGGTAAAACTATCACAGACACACATATATGCACTCCCACACACTGCCTTGCTCTCACACACAGGAGACGTGCACGTTTCACTCAAGCTCAACCAGGAAATGGCTTTTATTTTTAATTCAAATAAAAAAAGTGCAGGGAGACAGACGGAGAGACGTTTGGCTCGCAGCAGAAAATTTGTGCCATTGCTGTCTCGGATCAAGATTCCCAGCTGGGAATATCTGGATAGTAGAAATGAACAAGGTGTGCCTTTCTCTTCCTCACACAGCGAACCCTGGATTTCCAGAACCACTTTAAGCTGCACAAAGTGTTTCCATCGAAACAGCCGAATGAATTTTCTGCGTTGCCTGGAACTGATTGGAACACACTGACCAGCCACATGCAAACAATTTGCAAAAACCTGAATTGTGTAATATGAATGTAAAAAGCTAACTACCTCTCTCATGGTATTGAGCTATGGTTAAAAATGGCTGCTGTGTTATCTTGGGAACTACAGTCAGCTGCCACTTTATTAGGTACACCTGTGCAGCTGTTCGTTAGCGCAAAATATCCAGTCAGCCAATCACTTGACCTGCTGAAGTTCAAACCAAGGTCCTGAATCATGTTGGAAGGGGATTTAAGTGACTTTGATGGTGGCATGGTTTTTGGTGCCAGACAGGCTGGTTTGAGTGGTTCAGAAACTGCCGATCTGCTGGGATTTTCCCACACAACCATCTCTATGGTTTACAGAGAAAGGTCTGAAAAATAGAAAATATCCAGTGTGCAGCAGTTCCCTGGGTAAAAATGTCAGGAGTCACAGACTCTTCGAGCTGATGAGAAGGCAGCAGCAAGTCAAATCAAAGTTTATTTCTATTGCACATCTAAACCGACTTCAGTTGACCAAAGTGCTGTACATGTTAAACAAAATGTACACTATACATGACAGTCACTACATTTACAATCAATATACACAAAAAAATCATTTAAAAAAAAGTAAATAAAACTGTGCTTGCATGATAACACACCCTGCTCAACTGAAAGCAATGGTTGTCTGTGTTAGTACAGCGACAGGCTCGCGACTTGTCCAAGGTGGACACCACCTCTCGTCCTATGGTAGCTGGGATAGGGTCCAGTCTCCCCGCCCCCCTGTACTAGAGAAACGGATGAGAATGAATGGATGGATTATCTATCTTATTATTATCTTAATTTTTATTATGAATGTATGGATGGTCAGAATTTGGTGTCCATAACATGAAAGCGTGGATTTCTTGGCACACATTGGCTCCTTACTACCAATTGAACAGCAGGATAATGGGCCATGTCACAAAACTCACATCGCCTTAAGCTGATTTCTTGACAATGTGTTCCCTGTTCTCAGATGGCCTCCACAGTCACCAGATCTCAGTACAACAAAGCATCTTTGGGATGTGGTGGAACAGGAGATTGTACAGCCGACAAATCTGCAGCACTTATGTGATGCTGTCACATGAAGCTGAGAAATATTTCCAGCTCCTTGTTGAGTCTGTGCCGTGAAGAATTAAGGCAGGCCTGAGGGTAAAAGGTGTGTCCAACCCAATATAATTACTTGCTTTCTTCCTGAGAGGTAGATGAAAAGATTTCGCTCTCACGTCCGTGTGGTATAAAGGAAGCTACAACCAACAACTAGCAGAGTTGGCAAAAGTACAGACATTCTGTAGAAGTACAGATACCAATCTCCAAAGGTTGATTCTGTTCATCTGACTGGGGAAACCTGCAGTCAGCTGAGACTGAAGAAGTCACTTGGATGAGTGATGAAATGTTTCTCCCACTGAAACAACTACGTCCAGATGAACAGAATCAACCTTTGGAGATTTACTTACCTGGATGATTGAGAATGCATCAAGATACAGATAGTAGTGTTAAAAATACTCCAGTAAAAGTTGACGTACTGATTCAGCTACCTTACTCAAGTAAAAGTTAAAAAGTAAAGGCTCTGAAATGTACTCAAAGTAAGAAAGTAAAAAGTAGCTGCTTGGAGGAATTAGTGCAAAGCTAACTGAGCCTCATGCTTTTAGAACATTAGTAGACAGGAATACAAACTTTATTTTAGTCTAAAGTTTAAATCTAATTGTACTCAGCTTGACTCAGAAGAAGAATATATCTCTGTTTTTTGTTGCCTACGTTGCAGAGGGTAACTTTGCCTCTAAACAGGAAATGAATAGTTTAAAGAGGGATTCAGCACTTAGTGGGACCCTAAAATTTGTAGTAATTGCTCAGTGTGGGAAAAAGAATCACAACTCACAATTATTTCTAATCAGAGCTCCAATAGAGCGGATCTAAGCTACTGCTGCTCTGAGGTTTAAATATAACCTCTCTTCTTCCTCTCCTGTCTTTCTTATCTTTCTCCATCTCTGAGTGAAGTTAGCTCTTTCTTTTCTCTCTCTGTTAAGTACAGCAGCTGGACCTTTAGTCAGCAACAGACTTCACACAAACAGTTTGTGTGTTCGCTTATGTTTCCTGAGCTGATAGAAACACTGCGTTTGAAATTACCTGAAACAACATGCTATTTCCTTTATTCTCGCTCGTGTTCTGTACAGCTAGCTAGATGCTGAAGTGCCACCATCACCACTTACTGGCACCTGCAGTTGTTCCGGTGTTGTGACAGATACACAAAATGCCAGCCCACTTTAACTCCTGAGTGTGGCACACGTCATCTCTTTTTATGCAACATCCCCTGGTGATTAATACGTGAACAGGACTAACTTTCATTTGTTACGGTTTAGGTTTAAATCGATTTGATATTTAAAGGCTCGCAGTGACGAATTTACTCACTTTAAATGTGTTGAACCAAAAGTTTCATGGTCCTGGGTCATTTTGACCCAGTGTTCTTAGTTTTTCTGTAGTTTTGTATTTTGTTTCTTATGTCCATTGGATTGTTTGGTTTGGTATTTGGATTCCCTCTGTGTCCATGTTTTTATTGTGGTGTTTGCTCTGGTACCGTGTTCCCACCCTATGTGTTCTGTGTTCTCCTCATCCCCTCGTATTCATCCTTCTTCTCTGCCTCTCTCTCTGCCTCTCTCTCTCCGTGCTCATCTCTGTGTACTGTGTTGTGTTTAAGGTCCACATCTTGGTGTCAGTATCGTCAGTTTCGTGTCCTCCCTGCTCGGCCATGAGTAATTGTCTTCAGCTGTGTTCCCCGTGTGTTCCCACTCCCCTCGTTACCTTCTGTGTATTTATGTCAGAGTGTCCCTTTGTTCTGTGTTGCGTCGTCCCTCTAGGTTGTGTGCATTTTCCGTGTCTTCCCAGCGCCTCAGCTTTTAGTTGCTCCCAGTATAGTTTTATATGACTTCTTATGTTCCTGTTAATAAAGACCGGCCTTTGAGTTCATCCCCGTGTGTCTAGAGCCGTGCATTTGGGTCCTCTCTTGCCTTCACACAGCCGCCGCATGACAGAACGACGCAACCACGAAATGGACCCAGCAGGCTCCGCCCGTGAGGGAGATATTCTCCGTGTACAGAGTCTGGTGCAACGAATAACCCACGCCTCGGACTCACGGACAATTTCCGTCGGACTTAACGCCATAAAGGCAATAATCGAGGGAAACCCTTTCCTTCAGCAGCTCACCTGCTATGAAGGCTTTATCGACGAATTGAGCCGAGCTAAGGAGGCATTACAAGCCCGTGAGCTGGCAGACAATGTCCGTTCCCGGGATTCCACGCCACAGCGACTGCAGACGGAGATCTCCGCCCATCAGCCGCCGCAGCAGCAGCAAACTAAGCTCACCGCGACGGTACCGCAGCAGCAGACGGGGCTCTCGGTGTCGCAACAGCAGCTGCTAAAACGAGAGGGTTTTTTGGCGCCGCTGCCGCAGAGCCCTTCTCCATCCCCTCTCAGCTCTGACCGTCGCTCTCCCGCTGCTCTCCTAGCAGCGATGTGGTCGGATGATGAAGAGGAGACCGTCACCCCCGCATCATCACCGGTTTTCCCCGTCACCTCCGTTCCCTCATTAAGGAGGAGACGCCGTCGCCGGTCCTCTCCTCAGTCGGATTCCGGGACTACTGGGCAGCCGGCTGGGGTGAGTGACAAAGACACTTTCTCTGTTCACTCTGAGGCTAGTTCTCACTACTCTGAATGCAGGAATGCAAACTCTGTGACTCTTGCCGTAGACGCTAAAGGCTCACGGTCTGTAAACGTTGAATCTGAACCCGAACTTCTTATGAACCATTGTACTGCCCGGAGGGTCAACTCAGAGACAGTTTCTCCTACGTTTGGACTCATATTCGAGAAAGATCATCCTTCGCTAGTGTTTCCTAGGTCTAAAAACTCGAAGTCAGCATTTCCTGAGTTAGAGACACCTGTCTCTGTGCCCTTTACCTGTGTGTCTGCTGAGGATGATTGTTTTGCAGTTAAGCTCACCCCTGGGGCTTTACTACCTGCCCCCTTAGATGGTAAAACAGTAAAATCCAAGACTGTAAATGTTCCTGTGATAGCTCGACCCCAGCTCGTTGCTTCTGAGCCATCACCCCCGGGGATTGTCCATTCTGACGTATGTACTGATTCAAATGTTCTTGAGTCAGGGGGCTCTACACCCACCACTGTTTACCCTAGGTTTACTGCTTCTGGCGATCCGGTGGTAAAAGACTTTGTTTCATCTGCCTCTCCGGTGCACAGACCTATGTTTACATCGGCTATTAACCCCTCCTCTGTCAGTATAAGTACGGTTAGCTCCGAAGAAAGAAGCTCTAAGACTGTTGGTGCATCAGCTGATCACATTTCTCTAGAGTCTGTACACACTGAAGGTGATGCATTAGTGCCTGTAAGCTACAGCTTTAGTACACTTAACGCTACAAAGTCAGAGCGCTGTTCCTCATCCGCTCACTCAGGGCAGGGAATCGATCTCTTGCAGACTGTTCTTTCTAGGCCCGCCTCCCAGGCCCCTTGTGTTCTAGGGATAACTGCGGCCCAGCACTCACCTGCACCTGTCTCAATTCCCCAGGTGAGGGGGGCTGGCGCCCAGCTGGTCCGTGTTCCGGTTTCCGGGTCAACTGAGGCTCTGCTGGTCCCTGCACCCGTATCGGCTCCTCGGGTGGGGACAGCAGCCGCCCAGTCCCTGCCGAAATCTGTGCCCGCCAGGACCCAGCCAGTCTCTGCACCTGTACCTACTCCTCAGGTGGGAGCGACTGGTGTCCAGCAGGTGCCTGCACCTTTCAACTGCGTTGTAGGCCCAGGGGAACTGACACTGCCACCTGTCCTACATCCGCCCCCACACCCATCATTGCACTCAGCTGCACAGGATGCCCCTCAGTCAGTCATTCGACCCATAACCCTGCCATTAATACACTCTGTAGCTGAGCCGTTAGCCGCCCGACCCGCAGCCACTTCAGCCACTCCTCCACCCGTCACACCTCCACTACAACCATCACTGCAGTCTCTAGCGCAGTCTCCTGCAGCTCTGCTTTCCCCAGTGCAGTCTCCAGTGTCCCCAGTGCAGCCTCCTTTAGCACAGTCATCCACTCAATCACCAGCTCCACTTTCCCCTCAACTATCACTACCACCTCTAGCTCAGTCTCCTGTGCACTCACCTCTGGTTCATTCTCCTGTGAAGTCATCAACTCCACTGCCTACTCCACTCTCACCACCTCCGTTACAACAGACATCAGTTCAGTCCCCTGTGCCAGTGCAGACGCCCTCAGTTCAGTCTCCCGTGCAGTTATCTACTTCACCACCATCAGTAGCTCAGCTCCCACTCTCATCCGCATCTCCAGTAGCTCAGCTCGCACCTGAACCATTGGCCCAGTCCCCGATAGCAATACGGTCTTCTGTTCGGCTTAACATTCAGCCAGGGGTCCCAAACCTCTCTGGCTCTACATCAGCTCCTGCTGGAAGCTCGGATGAGCTCATCCAGGACTCCGCGGCTCCCACGCCGCCATCTACCTCGTCCGCTGGGGGTTCCAGTGAGCCCGGCCAGCACCTCCTCGTCTCCGCTGAAGGGTCCGAGGGGCCCGTTCAGCCTCCTGTCTCCGCTGGAGGGTCCGAGGGGCCCGTTCAGCCTCCTGTCTCCGCTGGAGGGTCCGAGGGGCCCGTTCAGCCACCTGTCTCCGCTGGAGGGCCCGAGGAGCCCGTTCAGCCACCTGTCTCCGCTGGAGGGCCCGAGGGGCCCGTTCAGCCGCCTGTCTCCGCTGGAGGGCCCGAGGGGCCCGTTCAGCCGCCTGTCTCCGCTGGAGGGCCCGAGGAGCCCGTTCAGCCACCTGTCTCCGCTGGAGGGCCCGAGGAGCCCGTTCAGCCTTCTGCCACGTCAGCTGGAGGGCCCGAGGAGCCCGTTCAGCCACCTGTCTCCGCTGGAGGGTCCGAGGGGCCCGTTCAGCCACCTGTCTCCGCTGGAGGGCCCGAGGAGCCCGTTCAGCCACCTGTCTCCGCTGGAGGGCCCGAGGAGCCCGTTCAGCCTTCTGCCACGTCAGCTGGAGAGCCCGAGGAGCCCGTTCAGCCTTCTGCCACGTCAGCTGGAGGGCCCGAGGAGCCTGTCCAGCCGCCACCTGCGACCGCCTCGTCAACGCCTGGTCCAGCTGCATCCGCCTGTGCTTCTGCTACGCCTGGTCCAGCTGCATCCGCCTGTGCTTCTGTTACGCCTGGGCCGGCCTCTGCTTGTGCTTCTGCTACGCCTGGGCCAGCCTCTGCCTGTGCTTCTGCTACGCCTGGGCCAGCCTCTGCCTGTGCTTCTGCTACGCCTGGTCCAATCTCAGCCTGTGCTTCTGCTACGCCTGGTCCGATCTCAGCCTCTGCAGCTCCGCCTGGTCCAGCCTCAGCCTCTGCAGCTCCGCCTGGTCCGGCCTCAGCCTCTGCAGCTCCGCCTGGTCCGGCCTCCGAGTCTTCGTCCTCATCTGGTCCGGCCTCCGAGTCTTCGTCCTCGTCTGGTCCGGCCTCCGAGTCTTCGTCCTCGTCTGGTCCAGCCTCAGCCTGTGCTTCGCCTGGTCCGGCCCCCGCATCGCCACCGTCTGGTCCTGCCTCGTCTGGTCCTGCCTCGTCTGGTCCTGTGCCCACCAGGCCATGGCCAGCACGCCTGAGACTGGAGGGCCGCCGCTGCCTTCCGCGCGGTCGGCCCCCTGGACTGCTCCGTCGTCTCCTTCGCCGCCGCCGCCGCCGCTGCCTTCCGCGCAGTCGTCCCCCTGAACTGCTCCGTCGTCTCCTTCGCCGCCGCCGCTGCCTTCCGCTGCCTTCCGCTGCCTTCCGCGCAGTCGGCCTCCTGAACTGCTCCGTTGTCTCCTTCGCCGCCGCCGTTGCCTTGCGCACAGCCGGCCTCCTGAACTGTTTCCACGTCGCCGCCGTTGCCTTGCGCACGGCCGGCCTCCTGAACTGTTTCCGCATCGCCGCCGTTGCCTTCCGCATGGTCGGCCCCCTGAACTGGTTCCATGTCTCCGCCGTTGCCTTCCGCATGGTCGGCCCCCTGAACTTTCTTTGACCTTTGGTCTTGTGCTCCTGTGTTTTCTGTTGTTCGTTTTTGTTTTTTGTTCCGGGCCCTCCGTCCTAGGCCCCCGCCGCCCGCCCTGGGTCGTTTTCTGTTTGGGTTTTGTTTTCCTGTGTTTGGGCTGTCTGGAGCCAGCCCTTGAGGGGGGGGTACTGTCATGGTCCTGGGTCATTTTGACCCAGTGTTCTTAGTTTTTCTGTAGTTTTGTATTTTGTTTCTTATGTCCATTGGATTGTTTGGTTTGGTATTTGGATTCCCTCTGTGTCCATGTTTTTATTGTGGTGTTTGCTCTGGTACCGTGTTCCCACCCTATGTGTTCTGTGTTCTCCTCATCCCCTCGTATTCATCCTTCTTCTCTGCCTCTCTCTCTGCCTCTCTCTCTCCGTGCTCATCTCTGTGTACTGTGTTGTGTTTAAGGTCCACATCTTGGTGTCAGTATCGTCAGTTTCGTGTCCTCCCTGCTCGGCCATGAGTAATTGTCTTCAGCTGTGTTCCCCGTGTGTTCCCACTCCCCTCGTTACCTTCTGTGTATTTATGTCAGAGTGTCCCTTTGTTCTGTGTTGCGTCGTCCCTCTAGGTTGTGTGCATTTTCCGTGTCTTCCCAGCGCCTCAGCTTTTAGTTGCTCCCAGTATAGTTTTATATGACTTCTTATGTTCCTGTTAATAAAGACTGGCCTTTGAGTTCATCCCCGTGTGTCTAGAGCCGTGCATTTGGGTCCTCTCTTGCCTTCACACAGCCGCCGCATGACAAAAAGTAACAAACCCGTTTTGAAAATGTAAGGAGTAGAAAGTACAAATATTTGTGTTAATATGTAGAGAATATAAGTAAAATATGTCATAAAAAAGCTACTCAAGTAAAATACAGATACCTCAAAATTCTACTTAAGTACAGTAACAAAGTATTTGTTCTTCATTACTTCCCAACTCTGGCAACTAGTTTGCTGAAAATGGGGAAACAGCAAGCTTGCAGCTCTCTCTCACTAATAAACACAAACAAGCAGCACATTGCAACATGTACCGTTTCCAAGGCATCATCAGTCTGGAAATACTCGTGCTGAAATTTCAAGGGCACAAGTGGTTCAGGCTTATTTCAGAGGCCGCAGGCCAAACACCAAAAAGTCATGTTTAATTTGTCTGAAATCTTCACAATAGGGACAGAGCTTCCTACTTCCATGATGTGTTAGCACATTTTGTGAAGCTCCAAAAGTTGATTCTGTTCATCTGGACGTAGCGTTTTCAGTGGGAGGAACGTTTCGTCATTCATCCAAGTGACTTCTTCAGTCTCAGCTGACTGCAGGTTTCCCCAATCTTATAAACAGTACATTTGCATAATGACTGAAACCAACCCACTGGTTCAATCAGCTGGTTTCAGTTATTATGCAAATGTACTGTTTATAAGATTTACTTACCTGGATGATTGGGAATGCATCAAGACGTTTTTGTGAAGCTGTTATAGACAGTACAAACAGTGTGCCTGCTTTCAAGTTTTCAGTAACAAGTTTAAGTAACTGCTCCCCTTTGTTTGGGCCCCCAAAACATTCCAAAATGCTCACCATGATACTGATCACCACCTCTATTCAGCTTCAAATTTACTTTACCATCCTCGATCAGCTTTCTGCACACAATTCCCTCAACATGAAGTTAAAACAACAATTTATTCTTATGCCACTAACCAAAAATGTGCACTTAACTCATCTAGTCTGGTCAAATGAAAACCTGATCTTAGTCAGCTTGGTTGGACAAGGCTCAAAAGCAGATGTAATTTTGTCTGCTGCCACTAGACGGGGCGAGAGCCGGGACGGGGGGGGGGGGGAGCAAACGCCTGCCCATAATAACCACCAGACATGACTCATTCAGCGTGGAATACCACAGCAGCCACAGACAGGTCTCTGGCAGACATGGAACAGAAATCCGACCCCACAGCAGAGTTTGTGAATGGGACCGGAATGAGCAAAACCAGGGTAAATTTAATAGGCCTTCAATAAGTTTCAAAGATTTAGGAGTTTTAAGAAATCACCAAGTGTTTGGATTGGCTTTTTCCTTCTTTTTTTTGTTAAAAGTCAAGTGTGTGAACGAGTAAATTCTGTGTGTTTTATTGATAACATGAATGAGGTAGGCTAAGGAGAAAAGCTTTTCTGTTTCTCTTTTGTTCTTTTCTTTAATTCCCCATCGATTCAGTGATTCTCTTGGCTGAAATCCTGCTCATCAAGTCATCACTTAGAGCTCCTAAAAGACAGCGCAGGAACAACATATCACCTTGTCAGATATGATTGCAGCTCTGATCATCTTGCCCTGACTCCCCCTGCGGAGAGCACCACTCAATATGAAGACTAACACATGTTGGACAGTCGAATGATTATTTGCTTATGTGGAGTTCGTCCAAGGCTGGAGGGCCTGCAGAGCCAAGAGTCTAATCTGTGGGCATAAGGAAAAACATAGAAATAACATATTGGACAACTTAAAGTATGGCAGGGGAGCAAACTGTGAGCGGTCACATTACATGAACACAGCACGCAGGAAGTGTTTTGCAACAGCGGAAAATCTTCAGGTCCAGTCTGACCACCAGACAGTCACACTTCATCTGGCCTGGAGGCTGCGGTCAGCGGATGGATATCTTGCCTACCGTCAGGGCAGGATACGCTGTCATGCATTTGTCTGTTGCTCCCGCTCACACTCTTTTCCATTTCTCTGACAAATGTAACACTTCTCTACTTTTCAGCCTCGTCCCCCCTTTTCTCTTTTATATTCTGCTCAGCTTTCTGGGCCTCTCTAAGCTCCATCTTCTGTATATCCTTTATTTCTTTCTCTTATGCCTTTGTCTTTATCCCCCCTTCCTCTGCTACCTTCCCTTCAAATTTTCTCATTCCTCCCTTTCTTGTCCTCTTTCTCTCTCTGTTTGTGGTCAGTCACACTTAATCTAGCTCCATCCATCTGTTTCTCTTCATTCATTTAGTCCCCTCTGTTTTCGATTAAGATTACATCAGGCTTTGACCTATTAGTGTGCCGTGATCCTTTTGAAGTCATTCTGTGGTTACAGGTTAAGCTCAAAGCCCACCAATCTTCTTACTCAACATAATACAGACAGTATTTGGAGGGGAGAGGAAAAAAATCAGTGTAGGTTCTAAAAACTTTTCAGCCAGCGACCAAAATGACTTTTTTACGCTGGGATCCAGGATCATTAAATCATACAAGACTTCTTGTCATGTGGAGGCTCAGTAGAGTGGGGTCCAACTCATAATCCAACCAAGCAATCTGTGAACTGGAGTATATTGTTCGTTTAACCTCATATCCTGAAAACTTTCATTATGTTCTCAAGGTAACTTTCCCAACCAGAGACATTCTGTTCCTGATTAAAGCTGCTTTTTAAAGTTGAGCTTTCCCACTAAACTTAGTGCAGAACCCTTGAACAAAATTCTCTTCTTAGGAACCCAAACTGGGAGCATATGGAGTGTCATTAACCTAACACTCCACCAATATATTTGTATTAATAAATGACAACTATTCTCATTTTTCCCTGAAGCCCAACAAAAGCTAGACCTACAGATGCTGAAATCTTGCAGCGTATAAATTGGATATAATCGGACAGCATTCCCTTTGTCGCCCACCCGCCATCATTTTCATGATCAGCTGGCTAGAAAGCAAAATATCAAGCTTCATTTCCAGATGGTGATCAATATCATCTCTGAAACTTTGAACTCCCCCCCACACACTTTATTCTACTCTATGCCCATGAATGAAGATTGACTTATATGTTAAACTGTACATCATCATTACTCCTCGGTCAAAGCTGGAGTAAGTAGCCAATTGGCCGAGCCGTGACGCTAAACTGACATCTATTGGCCAAGCTGTGGCAGGCTAGGATGTTAAAGTCATTTAGACTCATCAGCCTAAGTGGACACAGTTGACTGAGAGGTCTCGTACCTCCCCACGTCTGGTTGTGGGTAGATTCAGTGCCAACAATTCTCAATTAGAGCAGTGGATGAGAGGACATCTGGGCTGCTGAGTCAATGTCTACTTGACTAATGTATATTAATGTACGCCAACAGGCCTGGTCTTGTTTCATAAATGAACCGTGCATGCGCATCAGTCAATCGGGATGGTCAGAGTTCCACCAGTCTGTGACAATGTCAGTGTCGTTTACACTGCAGTCAATTAGATCAGTAATTCTGCATTTCTGCAGGATTAACATGCTGCATTGATCTTATTTCAACAAACTGGTTAAATATGTATCCATGGAAGGTGTTGCTCATGCAGACAGCTCACACAGATTCATCACTATTCTTATTAGCGCTCCTTCTTCTTCTTTTCTCTAGAAATCTCTGATGAACTCACGGTAGATTACCTGCTCAACACAAAACATAAAGATGGCAAAACTTACCATAGAGGTAGATTGGTAGATACCAAGATAAAAACTGGAAATAGTCTCTACTCTGTTTTAATATTTTATTAATGAGCCGTTTGTTTCTGTACATTGCTTTGAAGTGCACTTGCCAGCAGGAACAGCAGGAACTGAGGTGAAGGCTGAGGTTATACTTCCTTGCTGACGCACATGGACAGCTGCAGATACCGCAGACGAGCTGTTCTTATTATACTGCTTTTTAGTCTGCTTGAAGGAAGTGTGTGCAGTTGGCCCTCACAGTGAAGTGGTCGCAACAAATTGGATAGTACATAGACAATTTATGTCATTTGGAACCAACTGGAGTCAACTCTTGGACCCAATCTCAGTTTTGTTCCCAGTGAAGAAAAAAGGCATAAAAAACGGTTCAGTAAAGCTTCTGGGTTAGAAGCCTGACTCTTCTAACCCAAAAGGACATAAGCATAGTTGTTTAAACATTGCAACATGCAAAAAGCATAGTAAACACTTATTAGACTTATTTTACCCATTTTACACTGTAATTGCAGTACCATGTGACAGTCTGGCTGGCCCTTTGGAAGCAAAATTTTAAAAAAAAATTCAATTTCACAGACTGTTAATTTATAAAGTGATCTTGAGCAGTAGTTTTCCAGGCTATCTGAAGGACTTTCAAATTTTTTCTTTGAACACTGGCTGCTCAAGTTCAGTCCAGTCCTAACACCTGACCATTTTCAGAAGAATGGTTTTTTTTGGGGGGGTTTTTTTAACCACTTAACACTGACCTGTGAATAAAGCATAAAAAGCACCTAATTCAAGAGATTAATCAGTGCCGTGTCGCCACATGACAGACAACTTAGCAAAGAACCAATTTTAAATTGGTAAATTGGTAAATTGCATTTTTAGGCATTTTGTTGCAACAGCAGATCATTTATTCCCATATCTTTGATTGAATCCATGAAAAATGTCAAATGCCTTAAAAAGTGGTGTTAGGCATCTTTTCAAAACTGATGGAATTATAAATACAGAAACATTGCTTCCCATTTCCACCCACTAGTACAGCGTCTGATTGGAAAGGGCTTCATTCTTCAGTTTAACAATAATCCCAAATACACTGCCAGGGGAGTAAAAGCATACCTGGATAGAAAAAACACAGTGGGACACTATCATAGATTGGTCTCCCCAGAGTCCTAACCTCAACTTTACTGACAGACCAAAAGGAAGCCAACATCCAAAGAAGAGCTTTGGATGTCCTTCGTGAAGAGCTATCCCTGAAATAAAGGTGGTCATGGCAAATATTTGACTTTCAAGCTTATTAGTTTTACAAACTTCTTTTCTGCCTTGTATGCTGTATTTCCATGTATGATTGCATTTGTTTCACACAGTTCCCATTTGCCTTTTTAAAAATATTTGAAAAAAATGAGTGATAGCTCAAGACTTTTTCATAATGCTATAACTACAGAGAATTAAAAACAATTTAGAAAATCGAGGGAGACGTGTTACAGCAACAGCCTGTGACCAGATATGAAAAAATTAATGGTCAGTATGCCCCAATTTTGTGCGTATTTAAACCACTTTCAATCAAAGATCTTGGTAGTTCTTTATCACTTCTTTAGTTTGGCTATACTACGAACTGATTGACCACCTATTTGTACGTACCACCGGTCAATGACATTTAACCTGCAGTAAGAATAATTGCAACATTGCCAAGTGAGATGATCACAAGGATGTCACATTTTCACAGCCACACAAAATAGGAACTGTAAGTCACCAGAGGAGTGACCTTAAAAAAGCTATGGGAGTAAAAGTGAAAATGCTTCAAGATGAAGACAGAGGAGAAATCAGAGGTTACTTTTTTACTTATACTTCCTCTTCTTCTTCCTCCTCCTCCTCCTCCTCCTCCTCCTCCTCCTGCCCCTTCCGCTCCTCCTGCCAGCCGATTCAGTTCACCATGCAACTCTCACCACTATAAAAATCACCTCCATCACTATCAGGGGTAGCAAACATCCCACAACTCTGTTTGACTGGCCGAGGTGAAAGTAAACCCTCTGAGAGGTGAGTACTTCAGATCTAATTGACTCGATGACTTTTTTTAAAAATTTGACTGATGTGATCTTTAGCGCTCCGTCTGCCCGTGTTTTTCTCCGTCTCCGGTGACATTCCAGCGCTCGTGTCAGCGGAGATGTTGGCAGGTGCGTTAGTTCTGGGCACCATCCTTACAGCTTTACCAGGTAAGAGAAATCACAGAGAGATCAAAGTATGACATTTTTCTTTCCATTTTGTGCATCAAACAAGAAGCAAACTAAACCTTTGTGCATTCTTTGAGATTAATTACTAGATGTGTGGGTTGTTTGTTTTTTTTAATCAAAGATTAAACTGATTTTTATTGAAAAGTATATCACATGCAAAAGGATTTACATGACAGGAGTAAAAAAAACAACAACAGTTTTTACAGATGTATTGTGCACCAAGGCTTCTGCAGCCAGGTGTCCTTGCCTTTACGCTCAGGTTATTTATAAGTATTGATTGCCTTTTGTGCAATGTAGTCAGCCGAGGCAGGCTGTTAGGCGCACAGGAAGTCACAATGGCTGCTCATCAAGCCTCATTTACACTGCTTCACTTTTATGTGTCCCTCTGAACGGAGCAGTGAGAGCTGTGGTTTGACAGCTTTCCCTCCGAGGAGTCACTCTAACTTGTGGGTTGTTGAGATTTATTCTTTTACTTCCCAAATATGTATTCATTGACCCTGGTGGAGCCTGTATTATAAGATGACGTGATGAGATGGTGAATCATACACATGTGGTTTTTGTAGGCTTTCTTTTAACTGTGTGTGTGTGTGTGTGTGTGTGTGTGTGTGTGTGTGTGTGTGTGTGTGTGTGTGTGTGTGTGTGTGTGTGTGTTCTTCAATATTTCTGTCTTATACCTGTTTGTGCCCCCTGCAGGCATCCAGAGCAGGTGGAGTGTCTCATTTTCTAGGAAGCAGATCTGTGTGTGGGCAGGAACGACCGTCACTCTGCCCTGTCGATATGACTACCCATCAGGTACAGAAGATGGGTATGGTAGATGGGTTCTGTACTATCAGATAAACACTGGATAGTAAGAAATAGTATAAAAATGTAAAGCGTTAAAGAAAGATGAAATTTGCAGTTTTTGTTTGTATGTTTGTTTTTATGATCTTCACAGGTCACACTGTAAAGCGGGTCATGTGGTTCCGTGTGTCTGCTGAGGGTCGCAGGGAGTTCACCCACCACACCGACCCAAACCAGATCAGCCTGTCATACCGCGGACGCACACGGTGGGACCACCCGCACATCACAGATGCATTAAAGTGAAAGTTTGGTTGTGAAAGTTCTTTTAACACTTCTAGAAATAATGTGTTTTAATATAAATCTATCTTCCAGTTATACTGGGGGTAGCTACTCCAGCTGTTCAGTCCAGATTCGCGGTGTAAAGCTGAGTGATGCAGGTCAGTATCACTTCAGATTTGAGACAGATCAGCCCCTGGGGAGATGGACCTCCCCGGACACCATCACTCTGGATGTAACAGGTAGGTTCACACTAATGAAAGTTGCTATGACTGCTATTATGTAATAAGGTCTTAACAGCTGTGCTTCAGACCTCCAGGTCCAGCTGCATCCAGCCAGGCCTGGCAACATGTTCGGCTTCGGAGACACTGTGTTTGTGGGCTGCCAGGCCAGAGGATGTGCTGCTCCAGGAAGGAGCCTTGCGCTCTACAGGTGCGTGAGTGTGCATGTACACAGTACACACCGTACATGTCTCTCAGCTGTTATTAGAGTAAAGTTAGAATTATGTTGTTTGTTGTTGGTGGCTGTAGCTCAGGAGGTAGAGGAGGTCATCAGCTAATGTGAAGGCTGGTTGTTTGATCTCTGGCTGCTCCAGCCTGCATGCCAAAGTATACTTGGGCAAGATACTGAGACCCTAGTTGCTCTCCAATGCATCCATCGGTGTGTGAATGCTAGACAGAAAGCACTTAAGCATAGAAAAGTGCTTGAGTGAATGGGTGTGAATGAGGCATGTTGTGTAAAATGCTTCGAGTGTTAGAAAAAAGAACCAGTCTGTTGAGCATTTATAAAAACAGTCCATGTTAAGTGTAGATTTTCTGTGCTGTTGTGCACGCAGGAATGGTCTAAACCTCGGCTCTTATGAGAAATGGATGATCATTAACCGCTTTGACCAGCAGCATGCCGGAGCATACACCTGTCGACCGATCCCACCCCAGAACGTACAGTCTCCATCACTCTCACTGGCACTGGGACGTAAGCAACCTCAGGCAACCAAACCTGAAAGCTTTTCATATCTTCTAGTTTATCTCTTCATGTCATGTTCACAGGCATGTAGGAGGATATTCCTGGAATAGCTGGAAAATGTAACTGCTGGAAAGATCAGCAATTAAATTTTCAGATTTTACTGAACTTCACACATATAGGGCATATATGCATGTTACTGGCCCTGATAAACGTTAAATTGTGTACAAACCCATTAGGATGCTGTGCACAATGTAAATCTACACATAACGATTTATTTAGAAATCAATTAAATTTTATATTTAATTCAAAATCATACAAAGACTACATAAGTATGTTACACTAATTTTTTTTAATCATGTCATAGCTAATGAGGTTACCAAGTAATGTGCAGAAAAAGGTCCTTTCAGAATAAAATATAGTGTGGCTAAACAGTTCAATAATTCCACAATGAAGTCTTCAGTATCCAGAGAAAATATCCGAACCTTCAGGGACAAGGTTGAAAACCAACACTGATTGCCCTCCAAAGAACATTTGCAAAAACTATCCTGAGGTCTGACCAACCAAATTAACTTTAATCGTCTTTCTTATTACAGTGAAACAATGCCAAACTACATTCTAAATGTACAGCATGGATTTGTAGAAAAATTGAAATAGAAACATTTTGAACTCCACAGAACAAAAATACAACAGAGTTGCCCCTAAACTGCTGTGCTTCTGCAATCCAAAATCAACCAATTCAAAAAAGCAACAACAACATCTGCTCTCCTCAGATCACAAACATAAAATATACTGCACACATGCTCTTGTTACCAAATTCGCAATGAGCATATTCAATAAAATTCGACTAGTTCAGCACTTGATATGTTGTCTGTACTGTTTTCTGTTAAATACAGGGTTTTCATTTTGTTATACTTACTCATCTTCTCAGATTTTTGGTAATGGGGTTGTCCCTCTTTGCTCTTTCTCATGCTCACCAGATGGTCCTCGCTTCACCTCCATCACAGTCTTTCCAGTAGGAGAGGTGTCAGAGGGCAGCTCCGTCACTCTGACCTGCAGCAGCGATGCAGCTCCGCCTGTCGAGAGCTTTGCTTGGTTCAAAGGTACCGGACTCACCTCTGTTCATTGTATTTAAATTATATGTGATACATCCACGTCCACCTGATTGAGATGGATGGACTAACTGGTTGATGACAGTTACACATAAGTAGACATAATAATGAATAATTTGTAGAAATAAAAAAATCTAAACTAACTGAAGTTTTGGAAACAGTGTACTATAGAAGAAAACATATTTCTTGGATTATGACCACACTTAAATTTTATGCCTGCACTAATCCTTTGTGTGTTTTCCAGACATGGAGAGTGGGAGCATCCCAGATAGTTTCAGGCCTCAGCTCCACCTGTCCAACCTCAAATACACAGACAGAGGAGAGTATTTCTGTGTAGCCCGTAACTCACTTGGAACGGATCGCTCCAAAGCGCTTCTACTCAATGTCACTTGTAAGTTTGTTGCATGTTTTTATTAATATCACAGAGACAATCTGCCCCCAATTAAACCAATCAAAATCATGTGTTTAGTAATAGATTGGTGTCATTTTCTGTAAATGGTTATTCTAGTCGGGGTTTTATTCTAGTTCTTATTGTGTAAATCTGTCAAAGGGCAGTCTGGGTTAAACTGATTAAGCAACGACTCTATTTTAAGCGAGATATGAAGCGAGTACTCAAATAAATGTCATATGGATAAAGGAACAGGAAGTGATACAACCTCAGCTCAGACAGTTTTTTTTTCATACTGTTCCACACAGATTGAGTTTAATAATCAAATAAAAAAGCTCTTTTGGCTGCTCTCTTACCACAAGGGTTTGTCACAGTGTTTAGCTCTGTGTGTTTGATTTGGAAATTTATGCTGGACGTCCTTACTGACGCAACCTGACCAATTTGCATAATCATTATAAATAATAGCATCTTTTTTTTCTTTTTTGACTGTCTGTCCGCTTCTTTAGACTCTCCAAAGAACACTCATGTGCTGGTGAGTCCTCGAGGGGATATGAGAGAGGGCTCATTTGCAAACCTGAGCTGTGTCAGCCACGCAAACCCTCCTGCCAACAGGTATGAGGGTACAGCAACAACCAAGTTTAATTCTACTACGTATTTTTTCCTTGTCTTGGTGTTTTTCCTCGTCAGTATCATGATTCTCTCATGGCTTTTCACCACATTAAAATTATGTAAATTCAAACTTCAGTCTTGTTTCTCATTTAAAACTGGATATTTTGCAAGTCCTGAATTATTTTATTATTTCTTCACCGAAAACCCCCCAGCACTATCAGTCATTAAAAATATAAGTAAGTAAAGTTTATTTAGTTAGCACATTTTGTGGCCATAAAAGGCACAGAGTGCTGTACAGCAATTAAGACACTTTTATTAACATCAATAGAGAAACATCTTAAAACAGAATTTAAAAAAAAATACTTAAAGACAAATGAATGTCAACAGCAGGCCTGATTATACCTGTTAAAGGGTCTGGGTGCCACAGACTAAAAGCCCCTGTCCCCCCTAATCTTCAGTCTTCTACCAGGGAAAACTAACAAAAAATGATTGCTTCATGTTTGCCCAGTCCCATGAATCATTTTCACCCTAATCATCATCATCATCCCCACCCCCATAATCACCTCTCTGCTACAGGTATGCTTGGTATCGTATCATTGGTGACCAGGTGATTGCTAAAGGTGCCTTTCAGAACCTGACATTGTCGTCTGTGCGTGCTCACCATGCTGGTCAGTACTACTGCAGAGCTTCAAACGGATTAGGATACCAAACGTCACCTGTTGCTACTCTCACTGTGCTGTGTAAGTAATGAATGTGTTGGCTGGCTTCGTGTCGTTTAGCAGTTTTGTCTCAGTTTCTGCTCTGCTTGTACTCCTGTGGCTTTTCTTCATAGAGTAAAGTTTGAAGCTGTCTTAATTCTTTCTTATTCTCTCTCAAGATCCCCCTAAGAACACTTCAGTTCTGGCTCGTCCCTCCAGTGTTGTGGATGCTGGCAGACCTTTGACCTTGACCTGCAGCAGTCAGGCGAACCCAGCAGTGGACAACTTCACATGGCACCGATTAGCTCTGGATGGAGGGGCTGTGCAATGTCAGCATATAAAAACTAACTAATACATTTTAAAGCATTTATACAAAGGCAACATTTCCATCTGTAGGATCCTCCACAGGAAGTATGTTATATGAATTTGTGTTGTGGCATGCATAAGAAGAATCTCCTTTCCTGTGCTCTGACATGCAGCTTGGGTCACCAAGTCTGGTCCTGTCTTTACCATCTCTGAGGTTGGCCCGAGTGCAAGCGGTCAGTACTACTGTGAGGCCAGGAATCGAATTGGAGCCCACAGCTCTCCAGTCCTCACCGTAAGAGTCAGAGGTACAAACACATTCACATTTGTTACATGTCTGTCAACAGGATGTTATCAAGCAGTTTTTTTTGTTAGTTTATAAAAATATGGCTGTAATTTTTAACCACAGTGCAACTTGTTTGGTCTGCCCGCCACTTTGGCTGAGACTGAAATATCTGAACAAAGATGAAATTACGTAGGGACATGAATATTCTTAAAGAGGATCCAAACACTGATTAACTAGCAACACCTACAGACTATAAAAATATATATATATAAAGATGTGCATGGTTTGAAGCCTCAAGTTTAGTGTATTTGTTGTTATATGCAGCCAAAACTGATTATGACAGAGTGGAGTGCTAAGTTACCAGCTAACGCCTCCTGCTGTGGTTAGCAAAGTGCTTCTGCAAACAGACACATATCCCTGCTAATTAGAGCTAACATGAAAATAAAATGATACTAGAATACTGTTCACCAAATGTGTGTGAAACAAGCTATAGTTAAAAAGCACAGTTAATAAGAAAAAAATGAAGGATATTCATTATATAATTGCTTTAAAAATGCTACCACAGGCACAATTCCTTCTTATTCTTATTAGCTGAAGCAATACATAGCTAATAGCTAAAGCGCTATCAGAGAGCAGAAAAGCAGTTTAGCAGTTGGTTTTAGCCAAACCTTACCAGCATAGGTAGTTTTAGCTAGAAAAACTCCCCCCAAAAACATTAATAATAACATAAATATCCGCACAGTTTTCAATAAAGAGGTATGTTAGCACCATAGAAAAAAGCTTTGTTGGTCTAATTCTGCCCAAGTTTAGATTGACTCACTTTTGGCACTAGCTAGCGCCAATGTCCAGTTTCAGAACTTCAGTTTTTGGTACTTTCCTCCCAGGATATTGCTCTTTGGAAGCAGCAAGAGATCATCAAAATGAAAGCTCAAAAATCATTGGAAAGTTTTTAAACTTTGTCCTCACATACACAATGTACACATTTCCTCCGGATAAACTGTAGTAATTTGGGGGATCTCTTCACTTTTTACACACTCACACTCAATCAGGCGCAGACTCAACAAGGCTTCGAGTATTTATCTGCAATTTTTTACCATAGGAGATGTTTGGATAGATTTTCCTTTGTCTGAATGGTGATGAAACCTTCCTGTCAGTATCGCAGGCTCTGGTCTTCATTGTATATGGTCTCATGATTTCTGACTGTTTTTGTATGAGTCATGGTGAGTCACTTAAAGCCCTCTCTCTACAAGGGGGGAGGAGGAGGTGATGAGGTGCTGTGGAAAACGACTCTGTGAGTCTAGACAGCCGAAGAAGTGGAGCTGGGTTTGGAAATCAGGACTGGAAACACAAGACTAAAGTCTAGACAGCAGCTAACTAATGCCGTGCTCTTTCCCTCTTTAGTCACATACACTTTCTATTTTTATTTCTGATCTTTTTTTAGCTTGCGGCACTTCTGTACTCCATCATTTCATCTCCTTTCTTCCCCCCTCTAGTCACACTGATAACCCTTGTAATCCTTCCATTGGCAGGTCGTTTAAAGGTCATTGCCTTGGCCTCAGCAGTGGGTGTTTCTGCTGGACTCATCACACTGACAGTGGCTGTTATGATCAGGTGACAGGAAGTACACTGCTATTTATCCATTACTACTCCTGGGCTATTTCTGTGATCTTACGCAGACATAAAAAAAGCACAATTTCTTCCTCTGTTTTAAGGAGGAACATATGACAGTTTTGTCAGTTGCTCGTTTTTCTTCCCTTTGGCTTATTTGTATTAGTGTTGTTAGAGGGGTTGTCACTTGCTAACAATCCCTTTTCTTTACCTTCCCAGTAAAAACATGCACAGAGTAGACACAGAGTCAGTAGACGTGACAAACAAGGTACGGTGATCTTTGTTTAATTGGTTTTGATCAGTTATGGAATTGCTCTATCTCTTCATTTCTTGCTGTAGTTTTGCTGTAAGTCTAATTCTCAGTTTTCTCTGCTGTGTGTGTGTTTTCGTGCGTTTCCCCCACAGTGTCCATCAGTGACAGCTGACACTATGTTTTATGAGTCAGCTGAACATATCTACCCAGTGAGGAAGGGCAAGATGTCCGACATACCGGTGAGAAAATATTTACGAGGCATTCATGGCTATGGATGAGAAATGCAGTTTTTGCATTTGTGTGTGTGTGTGTGTGTGTGTGTGTGTGTGTGTGTGTGTGTGTGTGCGTGTGTGTGTGTGTGTGTGTGTGTGTGTGCAGGAGGAGCCAGAGGATTTGAGTGACAGCTCCCATCCCTCCATTGTTCCTCTGAAGGATGCTCCACCAATCACAGAAGGTCAAAGTTGCAGCCTTGCCTCCAACTACATCACTGTGCACTACTCCAGGTTGTCCAGGTACGGCACACCTGCATATCTTTTTCCCATATTACGCAAACTACAAACCTTCCCCATCCCAAAGGTCCCACCCAATATATAAAAAAATTTTAATTTAAAAAACATACACTCAAAATTAGCCTAGTACAATTGTGTTCAAGCAGTTAAAATAAATGATAAACAGCCGCCACATGTACAAGAACTTATTAGCATTCCCTCTGAGCCTGAATTAGTTTTTTCACAGTTTAAAAAAAACCATCTTTCAGCCAAAGTGATGTAGCTGGAGGGTGAGGACAGCAAAATTCTACATCAACACTGAAGTAAATGCAAAAACATCCATCAGCTTACGACTAAGGTTTAGAGTGGAATCCTCAGAGACCAAAAATGGAAACTAGTGGATGAGATTTCAGCGCAACGATCAAAACATGCGCAAGCACCTCAAAATAAAAAGTCCAGCATGACTGAGCTGGTAAAAAACATGCAAGTTAAATCACGGGCAGAGGTATTAAAAGGATGCCGGGATGTGTTTTAGATCGTCTTGATTTTTACAAATGCAATCTGTATACAGTCTTAACCTGAATAAGGGCGAGTCTTTTTCATGAGGGTGAGGAATTCTGCCAATTACTTTTCCCCAGTAATCGTCCCCAAATTTAAGACCCACTTCCTGTTTCACTGTCGATTTGTTTCTCCAACGTTTAGGTCCACAGTACTATTGTTACTTTTGCTGTTTTCTACTATTGCTTTATGTTATGTTGACCTGTTACTTTTATGATATGATGTGAGATGAACTAATGTGGTTCCTGTTTGCTGTCCGTGCAGCACAGATCAGGTGCAGGTGCACAACCGGCCACTGGGTGCTGATAAAAAACCAAAGGATTCCTCCAAAGTTGTTTACACTTTACTGCCCCAGCCTCGTCACTAACCAGGAGGAAGCAGCTTCAGGTAAGTCACTTACAGCTGCTCGTGCCAAAAACAGCAACAGCACTGTGATGTAGGTTTGTTGTTGCTTTTCTTACCTGGACACGCTCCCTGTTTAAGTGCAGGTTTTATATTTTATTCTCTTCTCCTGTTTTCTTTCTTAGCTGAATGGCACATCAGCTTTCCTCATTTGAGCAAATCACTTTGCTTCTGTCCACTCAAGGGACAGGAAACTCACCCTGGTGACACCGTACACCGTTCTGGATCAGACACTCGGATTGTGTCACATTATGGATTCACTAAGAGAGAAGCATGTGTTCTTTCCTGGAGTCCAACTCCTAACTTTGCTGTTTCTTTCTGTGCACCTGAACAGCAATAACACTGAATGCCTTTTTGCTTGCACTCCACGTTGCAGGTTGCCATATTTCTAGTGTTGCCTGTTTGTTGATACTTAACAGTGGAATTTTTGATGACCAATTATTAGCGGTTGCTACTTTATCATTTGCAGTGATGATTTGTATGAAAATAAGAGCTTGATATCTGAGGGAGAAATCGTGTAGAATCATTTTTGACATGCATAAAGGATATACAGCACTTCACATTGATGAGTTCCCACACTGATTGATCTTCTCCACTAAATTTAGATGTTTGTGCAGTTGATAGAGCTTGTATTATATCCAATCAATGCAAATGAGCTGTCAATAAAATAAAATAAAATCAATCAGTTGTGCATGTCTGTTTTTCTTTGCTGCTGATTTTAAAATATCATCTAATTCATTTGTAATAAAATAATAAATATTTCAAACAATTAACTCTCACAAGAATCTTATGTATTTATCTATGACTGTGTACTTTGTGCACGGTTTTCACCGGACATTTGAGACTTTCCACAGTGACATGGATCGACTCAAGAACGTCTTGCTTCTTGTGGTGATCCACGTCTTGTTTTGCAACACTTTAGATTTTAAGCCTGAAAAGGAAAAATAAGCACATATTGGGTCTCATTCACTAACCTAAATGTTCTTATTGCGCAAAAAAAGAAAGAAAGTGAAACCTCAAACATGAACCAGTATTGTCCCAGTTATCACCGCGTTTGTTGGATTCACTCTCAACTACTCCTGACTGCTACCATAATCTCCATACCACACCCTCTTTTCTCTATATAAAGAAATCTCTTTATCTTGAAATTAATGGAAATAAATTCATAAATGAAGTCTGACTGAGGCTACTGAAACTATAGTCTCTGAAGAAAAAGTGCATTTTTACTCTAAAGTGATTGTTTCCCTTTTTTTAAGCAGAAAACACCAGGCTTGGGCTGGAATATATCTAAATTGATATTGGGAAAAAAAAGTTGAGGACAAGGATGTGTCAGCCTCAGATGAGAAACTGCACTGCAGTTATTGAAAAACATCCACTATCACGAGCAAAGCTGGGACAGTGTGGAGAAATGAAACTATACTCTTCATCTTCCATACTTGCTGGATGGAAATGAAGAATATTTTAAGATGAGATAAGATTAGACACCACAATGCCTTTGTTAGCTGTTATATGCTTATTAATAAAAAGGTTAAAAGTGTTCACATTTGTCACATATTTCATTCTAATTCTGAGCACTTTAAGCTTTTAGTGTTTTGGAAACCTTTGAATGATGAAGAAACTTATAATAACCAGTATTAGTAATAGAATTAGTAGTTGTAGTGTTCAGTTTAAAGATGTGTGACTAAATTTTCTAAGACATCCGGGCTTTTATCATTTTTTCATATGTTCTGAAGCGCTTCTACATTTGCTCGTAGAGTACGAACAAATTCAAGAAAGTATTGATGAGTCCCAGATTTGTACACAAATTTCTTTAGAGGCTCACTCACTCTTTCTGAAAGAGTCTACATATTTGACCTGATGCAGAACTTCATCCTATAGCTTCAAACTTTCAAAGTTTAGAAAATGTTTTTGCCTATAAATGTGTCACTAATGCGCTGTTTGTAACATTTCCTTTCTTTTGCAGCAATTGCAATATTTCGTGGGGCAATGTGTCCAGAAAAGACAACGTTAAGAAATCAGTCATGACAAATCATGATGTTACAATCATCCTGTTGGACGCACGATATAAAAGTACCTTAATAATGCCTTAGTTAAATACAGCGGAGAGGAGAGGAAATCACATGGTGATTGTTCCTTTGAGAACAGGCTCTTCCTGTTCATGGACACCAACCACAGTGCACAGCATAATTCACTTATGTTGGATACAAGAACCACAAACCTGAATGAGTCATGAAACATGCTCTTAAAATCCATTGCTTTTGATACTTAAACGCCTGCGAGATCCAAAACACAAAACAATCCATTGCCACAGCGTTAGAGTGACAGCTGCACACAGAGGTATCACATGAAAATACGTTAAGACGATCACAGCGCTGCACTTTGAGCAAAAAATATCTATGAAGACACCGGTGGGTTCTCCAGCTTCACTTAAATAGAGCGGTAGCCCCACCTGGTGGAAAAATATATTTCAGGTCGTCTACAAGCCCTTCCTACATCCTTGACTCCTTTCCTCGGCAAAAAAAAGGCGATGAGCTAGAACAGCGAGCATTCAACAAATGAGAAATCCTTAATTAAGAACAGTCATTTTAAAGTGATGTTAGTCGAAGTCAGAGTTGATCATCTTAAATAAATAAAACATCTTCATTAGATGTAAGCTGTATCAATTAGTTGTCTTTTTTTTAAATACAATTATTAGATAATGCTTGTTTAATAGAGTATGGAAACATTTTAATAGGTTAATTATAAATTGAAATATTTGTGTTGATATCCGTTTTTAAAAAAAATGAAACTATAACTTTTCATAATCATTCTGAAAGTGTGACATTAGAGGAAGCAACGAAAGGATGTGTGCCTACTTCTGCTTTTTGCACCACAAAAATGAAGAATGTGTAAAGCAATAAGCCACTTTGCTTCAGCCGGTGAGTACTTCTGATCACTAACTCATGGTTTCTTTATTTTTTGGGACAGCTGGTGTATATTGACCTGTGTCATGATTGTTGCAGGTAAAACTTCAAATAATGGAAAGCTGGAGCCTGATCATTCTGGTAATAACGCCAGGTGAGGAGATTTATTTTTTTAATCTAATAAACAGGATATGTGATGACTAAAATGGAACTGCAGCGCTAATTCTGGAAATACATTTTTCTTCATTTTCTGCATTTTTGTCCAAAGGTGTCTGGAGCGGAGACTGGAGTGTGACGTCTGAAAATCAGTGTGCTTTGAAAGGAACATCAGTGTTGATCAACTGCAAATATGACTACCCTGTAGGTCACTCTGTTACTTCTGTCAGCTGGTTTAAAAACTTGTATGCATCTGGCAGATGGGGACTTTTTCCTCTTGATAAACTTACTTCAAGTCTGGACCACTTTAAATATTTGGGAAACTTCCGCGGCGGCTGCAGTCTGAAGGTCAATGATGTACAACACACTGATGAAGGAGCTTACTATTTTCGTTTTACCACAAGATTCAACAGATGGATGAGCATAAAACCGATGTACTTGTCTGTGGGAGGTAACAACTAATTACGAGAACATTTCTGTTTCGATGAGTTTAGCAAACATTTATTGATTTATGTTTCTTTATCAGAGCTGACCACAGTCATCGAGCCGAGCACTGTGACAGAGGGAGGTCATGTCGCGCTGACCTGTATGTCAGGCTGTCCTGAGCCTAAAGACATTGTCTGGTTCAGAGATGGGCAACCTGTGTCAAATCCAGTCTTCCAGGCCAGGAGAGAGGATGCTGGGGACTACTATTGTGCAGTCCATGGACAGGAATCAGTCAGATCCGCACCTGTGGCTCTGAATGTTCAATGTGAGTAGAGGGTTAAGAAAGCATACCACAGAATTCAAGTTACAGGCCCCGCTCTATTCACGTGCTACATGAATATATGATTAACTTTATTATATATGACTGTGTTTTTCTTTCTGTCTCCTGTGAGGAAGACCAATTGTTACAGGAGTACACTTGAATCTCATCATAATATTTCAATAACTTTGATCATGTGAATTATTAGAATCATTTTTGGACAATTGTGTCCAGAAATTGGCTCAAGTTGTACTTTTACATATCCTCACTTGGACATCACAATATATCACCTTTACTCTGGGAAATTAGGTTAAAGGCTGCTTGAAGTTTGATCTAAGTGTGAAATAAGGTCAGATAAGGTTATGTTTTATCCAGCATGAGCACCATTGTTGTGGCCCATGCCGATGAGATAAGAGACAGCAGGATGACAGAGGAGTTTTTTTGTGGCTTGTAAAAATTAGTTTTAAAAACAGAAAAGGGGAAGTAAAATACTGAAATTTTCCTTCATTGTATTTTATTTTTGTTGCATGTATTGACACTTTTAATGACTCCATCATTACGATCAGGATTTATCGTCCATGTGGCTACACTTCCTTATCTCCTCTCAAGCAGACGCTCCCAGAGAAGTGACACTATCAGTGAGTCCATGGGGAGACATCCGCAGTGGAGGGACAGCGACTTTGACCTGCAGCAGCGATGCCAACCCTCCTGTGGCACACAGCGGATACAGCCTGTATAAGGATGGACAGCTTCTCAGTTCAGGGCAGAATTACATCATCTCTGACATCCTCCCCAGCGACAGAGGATGGTACTACTGCCAGGCATGGAATAACATCAGCTGGAGGGGCATCGACTTGATCAACTCGACAGAGGTTCACCTTGACGTTAGATGTGAGTGTGTCTGGTTACTTGGAAGCTATCTAGGAGGGCAATTAGACACATGGTCATGAGTACAGTGTCAGACATTTCAAAGGCAATCCTCAACTGACTGATATCACAACTTCCTGATGATTGCTACAGTCTGTCTGTTTGCTGTCACAATGTGTCAAAAAGTTCAGTCTGGAGGAAGTGATATTAAAATATCCATGCTGATGCATCATTTTTTAACTTTTTACAGTAAAGCACACATGTCGTCTAACTGGTTTCACCATCTACTTAAAAAGGAAATTTTCTAAGACCTGATTATTCACAAGTTAACAAGTTCTTTAGTGTTGTCCATAGGGAGAAGAGACTGATGAATGAAAGGACCAGAAACACATTTTTAAAAAATCTAATTGTTGCAGTCTAAGGTGACCCCCTTAGACTGTTTTTTAGTGTTTAGGTGGGTTTATGTGGGTTCTAAAAACTTTTATTTTAAACATTTATTTCCTAAATTGAGCTTCACGGAAAGAGTTAAATCTATAACAGTTTTTTAGGGCTCCATGGTCCAAATTAGTCCTACATGCCCACTTTAATTTAGAGATCACTTCTGGAAGACAAAGTCTGTCCTGTCCTAACAAATACGTGATGAAATTAGAGTTTAACTGATACTCTTAAGGTTTATTCATTCAAAGAATTAATCTTTAACAAGATTCCAACAAATGTAACATTTTCCACTGAAGTTAGGCATCAAAGTTAGATGCAAGATTACATGCAACCAAATTAATTAAAGTCAGCAGCTTTTGTGTGTGTGTGTGTGTGTGTGTGTGTGCCGGGGGGGGGGGGTGTCATCCTTTTTTTTAATTTACATTTTGGATCTTAAAGCTATTGAGAAGTGTATCTCTTCTGTTTTTATTAGGAAGACAAGAGAGCACATTTAAATGTAATTATTTTAGTTGTAATGTGTCTCTTCAGATTTTAGCACTCAAAGAAGAAGAGGTTGTGAACAGCTGATCACATATCACCATTTTTCCTGTCTTTTTATAACAAATCTGTTAACAATCGTGATGTTTGGGCTTTTTCAGACCCTCCAACGAACATTTCCATTTCAGTGGATCCACAGCTGTTTGATGAGGGCAGCAGTGTCAATCTGACCTGCAGCGGTGTGGCTAACCCCGCAGCAGACAGCTACATATGGTACAAAATGGTTGACTCTGACGCCACCAGCTCCATGCTGCAGGTGGGCTCAGGACAGCTGCTCTCCCTTCCCTCTGTGGAAGAGTCCCACAGTGGAGTGTACCTCTGCAAGGTCAGGAACAGTCTCGGGGAGAGCAACTCAACTCAGGTGCTGCTGTCCATGCAGAGAAAGCAGGATGGTAGGAGCCAATACTTACAGATGCTCGTTGTATCCTCAAAAGGCAATCTGTGCCAAATACCACAACCTCTTAATCTGATATGAAAAATAAATCTTAAATTGCCTCAATTCCTTTATTGAAATTTATTGAGCTAATTGACTATATGTTATTTCCAAGCTGAGTGTGTGCTTTCCCCTCAGAAGGGCAGTCCCTCCCAGTCGTGGCTGGAATTGGAGTTTCTCTTCTTGTGACACTAGTGGTGGCGCTTCTTCTGTTCCGGTGAGTCAGTAAGAGATGGAGAGTGAGGCTTTAGTGAGGCTGACTCATGTCATTTTTTGCACTTAAACACTTACTTAAATGTGCATATTTCTTATGTCACTGTATTTTTTTTCACGTGTTGCAGAACTTTTAAAAACGTGTCTTACCTAATGCTGTAATGAGTGTTAACATGCACCGTGTGTGTCATCTGAATTTCCATTCTGCTGCTGCCATTTTTAACACATCAGTCACCGCAGCATATTTCTACACTGACAGTCGGTATCTTGGCATTTAGTAGGGAGGGGAGCATTCATTGCTAGGGTCCATATCAGCACAGAAGGTCACTACTATACATAAAACGACTTTCATGGATTCTTTATAGATTGTGTCTGTACATTTAGTTAGTTTTGATATATTAAGAAACTCCTAGAAGGCAGTATTTTAGCATGTAAGCTGCCTGTGTTTGCTAGTATTACATAACAGCTTCCCTTAAACATTAGGAAACGTGACTGAGCAAAGAAGAACGTTCTGTCCTGGCTGAGTTGGCACAACTTTTGACATATTTAACTCTTGATTTATTTATCTTTTTAAATTTTGTTGTCATGGCAGGAAGAAACAGAAGACTAGCGCAGACAAGAAAGTGAGTACATGCAAAAAAATCTTTAAATAAGCCATATCTGTCAGTTACACACAGGTTTGGGAAGTATCCCGCTGAAGAGCATGCACACACACACAGATAGCAGACCAAATATTCTAGTGGAGTGATGATTTTGATGTGTCCACTCTGGCAGAGAGTGTTTGACTCCAGGCTCATCAGAACAAGATCAAGATCTTCAGCCGCCGAAGATCCACCTGACACCACTTATGCTAACATCCACCCGCTTCCATCCTCGACTCCCTCTGTCCCTCCTCAGGCCATTTCTACGGCTTCACAGAGGAGCTCACACCGGGATGTAAGTAATGATCCACAGTCGTAACTGTTCAGCATCTCTACTAAACACAACACACTCATATTACATCAACTTCTTCTTTCTCTTAGGATACCACTTCTTATGAAGATGAGGTTACCTATTCCACAGTGACCATCAGGCCCAAAGACCCCAGTTTTCCACATCACCTGAACTCCAACAGACGGCCACAGCACTCCTGGTATGCTTCCTCTCCAAACTCTGACATGTTCACAGCACAGCATTGTAGGGTTTCCACACACGTCTCCAACTAAAGCAAAATAACTGAAATCATCACAGATAAAAAAATTAAGATTTATCTTTATAACAATGGCTAAAGCCTGCACATTTCTAGAAACGTTACTAAAGGAGACACAACCACACTCCATGATAACAAAACTGATCTTAAACTGCCTCAGTGTTGCTATCGGTGTGTCATCATAAAGGTTATCACAGAAGTGACACCTGACACAGCTTCAGACTGCGACCCAACCACATTGTTCATTCCACTGTTTTCTCCTCAGGTCCGAAGCAAGAGAAAACAACGACTCTGTGATCTACGCCTCTGTGTTTAAATCCAGCTGAGTCTCTGCATTTTGTCATGTGCCCTCTTCCTCTCAAGAAAATAAGCAAGTTTAAAGCTCAGTGTACCGTCATCTTAAGGCAAACCTGTTTTCAGGAGTGTTAAAACGTTTGAAAACTAAATGTTTTTTATTGAAATAATTTTAATTATTTATAGCAATCATGTTGTTGCACTGTTTATGTTGTAAAAACACAACTGATCAAATTAATAGCATGTGAAATTTAAAATATGTTTTAAAGGATGGCAGGGAGAAAAAATGACATTTCTGTCATTCCATCAGCTAAGAGGTAATGAGACTGGTTCAGCTTGTGAATTAATTTGTTAATGGGATTGATTAATATATTATAAACAGATATGAGTCACAATTTTAGCTGACAGGGAGGAGGAGATTGGCGCTTTAGGAATTTCTTCAAGAATAATATTTTACTATTTACAGACAGGACAAAGTGTGACTTTCTCAAGAAACATCACAAACGAATCCAGGTCTCGATATTCTTCCTGTGGGTGCAGGGGTGTACGCTGTGCAGTGGCAGAGTACTCGTGTTATTTCTGTTAAGTCTGGGTTACTGTAAAACTGCTCTGTACTGTTATTTTATTTAGCTGAATTTATTTATTTAGCTCGAATGAATGAACAATGAATATTGTTACAAGATGCCTGCGGCCAATTAAAGCTTTATTTCAATGCAACACTCAATGCAACAATTACATTTTACAATATTTATAGTATGCACATGATAAATCCTGTAAGTGTAAAACAATTTTATTCCACATGGTGGTCCGAAATAGTAACTATTAGACTGAACAGACTTGATTGAACTGCAGTACTTCCTGCTTGGTAAAATCTGTTTACAAGTCAATCTTACCACTGACGCCTACATCATAAAAAGATGTTGATGTTCTTGATGTAGAATATCGAATCATTTATTTGGGTCATGTATAAATTCAATTTTCAGCAGCCACTCTAATAAGTAAGAACAAAACCAAGATATACAGTAATGTGTGTGCGTATATGTGTGTAGGAGGAATAAAACCAGTTAATGTGATGGGACACCTTTAGCATTTGAAAGTTGAAAGTCACAAGTAGAAGTATAAAAGTCTGCAACGTACATATTTAATAAGAACATGATTATAGTCGGTATTGCACTGTTGGCTCTTCAGATCAGCAAGTCTTTTAGACATGTGTAAAATGTCACAAATAAACATCTACATAAACAAGACACTGACTAATATTTACAAGGCAACAACAAAAAACTGATTGATTTTAACTGTAATCTGTATGATTTATTATTATTTTTATTATAAAAAAGTAAAGCTACTGCATATAAAAAGATATGGCGTGTATCACACACGTACAGGTTGAACTGTAAATGACTGTTATGAGTTTTAAGTTTAAAAAACAGAAACTCCAGGATTTCTCTACATGTTAATTAGCACTAATCTCTAGTTTTCTGTTAAGACCAAAGTACTTTAAGTATTTAGTACTAATTGATGATGCAGGGTGCACTCACTGTGGCTTGCTGAGTAGAAGGCTGCAGGAAGACCAACACTGAAGAAAGTGACTTGTGTGGGGCGAACAAATAAAATCTCCACATAAAGAAGAATTTCATAAAATGAGGCTTGAAATTACATCATGAATTCTTCAAACAGACCTTATAAGTACGCAATTAACTGATGTTGTATTTATAGGTTTACTTCTGGTAACTTTTTTTTTTCCACAGAAATGCAAAGAAAATGGTGTCAGAAAAATAATGTAGTTTACAAACTGTAGTGGTTCTGATTACTGCAGTGAATCAGTAAGCTCATCACTTGAGATCCTCATGTCTGGGCTCTGTCTGTGTATCCCTGCAAAGACATAAGCCTCTGTTAACATTTGATAATATGTACGGTATGAAGGTGTGACTGTGTCACACCTTCATGTGTGTCCAGACTTTTCACTCTACAGTAAAGGCTCAGAGAGTTGTTAAAATCCTCAGAAAAATGCTTCAGTGAGAATGGAAGGCTTGACGAGAGGGGAACATCACAGCCTTGTTTCCCCCTGTCGTAGCACCTATGTAGTCACAGTATCACTTATGGGGACTGTCCATTTTGTCATCCAAGAGTGGAAAAAGCAGAAACATGAAAGCAGGAATCTCATGTCCGTGCCATTTTATGAACACCGGGTGAGTTTTGATAGTTCTGAGGAAAAACAAAAGCAGAATTGAACATGTTATAACAGGATGAAATTCTTAATTGTATCATTCTATTCATCTTAAAACATCAATATTCAGCAACCCATCCAAAACATTAACTTCAGGTCTTCTCATCAATTTCATGGGCACAGGTATATAACCAAGCACTAAGACATGCAGACTGCTTCGACAAACATTTGTGACAAAATGAGTCGCTCTCAGGTCTCAATGTAACACTAAATATTCCACAGTTAACTGTTAGTGGTATTATAACAAAGTATCCCTGATTGGGAAACAACTGCAACTCGGTTCGGTGAAGGGGGGATTATGGTGTTGGGTTGTTTTTCAGGAATTGGGCTCAGCCCCTTAGTTCCAGTGAAAGGAAACCTTAAAGCTTCAACATAAAGAGACATTTTATAATGGACTGCATTTATATAGCGCTTTTCTAGGCACCCAAAGCGCTTTACATTCCACTATTCATTCACACACACTGGTGCAGGCAAACTACAGTTGTAGCCACAGCTGCCCTGGGACAGACTGACAGAAGCACATCGTGCCAACACCAGTACGGTAAAGTGTCTTGCCCAAGGACACAACGATCAGGACAGAGAGAGCTGGGGGATTGAACCAGCAACCTTCCGGTTACAGATGAGCTTCCCAACCCCCTGAACCACGGTCGCCCCGTGGCATTTTAGACAATTTTATGCTCCCAACATTGTGGAAACAGTTTGAGGATGATCCCTTCCTGTTTCAACATGACTATACACAAAGCAAGGTCCATAAAGACATGGATGAACGAGTTAAATGTGGAAGGCTGACCTCCACAACGTCCTGACCTTAATCTTACAAAACACCTCTGGCATGAATTGCTGCAGAGACTGTGAGCCAGGCCTTCTCATCCAACATCAGTGTCTGACCTCACAAATTGTGCAGGCTCATCAGGCCAGGCAGTGTTTTTCCAGTCTTCTGATGTCAAGTTTTGACGAGCCTGTGTAGTCTAATTTTTCCATTCTTTGCTGGCAGGAGTGACACCATCACTCCTGTGGCACTGGTGTCAAGCCAGCCTCCAATTCGAGACTTGCAGTCAAGCCAGCCTCCAGTTTGTTTTACGTTCCCTGTGTATTCAAAGTATTACGGGAATGGATGTGGAAACCGGATTTCAAAATAAAAGCCAACTTCGAGTGAATTAACAGATATGTTAAGAACATAATAACATATAATTTAGGCTTTTTTTTTTTACAAACTCTAATGTTAGATCTATATGACACAGCCTTGTACCCTAATTGTGCCCTGTCACTATCAAGGCCATCTTATTTTGGATTTCAAAGTAAAAGCCCTGTGAATCTTCATTTTTGAACTACTCTTTCAATGACTTAATAATGCTCTTAAAAGCAAAAGTCGTATTTCCAAATACTATTTGAACTTTATATCAACACTTTCCAACCACAGTCTTTTTACAGTGATACCATATCAATATCAAGTCAGTCTGATTTTGCCTTTCATAGTAATGGCCCTTTGAAATTGTCCATAATTGACTTAATCTTCTAACGATTCAAAATGCTCTAAAATGAAAAATTCTTGTATCCACAGGGTAATTCCACCTTAGATCAACAGTATACAGCCCCACAGTGATACCATATCAATATCAAGTCATTCTGATTATGCCTTCCAAAATAAAAGCCTTTTTTAAATTGTCCATAATTGACCTAACTTTCAGTGATTTCAAAATGTTTTAAAATGGAAATTTCCTGTTTCCACAGGGTAATTCCACTCCAGATCAACAGTATACAACCTCACGATGTTACCATATCAATATCAAGACATTCTGATATTGCTTTAAAAAATAAAAGCATTTTCAAACTGCCCATATCTGAGTTGCTCCTGGAACAATTTCAAAATGCTCTAAAATGGCACATTCCTGTTTCCACAGGGTAATTCCACTTTAGATCAACAGTATACAGCCCCACAGTGATACCATATCAATATCAAGTCATTCTGATTTTGCTCTCAAAAATAAAAGGCTTTTCAAATTGTCCATAATTGACCTAACTTTCAGTGATTTCAAAATGCTCTAAAAAGGAAAATTCCTGTTTCCACAGGGTAATTCCACCTTAGATCAACAGTATACAGCCCCACAGTGATACCATATCAATATCAAGTCATTCTGATTATGCCTTCCAAAATAAAAGCCTTTTTAAATTGTCCATAATTGACCTAACTTTCAGTGATTTCAAAATGCTCTAAAATGGAAATTTCCTGTTTCCACAGGGTAATTCCACTTTAGATCAACAGTATACAGCCCCACAGTGATACCATATCAATGTCAAGTCATTCTGATTTTGCCTTCCAAAGTAAAAGCCTTTTCAAATTGTCCACAATTGACCTAACTTTCAGTGATTTCAAAATGCTCTAAAATGGAAATTTCCTGTTTCCACAGGGTAATTCCACCTTAGATCAACAGTATACATCCCCACAGTGATACCATATTAATATCAAGTCATTCTGATTATGCCTTCCAAAATAAATGCCCTTTCAAATTGAGCATATACGACCTACTCTTTTAAAGATTTCAAAATGCTCTAAAAGTGAAAATTGCTGTTTCCACAGGATAATTTCACTTTAGGTCAACAGTATACAACCTCACGATGTTACCACATCAATATCAAGTCATTCTGATTTTGCTTTCAAAAATAAAAGCATTTTCAAAATGCCCATATCTGACTTGATCCTGGAACAATTTCAAAATGCTCTAAAATGGAAAATTCCTGTTTCCACAGGGTAATTCCACCTTAGATCAACAGTATACAGCCCCACAGTGATACCATATCAATATCAAGTCATTCTGATTATGCCTTCCAAAATAAAAGACTTTTTAAATTGTCCATAATTGACCTAACTTTCAGTGATTTCAAAATGCTCTAAAATGGAAATTTCCTGTTTCCACAGGGTAATTCCACTTTAGATCAACAGTATACAGCCCCACAGTGATACCATATTAATATCAAGTCATTCTGATTTTGCCTTCCAAAGTAAAAGCCTTTTCAAATTGTCCACAATTGACCTAACTTTCAGTGATTTCAAAATGCTCTAAAATGGAAATTTCGTGTTTCCACAGGATAATTCTACTCCAGATCAACAGTATACAGCCCCACAGTGATACCATATTAATATCAAGTCATTCTGATTTTGCCTTCCAAAATAAAAGACTTTTCAAATTGCCAAGATACGACCTACTCTTTTAAAGATTTCAAAATGCTCTAAAAGTGAAAATTGCTGTTTCCACAGGATAATTTCACTTTAGGTCAACAGTATACAACCTCACGATGTTACCATATCAATTTCAAGTAATTCTGATTATGCCTTCCAAAATAATGGCCTGTTGAAAATGCCCATAATTTACCTAACTTTCAGTGATTTCAGAATGCTCTAAAAAGGAAGATTTCAGTTTCCACAGGGTAATTCCACTTTAGATCAACAGTATACAACCTCACGATGTTACCATGTCAATTTCAAGTCAGTCTGATTTTGCTTTTCAAAATAAAAGCTTTTTCAATTTGCCCATATATGACTTACTCTTGGAGCGAATTCAAAATGCTCTAAGATGGAAAATTGCTGTTTCCACAGCATAATTCCACTTTAGATCAATAGTATCCAACCCCACAGTGATACCATATCAATATCAAATCAGTCTGATGTTGCCTTCCAAAATAAAAGACTTTTCAAATTGCCGATATACGACCTACTCTTTTAAAGAATTCAGAACGCTCTAAAAATGAGACTTGCTCTTTCCACAGGATGAATCCATGTTAGATCAAAAGTGTACATCCACACCATGGTACTACTTCAATTTCAAGTCATTCTGATTTTGCCTTCCAAAATAATGGCCTGTTGAAAATGCCAATAACTTACCTAACTTTCAGTGATTTCGGAATGCTCTAAAAAGGAAATTTTCTGTTTCCACAGAATAATTTCACTTTAAATCAACAGTATACAACCCCACAGAGATACGATGTTAAGATCAAGTCACTCTGATTTTGCCTTCCAAAATAAAAGTATTTTCAAATTGCCCGTAGACGACCTACTCGTTTAACGATTTCAAAATGCTCTTAAATTGAAAGATGCTGTTTCCACAGGATAATTCCACTTTAGATCAACAGTATCCAACCCGACAGTAAAACCATGTAAATTTCATGTTGGTCTGATTTCGCCTTTCAAATTAATG
Organism: Aulonocara stuartgranti; assembly: GCF_965226115.1. Lineage (NCBI taxonomy): Eukaryota > Metazoa > Chordata > Actinopteri > Cichliformes > Cichlidae > Aulonocara > Aulonocara stuartgranti. The sequence goes on from NC_138947.1 coordinate 27,079,094, forward strand.
GCCCGTCGAATTTGTCCATATGTGATATACTCTTTCAATTATTTCAGAATGTTTTAAAAATGAAAATTGCTGTTTCAACACATATTGGGTTTTCATTTTGAAAAGCAAAATCAGACTCAATTGATTATGACAGAATTGAATCATAAAGATGATGTAAAAGGAAGCTGAAATTGCCACTAGGTTGTAATTGATAGTACGTTTATATTTTAAGTCTGTGGAAAGATGTCATGGTTGGTTTGCAAGCTGTTTTGTAATTTCTTTATTTAGAATGACATCTTTCCACAGACTTAAAATATAAACGTACTATCACTGTGGCTGGTGTGCATTCAGAGATCTGCATACCTCTGTTGTAACAGGCCGTTGCCTTCCTATCAGTTTCTCCATTCTGATGTTTTCTTGAACTTCAGCAGGTTATGTTGCCCAACATATGTAAACACCACCATTGTGTTTCTGTTATTATTAGAAGATAATAAAATTCAAGTAATACAGTAAAACGCTAATAAGAACATCACCACATGAAAGTGGGGGTTTTGAAGTAAGCAGCACAGTGAATTGCAGCAGAGGTGCAGGTAGAGATCAGGAATTTGTAGGCAGCACATAAAATCAGGAACTGCTGGGAATCTATGTTGAACTTGAATTTCAGCTAGTTTTGCATGTCAGAGAAGCCTGGCACCACCCAGGTAAGGTGGAGGCTTTCACACGCAAATGAAAATGCTGTAAGTTATAAAAATGCAAATGAGGTTGGGGGCGGGGGGCGCCACACCGGCCGGGAGTACCTGTGACCTTAGCCTCGCATATAATTGGATGAGGTTTCCATGTGACCAGGATCTTGCAGGTGATTGGAGGAACCTCGCGAAGAGCGTCTCTTATTACCATATGAGCATGTTATTCTCCGCTTGGTGAGAAGTTGTCAGGCTGGGTAGATTTAGGACACCGTGTGTTGGCGGCTTGGATTTTCCGTGCAATGCCGGGAACTCCCCGCACAGACCGGGGCTGGCTGCTCCGGACAGCAGAGACCACAAACTGCTCACTGCTGTGAGAGGGCTGTCTCGTCAGCTGACTCGGTTTGCTGCTGATGTGAATGACCAACTAACAGCGGTAAACGCAAAGCTGCACTCCATAGACGAGAGGATGACCGCTTTAGAAGAAGTAGTGAACTCCCGCGCTTGTGTGGAGGAGAAGAGGAAAAGACGGGCGCACAATCCCAAGATTGCGGTATGTATGTGTGCATGTATGCGGCGTGTGCGTTAAGGAGGCAGAGGAGAGCCGCACAAACACCCCGAGCAGGAGAGGCAGAGAGAAGCCACCGCTAACTGCTAAGCTCTAAACGACTAGCACATCTGACGAGCTGGGAACAGCTGGATGAGAGAGTTTGTTCATAAAGTCAATTATGGTGTTTTATTTTGTAGGAGGCGGTGCGTCGTTTTCATAACGCCAAGGGAAATCGCAAGCGCTATAATCCCGAAGAAGGGTGAGATATTATGTCGTGTAAGTTGTACAGGCTGTATAATACATATATACATATATATCGCAATGTGATCGCTGACGTGTAAACATCTGGATTTCGCAGACTGAGCTCGCCTCACAATGAGGCAGTCACGTCTCATTTGGTCCAAGCTCTGGCTGAAAGTCCGGATTTGCACAACCTGGCTAGAGATGCCATTCTATGTAAGCACTGTTTGTGCTTTACTCTTTTACTGTAGCTTTGTCTGTTTCCAGGTTTGTGACATGCTCTCTTAATGGTTCCAGCTGCCTGTAAAACATACTATGAGACCATACGCAGGAATTTCCGCTACAGCCAGCCGGACCTTGCAGCCCAGGCTGAAGCAATGAAGACTGCAGCCCGCAGCCGTCAGAGAAGGAAAAGGGTAAAGTTATCTGATGTGATTTAAACTCACTGACAGTACTGCTGCACTGTTTTTCAGTCACATTAGTGCACAAACTGTCACCACACAGAGGTTGCACATCCACAACTGTATGTACTGCTTCTGCTTACAGCTGCTGGAAGCCAGGCAGGGAGTCCTCAGTGCAGATGAACTGGACTTCTGGAGGGGTGTAACAATTGATATGATGTCCGAGGAGGAGGATGGTGCTGTTGAAGGGGTGGCTGGGTGGATTGTTAGGCCTCCTTCCTTTCGAAGCAAAGAACTCACCGATCTGTGTGCGACTCTTCAGGCTAGATTGGAAGCTAATCCAAAATACACATCTACACATCACAGACGTCTGCATATTGGACCGGATTCAGACAGAAATCCTCCAAACGCATACAATCCAGATGCAGCAAAGAAACATTTCAAAGAGCATCTTATCCCCCAGGTTGGGTGATGGTTTTATTAACAACTGCATAGCACTCAAGCTTCCTTATAAGAATATAGATGAAAAAGATTATAATCCAGTTTGTGTCTTGGTGTGTTTTTTATAGAGAGCTATGAATCATCACAACTTTGAGAACGACTGCACTAGTTACAAAACTGAAGAACTGTAAGTTTAAAAACAAAAGCATGAGACACATTTTTCTGTTTAAATACCTGCTGTATGTTTTATGATGTATTTGCTTTGTGTTTTGACAGACTGAGCTCGCCCGATGACACAGACTTGCCTCCTTTGGACGACGCTCTAGCTGAAAGTCCAGAACATCACCGCGTGGATAATGAGATCCTCCGTGTGACTGTGGCCTAATGAAATGAATTAAATCTCTGACTGAATGTCACCTCAAGTCAATCTCCACACTACCACTGACCTGTATACATGGGGGGGGGACTAGAACGGCAGAGCTGAAATTAAAAGGAAATGCTCTTTTGAACTGGTCCTGAGCCTCTCTATCACAGTATGACATGAAGCCGATGTACAACAGTCCATTCTTTCCTTTTAGTGTCTCAATTTTTCCTCTCAGGAGATCATCAAGCCTCTGAGATACAGCAGTTGTTTTATTTTTTTATCACACAATTATCCATCCATTTTCTTAATGATTGTCACAGTTGACATAGGATGACAAGCAAATCCATTACAAAGCTGCAGGAAATCACTCTCTTATCCAAACCTGCTGCCAGTTTGAAATTAACCCGACAAATATATTGTTGGGTTCTGGAAAATCGTGAAGAAGAAGCAACCAGCAGGATTTAACCAAGAACTTTGTGGCAATGTTCAGGCATCAACATGGTTCAATGGTGGTCACATCCTAGAGACCGCTCTGAGGACTGCTGTCTACATGTTGTAGCTGATTATGGTCATACATGACTGGCCTGTGGACTACTCTTGTTAGTGCTGTTATTGGTCGTTGCCAGCAGCAGAGAAGAGCAAAGTTAAAACACAGAAAGAGCAGAAGTGAAATAGTGTCCATTGTGTCTGTTCTTTTCATGCTTTATGTTTTTGATATGTCTCTCGCGCTTCTCTCGTTTGTGGTGAACACCACTGTTCCAGCCCACTTTTCAACCAGTTAATGTTCAACCACATTGAGGGTCCATGGAGGACGGCACATATTCATGTTTGCAATAGTTGCATACCCCTTTCCCTAGTCAAATACCTAAAAGCAATACCATAAAACAGGTTTTTAACTGCTGCACCACTGTGCCACTCCATGAAACACTTTGTGAGATAAAGTGAGTGTTGTTTTAAGTTTTATGCTTGCCTATTTATTCAAGCTGACTTTGCTCTTTATTGTGTTTTTGCGCGTGTGTGTTTGTGTGTGTATGAGATCATGTTGATGGTGCTATAAAAATCTACTTTATTATTACTAACTGATCCAGTAGTTTCAGCTGTATTTGCATATTTGCACTTTCTGCTCACAGGAAACATAAATATATAGTCTTGGGTGTAACTGCAGATTTACAGGCCTGAGGATGTCAGAAGTAAACCCACCAGTTCGTAGGTCTGGGAACATTGCCAAAAGTACTTGCTTGTCTGCCTTCATATGCACAATAGCTTGAGGGACATCCCATTCTTAAGCCATAGGGTTTAATATGATGTTGGCCCACCCTTTGCAACTCTTCTGGGAAAGCTTTCCACAACGTCTAGGAGCGTGTTTATGGGAATTTTTGGCTATTCTTCCAGAAACACATTTGTGAGGTCAGACACTGATGTTGGACGAGAAGGCCTGGCTCACAGTCTCCGCTCTAATTCATCCCAGAGGTGTTCTGTCGGGTTGAGGTCAGGACTCTGTGCAGGCCAGTCAAGTTCTTCCACACTAAACTCGCTCATCCATGTCTTTATGGACCTCACTTTGTGCACTGGTGCAGATTCATATTGGAACAGGAAGGGGCCATCCCCAACTGTTCCCAGAAAGCTGGGAGCATGAAATTGTCCAAAATGTCTCGGTATGCTGAAGCATTAAGGTTTCCTTTCATTGGAACTAAGAAATTGAGCCCAATTCCTGAAAAACAACCCAATGCCATAATCTTCTTTCCCCCAAAGAGAGTTGCTGTTGTTTCCCAATCACTTCCATATTGTTACAATATCACTAACAGCTGACTGTGGAATATTTAATAGAGAGGAAATTTCACAGGTGGAACCCTATCACAATAAAACACTGGAATTCACTGAGCTCCTGAGAGCGACTCATTCTTTCACAAATGTTTGTAGAAGTCTGCATGCCTCGGGGCTTGGTTTACACACCTGTGGCCATAAAAGTAGAATCATTGACACCTGAAGTCAATGATTTCTATCAATGCAATATAGTGCAACTGCAATACAAATATAAATCAGGAATGTGTAGTCCAGAGGCTTCTGACAAGTCTCTTTTGACACAGACTTGTGATTATGAAGGTGTTTACCTAAGCCTGTATAACAGTGGATCAGTATTTATGACAAATCACAAGTGATATTTCTTGGTGGCTTCTTCCAGTGACAGAATGTGAGCGAATGTAGTCACTCCTTTTCAGATGCTAATTAGATGTGTTCAGACTTCCAACCCCATCCCCTGCAAGTGATTCATTCTTGCACAAGTGAACATCACATGTTGCAAACAATTAAGATCGAAAGTGCTGGGACTGAAGGAGATTTGGCTGAGTGGATGGGGCTGCACAGACAGTTTTTATGCAGTGTCCGATGAAATGAAAAATGGCAGGACTCTTACCCTCATGGCTGAGGATATCCAGGGCAGAAATCGGGACACTCTTGTGTAGACACCAGGTTTCTTGGACATGGCACAGCCAGTTCCCCAGCTCACTACTCCTAGCAGACGATATCGAGTGGTCTTGGACAAGCAGTCTTCAGCCACAAAGGGTCCACCACTATCTCCCTAAAACAACAGACACACACTCACATTTTAACTACCCATGGGAAAATATAAGAGAAAATCACATGCATGACACTGATATAACATCAAATCAGTACGCATGCCAATTTATATTCATGCCAGTAAAAGAAGGACTTATCAGACTAAACAAAAGTAGACAGAAATGCTGCATGAGCACAATCTGACCTGACAGGCATCAGTGCCTCCTTTCTCATAGCCAGCACAGAACATACTAGTAGTGATCTGGTTGTCGTAGTAGTCAGGAGCATTGCAGACGGCGTCACTGATGATGGGGACATTGGCTTCCTGTAGAACATCTGCTAGATGGCCTATAGTTTAGAATGATCAAAATTTAAATATGAGCAACTGTGTTTTTACCTGAATATAAACAGTCACGTATGAATAGTTGTTATCGTCACGCTACTGAAACCTTTCCCATTATATTTATGTTATTGTTATTTAGTGCACCGCAGTATTCATGCAAAATATGATAAGTTTAAATACAAAAACAACGACTGAATGCAAGAAGACGACGTTCTATAGAAATATTACCAAATTTATCAATAACTAATGTAACGTATACTCACCATAGTACCCTACATTTCCCCAGCCTGTCACTGTTCCCATCTGTCCATCTATCAGCCTTTGGCCATATGCAGGTAGGCAAACAGGCTGGATGTATTCTACACACAGAGACAAACATGAAACACAAACAAATATTTATTAACAAAAACAAATGCATACATTTAATGAAAATAGCAGGCAGTTGATTTTGTCACATTTCATTAACTCATGTCACCCCCTGAAGAAAGCCAGCCATTCCTACCTTCCCTCTTACTTGATTCCCCCAAACCCCTCAGCTGTTCCCCTTTCATTCATGCTTTCTTGTTGACATCACCCAAAGTGTTTCCATCTTTTCTTTTCTTTTTTTGCAGTTCTAAATGTTGAACACTAGATGTCAGACATGATGTACTGGAATAACACTTGTAGTAGATGACAGCACAGAGATGTAACAGTATCTGACGCACTTCATCTCCTATCTGCAGTCTTTCTCAATTAGAGTAATTGAAGTAATTAGTTCAGTGCCTATAAGGTATCGTCACATTAGATTTTTAAAAACCTGTGATTAATTATTTCATATTTCAGAATTTTGAGTGAGTTGTTTGATACTTTTCCCAGTATTTTATTCAGTATAAATACTGTTTATGCTCTGATATTTATTTTCTCCTCCCCTAAAATCTTGTAACTAATTGATTGTAGTAATTCTAGTCTATCACATTACCAAGATGTGTGTGTGTATATATATATATATATATATATATATATATATATATATATATATATATATATATATATATATATATATATATATATATATATATATGTATGTATGTATGTATGTATGTATATATATATATATATATATATGTTTTTAAAATATGTAAAATATTCTGCACACAGTGCTTGTTTAAGTTTTAGTGTCACCCTAAAGCATCAGGAACAACCAACAGTTGCAATTTTTTTTATCCTGAAACAATTATGTTGGATCAAATTTAGGAGGTAAGTTACTGAAACCAGGCAGATTTTGATGATGTGCAAATGCGTCCTACCATTGAAAGTGAGAGGCTGAGTGAGGGCCAGGACAGCGATGTCTCTGCTGTTGTCGTCAATGTTAGCATCTACAAAGGGCAGGTAGCTGCTGTGGTAAACAATGGTCTTAACCTCCGCTACGTTGGCATTGACAGGTTTATTGTAGATGGAGCCCAACAGCACACGCCAGCGATTAACAAAGCGATACCGCCTAGCATTAGAAGAGCAAAAATAGGAGAGCTGTGATGTGTTTTTTTATGCACACAAACATCTAAATTTACATGCAAACACTACGTTAAACAAAACAGCAGGCAGAGCAGTCTGATGATTGTCCCTATGTGGCGAGGGCAAAATACACACACAGCTATGCTGAAAATGAACTTTTCATAGAAGTAAAATTACAGTTTCATTCAAACTGTCTGTACAAATTTATTAAACTTTCATGTATGCCTTGGATTTTCCAAAAAGCTACAATAATCCATCAAGCTGTTGTTTCTGTGTTAAATCTATCTGTTTCACTTACTCTGGGAAGCAATGAGCTGCAGAAACAATCCAGCGGTCTGAGATAATGGATCCTCCACACTGATGAACACCATCGTACTGCAAACTGACTTGCCAAGGCCAGCTGCCGTGCCTGGCGTCCACACCACCCACTATACGGTCTGCCGCAAAACTACGTCTGCCGCAGTCTGGTTTAAGATAGTAACAGTGAGGAAAAAGACCAGTTACTTTTTAAACTCTAGTTGAAAGACTGATATATTATGGACAAGAAATCAATGAGAATAGCTCCATTTAAAAAAGTAAACAAAGCAGACAATAGCTTAATAAATACATGTGAGATTAGTAGAAAGAAGACAAGAACAGACCGTGTCTGGGAGCTCTACACACCGGGGTGAAAACAGTGTTGGTGTTGGGTGTCGGTGTATAAAGTGGGCCAGTGTGTCAGACAGAATGAGTGGAGATCTGCGATCTTACCTTGGCACAACAGTGTGAGAACTTCCCGGCTTTCACAGTCACTGAAACAAAGACGGACAGAGTTAGTAACAACCTGACACAGAAAACATCCAAAAACTGAAGCCAGTGTTCGGCTGTCCTCTATGTTAACAGAGAAGACGAGTGAAAGAAGAGACAGGAAGAGCAACAGAGAGGACAGTGTAGTAGAAGGGCAGACCGCTGACAGACAGCCACTCAGGTGTATGCGTTACCATGGATACAAAGAGTCTTTGATTTTCTTGCCATAGCTGAGCTCTTCCTGTCTGACGCAGAAGAAGTCTCCAGCATCGCCGCTGGCCTCTGACACGGCTGTGACTGAGTAATTCACCACGCTGAAACAAGCACGCGCACACATTAGTCCCGAGGATGACAGTGTGTCACACTGAAACAACGAGATACAACTGTGAAATTACCACACCTGACAAATCCCACTTCTTCACAGCTGATGCTAGCTAGCAGTTCATCAACTGGGGAGGAACACACCTGACGCCACCTCCTGTGAGTGGAGTCGAAGACTCTGAGATGCTGGTCAGGTGAATTTACCTGAACTGTGGGGAGTTGTAAGAGCAACTTTTAAAACTACTGGTCCAATAGCACATACTCCTGTAATGTAGTATATATATATATATATATATATATATATATATGTGTGTGGGGGGGGGGGTGGAGGGGGTTCTGACGGTATCACTAATTAAAGAATGAAGAAAAAAGAAAGAAAGACATACATTCAAAGCTATCAGTAGACTCACCATCATACTGTTCTATGTCTTCCTCCATTGTGCAATATGTAACTACAAAGTTTAATAAAAACAGCACATCAGTCTGTTACAGCAAACAATGAAAGCATTTGCATCATCAGACAGAGCACAGAGCACAGAATATCAACTGCTTGAAATATCAACAATAACAGATTATGTTCGTCAACACTTTTGAACCAAATGTGTGTAGGTGTGCAAGAACTGCAGTCTGACCTACGGCCCAAACGGCTGCTCCAATGGCTCCCAAGGTCATCAGCGTTACACACACTCCAATTACCCGACAGGGGGTCAGTACACAGGTCAGAGAGATGCCCCTGCTCCCTGCACACACACATTTGAGGACACACAAACAAGCATACATAAAATAGCAGAGGATAATATAAAAGCATCTTTGCACAGCAACACACTGACAAGCACAAAAGCTCGCATGCTAACATGCTTGTGCAGCACTCCAGCTTTTAACGTTACATAACACACCAACAAATACACTTTGCTGAAAAGGTGATGAAATCTAAAAGAGTAAATAGTGAGCTATACTAGCTGCGTAGCTGCTGTGTAGTTCATGTTTTTACTTTCCAGCTGCCCTTCAAACCCTCACAGAGATGGCTCAAGCCCCAGTGAGAGCAGACATACAGCACATTCCCTGGCACAAACTGAAAAGTACAAGTGACACTTACTGATCAATAGTCTAAAGTCTAGGATTTCTCCACCAAGCAAGAACAAACTCTTCAACTATGATATAGTGCCAAAGCTGTCCTGAGTGCACGTACTGTCTGTTTGTGTTGCACCTGCACTGGGGTGTCGCTCTCAGTGTTTCCCCTCCTGTCTGCTTTTCTCTGCTGTGAGAACAGCTTGTCAACTTGACCTTGAGTAATTACTCATTTTTCATTGCACACATGTGATGGACTGAAAACCTAACAGTATTACAGCATTTTAGTATGCCAGTCTCAAGTTCCTGGTATTGTGTCGGGTTGCTCACTGTCATGATCTACAACCATTTGGTCTGCAGTTTGTTGTAACAGTTTCATAAGTCCTGTTCTTGCTTTGACAAGTTTGTTAAACTTCACTCAAATAATAATAAAGAAACTCGTTACGATAACTGTCAGTCTGCCATGCAATCCCTTATAGTGAATTATATGTCTCCCCGTGTCTCTTCCCACTACCAACCATTTACACAAACCCACTGTCGTTACAATCTTCATCAAGGTTATAACTACAGCACATCTAAAATCAGATGACTTGCAGCTTCAAATCTTTACTACTGTACTTCCACTTCTCCTCCTCCTTCATGTCCTTGGCATCCACAGTGATACAAGTATAAATAAAATACCCAACCACACTGACTATATCAACTTATATTTCACTTATGATATACTTAAGCACACCAGCATTAGTATAGTTATTAACTGGCCATGATGAAACTTATGGAAATACTAAACTGTAATATGTCAAGTGGCTACTTGAGTACACAAGTGCTTCACAATTTGACAAGTCATTTACTGTACTGTAGCATCTTTACCTTATAGTGTAAAGAACCTTAAAATGTACTCCTGAATTTAATAATAAGAACACCGCATTCTAGCCTCAGCTATGTGAACAAGTGTTTAAAAGTATTGCTGGTCATTTCACGTTCAAGTCGTTTAATAAAGACAGGAATACAGAGATCTAAGCTCGTTTTAGATCATGGGGACAGATGCAAAGATACCTACATCTTGTGGTCAGAAGTTTACAAACACTCATCATGGGCATTGTGATTTGAGGCTTTCCATTAATTTCCTTGATCACTGTACGTATGCTGTACAGTCAGTGGAATGACTGTACAGCATACGTCTTTAAAGTATCTAAAAAACAAGAATTTGAACGATTTCTTTTGGATTTTCTCAAATCCACACAGCATCAGGAGCTGAATATGTACACTAATATTAGTTAAGTTTGAGGTCAGGGCTTTGAAAAAGCCATTTCAGAAGCTTAACATTACTATACTTTGTACATTCCTAAAACTTTTGATGTGTGCCTGGATCCTTGTGCTGTTGGACTATTCAGCTGTGTCATAGGTTCAACCATCTAGCTAATAATTTGAGGTGAAGAACCTGGAGGCAGTCCATCTTCGTTCTTTCATCACTTTGTCCAATGTATCAGTACCACTGGCAGCTGAACAGCAATGATGCTACCACCACCATACTTGACAGCTCATACATTTTTCTTAGGTTTGAAAACCTCACATTTTCACCCTCAAACATATTTATTGCCATTTTAGCCAAATAGTTCAATCTTTGTCTCGTCTGATCATAACATGTTTGTCCAGAAAGCATTTGGCTACAAGTTTCGAGCTTGAAGATGTCAATTTTAGAAAAGGAACTTCCTTCTTGCTCAGCACCGACTGACAAAGTGATGACATATCAGAATAACTTGTACTTACATGCAATTGCTTAAACTGAAGATCCTGTACTCCGCAGTAGTTGAGAAATGGCCCATTACGTGTCTGGAATGAACTTCCAGATCTTAATCCTATTGAAAATCTGTGTTCTGTGTTTAAAGGCCAGTTCAATGTCAGGAAACCAACCAACTCTTCTGCTGTGAAGAGTGGTCACATGTCCAGCCAGAATTATGCCAAAGCTTGTTTATGATTGTAAAAAGCATCTGGTCAAGGTGCACGCTGCTAATAGACATTTAATCAATATTAGTGGGAGTCTGTGTAACTCCAAAATAAATACAAACTTGTGCACTCAATTATTGTTTTTTAAGTCATTAAAGATGCATGCTGTACAATCGTTCCACTTTTAAAAGAGAACAGTTCATAACAAAGCCCAGAAATTACCATGACATTCCCTAAACATGATAACCATTTCAAGATGTCTGAGTAATGAGTGCACTTTCAACAATATGTCTCATTTTTCTGCATATTTTTAGTCTTTACATGTCACCCTGGCTCCTTTGCTTGACTACCTTACTTTGATGTAGTATGGCAGATGATGGATAAACCTAATGATACTTCAGAACACTAGTTTGGATAAATTAACAGTTTAGACAATCTGTCTTATGATGTGACTCATTCTTAATAACAGTGAACAGTATGAAAATTATGCCTGTGTCCTCTGCAATTTTCAAACTGCAAATCCATCAAAGGACCCTTTGGTGGGCAGTTCTGACCTCCAGAGTTCATGCCTGACATCTGTGGCTCAGACACATTGAGTTGGCCTACACATGTCACTGAAACAAACATGATCAGGTCATTTTAAAGGGTTCTTAAATGGTTTTCTTATTAGATCTACTCCCCATCAGCCCTCCTGCCCCACAGGTACTGACTTTATGTGGATTTTTCTGTCCAGTATGTGATCAGCAGAAGTGTAACAGCAAAATTTTAAAAAATCTTAAAAATTGCATTAAACTGCATTAAAAAGAAAATATAGTGAGACTGTTCAATTCCACAGTTGCTGAATTTTTATGTTGTTATCAAGAAACGTGATAGTTGTGTAGACTTGCTGATCCAGGGACCTTAACCTTCTACTCTGCTAACTCCTCACACTGCACAACATAACCTCTCCCTGACAGTGGCGGTCCTAGCCTGTTTGGCGCCCTGGGCGAACACTCCCTTGTCCATCTTCCATTGGTTTTAATTTTGCACTCCAGTATGAACACCCATCCCCCAACTCGAGGATCACCACAACATAACCTAATAGACCTACACCTTAGTTCACAGATATGCTTTGTCTAGGGTTTATTTCTTGGATTTCACACAACCCGGGATTCAAATCATGAATACATAATAATACATTATGGGCTTGGATTTACAACATTATGAATGAAATGTGCTCTATTTGGAAAGAGCTTTTGACCCTTTCGAAGGGTTGTGTGTAAGACTTTAAATCTTCAAACTGTAAATTATAAATTTTAAATTGTCATTGATCCCTTTCCTAATGTATATGTTTATTTTCTTACTCTTCTTATATTTATTGTTTGTAACTGGAGCCTCGTCGTCTCGTCTCTCTATATACTGGACTGTAAGTAGCGGAGACGACAGTATAGTTTACTTTGACTTCAGCAGCGAGCAGGTGCACCGAGGGCTCTCGCGCTCACTTTTCGTGTATAGAATTTCGAAAAAACATCGGTGCAAATTATAAGTCTGTATCATGATGTCTGGTGTTTTCGTGTTTGTTGTTTTGTTTTTATTTTGTTTTATTTTGCGAGTTGGTTATTAGACGCCGCTCCAGCCAGCCAGCCAGCCAGAGAATCCCCCGCCGCCCCGCCCTCTCCTCCCTGTGCCGCAAGCAGCAGGCGCACCTCGCAAACGGAGGGCGCCCTTACTCCCAGCAAATGGGCGATAGAAAACCGATCGGTGCCTATGGCATTCCCAATATGCGCTGGCATGACGTCGAGGCAGCATGAGTACGAGCAATTTTATTTATTTTTTGGTCGATGCCCGTGATGCCGTCCCCCACCATGATGCCACCCCGGGCAACCGCCCGTGTCGCCGGTATCAAAAACCGATACTGCTCCCTGACTAACTCTACCTGTACACAGATGCTTGAAAACTCCCTACGTCTTTCTTGCCTCCTCCCTCTCTTCTCTTTGTACCTTTTTCCTTCTCCTCCTCCCATTCCATACCTGTCCTCTCCTCCACCTCTCCTGTCCTCAGGCTTCCCATCCAGCTAAACAATGGTGTTATTGTTCTTTGAAACTGTGAGTAACAGCTGTGACCAAAAGGTCAGAAGGAGATGGTGAAGATAGAAACAGAGGTATAGAGATGTATGATTAAGCTTAACGACCCATGTTTGCTCTTTCACATTTTCTTTCCACCATACCTCAGCTCTAACAAAAACATGCCAAAAAGCTATTTTTGGCTGTTCTCTTTTCACAAAGAAATGTTGTTGGTTTTTACATTAGATGTCCTTCTTGGCACAACCCCACAGGGATTTCTGGATAGAGCCACTACACTACTGCTGCTTTAATACACTGCAGCCCTGAACATTGATAGACATCCAACAGAGACGTGAGACCAAAAAATGTCTAACTCAGTCAGGTCAGACATTAAAGGAGGTATACCCCTCCATCTTCCTATTACAAACTCCATGTGATGGCCAGCTGAGCCCACTCAAGAGACAAGAGTAACTGTCTAGAGAATTCACACTAGTGGGCATAGTGTTTCCTGCCACCTGCACACTCCAGCCATCAACACCCACACATAAATCTAATGTGTTTGAAGAAATGACAAAGCATCATATAGACTTGTTGTTTAGCTACATGTAATCATATTCTACATGTGAATAAAGGTCACTTTCTAACTGTTTCTCTCTCCAGTATACCCAGTTTACATGTGAAACATCTCTAGACTGGTGCCACTCACCCTTCTTGTTCCTCATATTGGCCGTTCCTTCTTTTTTCCAGCTATACTTCCCCACATGCCATTTTCTTAATCACAAAGCAGGTCAGAACAAGCTCTCCATTGTATCTACCTCTACCTGAGACCCACTTTTCTCTTGTGTGTGTGGGTATACATGTCAATGTGTGTATTATGAGGCAGGGCTTTCTGAAATCGCTGTGGTCTTATAGTCGATGATTGGATTAAAATAGTTAATGTTCCTATAAAGCACTGAGTGTAGTCCATATGAATGATATTAGGAATATATGCTACCCTGAAAGAACGCACTAGCAAATCCTGTTCATTTATCTTGACAGCTAACCCAAACATAAAAGCTACTAACAAAAGTTTTTACAAGATACAAAGTCTGAGCCCTGAGCTCTTGCTAACAACAAGCTTAGTCAACAAAAACATTTTAGTTAGTGTGTATTAGCAACATCACTGTTTTGGTGTAATTTTACCATGAATTCCAAATTTAGAGCTGCTACGAAGTGTGTCTGGATAGATTGTTGCCATGGTTTGTTGTCTTTATGGCAAATAAGGGTAAGAATGAATCATAATATAGTACATGACCAATCCACAGAGACGTGCAGATCATCCACAAACTCTTTTATAGTTTCCAATGTCTGTTCTCAATCATGAGTCACATGTTAGTCATTCTGTGGGATGTTGGACGTTATACTTTTAACATCGCATGTAGCATCTGACTGCTGGTTAAAAAGCAACAGCTATGCACCAGATGACAGGTTAAGCCTCCCTAAACCAAGTTCAAAAACACAAAAACACCACACCACATGACTACTGTCATGTTACCACAGTGCATTTTATGATACGCTATACTGCCAAAAGTATTCACTCATCTGCCTTCACATGCACATGAATTTAAGAGACATCCCATTCTTAATCAATAATGAAGAATTTAATTGAATATGTCAGCCCACCCTTTGCAGCTATAACAGCTTCAGCTTGTCTCAGAAGGCTTTCCACAAGGTTTATAAGTGTATTTATTGGACCATTCTTCCAGAAATACATTTCTGAGGTGAGACACTGATGTTGGACGAGACGGTCTGGCTCACAGTCTCTGCTCTAATCCCAAAGGTGTTCTGTCGGGTTGAGGTCAGGACTCTGTGCAGGCCAGTCAAGTTCTTCCACACTAAACTCGCTCATCCATGTCTTTATGGACCTTGCTTACAGAAAAAAATCTGATAATTAATTTCTTTATTTTGCTGTGAACCTATTGTAAAAAAAAAATGTGGGTGGGACTTTTATCAGTAGGAAAAACTATAAAAACCTATTTAAACTACAGTTAAAGTAAAAATATCTGCCCTCCGTCACATTTTTAAAAGCTGTTCAGTGGGCCGGATCGCAGTCTGTCCAATTTCAGCCCCCCTGCCTTATGTTTCACACCCCTGTGCTATGCTAATGTTTATTAGGTCTGCTGACCCTCTCCATTCCTTACTGCATTGTCAGCATCTAATGTATCATCCTTTATCCTCTAAGCAGCGACATTTGGACATGGGGAAACCAGGAAGATCAGATATTTATGTAACTGGTTCATCAAAACAGGTCTGATCTTGCTTCAACAAACACATCCCCTGCAATATAAATAGGAAAAAGGTTTAAGGGGTTCGCAAAACGAACAGAGGAATGTCCATCATCAAGTAAGCCTAGGTGTGGTACAGTAGGAGTGGGATAATAACAGTACAGGAGCAGAAAGAGACCTCACACACAGCTAAAGTTACAACACGACTAAAATTAAACACGAACACAGGAAATATTAATCTAATAAGACAGACACACTATCCTATGAGAAGAGTGTGCTTACACGCATGTGCATATTTCCTTTTCTTTACTTATTCACACTTACGTGGTATATAATCATGTAGAGGTTGAGTCAAACACAGATTGCCTCTGAAAGCTGATGACGTACCACCTAATCTTAGCTCAGACAAAAACAAAATTAGCCACAACATATGTGACACACCTAAGATGAAGTGTGTTTTCCATATAATTACACACATGAAAGACGCAGCCTGTGTT
This sequence comes from Aulonocara stuartgranti, assembly GCF_965226115.1. NCBI lineage: Eukaryota > Metazoa > Chordata > Actinopteri > Cichliformes > Cichlidae > Aulonocara > Aulonocara stuartgranti. The sequence goes on from NC_138947.1 coordinate 27,095,067, forward strand.
TGGGTGGACGCCTTTTCTGTGAGGCATTAGTGGTTCGCAAACCCATGCTGAAACACAGAAAGTAAATTACAGCAAAGCCTTGCCGAAGGAGAAGAACCGAGGAAGATGTGGAAATCATTTTAAGGAAAACTTCATTTCCTGGGAGACTATCGGCTTCAATGCTGGAAAGCTGTGCCTCGTGTAAGGTAAGGAAAGCAACTTATAAGTAGCACATTTAAAAGAGATAAAAACAGTGTTAAAGTACTGTTTTAGGATTAAAATGATAAGAGCTCTTGAAAGGTCACATATTTATGTAGACATCACAAACAGAATGTCACAGTTCATACTGACACAAGTGCCTTTCAGCAATAACATGGCAAATAATCTTATCTTTCCTTCCATAAATTACAATCAAGTCATTTGCAGCTGTAAAACTTGCGTATAAAACTGTGCCACATCACATTTTAGCTAATACCAAAAGACAGGAGGACATGTGGAGTCTCTGGTTTCTTTTTAATGTTGGTTTTCCCTGATGCTGTTGGAATAAAACAAGAGAACTAAGGTTACAGTAAGTAGTTAGTTTACGATTGCCAAGGGATGATGTTGTTATTGCAGTTAGTATATTGTGTTACAGTTTACCGTGCTAGTGTGCAAAGGACTTTGACATATCAGATTTCTACTTGGGTTGGGTGCTTATTCTTGTTGTAAGAGAAAAACATCAGCCAGTTCAAGTATATGTTTTTCACCCTAAAAGAACCTCAAAAATAACTCCAGTGACTATCATAGAGACAGCCAGCTTTGCAAAAAGCAGTTAATGGTTAACTGTCATGTGGACTGATGTCTCTTCCCAGACACAGAAAGTAGGCAGCATGGGCTGCAGCATGACCAGCGCAGCATTTCAATCTTCAGATATGTATGCATGCATGCATGCGCGTGTGTGTGTGTGTGTGTGTGTGTGTGTGTGTGTGTGTGTGTGTGTGTGTGTGTGTGTGTGTGTGTGTGTGTGTGTGTGTGTGAAAGGCAGGAGATAAGACTGCAAAGACTTGTATATTTCACATGCGCACTCACCCATCTTTCCTTCAGTCACAAATTTTTCAGCATACATTTGTGCACAACAGGAAGCAACAGTCGACAGCGGCAGTTTCTTCCTTTCTCTTCCTCTCCTTGACTCCTTGAGGCAGATGGTCCAAGTCCTTGGTGCTCCCTTTTGTCTGGCAGCATGACATTGATAGGATTGTGTAAAAAAGATAAAAAATCGATAAAGCGGGTAGTATAATATTGTACTATAGTCTATCTTTGGGCAGAAACAATTCACTCAAAACCTGCTTTGATAAATTTTATGATCTCTAAAACATCTGATCTTTATATTTTCAATTAATTCCTGAAACTCTGAGATGTTACAGCAGCTGTTAGTCACTGACTTTGTTTAATTCGGAGGATGTATGTCTATTCTCTATACCCAAGACCCACACCCATCCAGGCTTTCCAACAAGTTCCTGTTACATTGGGCTCGACTATGAATTACACCCTCACTTGCCACTTTATTAGGTACACCTTGCTAGTACCAGATTAAATCCACTTTTGCCTTCACTACTGCCTTAATTTTTCATGTCATAGATTCAACAATTTGTTGGAAACATTTGGTCCATATCCACTCGACAGCATCACACAGTTGCTGCAGACTTGATGGCTGCTAGGAATCTCCTGTTTCATCACATCCCAAAAAGGCACTCTGTTGGATTGAGATCTGGTGACTGTGGAGGCCATCTGAGTACCATGAACTCATTGCAGTGCTCAAGAAACCAGGCTGAGATGATCTGAACTTTGCAACATGGTTCATTATTATAATATTCATTATTAAGATAATCCACATCATTATACCACCACCATCGACCAGAACATATAAAACAAGGCAGCGTGGATCCACGCAACACCAAATTCTGACCCTATCAGCAGAAATCAAGACTCATCAATCCAGATAATGTTTTTTCAGTCTCCTATTATCCAGCTTTAGATTACAACACACAGGATAAGCCTGTGTGAATTGAAATCTCGACTTCCTGTTATTAACCAATCTGCTTCGAGGTTTGACAAGTTTGGAGATTCTCTTCTGCATACCTTCGTTGTAATGTGTGGTTATCTGAGTTGCTGTTTCCTTTCTATCAGTTCAAAGCAGTCTGGTCATTCTCCTCTGACCTCTGACATGAACACGGTATTTTCTCTCACAGAACTGTCACTCACTGGACATTTTCTACTTTTCTGACAATTCCCAGCAAGCCCTGGAGATAGTTGAGTTGGAAAAATCCCAGCAGATCGGCAGTTTCTGAAATACTCAAATCAGTCCATCTGGCATCAACAACAATCTACGTTCAAAGTCACTTAAATCCTTCCTCTTCTCTAATCTGATGCTTGGTTTGAACTTCAGCAGGTTGTGTTAACCATGTCTGCCTGCCTAAATGCATCGGTTTGCTGCCAAGGACCTAAAAATGTGGCTAGTGAGTGTAATTACATGTGCGTAATAACAGATAAGTGGATGATGGTCATTTAAAAATTAGTTACAATTTTTGCTGCTTTTGAAAAAGCACAACATACATACAACATACAAATGAGATCGCTGAGATCTGAAGATCTCATTTAAAGTAATGTATCCTGGCTGTATAAAAGTCTATCCCATTGCCATTCTATACATCACAATGTAAAACCTGTGCTGTGACGTTTGAAAAGTGTTTGTTTGTAGGCTAATATTGGCAGTGAGTATTGGAGACTAATTTAAACCGCTGAGTGTCACTGATTAAACAGGTTAAACAGACCCAAGGGCATTTTAAGAAGCTCGCCATATAAACTTTAAATAATTAAAATATCACTGCCAACTTTAGTTTAGACTATTTCAAATAACTTGAGCAAGGTTAACTCCTTAAGGAGAAAACGAAATGAGCGTGACTGCTAATAACCAACAAGGCTTAAAGACACCATTCAAATCGCCTTCCAGACAATGACTCACCTGTCTGTTTTCCTCAGCTACAGGTGGAGCCTTTCGCTTTAAAAAGATGTACAAATCAAAAGAAGGCCCATAAAACCTCTAATAGGAAGAAATTGGATAGCAATTTTAAACGCCAACACGGATAAATCCAAAACTTTCCGAGCTTTTGCCAAGTAAATCCTTCCCCCCCTTTTTTTGCTCTCTCCACAGGTTACTGACCCCAACAAAGAAGACGAAGAAAAAACAGTAAATAGCCGTTTTCTACGACAGCTCTTCCTGTCAACCAAAACCACCAGAGCTCGCTTCTAACTGGAGAGAGATGAACATTTGGACGAATTAAAACAAACTTTTAGTTTCGTCGCTCTGTGTGTGCGTGTGCTGTGGTCGTCCTGCGAGCGGTCATCTGCGCACAAGAGAGGGGCACGAGTGACGTCAGCACACGTTTCTGAGTGGACAAACCGCGCGCGAGGGCTCTCTCGGGACCCCTACAGACCTGCCGCAGCTCAACGCACCGACATATAAACACAAGCTCACTGAGACAAACACTGTCAGCTGTTATTTTGTATATTATACTGAACTTGTTGACCTCAATCTGAGTCAGCAGATGCATGCAGTATCCACCAGCCGGCACCCTCTCTCTCACACAAACACACACCAAGTTCTCTTTACTGACATGAAAGCCTAGTCACGGTCCTAGTTCCTCGTTGGCAGATAGTATAAAAGGGAATTTGACATTTGACTTACACATACAACTGCACTGAATTACCCAAAGACTAGAAGAGGACGCCTTGTTAGACAGGGTGAGAGTGAAGCCAAAGAAGGTTGGGAGGATCAGAGCACCACAGCTAAACAGACAGCAAAGAAGGCAAAAGATGCATGGAGGCATGGCTCAGAACTGCTGGCTCTTGGTCACACTCTCTCTTAAAGGTAGGTACATATATAAAAGCGCTGCAGCAGTCATGCTGGGATCCGAGCTTCACGCAAAGACAGTGATGGTTAGAATTTAGGGGTTTTTTTTGTTGGTATTACAGGTATTCTTGCTGGTGATTGGTCAGTTCATCTCCCATCTGGTCCCATCTGTGCTGTGATTGGTTCTTCCATAGAAATCCCGTGTTCCTATGACTACCCGCAGACCTCCAATGAAACCAGGGAAGAGGGGTGGCCCTCTGCTCAGGTATTTCAATAAAGAAGGCATTGTTAGCAGTTATACTGTGCATTAAGAGCTAAAAACTGCAGTCAGAATAAAAACAAGTGTCAGTTCTTTGATAAAAACTAGCCAAAATTAGTTTTTATGCTAAGCTTACAGGTGATGTTTTGGGTGTGGTTTGAACAGATACAGTCAAGTTAGTCTAGAATTTTCCACTTTACAGTATCCACTGATTTAAAAAGCTCTGTGTATCTGTTAGGGTGGAGGAGGTGAAGGAGGACAAAAGTACATGGTTTTGTCTGAGATGTGGTGCCTTGAAGACAGCCGGTGTATTACGGCAAGGTAACAATGATGTGTTGAAGTCACAGAAACACACACGAGGGTGGAAGTAAAGAGCACAGGTGTCTAAGTCTGTCTGCTTGTCCCTCTGTCTGTGTTAGATACGTGTACCACAGCGATCACATCTTCCCAGATCTATCCTACCAGAACAGGGTGCAGTACCTGGGAGAACCAGGAAGCAAGGTCTGCTCTCTGAGGATTACTGATCTAAGGCAGTCAGACAGCGGGACCTACGTGTTTTACCTCATCACCAACCACTCCACAGAGAAGATGCCAGAGCAGGCTGGCGTACAGCTCCTGGTGGCAGGTGTGAACCTTAAATGAGTAAAAATATCATTCTCATCGTTAACAATGATGGTGTGCAATCAGCAAACGCATCGTCCCCCCATCATTCAAAAGCTTTTATAGATTTGCAAAGTACGCAAGAAAAGATACCTTATTTTATATCTATTTTTATGAGTTTCCTCCTGTTGTCATGATCATTTTATACCCTGGATGAGTCACATCAGTATGACCTGGCAAACCATTAAAGACAAACCACACATCCCTTCTTATTATTTTCTATGTGCATTGTGGTTTTGTCTGTCTTTCTCTTTCTTTTGCTATGTATTGGTCAACTTCTCTGTAAGTAAGATTAAAAAAAAACTTCTCTGTAAGTTGCTCAACTTCCTTGTCACAGAATATATCTCTGTTTGCTCTGTTTCTTATTTTGTTTTCTTGATGAATGGATCTGAGTGTGATTCCCTGTTGTCAGAAACACAGCGCAGTCAGAGACCAGCATTTACTGTCCAATAACCTAAAGCTAGCAGCGTTTACAGTTTACCTTACTGTATTTCTTAAATGACTGCTTAGCAAAGCTCGTTGCTTTTTCTAGCACCATTGCAATATTCAGTAACAGTTTCCTTTGTGCAACCCTTTGTCTGACATTTTGTGCTATTTATGAGAAGCTGAAGTGAAACCGACGACTTGTTGGGTTTAAGTAATCTTGATGTAAGACTCTGTTTCATAACCTTTGATGCTTTTGAGGTTGTAGTCAAATTACTCTTAGAGCTAAACATTAAAGACGGGTTAGTATTTGCAGAGCTTGGGAGAAAAAGATATTATAACCTGTTGAGAGGCAATCGAGTTGAGTTTGTCTGTCTTACATAAAGCTGGTGTGAGAAATGACAGCAAATAGCTATATGATTATGTTAAGACACTGTGGAATAATAGTGTTTAGCATTAAATTAAAACACATTCCCTGTGTGTGTGCTTTAATATGAGCCTCTCAGCTCTATGTCTTGGTATAGCTTGTCTGGTTCTGCATGCATATGAGAGCATCAGAGTCCTGTCCTTTAAAACTGGTGGTCTTCTGTGGATCTATAAAGAAATTAAATAGTACATACATACTATCACATGTAATAGTGATATGGCCCAAAAAACAATGGAATAGAAAGCATTCATAGTGGTTTCCTCCTACCTTTAAATAGAAAATAGGCATGTACAAATGGTATATAAATCACTCCACCCATTGGCTTACCAACCACTTTTTTTAGACTCAAATGTGGTATTTTGGTTGTTGCATTGTTGGACGGGTACCTAAAGACTACAGACACCAGGCTGTAAGTGTACTTCCTTCTGCTCTATTTGCGCATTTTTACATGTGCACCTATGGAGGCTGACTCACTTTTAGAGTCAGCCTCCAGTTACCGTTAGAGGAACTGTTTTGTTGTTGTTTTTTTTACTTTGGCTTTGTTTTTCAGCTGCAGAGCTTGTTCCTTGAATACTGTCCTCATTAACAAAAATGAACTAGTTAACTATTAGGATAGTGTTTTAAAAGTTGTTGACTTTTAGCTTTTTGTAATTCATGATTGTTTTTTCCATTTGAATATATGAAATAATAATCTCACCACATATGTGCTTTGTCTGTTTCTGTTTTTTTTTCCCTTCAGACTCCCCCAGTGCAGTCACTGCCTTAGCAAATCCATCCAGGGGCATCACAGAGGGTGCAACCTTACGTTTGGCCTGCTGCAGCCCTGCAGAGTCACAGGCCAATGTGACTTGGCACAAGAGCACAAGTAACAGCGTAACACACACTGGACAGGTGTGGAATATTACTGAAGTTAAATCAGATGACTCTGGCAGCTACTACTGTCAGATGCAAACTGGAGCCAAAGTGCATAACTCAACCATACTACCAGTTGATGTGCAGTGTAAGTCAAGCTTTTGTTATAAATGTAAAAATCAGATCAACATTTATATACAAGGTCATTCATCTGTTTATTTATTAAGCTTGTTTTGACACACAGAACTCCAAAGAGCAGAAAGAAAATTTTCAAGCTTAAAATATGTGCTGCTGACGAAGCATTTTAACTCTTTCTAGAGAAATTCTAAAAGTAAGAAACTTCCGCATTAAGCCTGGGTTAACCTTTTGTAACAGGGATACAAGCAGTGCTCTTACAGAGTTTTTATTTCCTCTGTTTCCTCAGTATTATTGTAGGGCCTTTACTTTACAATATAAAGTGCCTTGAAGAACTGTTATTGTGATTTGGTGTTATATAAATAAAACTGATTTGAATTGAATCAAACTCACTTGAAGATTTAACTTATCTCTAATGCCTCCTTCTAGATGCTCCTCGAAACACAACCGTCTCAGTGTCACCTGCTGGACAGCTAGATTACGAGCTCCCCATGACTCTGACCTGCAGCAGTGATGCTAACCCGCCCGTGCACACATACATCTGGTACCAGGGTGCAGCATGTCTCAGTGACGCAGACAAAAGCTTTCATCAAGGCAGACGAACTGTAGCTACAACCACAGGAAGCAGCCAGACATCCAGCAGTGCCAACATCACCACTGAGGAATCTGGGCAGCACTGCTGTGTGGCACGAAACAGACATGGATCTCAGACTTTCAGTATAACGCCCAGAGCCTCCAGAGGTAGGTGTATGAAGAGGCAGGTCTTAATATAATATTAAGACCTTTCCCTGCCTACAGTGTCAAACATCACATAAAGCCAAACTTTACCACCACAATATCATTATATCCATTTTTTTCAAACATTAAGTGTTACTAATGTGTATTTTGTTGTCAACTGCAGCTGTGATCCCACCCCTCTCTGGAAAAAGAAAAGGGGTGATTGCTGGAGTGTTCATTGGAATCCTTCTGGTTATTGTTGTCATAGCCATCTGTGTCATAAGGTGGGCCTTTGTTTGTTTACAACCAGTAACTTTCATCATAATTCACTTCACAGTCCCTGTAGCTGGGCTCGTGCACAATATGTGTGAAATAATTTCATTAAAATCAAATGAGAGTGGTCATTGCTTAAGTCAGAGTCATTGGTTACTGGCGTGGATCATTTAAGCAAATGAGTTATTACTTAAAGGTTAGGTTTAAATATGACCAAAAAGATAAATCAATCAATTATCTTGGGTCATTCTATCTCAAATCAACACGAGATTTCTGCTCGACCATCTCAGATTTGGATAAAAATTTTATGATAGAAAGTTTGAATTTATATAATGAGTCCTGTGAAATTTTAATTCCATATATCAGAGCGTTTCTACATAGTACTGTAACTATAACACTGAACATGATGTAGTTAAATATGTGCACATTTTCATTTTCAAGACTTGGGTCTCTCTTATATAATCATATATTTTTAAAAAATATTGTCTGCTGAGTCATCACCGATGCATAAAAATGTTATGGCCCGAAGTTTGAATATACAGTATATAATGATTGCTGTTAATTTTAATTTCATATATCAAATACCTTTTTAGAAGTCTAGTTGAGTCTAATTAAATCTCTGAGGTAGATTGATTGGTTACTAACTTTGATCATTTAAGGAACCAAAATAGTTAAACAGTAGGTTTAAATATGACTGAAAGGATGAATTAATGAATTTAGTTCATTATATAACATGAAAAGTGACTTTAGATTGCAGTGACAATGTCTTTATTCTTAAAATGTTTTGTTCTTTTTGCTTTCAGGAGACAGAAGTCATCCAGACGTCAGTCATATGTGCTCACTGCAACTGCGTCAGAGCCTTAAAGAGTCAGTGAAATCAGGCTTTATTCTACCTAGAATCTTACCCACAGTGCAGCACATGCACCAACAACAGATCTGTACATTTCTCTAACACACACACACAGAGCAAATATTTTTCTTCAGCTCCTCCTGTGTGGTTACTAACATCACTTTCCCCAAAGTAAGACCACATCACATTAACTTTAAATGATTATTACACTATGGCTGAAGTCTAAGGTGGTAATCAAATTTTGGCACCAGTTCTCACCAGCTGTGAGCGTGTGCAGCTCATGTGATAAACATCAATGTTCATTCAAGCAAGCAGGATGCGACAGATTTCAAAGCACTGACCTGAGCTTTCGTTTCCTTTTCAGAAAGAAGCGAACAATGGAGCACCGTCAGAATGTATTTCACCCGCTTGTTTTCCATTAGTTTAAATGCATTTCTTCTTTAGGATTAAGCCTAGTACTGAGTCGAGGATGAAGTGATGCATCTCTAAGAAAAGGTTTTATTCCAAAAGAAAGAAGCTAGGAAACAAATGTTACCCCTTCATATGACCTCAAATTTATTTATTACTGTTTTTAAGTTTATTTTATTTGTATTTTATTTTATTATTTGATGTTATTCGCTTCAGTTTGTTGGAGTGTTGCCGTAACAGATTTGAATTTAAATATCCTCCACGGTTCATTGCATAACACGACTACAGGCGACATCCGGAGATCTCGCTAACACTTCCTGACACAGGGTTGTAACCACACAGCACAAAGTGCACCGGGTAATGTACAAGCAATGTCCAGAAAGAGAAAACATTGAAGAAGTTATTACTGAAGGCCTGCCAGTGATGATGACTGCGAAGATGATAACCCAATTAAGTGCTGCTGGCAAGTCCAACTGGATCCTGTTTGTGTGGCTTTGAGTAAACTCCTGAGAGCGATAAGCCTCCAGCAGATACTGAGCAGAGCGTGAGGAGAAGTGGGAGAGGATGAAAACCAAGAGGACAGTGACTCTAACACCCAGACATCTAAAAACTGCACTATTTTAGGATTTTGCTTTTGTTTGATTTGCCATATTAAAGTGAGGTGTGACGTGCAAAGTTGTTTTAATAAACAATAAAGTGTTTCATTAACAACTATCCAAAGAGACAGTTTTGCACATGTGACTCTTAGCTGTAACAAGTTGCATTTAATACACATTTTTGCAGCCATTTGATGTTTTCATGTGATCTGTAGAGCATGTATTGTGCTGTCAGTGCCAACTTATAATTTCATTAAATGCTCACGAGCTGAAAATTATACTGAAAAGCATCCAGCAAACTGCAGTGGGACCAAAACTTACAAAACTCAGACTTCGGACCGTTTTCAAAGTCAAACTGAACTTGGAAATTAAAAAAAAATAGTTAAAAAAAGAAGAGCCGGAAGCAGATCAAAAGGCAACAAGTTTTACACAATAATCTTTATACAGTTATATGGCAGCAAATATTTATCCAAGCTTCTGTTACAATTAACATTGAACATTTTAAAACATTAACCACAGTTCTAGCAACAGAAAAGACTATGAGAGCGATGGTGTCATGTGACCTGTGAGCAGAAGAGAATGCACATGCTTATTGTAACTCAAGGGGGAGCAGAAAGTGTTGTAACCAATGAAAGCCATATGTCCACACATCAGCAATGTGGCTAACATAACACACTGGTGTGAAGGAAGACTTAAAGAGATCACATGTCCTCTCAGTTTCACCCAGGAGAATTCCTATTCACACTAAGGCTTGTGGGCCTCAATTGTTGAATTAAACATTTATATTTTCTCCCTCCCTGCGCCGTGAAATTGAACAATGACCCAGTATTAACGAAGGCAACCTTGCAGCTCAGCTTTTTCTTCTTCTTCTTTCTTTCTGCATAAACCTGTTATGTTTTCTGTGCTTGTCATTCTGTCTGTCAGCTAAAAATCTGAATTGATTCCGATAAAACTTTGTAGGAACATAGAGTGAGGTCACGTTAACGATCCATTAAAATTTGGCTTACATCCACCAAGGTCGTCTAGGTCAAGTTAATCATTTATTGGACAAAGATAAAAATCCTTATAACTTAGAGACTATAAGACCATCAAGTGTGGTGCGTATTGGCAACGTATAGAAAGCACTGTATGAAGATTTTAAATTTCATGTCACATGACCGCTGACCTCTCCTCCAAGGTAAAAGTAACTAATGCTATATAGAGCTATTTACAACTACATTTATATTACCATTGTTTTTATTAACAACATTTGGGCACATAAGGACTGATTCAGCAGGTAAAATAAGTATTTATCATGTCACCAATTTTCTAAGTAAATGTGTTTCTAAAGGTGCTATTGACATGAAATTCTCACCAGATGTCAGTAATAACCCATCCAATCCACACATGCAAGGGAAATAAACCACAGATGTCCACAAATTAGGTGTAATAATGGGAAATGACACAGGGAAAAAGTATTGAACCCAGGAAAAAAGGGAGACACAAAAAGATGTGGAAAGTCATGGCACCAGAGGAAATCTATCAGTAATTAGAAAGCAATGCCAAGGCCAAAATTGAAAAACTCTTTAGATGCCAAAAAACACACCATGTTTAAAAGGCACTACATATATCTCCCCAACAACACCATGCCAACATGTTTAATATAACTGAAGGAAGGATGAATGAAAAAATGTATCTGCTGCCAGGATGATGAAGATGAAGGTGGACGTTTCAGCAAGACAATGATCCCGAACACACAGCAAAGGAAACTCTCAGTTGGTTTCAGAGGAAGAAAATAAAGCTGCTAAAATGATCCAGCCAATCAGCTGACCTGAACCCAAGTGAAAATCTATGGAAAGAACTAAAGGTCAGAGTTCACAGAAAGGGTCCACTGAACCATCAGGACTGTTTGTGTGGAAGAATCACGACTGAGCAATGCATGCAAATAATTTCTCTTTAAATAGGAGGCATTTTGAAGCTGTAGTCACCAACAAAGGATTTTGCACAAAATATTGCATAATGTGTGGATTTGATCAGTTTAGCACCTTTGGAAGTATATTTACTTGTTGACGTAGTCAATGCTTAAATATTATATTATCCATCCATTCGCTTCTGCTTATCCTTTCCAGGGTCGCGGGGGGCGCTGGAGCCTATCCCAGCTGTCATGGGGCGAGAGGCGGGGTACACACTGGACAGGTCGCCAGTCTGTCGCAGGGCTAACACATAGAAACACAGACAACCATTCGCACTCAGATTCACACCTATGGGCAATTTAGATTAATCAATTAACCTATCCCGACTAACAGCGTGTCTTTGGACTGCGGGAGGAAGCCGGAGTACCCGGGGAGAACCCACGCAAACACGGAGAGAACATGCAAACTCTACACAGAAAGACTGATGGTGGAATTGAACTCAGTACCTTCTTGCTGTGCAGCAACAGTGCTAACCACCGTGCCCCTATTATATTATATTATATTATATTATATTATATTATATTATATTATATTATATTATATTATATTATATTATATTATATTATATTATATTATATACAAGTTTTACCTGCTGTATATGGATATTCTAAATATCATGTTACTTTAGACCTCTGATCTCTTCTTCAAGGTTGAATAAGGTCAAACTTTCATAAAATGTTTCCTATCTCTAAAACTTGCTTTAAAGCCTGCTGCTTTTGTACTGACAACATTTAGCAAATGATAATAGTATGTGTGGATTCTTGTTTTCTGGGTTATTTTTACCCATTTCACATTGTCATATTTTCATAATCATTGCTGTCCATCTGAAACATAAAAGGACAGCATTAGACATTTTGTGAGAGACGGTTATAATCAGTTTGAATCAATATTTCAAACAGACCCGAGTCCAACGTGTCATCCTTCTCACCTTACTGTCCCCAGCAGGATTACACCACCCCTTCCTTTAACAAGGAAACGAGAGACGTTTGCAAACACAGCACAAAAACATTCAAAATCATCCAACTGCTACTAAATTAGGAGTAGTTGGTATGATTCACTTACCGAACCCAGATAATAATCAGTGTAAGGAAAAGCATCAAAACCACTTTGACTCCAATACCAAAAAGGAGGATAACACGATCAACTGTTAAGAAAAGTAGGAGAAAATGACAAATGACCAAGCCTGCATAGTTTCCTCTGCAAAAATGTAAAAATAAATGCACATTTTTTTGAGCCACTAGATTGGATTTCTTAACAATTTTATGAAATATCTACTAATAATTTGCATCATTTGAACAATAGGTTATGCCCACTCGCCTGACAGACTCACTCTTTGTTTCTTCCACTTCCAGCAGGACCGCCGTCGAGTTGCTTTCTCCGAGACTGTTCCCGGCCTGGCAGAGATAGACTCCACTGTGGGACACCTCCAAAGAGGGAAGAGACAGCACCCGGCCCGAGGCCACCTGAAGCCTGGAGCTGGAGCTGTACCAGGTGTAACTATCTGCTTCAGGGTTAGCAGCGCTGTTGCAGGTAAGATTCACATTGCTGCCCACTGACAGGAGGCCAGCCTGACTCACCTCAGCAGACACGTTCAGTGGAGAATCTGCATTAAACAAAGTCACTGGTTGCACTTTGTGTTGTATGAGTAAAAACTCAGCTTGCAAGAATCAATATTATCTTCATCTACTTACACTGAACATCCAGAGCAGCAGGGTGTGATTGCACTGACTCATACCCCTTGACAGTACATGAATATTTCCCAGTGTCTTCTGCCTGCGCCCACAACAATGTTTTTGTCATTGGATGTCCATCTTTGAACCAGAGTGTGCTTCCAAGTTGGCACGATGTCACACATTCAAGAGTCACCTTTTCTCCAGCTCTCACTCTCTCCGGCTGCACTGTGGCTCTCATCTCTGGATGTGGGTCAGTTAAATATTTTTTTTTAAAAAAGAACAAGAGGCTGGAAACATTAAGTCTGGAGAGCAGGTTTAATGTAAAATCACTTTACCTGAGACGGTCAGATGCACAGAAGTTTTGCTACGCATTCCTATCGTATCCGTGCCAAAGTGGAAGTAGTAATATCCAGTGTCATTAACCTGCAGGTCATGAACTTTCAGGCTGCAGTTGTGCTGCTGGTCGCCAAGATATTCATAACGATGGCGATACGACAGAAGGTCGACTGAAAGCTCAACTCGTTTCCAGACACCGTTTTCCAAACGTCCCTTGTACCATCCAGTCGTTCTAACAGTTTCCCCAGCTGTGTAGTTGTATACGCACCTAAAAGTCACAGATGATCCCTTTATAGCACAAAGATCTGGGTTTTCAAATGTCACTGACCGAGCAGCACTCACAGTTCCTGCTGACAGGTGATGAAACACGACAGAACATATTTTGTTAGTTTCTTTTATTATTATGGAGAATTCAAAGACAAGACGTAAAGGGGAAATTGAAGTAAACCGCTGAACAGTGTGTTTTTTACTTCTTACAAAAAAATGAGGAAGTTAAGTTGTCAAAACAAGGCAACAACAAGAAGGTGAAGATCACTCTGCTGTTCACTCTTATTCGGCCTCCACTAACTGCAGCTTTTTGTTGTCATCATTTTGGTTTGGCTTTTCAGAATGAAACAAATAACCAAACATTGACCTGACAGATACTAAAACAGTCAGTTAATCAGGGGAAATTACCCGATTACATGATTGCCAGCAGTGCGTGTAATGCAAATACTTTCAAATGTGCATGTGAACTGCCACAGTGAAAACTGGGTACGTGTTTTGGGTACAGAATAGGAAAGTAAGTAGGTTCCTTTAAGAGAGCAAGTAGAGGTTGGGTGTGTTTCTTTTTTGTGACGTGACTGTCTAATTGCTATCAGATAATATTCTTCTGGCAGCTCTCTACCAAGCTTTTCATATTTGATGGATTACAATCGGTTCCGATAAAATTTAAGGAGAATAATATTGCTGTTCTCATCCTCATCAATGTTTTTTCTTGCTCATTTGTTGCCTTTTAACTTTCAAAGAGGAAAATCCCACTGAGTACTTTTTTGTATTTGAGTGTCTGCAGTCGCTGAAAATCACACATCCTGAAACAGTTAAACAGCATTTTAACTGTTTCAGCATTTAAGTCTTCCACTGCTACACATTAGCAACTGAAAGTCCAAAACATCAAAGTGAAACTTTGAAGAAAAAAAGATGGTTGGTTGTAAAAATTTGAATCTTGGAAAGTACCTGCTTTCAGAATAATATAATCCCTCTACTCATTGTCTCATCTTTTTATTTATTCCTGTTTGATGCATCATTGCTTCAGCAGGTACAGTCATCTTAACAACTGTGTTATTTTCTATCCTCATGTTCCACATTCACTCTTTGGCTCTTACAAAGTAAAAGCAGCCCCATGCAGTGTAGACATAACAGATAATTACTAAGTATACTTAAAAAAAAAAGTCTAGAATTGCAATCAAAAGAAGTTTTATTCCATTCCAAGCTTTTATGTTATCTTAAAACTCAATTGATAAATAATCTTCTTACCTGACTTCACAGTCAGGAGCAGCAGCACTGCGATCATCATCTCCACATCAATGCGCAATATTTCCACACAGCTTTGAAGTCTTGGCGTCTACTGTAGCTGATACAGTAGACGCCAGCTACACATTTCTGCATTCTGCTCTGTAGAGTTGCATTGAGACCTCTGCATGAACTTGAGATTCAGACAGTGGGAGGGCTCAGCGGTCTCTCACCCATCCTCCGTTATGACTCATTGCCAAAAATGTGACAATTTAAAGTCAGGTGAAAAAACAACAAAACAGAAGACAGAATGGTTTTATTTTGGCCTTAAACTAATTTAATAACATTTGTGAAACCCATTCATAAATAAATTACAGCAAATATTCATTTATTTGTAACTTATTATTCACTTTTTTCAAGATTTTTTTTATAAGCTGGCAGATGGGGAACTTGTGTTTCACTAGTTCAACTTCCATTTCTGTTATTACTCTCACTTCGTAATGAAAATATGACAACTTTGAAAACAAATGCCCCTCGATTATTTTTTCCATCCAGCCAAACACCAAAATGTAAAAATGAAGAAAACCCTCTAACAGAAGGAAGGCATTTCTGGCAGGTCACGATCATTTACCATGAACTTTGTCCCTTGTGCCTTTTTTAAACCATTCAAAGAGAAGCATCACTGATTGAAGGGTGAACAAAGAAGACAGGTTTAAGACATTTGTTTGTGTGTGTGTGCGCGTGCGCGAACCTGACGTCTGACCCAGCTATAATCGGTTCAGGCTGGGCCTGCATAACCTGTTTGTTACTTGTTTTCATCAATCCAGCTTGCACATAAGGAAGTTCTCCACATTCCTAAAAGCGCCCTGTTGTCCTGAACTTCTGAAGCGAGCGGATGGAGATAGGCAGAAAGAAGTGAAGCAGCGAAGGGTAAGAAGTGTGAGGACAGTGACACTGTTATGGACAGTGGGCGCAGATGTTCGTCACAGCGGCCGGTCTCCACCACATCTGTGCAATAAATAGGATTTTCTTTTTAAAGAGGCACCGTCAAACAATCTTCAAATAAGGAAGCTTTCTGTAGAGCTGGTTGGGAAATTCCAGTTCGTTTTGTGCTCAGTGTAAGTAATTTCATTTGAAATTCATATGTTTTCTAAAATGAAAAAAGTAAGTCATTTGCTCAGGTGACATAGAGCAGCATGTTAGATTGCGTGTATGTTTAATTTATAGTATTTTTAAAACTATGTTGTTGTCAACACTCTCAGTTTGCTATATCTAATTCTAGAACAGTGTTCATCTACTGCTGCACTACACCCATGAAAAGAATGGTTGCATAAATAACTGGTTATCTACACACTCCCGCACACAGGCACCCGTATAACCTGGTTTTGCATTCACTGAACTTCTTTTATGGTTTATGAAGTTTTTGTTGTTTGCAGGTTACTAACTGGAACTATAGTGAAGAAAATATGGACGGAGAAATGAGGAGCAGAAGGGCGCTTCCTCTGATGTGCTTGTTTCTGACTGTGCTCCAGATCAGCACACCTTCCTCAGGTAAACCAACCACATCCATGACTTCCAAAATATACTTTGCAGTCACTGAGACATTCCTCTCTCACGCTTCCTCATTCCATCGTCGCAAATCTTTCCATCCATTTCATTCCAGTCATTAGGCTAGATATACATTTAGGAGAGGAGGTGTGACTCTGTATTTGGATATTTGTTTTGTATTTATTTTGTGAAATAACTTTGATGTTATTTACTTTCTATAAGAATTTTTTTTACTCTTTAGTTTTACCAAATATAAATTGCTGATATATTTGGGTTAGCAGTGCATTTGTTAAATTGCAACTTTTTACTTTTTACCTGATCATTTTTCTTCCTTCTCTCTCTCTCTCACGCGCATGCATTGATCACCCAATCACTGCTCCAGCTCAAAACACAACTTTGAGTACTGCTAGCACCACCACCAAAGCTCCAAGCACTGGTGCTCTCAAGTACAGCACACAGCCATCTAACATCTCAGTGGGTGTGGGAGAGCCTGCAGTGTTTCACTGTGGCGTGCCCGAAGCACATCCGAACCTCACGTTTACCTTGTATGGGAGTAATCACAACTACAGCCTCACCTGCCCCGGTGGCCACGTGGAAGACATCCCCCAGGTGAGGGAGGGGAGGGGGGAGTGACCATGTGACTGTTGTTTTCTGACAGGAAACAGCTGCTATTAGATTACAGGGAGTCTTTCTGAAGAAGCAGAAACAGGATGTGCACATTGAGGAACAAATATGACAAAGCTTTTCTAGGAAACCAAAGTAGAACCAAGTCACATTTACAATAAGGTTACAGCAGCCCTCACTGTGCCGTGGATTTATATATTCTAAGCGTGTCTGCATATTCATTTTTTTCATTGTAAGTGGTCATTATAAGGACATTCAATCATGAGTTTAACATGTTTGCACTATGGTGCATTTTCAACTCATCCCCATCAAACGACCCAGGATCATTTTATAGTATCATCGTCTTACGTGTGTTAAGATTGTGTTGACATTGTAAATTGACCACCATCAATCACCCTATGAAAACGTCTTCTTTTGAAGCACTTTTGAATCCCTTATTCAGTCTCCTTTCTCTCCTCTTTCTCCATCCTCAGGCTGTCTATGGACGTTGTGAAATGAAGAATGGAGAGTCGCTGGCTACGTGGACCCTCCTGGGAACTGCCTTGCCCCACAACGGCACAAGAGTAGTTTGTCAGCAGCTGAGCAACCCGAGAGCGCTCTCTGCCGTCCTGCATGTTTATGGTGAAGTATTGAAATACAGTAAAACTAAGTGCATTGCCTAACGTTGCATGTCTTCAGTTTAATTCAATCCAGTAGTCTCTTGGGTTCAGGTCCAAGTCGCTTTATTTGTACCTTTCAGTAGTTGCAGTTTAATCAGATGGTTGCCCCACTTTGAGCGTTTCCCGTAGTTTCTTACCATTAAAAGGGGGTTAAAAGGAGAAATAACATCATCTCCTAGTTCTTTCTCAGAGGGGATCATCTGACTTTTGGGTTTTCTCTCTTAATTGTAGGACCTCAACATTACACACTAAGACCTGTCAATTCTCTGTGGGGGACACTAAGTCTGAGACCACTGTGCCCAACAAAATGTTTGCAGTCTATGGAGTCCTGCTGTACTGTCAAGAGGACACCCTGAGCTTAGTGACTTTCCACAGACAATGGGCATTGCAGCTTTTACATCTTATGGCAACAAGTTTAAGTGATCATTTTTTTGCAGATAAACCACTAAAACTCAAATTGTTTCTTCAATATGAGATTCTTAACTTCAATTTGGCAGCATTTCATTAATGTGCAGTCATTTTAACCCTTTAGCTTTTTATTGAGTGGTTTGTTTGTTTTTTTGTCAGTGTTCATTTTCAATCTCTCCAGGAAGTAGAGGACTGAGTGAGGCAGAAAAGAGGAGATAGAGAGCATATAGTTTTACCTACCTCGAAGCAGGACGCACCTTATGACAAACTGAAAGTGTAATAAGCAATGCGTCTTTTCAGCCTTTTCAGTTAAATACACACACACACACAGTACATAATCAGGTGCAAGTCTAATTTCTAATGTATTTACTTTGCCGAGACTAGGGCTGCTCTGGTTACATCATCCACCTCATCCATATATGGGCATTGAGATTTTTGAACATTTCTAAGCACACAAACTACAGGGAGGTGCTCATCTCTGAGGAATGCCTTAAAACTGAAAGCCTTCTTCATCATATCTGTTCATGGCATGACTTGGATACATAGGATCCAGATACAGTTATAATCTTAGATATAGTGATCTTTTTCTCCTCTGATAAGGAGAAAAAGAATGATACCCTCTGAAAGGTGAGACCTCTCTTAAACACGATGCAACAAGGCTGGCTCAATCTGCAGAGACCACGAAAAGCCTGTGTAGTTGAGACAGCATGTAAAGTTTCCTTTACATGGCGGTGTCCTGTTTTGCACTCATGTTGTTTTTATTTTTACTTTATGCCTAGATACTGGTGCAACCAATGTCCTTCTCATTGGCTGTATTCTTGGAGGATTCTTTGGCGTCCTGTTAGTGGCAGCTTTGTTATACACCTTCCTGGTCAAATCTGAGTCCTTCCAGGAATGCTTCGGTGAGTGATGGATAAATTTATTAGCACAAGAAATGACTGAGAAGAATAAATAGACTGACAATTAATATACAATGTGTCTGTGCTTTTAGGTGGGGAAGAAACCGAAGATGATATGATCACTATTGTATCAACGGAACAAAAGAAGAAATCAAGTCAGGATGTGACAGACTGAAAATAGATACACAAACTGTTTCTATTTTGTTACCAGGCTAGCTAAAGTGAGAGCTGGACTGAGCCAAGGTCTGGAGATAATGCTGTTGCAAATGTTTAAAATCAATACTTTTACTGAAAGTGCTCATAGATATGACGAGACAATCTGTTCCTACACTTTGATCTGTTCAATTTAGATGCTTTGAATAATTTCTTCTCACGCTTTAAATTATTCGTGACCACAAGCCAAATAAATCTTGCTTACTTACTTAAAATTAGTGTATGTATGTGTGTAGAGAAAAGAAAAATCAGGCAGACAAAGAGCAATGAGCTCATTTACATCTAAATAAGTCGTTCTCTTAGCTTGAAAAACAACACTGGTATTTTATAGCTGTTTTATTTTGGAAATATTATAATTCCACATTTATGCAGTGCAACGACGCAAAAATCACCTGTACCAATTCTGATTACTTATTGAAAGGACGATGTGATTTAGGCCACTTAAACTTGAAATTGTGATTACAGGTAATTTAGTATCACTTGATGATTTTGAATCTGTAAACATGTTTTCATCTCAGCTCCAGGTGGAAGGAAAAGGAAAGAAATGACGGTGCATTGTAGCCAGTCGGTGCCATGTTTTACTACATGGCACTGACATTTTTCTCTCTCTGCTCCATTTATGCCTGCTTTTGAAGGCTTTCAGCCTGACAATGGGCTGCTCACTAATGCAGGAACTACATGTGCTTTTAACAGTAGGTCAGTTTGTCCACTTGAGGGAAGCACTTACTCTGAGGAAAAGCTGATCATCAAAGAATGACTGTGAATAAAAACTCTTAGTCAACATAATTTGCATATGCTAATAAATTAAAAGTACACTGTAGATGTTGATGTACTGGAGTTTATTGAATGAAGTGAGCATCTATATTTATATGTTGCTTTTTCCATAAAGACAGCACAGAGCAGAGTTGCTTTAAGTTTTTACAGCTCAGGGTGTATCACTCTTTATGCTTTGTGTGTATGTGGTTATTTGCCGTCTATGCATTCTACTTTAATTTTTTCATATATTAAATATATTTGTATGTTTCTTTACATATATCTCGCTGCAGCTGCTCACACTTTTCATGAGACACACTGATGTTAAAAATAAAAGCTGAGTGCACTTTAATCCAGCCCTTACTGATTTTTTTTCTCCATATTGAGCTGTTTGATTCGCTCTGTGGGTCACTATGTAATCTTGGGTCATTAGTTATTAGAGGAGCAGGTTAGGTGCTCTAACTCCTAATCAATATATCAAAAAATCATTCTATGACCATGTTTTTTGTAGAATCCAG
Source organism: Aulonocara stuartgranti (assembly GCF_965226115.1). Lineage (NCBI taxonomy): Eukaryota > Metazoa > Chordata > Actinopteri > Cichliformes > Cichlidae > Aulonocara > Aulonocara stuartgranti. The sequence continues at coordinate 27,115,609 of NC_138947.1, forward strand.
GCCCAGAAAAGCCTAAGAAGATAAGTTAGATAAAAAACTACGTTTGATACGGCCTTTCGTTGTGTTTAATGAGATATCTGGATGTCTATGTCTATGACATTTGTTGTAGATGTAGGCTTGATTTTCTTCTGTAGTCTGTAGGAAGTTTACCATCAGATTTTTTTTCCTTCTATAATGTTGTGCTGGTCAGACCTTCTTGTATTCACTTTAGAACAAGACACCCGGATGAATTGTCCCTGCAACCACGAGTCAGTAATGCGATTAGACATCACAATATCCGGCGCAACATCTGCTCCCATTTCTTTAGTTGAATCTATGAAAAATTCCACATTTTTATACAACAAATACAAATTGTTGTATAAAATCTGATTTTTCTACCTATAACTGCACATCACTTTCATTTGCAGTCTTGGTTCTAGTTAAAGTGAACTTTTATATCAATCCGGCTTCAACAATGCAGATGGTTTTAGAGTATTAGACTGTACTCTCTTCTCTTCTCTGTTTATATTCAAAATTAAGAAAGGCAGTCCACAGCTGATCCACATTATGAATTATGAAGCTTTATGATGATAACTGATGGATTTTCCCTTCACATGTTTGGCTCATTATCCTGAGTCAGTTAAATATTTCAGAACGGCCGACCATACCAAAGGTTTTATTTTAACAGATCCAGTTTGAAAGTCCTTTGCTCTTTTGCCTTCTGCTGATATCTTCTTTTATCATTTCATCATCTTCTTCTGCACTTCAGTCATTTGGACCAATAACTAAGACTCGTGAAAGAGACAGAGGTCAGTAGCCTGTCATATTGAATAAGATTCAAATTCAGACATTTACCTAACCTTAATTTGCCAACTAAGCCCAGAGACTGGCTGGATTTGAATGTAGAAAATCTCTTTGGGGCTTTAAAACACAGAGCATCAGAGCCTTTTACTCCACCACACATGGCTGCATTTGGGTCCACTTTATGTGCTTACTTAAAATTTGTTTTTTTACGATTCCCATTTTCTTACATAAGGAGCAAATGAGATCAGGCCACTTTTACTGTCATGGTTTTTCTAGTAGAAAGAAACGTCTGATCCTTTGTTAGACACACCTACATTTTATGAAAACTTTAGGGAAAGATTGATGTGGAGGCAGAAAAGAAAGAAAATAAAAATCCTTCTCACATCCACAAATAAGTCCAATGTAGAATCTCACTCACTCAGCAGTCTTTCCAGGTACATCTCTTGTCATCCCCAGCGTGTCTTATCTTTTTTAGATGGAGTGTATTTGTCAGGTTGAGTGGGCAGTCTATTTATTATCTATTTATTTATTGCCTGCTAAAAGACAATATGACAGAAAACGTTTCTGAAAGTCTCAGAAACACCATGAGTGAGCAAAAAAAGGTTCTGGTCTAAACAGTTTCTTAGTGACCGCATACATTGGGGTACATATCTCAGCCAAAAAAAGCTGGATTTTGTGGGATAGTCAAAAACTCTGGACACATTTCGATACATATTATACAGCAACTCGGAGTAGATTACATTAGATGAAACTTTATTAATCCCTCGGGTGGATTCCTCCAGGAAATTCAGTAGAAGTTTTGAGCTGTAGCTCAGAAGCTTGATGGTATAAAAACCTGGAGATGCTGGGGATTGAACCCAGGACCTCAGACATGCAAAGCATGTGCTTTACCACTGAGCTACATCCCCTGACAATATAATGAAGCCTGGGAATGAATTTAAACTGAATGAGACAATGGAAAGCGTTCTTGTATGTTTTCAAGGCAGTTCTCCCAAATGTCGTCTGGAATACATTCTCCAAAGTAATTTTCCCGCTTAGCAGAAGAGGAGGCGCCTGCAGACAAGAGAGCGTCAGGTGGGATTTTAACATATTTTTCTACATGCTACTCTCTATTATAGTCTCAAAATTAATTTATACCTGACGTTACCTGCAGGTAGCAGGGATAAGATGTTACTTTGCAATCCCTATTTCCTTTGTAACTGCTTGAAAGAAGCAAAGACCCCCATTCATGCAAATATCGTATAAATATATACCAGATTTGGTGGGGGTTTTAGCAGTGGGTAATGCTAGGGATACAGGGTTAAGATTGAACTAAGATTAACTCTGTTTCAAGCTCCATACAAGACTGAATATGATTGAGCTGTTGTTAAAACCTCACTTATTAGTAGTAGTGGGAGTTAACTGGATTGCACACTTATTAAGAAAGAAATTAGACATTCTCAAACAGATGCAATTAGTTTCCCAATTAGAGAGAAAGGAAGAGTTTTCCCAAACTATTTCAACAAATATAAAATAAAACATGTAGTGTCACAGTAGAGTAGGAGAGCATCTTTAAGAACAAAGTCAAAGGTGACAACAGGAGAGTACAACAACAGGGCCATTTGAAATGTATTTGAAATTGTGCAGAGTTCCTATTGGTAAGCTGGATGTTGAGGTGTGTGTAGGTGGCACTGATCACATAGCTGGTTGCTATAAAAGCAGGGTGATTGCTGTTCAGCAGCCACGGATCACATCATAAACTGACTGACAGCAAATACAATCTCTGAAAACTGATCTGTGTGGCTTGTTGTCCAAACAGGAGCAGATATGGGGAAAAGCAACTTTGAACTGGCACTTTGCCTCGTACTAACGGCTGCCTGTGGCTTACAAGGAAACATTGAACGTGACACACAAATTTTTATTGGGAAAAGGAACTGGACACAAGCAAGACTATTCTGCCAGACACATTATGTTGACTTGGCTACTTTGGAGATGATAAATATGAAAGTTATTATACCATTTTTGGTCCAAAGGAATATCCCAAACACTTGGATTGGTCTGCTCAGAGATCCTGAAGATGACTCATTCTGGAAGTCTATAAATCTAAGGTGAGTGTCAATTTTGAAATGACCTTTATGTCAATATCCATGTCTGTTTATGCTGATTTTGAGATGATTGTTGTGTTGATTTCAGAACAGGTGAAGGTGTCTCAGGTGATGACCTCTCACATACCAGCAAATGGGCCTCTGCACAGCAGGACTACTGTGCAGTTGTAGGAGATGACCTCATGTGGTACAGTGCACAATGTTCAAGTATCAATAATGTCTACTGTTCCCGAGGTGATGTAATCCAGTATCACACTGTTATGCTCAGTTGGTATGATGCTGTAAAGTTCTGTATGGAAAACTATGGTTACCTAGCCACTGTCACCCAGGTAAACTCAGGTGATGTTGACAAACGGGGCTGGATTGGACTGTATCGAGTGGGAGGCAAGACCTGGAACTGGACGGGTAGTTTAGCATCTAGCTACAGAAACTGGGCACCAGGACAGCCCCTCACTGCAGACTGTGGCTCTTTGCATGCTTTTATCGGAGGCTGGGTAGGCTATGCTTGCTCTGAAAAGTTTAACCCTTTTTGTTTTGTTGACAACCTGGTGGTGGTGAATGAGAACAAGACATGGGAGGACGCCTTGATTCACTGCAGAGAGATGAAAGCATCATGTGCTGGTTGTACATACGACCTCCTGAGCCTGACCGATGTCTCTCAGTACAACTATGTCAGAGACAGGATCTACAGAGCAACCACTGATGAGGTTTGAGTTTATTAGTTTTGAATTATAGATGTTCTTCTAAATGCATCACTTGTTCATAGATTCTGCATTAAACACCAGAGGAGTTCACGTTCAAGTGGCTTTACTCTTTCTACTAGTTCAGTGCTTTAAGGCAGGCTGTGCTGTGGAGATGTCCTTTCATGTCCAATGTGTTTAAAATCTATACTGTACAAAACAACTGCATGGGGGGGGGGGGGGAGGAGGGGGTGGGGGTAAATTAAAAAAAGGATCAATATTCATTTCAGGAAAGGCTTCACTAAAGCCTCGGTAATGAGTATTTGTGTCCGGCTTAATTTGCAAATAGAAATCTCTTATATCAACACTTCCACAGCCAGGAGTGACTCTCCCAGTTTTGTCCTGTGTTTCTCAGGCTTGGATTGGCTTGCGCTTCCTGGGAGGAAAATGGTTTTGGTTAAATGGAGACAAACCAGGTCCCAAAGATATGCTGCCGGACTGTCCGTCCAACTGGGAACACTGTGGGACTTTGTCCAAGTTTGACACAAACAGCACGTGGATGATCAGGGACTGCGCAGACAGAAGAAACTTTGTCTGCATTGAAGTGACCCCATAGTGAATGAAACTGGCAGCTTAACATCAAATGCGATAGTAATGGTTGTTCTATCTGTACGTTAGAGTTATGCACTAATCAAATCTATGCTAAGTGTGATGCTAATATTATTTATTAATCCTTTCATTGTAACACACATTATACCATATACATATGTTATGATCTCTGAAAACAACGGTGTACTCTGAGGTTGTAGATACTTTAAAACGAGAAGTGCAGATCAGGCAAGATCAGTTGCATCATTAAAACACGAAAGCATTACATGGCTTTGAGCTACAGTGACAAAGGCTCCTTTAATGACAGATATATTATTCAAGGACCTTAAATGACTTTAGATGACTTCTTGAAAACCCATCTGTTCTCTGATTGGATTGTTACATTTGTGATTGACATGACATTGACCAATCAGATGAAAGGAAGAAAAACAGGGTCAAAATTCGTACTTGTAACTTGCAGGGTTTTTTTCTGGCTAAGTCCACACACAAATCTTTTTTACGCACACACAAATCTTTTTACACATACAAATCCTGATTTACAAGTACAAAACTGACTTACAAGTACAAAATATTTATGACCACATGTTGAGCCCATAGCAAAGCTCTTCAATCTGCAAAAGCTTTCACCTTCAATCCTCCAAATGATAACACCACAAGAACAATGGACACCTGAACCAAGACGAGCAAATCCTGCCTGTCAAAGCTATGTCAGTGTCGAGGACCACTGAAAGGCATCCAGAGATGATTCCCCACATCTGTTTAACATGGCAGAGGTTTATCGATGATGCAAATGTGAAAAAAAACAGAAAAAAGCTCCTGGCCTCTCAGCTTGCCCAGTTCAAGCCATTGTTAACAGGAGATGGATACACCATACAGATGGCAATAATGTAACGGATGGATGTAAACAGGCAAGGAGCTTTATGACAGCACTGTCTGAAATGAAAGGAGAGAGATCCCTTTTTTCGGTATTATTTAATTAATGTCTATTTCTAAATGTGATAGTAAGGCAAGCGTTACTTGCCTTACTTTTCCTGATGGAACTCCACTGCGTAATGTCTGCATTAGTCTTACACACAAATTTGAGTTACAGTATGCTTAACTATCTACTCTCAGAGTGACTTAGTAGCATATAACAGTAGGCAGTTGATACCAGAGAAAACTGTTGAGCCATGAAATGAAGCCAGAGGTGGCCTCATACATGCATACTACTACTACTACTAATGATGATGATGATAATAATAAATAAATAAATAAACCACCCTTCTCAGTTTTGTTATGAATGGTGAAACCATGCAAAGGCCTTTTTACAGTGAGTAAATATGCTTTTGAATCCTCTAAAATTTGACTTTTTATCACAAGAGTCTGTGTTGAACTGCAGTTTTTGCCACTTCAGCATGGACTTAATTCCCTGTTGATATGAAGTAAATCTCTTTTAGCGACCTCTTGTGTTTTGCTTCCCCCTGGTGGTGATTACAGTTTGTCTCAGGACCAGCTACTACCTACTTGTATTTGCTTTTTTTTTAACTTTCCACCCTCATGTCAGTCTAAGCAAGCTGCTCATAACATTTCCAATAAACTAACCATTTATTTCTAAACTTAATGTTGCTAAAGTTCTCTCCAACTTCACTAAAACATTGCTACTCATAAAACGTGCCACGTCTGGGTGCATAAAACAGGGACCAAGTCTCTCATTAGTAATACAGCGCTTACCCTGCCATTTGATTGCCTTTGACTGGGATCCTCACTCACTCTGCTGTGTGTTGTGACACCTGACTGACGAGCCCAGCAAAACACACACACAGACAGAGAGGGAGAGAGAAAGAAAGAGAGAGAGAGAGTGAGATCAGCAGGAGAGAATTCTCCCTCAACTTTTAGTTGATACAGTGAGGTAGTTTGGAGCAAAGTGTTGATTCAGCTGCTCATCTGCACCTCGGTCCGCACCACGATAGGTTTCTGTCATATTCTAGTGTCTCATCTTAGCCCGTAGTGTTAGCATGGCTAAAAGATGAATGAGGAAAATGATGGATATGTGTTTAGGAGCCAGTCAGGTTATGTTCCTCACTTTTTATTTCTTACTCTGGCTGGGATTAAATCTAACTGTCTAAACACACAGGACTCTCACATGGCCACCAACTAGTAAATCTGAATGACTTTCTGTTTGCGTATAAACCATGTTGTGACTTTATTTTGAAGGGCTTTATCATTTTTATTGTTATTGTTGGGCTTTTATTGTTATTGTTATGATATCATTATAATGATATCATTGTAAGGATAATTATGTGCAAGGATTATTATTATACACATTTCTAGGTCTGACTTCTAACTATTACGTAAGCTTACCTGTCCTCACACCTTTCTTTCTCCTGTTTATGGAAAAACACCCTCAAATACCACCATAACAGAGGCGCACGTGTGTGTCCACTGTTCAGTGTGTCTTCTCAAGATGACCTTTGTCAAATACAATGAAACTATTTAACTTGTTCCATTATATCGAAAGAAATGACTAGTAGTAGACTAGTAATAACTAGTAGCACTGGCCGAGTTGAGTTAGTTGTGGGGCAGTTGATCAGTTTTATAGCTTTTACAACTTTTAGATACAGCCTCTATTTTTTTGTGCTTTTAAGGAGGATTTGTTCGCCTTCGGAGAGCTCCTGAGAGATTTGAAATTTAAATTTTGCTCTCCAAAAATCAACACATAACATAAATATTTTATAAACATTTTGGTTTATGCCATGCTTTAAAACATTATGTCTCCAAAACAAGTAGTTGACATTATTTATTTAACCTTTATTTATTAGGTAGTCCCACTGAGACTCAATGTCTCAAATACAAGAGAGACAACATATTAAAATTACAACAATAAAAAAAACAAAAAACATAAAAAGAGCAAAGAATTGTCTAATGTTTACACAGTCATGTCAAAAACAGGAACTAGTTCCCAGTGATGATTTCACAAGGTCATTTGTATGTCTTTTAAAGTCTGCAAGTGAAATCGATCATCGAGAGAGCTTCTATAATCTAGTCCTTGAAGACGGGGCAGAAAATGCCTTCTTTCTTAGTTCTGTACGAACTGTAATGATGTCCTGCGACTGTAAATGTTATTTTTGAGAGCTTGTTTTACTTTTACAACCTGTATTTAAAGAAAAGAACCAGACTTTCAACAGCTTCACTGTCAAAGAACAATAGTATACTATATTGACCTGGGGTAGTTTCAGAGTAGTTTCATACCTGTTCGAGGATAAACTTTACTGTGGTTTCTTATTGCTGTTAAAATGTTCTTTAATATAGATAGGAGGCCAGAGAAGAAGAAAACAGCGCCTGCAGATAGAAACCTCTTACCTTCACAAAAAGAAATGCATGAGTGTCCTTTACATATTGTACAGGACACGTCCTGTAATTCTATCAGTGACATGCCAATGTCATGGAAGAAAATGACCTTTATTTAACCTCACTTATGACAAGCAAGTGGTGCTTTATGCAGACAGACACCACACACACAGCTGTTATTGAGTGCCTCATTCTTTCACCCCTGTATGCTTAATAATGTGATTTAATTGTATAAAAAATAACTTCAAACCATTGATGAATTATAAATGAGTTAAGCTAAGCATAAGCATAGCATTGGGATGTAAAAAAAAAATGTTGGATTTTAGTTTTTCCACTCCCCCATTTTCCTTTCTTGTCATCAGCTTTGCCACTATCATGTGTCAAAGTATTTTACTCTCCCATAGACCAAAACCTCAGCACACATACTTTACATTCTTGTGTCTGTGTCATTGTCTCTCTTTTCTAACCTTGCAGGTATCAGACGGATACAGTCTACCTCGGCTTTTTTCTGCTGTGTGACAGAACAAGGAATGGCACCACTATACGGCATGATAAAATGTAACACCAAAGAAAATCTACGCGGATAACTAACCAGCATACTTGTACACAAACACCTTATTAAACAAAAACAAACACATCGCAATTTGAAAACTGTGTTTTTGTTTATGCTATCTTTTAACCAAGGAGAAAGCTGAAAGTTTTCTTCTCAGAACGACCTCTATATCCTGCCCAGGACAAATAAACGGAAAATGCCCAGCAACCATCAGACCAAAACAGTGCAACATATTCCACAGAAAGATGAGCACCGGGGATACCTGGAAACTTAGCAGATCTTCAAATGGCAGAAACAGGACAATATGTGTGTGTGTGTGGGGGGGGGGCATGACCAAAAAAGGAGAAGGAGAAGGAAATGAAAAATAACATGTATGACAAAGGCTCACACAAGCATGTCTTTATTTAAGGCTACATTTAGAGGTAAGCCTTAATAATTCAGGCAAAATTTTACTTTCAAACATAAAAACTGATAAATATATAACACTATACAAAAAATGAATAGAGTAGAAAATAGGAAAAAATTCTTACTTGATATCTGAATTTGTAAGTTTTGCCACTTCCAAAGGAATGAACAGTTTCTACTTTTTATGGTATTTTAATTTTTTAATGAAAAGAGATAGCATATAAAACAAAAATCCAGAAACACACATTACATAGAAGTTATAAAACGGTTTGCATGTCACTGACTGAAATAAGTATTTGATCTCGAATAACAGCCAGAATTCTGGTTCCCACAGCTTGGCTGTGTGCCCATGTGACCCACTGATCAATCAATCCTGATCGCAACTCATTATATGTGCAAAGCACACCTGTCCGCAGAAACAATTTCTTCCATCCCATGCAAAAGGATGTAAGGGACAAGATTATAAACACACACAATGGACTGAACAACATGGCCATCACCAAGAAGCTTGCCGAGAAGGTGACAAGTGTTGCTGTGATTATTCAGGAATGGAAGAAATATAAAAAAGACCATCAATCGCCCTCAGTATGAATCTCCAAGCAAGGTCTTGCCTCACTGGTTGTGGATTACCATAAGAACTTATTTCCCTCAGCCAGAACAAATTGTACATGTACAATGACAATAAAGAGCTATTCTGTTATATTTTAGTAGATGGGTCTCATGATATAACAGTGACCCAAAACATACTGCCAAGGCAAGAAAGGGCTAAAGAAGAAGCACATTAAGATCATGGAGGGGCTTAGCCAATCCGTAGCAAATCCATAGAAAAACCTGTGCAGGGAGCTGAAGCTTCAACTTGATTTAGTGTTTCTGTAAATACGCTAGAAAATCCAACCTGGGACAAAAACTCAATGCATTTAGGCATGTAGACATGGTCAAGATGACCCCCTGAAATTCAAACCAGCATCAGAATGAGAACGAAAGGTGATGTAAGTGACTTTGAAGGAGACATGACCGGACAGTCTGAGTAATTCAGAAACTGCTGATCTTTCGGAAATTAAAGAACTGAAGGCAAAAGGGACCTAACCTGTTGCTAGCAAGGTGGTCTATATGCTACTGTCAGGGAGTTGGTGTGTGTATTTTCCTGACTTCTATCCACTCTGAAAGCAGCAGGGACAGCAAATGAGTCTATTTAAAGGATTCATCGACTCACCGTTATGTCAAAGCATCCTTTGCAGTTCAAAGCAGTGCTTAGCTTAGAGCATGATAATAATGTCTATCAACATATATAACAGAGTTTCTCAACTACGTTTAAGAATGTCCTCTCTGAGGGACATTATGACAGGCTTTGTTCCTGCTATCCCCATACACACGCAGATGTTTATGTAGCAACAGTGACTTTGGTCTCTGATACATGTGTAAATGCGTCAACACAGCAGCCAATCTCACATCCACACCGGACACGTGTACACACAATTGTTTATATCCCAAATAAAGAGGAGGAGGAGGAGGAGGGAGCACTTAGTCAGGTAAAATAAGAAAGACGCTTTTAACAAGACAGTGTCTTAGAACATTGTCACCGCACACACCACTGCCACTGAACCATCAGCTCAGGTAAGCACAGGTATGGTGCAGCGAGGTACAATGGGAATTAGGACTTAGGAATCAGGCGCCAAGGTTATGATTCTTTGTAGTTGCTGTTCGGTGATGGTGTAGGTGTGCTGAGCTTGCTTTAAGAGAGTGCTTAGCAAATCTTTTTTGTTTTGTAGACTTGTTAAGGGCATCTAGGATATTTGGTTTATTTATGCACCGAGTCTTCCAATGTCATTTAGAACTCGGGGATGACGCTGAGGCTAATTTCCTCGGACCCCATACATTTTAAAAGACTGCAAAACTTTATCTTTTTCCATATTTAGGATGTTTTTTGTCTTGGTGTCTTCTTTGCATATTCAGAATTGAAAAGTCAATTCTGGATAGATCAAATCAATGATCTTGTAAAAACGAAACATGTTGCTGCTCTGTTTTCTGATGGGCAAATTATGGTTCAGCCATTCTAGTGCACTGGCGATGCATTGGCAGTCTGAATGTAGCTTCAAACAAGCGGTCTACCTACCTCGTACTACTTGTGTTTTTGCTGACATTGGTCCATCGGTGAGCCATAGAGAACTACAAACTTATAGCTTACAAAGAGCTGAAGTGAAACTGAGAAAGGTGTCCACTGCAACCACGGTCTGTTTGTTTTGGGGTTGTTGTTGTTTTTTTCATTTTTGATGGGTTTTTTCAGAAATTCTCCCAGTCCTGGTAAACTCCGTTATCACTCTGTGCAGTTGTGATTTTGGATCAATGCATGGTGAAAAAAAATCAGACGGCATATTTATGCATCAAGGTGTTTTTTGATCTTCTTGACAGGCAAATCTGATGTGTTTTAAAAGCACGAGGTGTCTTTTATCTTGCTGGGTTTTGTGCGTGGTTTGAAAAGAGGCATGGCTGTTAAAAATCCAAACAGTGATGGAAAATCACTTTTAGCAAGAGAGAGAAGAGCCAATAAGAGAAAAGGTGCTAAATTTCTAGAATGCCTTGACTCTTGCCAGCCCAGGGGTCTTCCAAGGTCATTCAGAACTCGGGGATGACGCTGAGGTTAATTTCCTCAGACACCATACATTTTAAAAGACTGCAAAACTTTTCTTTCTTTTTTTTTCCACTGAGCATGTTACTTCCAAAACAAACGATACTGGAAAGCACATGACAGCATTCATCCAGTTGCAATGAACATTTGCAGAGCTGAGCGTAGGCTGAGGGAAAGGACCCGCTGGGTTCCTCCCCAAAACAAAAAGCGATCCGCTGTTTACTCTCCAAACACTCGGAGTGCATCCCTGCTGACGAGACACCGACCTCTCACACGGCAAGGGCAATCTTCCCGAGGAGAGGGCAGAGCGTGCGCTGTTTGGCTCTCTTATGTATGCATGTGAGAAAAAGTGATGTCTCGCAATCGTGTCTCACCATTTCTCTCCATCTGTCTCATTCAGTTGTGTTGAAGATGGGCCATCTCACTCTTGTGGCTTTTCTCACAGGTAAACAAAACAGAAATGCAGAAAATGACATTAAAGACAAAGTCCACATAAAATCCATAGAATTCATATTTTATCACCCTTGCTTCTCTTGCAGTGCTGTTCGGCCTTTTTGTGGAAGCCGAAGCAAGTAAGGTCAAAACTACGTGCACCTAACCTTGAGAATGGGTTTGTCGCAGTCCTGGTTTATAAACAAGCCATCCACAAATGTATTTCTCCCTACAATCAAAGTCATTCTTCTGCAGCCCTGACTAATATTTTTAGAGTCAAACTGTTTGCAGAAGGTCATCGCAGAGCAGATAAATCAGTTTGCTTAGTTCTAATAATAGCTACTCAACTGATAATTCACAGAATGTCATTACCACACCATATTTATTTATTTCCATTTGCTTTACATTCTCTCTTTCCTCTGGTTCAAGGAAACCAAATGCTGTCACACTTCACGACTACTTCAAATTTGTCACTAACTTCTTTTTCCCTCTCTTATATCGCCTCCTTCATGTGTCTGAAGATTCATTTGTTTACAGTAAGTGTACATGCTCTTATTTCTTTTATCATATACAATTTGAAATCTACCACATCAATAATATATGCTCATTAAAAAGTTATAAAAGAACAGAGTATGACAATGTGTATTCTGTTCAGTTTAATCCATATCATAAATGAAAATGTGCTGGTTCTCTGCTTGATTTGCGGATGTGTTTGCTTTGCATCAAACAGACTATGAAAGCCTACGGATTGGAGGACTGGTCTTTGCCATCTTGTTGATCAGTGCAGGAATCGGTTTTTTGCTTTGTAAGTACTGTAATCGCAACAAAAACACACACATGGACAAAAATGTGCCTCTGAACCTCTGTAGAAAAAAAAGGTCACTGTAATTGAGTTGGGACTGACTACATCATGGTTTCTCTCCACAGATGGCAAATGCAAGAAGAGAGGGTAAGCTGTTCTTTTTGTGTCTTTTTTAAGCCTCACTTTGTAAAATAAATTGAGTGTAGGGCTGCCACGATTAGTCGACTAGTCACGATTACGTCGACTATCAAAATCGTCGACGACTAATTTAATAGTCGACGCGTTGTTTGAAGCTTTGTAAGATCCCAAAAGACGCAGGAATAAGTGGCAGGATTTAAGAGTGTAATAACGGACTGAAACAGAAGATGGCAGCACTGCATGTACAAGGATGCCAGCTGCCGTTAAACCCCGGAGAAGAAGAAACTGTGTCCCAGAATTCATAGTGCAGCCCAGCTCAGTTTCCAACAATGGCGGCAGCTACTTAGTTTTAATGTTACTCTTATTATTCTTTCTGGTCACAAAATAAACGTTTAACATATTTTATGTTAATGTAGCTGTGTAAACTTGAAATATCTGCTCAGTTTATCAAGACACCACATATTTTCAAAAGTGCTCCGAAGTTTTCAGAGACGTCTGTTACCCACTAGCTCGATAGTTAGCCGGGGGCAAGGCTCACTAGAGCCCGTGAGAACACCGGACCGGAAAATCGTTTTCAAACCCACCGCCGTCTTTCGCTACTCAGGTTAAATATATATGTCACTTAGATAACTTAAAAATGTTAGTGTTTGGCTTTTTTCAGTATTTGTTCCTGAGTAAATCGGTTTGGCTGAGATTAAAGTTATAGTTTATACACAGCTGAATAAACGTCAAGCAGACAACTGATTATCAGAAGTGTGAGATGCTTGAGAATATACTCCGGTGTCCTGTTATATTTTAGATAGCAAGGAGTTTATTAAACTTCACCGAAACAATCTGCAAATTTCATTTAAATTTAATAAACTATCTTGTCTTTATTTTTAGTTAGCACATACCTTAAACACTTAAAGCTGTAAGCTAATGATAGTTATATAAGAGCAGATGCATGCTGGTGCAATGAGCTGTACGTTTTACGTCCAATGGATGATGATCTGATTAGTCGACTAATCGCAAAAATAATCGGTGACTAGTCGACTATCAAAATAATCGTTTGGGACAGCCCTAATTGAGTGACTCTTATTTATTGTCTCCATCTCCGTCTTTCTGTTGAAACTTCACTAATTACTTCCTCTCGCTCCTCTGTCACTTTGTAGAAAACATACTGACAACAGCAGTGAAATCTGATCTGATGCTTGACAAACTGGTTTTGGCCTTGAAAGAAGAGCTGGCAGGAGATGGGGCGGAGAGATTGACTGCCTCCTGAGAGCAGGGGGGTTCAGAGGAGGCTCACCTGCTCAGATACCTGTGTGAAGACACATCCTTTTTTTTTTTTTAATCAAGTACTGCTCAAATTTGACATCACTTCCTTCCGGTCTGCTAGAAGGAGATGCAAAGAGAAAAAGTAAATGTCCACTTCTGTGCTGATACGTTGATGTTTATTTTTGTAAATACACACTCATCCATGCATCATATCCAGTCTGCCATATGGTGCTTCTTTAGTTATTAATATTGTGTAAAGCTGATTAAGTAATACACAGTTAGCATTTTAGCATTACTACCTGCTGTTTTGATCAGTTGTCCATACTGATGCTGTCAAACTCTAAACTATTGGAATAATCATGAAAAGTGTATTCTGTCAAATATCCTGAGTCAATTCGAAATTAAAGTCAAAATAAATGTCGGTGTCAATAACCAAGAGTCTCATTTTCATAACTTCCCTACAGCAAATTAGCAAACTTTCATTTCCAGCAGTAAAATAAGACGTTATTTCATATTCAACTGTAATGGTGACAAATGCTATTATTACAGTACTTATAAAATTATTACTGCCCGTTTTTGTAAACATACATCACAGAGCGGAGGAAAAGCCAACCCCGACCCCACAAACCTCGTCTCCTTCTCCACAAGCAAACATTCCCCTCCTCTCCAACTCTGCGCCTACAACTGACTCTGGATCAGCTTCCACACCCAGCTCTTCTCCAGCCGCCAACCCTTCTGCTGACAAACGTAACCCCCAAAAACTGACCTGGGATCAGGATACGGCAACAAAGCTCCAGCAGTTTAAACTCTGCCCCCTTTTCCCTAAAACCCAGCCAACCTGTAGAGTGTCACGGAGTGCTGAAGGCAGGGTGTTGGCGCAGCGCGTGGAGAGAAGTCGCAGTTTCAGTGTCACGTATCCGTCCGCTCGTGAGAAATTTCCTCGTGATTTGCTTGTCGCTGCTAAACACAAAGGTAAGTGCCGAAACAAATAAATTAGCTCACATTTCACACAGCAGTGACGCCCTCGTCTATCCTTAGTTGCGGAAATTTGTTGATGAAGTTACGTTTTTTTCGTCAGTTGAAAGCATTAATCTCATTCCGGGCTAATTGTAGGGTCACGTCACATTTAGGTTGTCATCTTAGAAAAGAAGAACTTTTGGGGGGAAAACTTTGTTATTGTGTTTTTCTACACTTAAAGGTTCAAATAAGACGAGTAAATACAACGTAGGCGGAAAAGCAGAGCGTCAGGCGCCTATAACGTCTATTTGGCCGTTTCCATCGAGCTCACCAGTGCCAGGACAACGGGACTGCACGCGCTTATTTGCGTGCGTGTGTCCATCACCTTCTTTGCTATTTTTTTAAGTGCTCAACAGGCTTAATGTACACCAGCTTTTTGTAGATAGGTCCTTGTTTAAAGTCATCAGATAAGAGGAAAAACTCAAAGGAATATTTGCGGCATATTTTATCGCACCAATAAGGAGTTGGATTTTTAAAAAGCGCACATTATTTTTCCGTTTTCGGTTGTAAGCTTTCCTACTTTAGACTTTTCTAACGTGCTCATACTGTAGGCTGTATACACAGTCTTTTTTTTAACAGGACTGCAAAATGCTATGTGTGACCAGCTGATAAGAGCAGAAGTGACTGTGTGCCACCAGGACAGAGTGGGACAAGGACACAGGCAGTCAGATTATGTTGCACAGGACATGCATAGCATGCTGCTAATTTATCAAAGCAATCATTTGATCGTCATGGTTTCAGATACAGACTGTGCATGTGCAAAGAAGACTCTGCAAGAGCACAAGGAATTCAGATATGGAGCAAATAAGTTAACTTTCCACCAAAATAAAGCCCCCACAGAACCAAATAACCACAGTGAGGCTGTGAAATGTGTTGTGCAAAGACGTGATGGGAGTGCTGCAGAGCAAATGTACTCTGTGGAAAATGATGATCAACTCTCTCCCAACAGTTCTTCCCTGTTTTTCCAGTGATATAAGCTAGGGGGCAAACATTAGGATAATAGGCTGGTGATATAATAGAAGAGATGGTAAGAAGACAGGACAGAAGCTAAATAAGATGATTTTGTGATGATAATAACTTCACTTATATAGTCAAAGTATTTGCAATGGCGTTTTCTTTCCTTTCTTAGCTGAGACAGACTTGTCTGGACGTCCTCTCCTCCTCATGTAAATTACAAAAGCCTAAAAAGAAAACGGGACCAGCAGTGGAGAGAAAAGGGAGGACGAGGAAGCGCTCTTAGGTGGCACACTTGCTGCTCACCTTTCCTAATTGCATCAGTTCAGTGGCTGACAAACACAAATTTAGAAACTGCAACAAGAAGACATTGATTTTAGATCAGCCATGTGACTGTGACCTTCAGAGCATTTCCTTTCCTTCTCTGGGATAATGTTGGAAGAGAAACAGATGATAGAGGTCTTCCAAAAAATTTTGTTTTGAGCAGCTGCTAGTCAGCACTTGGGAGATTGATGGGTGTAAGAGGAGGTTAAATTATGGAAATGTACGGTCTTTGTTGATCTGCTGAGTATGACTCTACAACATAAAGACTGTTTCTAGCCGCTCACTGTGGTTTCCATGAGTGATTCATGGCTTTAGTATGCTCCACTCCCTCTCTGTGTCCCTCCTCTTCCCCTCTCTTACCCAACCGCACTCTCCCTCATCTTCCTCTCTCCCACTCACTGTCAGCTTAAATCCTACTTCAAAACTTTATGTCATGTGATGTATTTCTTTCCCTTTTTTTTCAGTTTTGTCACTCTTTCATTTTCTTTGCCAGTGCTGATCTCCTCCACCTCATTCCTCTTCCTTCCTTTCTCTGTTGCTTGTTTCTCTTTACTTGTCAATGGAGTCCACACAGTTTTGCAACAACAGAGCCCATTTTGTGGTTGCTGTTTTCAGCTTGCATTTGTGATCACACATTTCGTTTCCAGCCTTTCGTTTCTGGAAAATCATCAAACGCCGGAGTCACAAAGTGAAGGGAGGTTCTGCTCTGTCTTGGGCAAGTAGAGGAAAAGTATTGGTTAAAGCAGGTTCACACTGTGTGCAGTGTGTTTCTTCGAGGACAAAGACTTCCCTGTGGGTGTGTGACTCGTACAGGATGTTTTGCATACTGGAATTCACTGCTTCTAATTTAGGAATAAAAAAATGCCTCTGAAAATAGGCAGCTGGCTTTGTAGTGCATTACATGACCCCAAGCACACCAGTGTCCAGCATTCAAACAGGTGGACGGGGGGTGGGGGGATTGTTAGAAGACAGAAACCAAGTCATACATGCTGTAAACACACACACAGTAGAGGAAGCTCTGATATTAAGACTTAGAGTGTAGTTATAACGTACTGCATGCGTGTGTTTTTCATACACGCGTACTTGTATCACTGATTCATTTTGTACTTTACCCTCATGGCTCAAAACATAGTTAAGCAGCTTAAGCATGATCTGGTGGAACTGGCAGTTGGCTCACATTCAAAGCCGAGGTGCTCACATGTTTGTGTGCTTTGCTCATTTCATTCCCCAAAGATCATCTTCTTGACACTGAATGGTAGCCGAGGAGCGCTCCTTGTGTATTTTGGATCCCTACGATCTTTCCTGCAGTAGCACCAACACAAGGAAAAAATTCTGATCACAAAATGTTCACGTTACTTAAAAATCAGTTTGCAGAAGCTTTACTTGTTAGCAGAAGTCGAAGTGGAACGTAGCTGAAGTTTATTGCGTAACCTCACTTGTAGAAAAGGGAGGAGAAGGAGTGTTGGGCGGAAAAGGGAAGCTCACCATGGGCTCGAGTGTATAGAGTAGAGAGCCTATCTTCAAGGGAATTTGTAAGGGAAGGGATAAACAAGAGAATGCTGGGGAAAGTGCAAGGACGTGACGAAGCGTGTCCAGGAACTGAAGAGTGTAGAGAATAAAGGAGAGGTCTAAACTGACTGGAGGGCACTGGAAGGGTAACAGGAGCTTAAAAAACAGAAGAGCTGTATGAAACAGCAGTGTTTAAACAAACATGCGATTGCTGAACACTTTCTGATGAGGACAGAGAAGATGAAGTGAAAGAAGCAATGGGTGAAAGGACGCAGCAAGAGAGCATGAGACGGAGTGTAAAGCACTCCCGAGGTCAGGAGGGAGAGGGATGCTCCGAGAGCTGACAACAAAACGCGAGGGATAGTCGGAGACAGGCGGGGAGAGCCAGAACAGAAAGCTCTTTATCCTTGGAGCAGAAGAAGCTCCACGGGGAGTTGGTGCCCGCAGTTGTGAATATAGGTTTTTAGTGGTTCTCTGGAAACATTTGTAATTTCCAAGTGGCCTGAAACCATAACTAAATTAGGTCAGAAACAACAGGATGATTAGCCAGTGACTCTTGTAGGTTTTTAAACAAAAATACAATATAGATTGATGTTTCCAGCATTTACAATTTGAAGATCTGCAGCTTTTCTTGTTCTTTTTATACATGAAAAATCTAGTAGTTGTGTAAATGTGAGTTATTCATGAACAATCCGCATATTCTGGCCAAGTTTGAACACTTTACTTACACACCAGGTGGTTTGTTCTTATGTTTCTGCAAGTCATGAACACAATGATTGGGATACACACCTTCATCACTTACTGCCTCGCCCCACCCTACACTAACATTTGCGTTAGAATATGATCTTTCAGTAGGAGCTGGGAGGCGCCACCTTTCTCTCCCCTGCCTGACCTTTCAGCTGCCCTTCTTTTTTTCCATCTTTGTTCTCTCTTACTGTCTTTCTGTCTGCTTTTGCCTTTGTTTCTCCCACCTTTCTCTCTCCCCCGGTGCCTTTCTAACTAGGTAAACCATTCTCCAGTGGTTGTTGGCCTATTTCCAGCAACTGTGCATTCCCCCTGGCTCGCCTTGGGTTGCTGTGGGGAGGCACTGTGATGGAGGCGCTCGTCCTGATCTTCTTTTTCTCCTCTTTGCTGCCAAACTCCGAAATACCACCAGCTGAACAGGGAGACACATTGTTCTTGCTTACATTCTTTATAGTGACCACCATGTCTCCCTTTCACACAAGCAAAAATGCTAGAAGATACCAGATTAATTGACCAATTTAATAATTTTGTATATAAAATGACACGTGAAAAATACAGATTTTCTCACAGACCCATCAGATCATTGGCAGGTGTCTGTTTTTGTCTGTCAGTCCAAAATCCAAAGATAGTCTTTCCCATATCAAGTATGGTGGAGAAAATCAATAATTTCTCATGTTTCTCATGAAATTACAGGAAATAGTAGTTTCATGAAAAACAGAGGGGGGTAAGTGGTAAGCTGTTACTGGTTTCAGGACAGTTTAGACAAGCTAAGTGGGGCATCAAATTTGACAAGTAACTAGGGGTGCACTCAGATCTCCTCTTATGGCAGCCTTTCAGTTCACAGACAAATGCTGCAGGGCATACATGACAGTTTTGCTAAATTTGTGTCCCCCATCTGGTTTGTTTGGTGTAAGGTGGCCGCAAAGCTCAGTCGGAGCCCTCTCTCTTTAATGTTATCTTAACTTTTGTGTCTGGCCTCATGCAAACAACATTCAATCCAAGGCAGTCGTTACTAAACGCTGCTTCTGTTTCTCCCCCATGGATCAACAGCTTTTCTTCTTGTAAATTTCCACCAGGAGCATGATGGAGAATAATCCCAAAAAGAATCTCGTTGCAGTCTTGGGGGAAAAAAAACTAATCCTGTCAAGATCCCAGATCTTTGCAAAAGTCTTATAGTCTATGACTGAAAACTCAGACCAACCCATTGTCTCAGGATGTCAGGGGATGCCAGACTTTTTAAAGGTTTCCAATGTGTGAATGTTTATGCCAAGTGGAAAATCGCTGCCCTGGTTTTTTTCTTTCAGGGGCAGGGGGTTAAGGCGTGTCCTTTCTGAGAGCACATGATACCCCTGCTCCGATATTCCACCTCACACAGCACAAATACCTCAGATAGTGTGTTTAATATGGGTGCCCTTCTCTGGAAATACATTTCTCTATAAACAGTGACACCAGTTTATAGATGTATCTAGGTCGTCTTAGTCTAAGGAGCTTGGAAAGAAAAGCATCTGGACTTCTCCAAGTTTCTTGAAGACATTTCACCTCTCATCTGAGAATCTTCTTCACTTCTAAGGGAACACCATTGCTCCTAGACCTGAGGAAGCTTCTGGGATGACAGGAGAAACGTCTTCAAGAAACTTAAAGAAGTCCAGATGCTTTTCTTCCAAGCTCCTCAGGCAACAGTAGAAATAGCTCAATTGGCCAATGCACAGTTCACCTTTAAAAAAAGTTGAATTCAGTTGTTTTGTTCTTGTTTTTTCAGACAGAAATAGCTGTGAAGTTTGAGTGCACTTACCATATTCTTGTGGATTTATCCTGTTTATCTGCAAGTGAAAGCTAATTTACAAAGAAGACTTAAAAAAAACTGACAGGAAACTTCAAACACCTGGACAGTCACCATAGCTGTGGCCACACAATATATAATGCATGATGACATTAGAATGTGGTCTATATTCAGGCTATAGAACATTAATGCTTCGGTGCTTTAAGATGGCAGCAGTGCAATGCAGTATGCACGAGAGATGTAATTCTCCTGTTGAGGCTCCATTAGAGCACTTTGTGTCCATCAACATCAGCTCAAGTTTCTGTGTGTGAAAATAAAGCAGGAGGGGCCACTTTGTATCCATTTGAATTTGATCATTTGACTTTGTGTGTGCTTCAAAGGGGACAGATGCATGTCCTGTAAGCGTATCTCTGTGTGTTTAGTCCTTTTACTGCCCCTCAGAAAATACTGTGAGGCTAAATGTTGCATCATGTCTGTTGACTTTGTTGGCTGGTACTAGCCAGAGCCTTGTACTGACTAGAAGTTAATGGTTTCAGTCAACATGCATGCACAAGTGAAACATGAAGTTCTGGATGTTTCAACTAACTAGAGCTTGTGTTTCTGTCCTTATGTAAATCCTGAAGATGTTGAAGATCTGTGTTTTGGTGTTAATGACAAGTAAGTAAAACTCAAGTCTTTTAATATAGTGTGGGGGAAAAAATTGTATCACGTTTTCTCATTTTAGAAAAAGAAAAAAAAACTTAAGTTATTTTCATTCATTTGTTAAATCGGAAAGCATGACCAGTTAGCTTCACTTCCTTCTAACAGAGCTTGCAAGTCTCTCTCCTGTCAGCACATTGTACAAATATTTGAGGACTCCTGATAACGTGGTGGGGGGAGAAAATAAACAGCAGAGTTCATGAGTGGCTACAGATATCATCTGGTCACCATTTCAGTCTTGGTTTAATTAGGTTTACAGTAATTCAGTACTGTGTAAAAGTATATGCTTCTTTCTGATTTTCCTTTTTCTTGCACATCAAATTGAAAAACTAGACAAAGACTACCTGGGTAAATACAAAATGCACTTTTTAAATGATGATGTAATTTATTAAGGGAAAAGGGTATTCAAACCTACCTGTGTGAAAAAGTAATTGCCTCAATTATTAAATCATAAATTAAAAAATACTTGATGATTGGAGAAATCATGCAGGAAGTCACAAAAGAAATCAGAACAACAACTAAAGAACTGCAGGCCTCACTTAGTCTTAGTTAAGGTCAGAGTTCATGATTAAACAACAAGAAAAAGATCGAGCAAAAATGGCATCTATTGGAGAGTTCTAAGGAGAAAACCACCGCTGACCAGAAAGAACCCAAAGGTTCTTCTCACATTTACCAAAAAAACTTGATGACCCCCAAAACTTTGCAGAAAATATTCTAAACACTGACGAGATTCTAACAGTCAAACATGGTGGCAGTAGTGTGATGGTCTGGGCTGCTTTCTGCTCTCTACCAGAAAGTCCTGAAGGAGAATGTCCATCCATCAGTTCATGTCCTAAAGCTCAAGAACACTTCAGTTAGATATACCACGTGTCCACCTGTGAATGGCTCAAAATACAACCCCCCCCCCCCCCCCCCCCCCCCACACACCCACCCACCCAAAAAAAAACAATCTTGAGTGAAAACTGATCGAGATATTTTATTGTGACC